>NC_085138.1:418010332-418611895 GCF_035046485.1 Aedes albopictus | reverse complement strand
TATTGCATGGTTTTAGAGCCTAAAACTCTAAACAGCCGCCATATTGGATATTTTGGTCGCCATTTTTGGACTCTGGACACCTTCACCATGCCAAATATACCCATATTTCTTTGTTTTAGATACTAATACACCATCCCAAGCAACACACATGTTATATAAAAGTTACGACAGTGCAAGTTTTGGTTGTATTGAAGTTTATTTGACGTAATTCCAACACAATGTTAGAATTACGTCAAATAAACTTCTATACAACCAAAACTTGCGCTGTCGTAACTTTATTATAACATGTGTGTTGCTTGGGATTAAACACTCGTGTTGAACTAACATCTGTTAAAAAACACGTTAATAAAGATAAAAAAACATTAAACAGCAGCCATCTTGAATGTTGAACCACTATTTTGGATTTAGACCGACTTGGATATTCTGGTCGCCATTTTTAGAGCCTAGACTTCTTCCCCATATCAAATATACCCATAGTGCATGGTGTCAGGTCCTTAAACTCCATTAAACAATTGCCATCTTGAATTTGGAGCCACCATCTTGGATATTAGAGCGCCATCTTGGATATTCTGGTCGCCATTTTTAAACTCCTTTTTCATCTTCCTCATACCAAATATATCGATATTACATGGTTTTAGAGCCTGAAACTCCATCAAACAGCCACCATTTTGAATTTGGAGCCGCCATCTTGAATATTAGGCAGCTATCTTGAATTTCGGACCGAAATCGTAGAGTGTGTGGTCTCCAGTGTTCAATCCGCAAAAATTCGTAAACCATGCTAAAGGTTACAAAAACCGCCGCACTTTGATGTGTCGGATGATGCGTTGGTTCAGTTTTATATCCCTTTCGTGACGAACCAGCACAATTGTGCTGTTGAGCGGTAACAGGTTTGCATTTTTTTATCTGTTAGGACTTTAATTTAAGTGATGTTAACTATTTCCATAACTCAGCCATTACTTTTACTTGTATGTGTGTAAACAAACTTTTGTTTACGTTGCCTGTAGGATTTACCACAACAAAGTAAACAAACATGAAAAAGTTTTATCTGTCGCATATTTTTTATTTCCGATTTTTCTAGGTAGATAAAGCTAGAAATCGAAAAATCCGCCAATGGGAAGTGTCTTAAAAATGGGTGAACTTTTTTGGCGCACAGACAATCATACATACACACATACATAGGGTTACCATCCGTCCTGATTTAGCAGGACATGTCTTGATTTTCGACTTATTTTGGCCAAAAATTCTTAACAAATCCGATGAGTTTTACACATTTTCGGGAAAATACATGAAATGTCCTGATTTTCCATGCTGTGTTGATGGGAGCCCTACACATACAGACATTATCTCAATTCGTCGAACTGGATTGATTAGTATATGTGACTTGACCCTCCGAGGTATCTATCGAAAATTGAATTTTTGAGTGAACATATAGCCTTTCAGTACACTTCGGTGTACGAGAAAGGCTTGAGAAAACTAAGATATTTAACTAAACCGATAGATTGAAAGATCTTTTTTTGATAGAAAATTCAATAAACTTTCGAATGAGAGATAAAAAGCAGCGATAAGTTTGACAATTTTCAAGTTAGAGCCAGTTTGAGAAGAAAAAAGAACTGCATATCATATTTCGACAGAAACAAAACAAGAACCAATGAAAAGGAAATCATCACATGGTTGATTTCCGATAAACTATTATTTTCACCTTTGGCAGTCTCTTTCAAATTTGCGCTTTTCATGTTTTCCATGAATGCAAGCAAAGACATAAAACTCGACACGCGCGCTGATACGGTATCTCATGTACGTGCCACGAATGACCAACTAATTATCACTCCGTTTCCACACCGAGATCACTATTGCAGCATCAAATAGTTTCGTGTAGCGTGTGGTTGTCTCCCTTCATAGCGGATCAAATGTGCCGACAATTATCTGGCGTTCAATGAAATCTAATCGTTTAGTAGCAACTTTCTTTCATCAACTAATCGACCACACCATGGGTGGGTCCCCCAACAGGCTATGAGCAACGTTTGCCCACCCAAAGCAAAACAAACGATTTTAATTAACTGAATCTAACTGGACAGAAACCCCACCTTACCAAGTATTGAGACCGAAGCGCAACCGAACTCCATTCAGCTCGGTCGTTTGTCGCTTGTCGTCCGATCTAATTATCGCTATGTGACTGGAATGCTCAGCCGGAAAGCCAAAGCGTGCTTTCAAAATGTTGTTAAAATCCACATCAACGCACGTTTCAATTGTGCTGTTTGCTGTTTCACACTGATTAAACCTTTTCTTCTATTGCCCCTTTCTTTGCAGATAAAACCCGCATTGAGCGTAGAGAATAAACTACCCACCACACCGCACCGGTCGCAATCGTGCAACAGTTTCCCGCGATTGTCACACGCAACATTCGGGTTTCTCTCTTTCACGCGTAACATGAGCGACCGGGGTTGCAACAAAACAGAAAGCCCCTGAACCGAGAGCAACCGGTGAAACACACCGCCAGCCAGTTGAGCGAGAATAGTCCGTTCCAGCTTGAACAGGCAGCGCAACAAAATCGCGTGGTGATGCTTTGTCGCTGATTGACCACGCGAAGACTGAGAACGCAACTTTGGAAGAAGGATTGATTAGTGCGAGTGTCCTGAAGAAGGACAACGAGAAGGATAATCTAGTGATAACCGGTTTCGGATCGAGCCATCAAGATGGGACTCCGTTGGGAGCTGGTGCTGTGCGTGCTAGTAAACGGTAAGAGAATATGAGTTGTATTTTTCGGTTAATTTTTTTTCACCTATTAGGGGTACTCAAAAAAAAAAAAAAATATTAAATTGCTGCGTAAGCCATGATTTTCTGCTTATTGAAATGTTTCATGATTTTGCGAATGAAATAATCAAAGATTGCCTTGGTGATCGCGACGTTTAATCAGTTTAATCAGTTTACGCTGTTTAGTGAATCCCCCTATTGTATTTTCGCCACATGAATTATACAGGTACGGATTTTATTTTGTTTATTTGAGTTTATGTCATGAAGAGAGAAATGTATGAAAATATATTTTTTTACATGGTCTTGTACATGTGTTTCTTATCGTCCTTTTTGAGCATTTGTAGTGCTCCGGGATAAAATAAGCTTATGAAGTGCAGCCACAATTTGATTGCCTATTTTCAGGCCATTTTGGACAATTATTGTCAATTAAAAATGCAGCAAACCGTTCTCTAACAGAGGCATCAAAATGTAGACGCCTTATATGAGATCTCGCATCAGGGGCCCAATGAGGATTAGTATTCTAAGATAAAAACAAGCTATGAATGCAACACTGTCGTAATTCTGCCAAGTGACGTAAGCGACATTGATAGTTTTGGCCCATTTTTTGGTTATTACATATGCATAAAACTCTTGCTCATCCTCTAAGTTTCTTTCCATAGATGATAGATTACCACTAGATTACCACTAGATCTTGCATTCTAATACAGCAGGCATACCACAGTGTTATTTTTACACCAGATATTATTTATAATATACCAAAAAATATCGACATTTTGAATGGCGCTTACGTCACTTTGCAGAATTACGGCAGAGCAGCAGAAGCTGCGAACTAATACGCGAACTTCAATCAAAACAAAATCCCAGGATGACTGATAGACCAAAAACAGTTAAGAACTTAGTCATCTTGTGCATATGTGTTATTATCCATCGGGCACTTTATGTTGTGCCATAGGTATGTTGTTATTTTGTGTCGTCATAATATGTATTTGTAGTGTTCTGTTTTGCTTCTCATGGCTAGGTGCCAGACAAAAAATTAAATAAAGCATTTGTAGGGTTTCATATTATTGATGTTCACCCCATTGGTAATTATAGTGGGGTGACACAGCTGTCAAACTCGGTACATCGCTGCTCTAACCATCATCGTTTTTGGTTCGGCGCGTTTTGGTACCCATTTTCTGGTCGGTTTACCCTAACATGCTCCTGATTTTCGGGTGTGTGGCTCGTGTGTTGCTAGTGCTTATTTCGAAAGTTACACATTTCGAACGAAATCGTTATTATTTGTTCGTTTTTGGGGATCCTTCACTGTGTCTAGTGGACAAGGAAAATACTTTTTATTCTTTTTCACGGTCAATGATACATACCACCATTATTTCATCACTGTAACCATATGGCATAGTTCCACCAGAGGTAGCTCTAATTGATAAGAAATCCTTTGAAATTTTCTTTTTGTTTAATTTTAATCTTATATCTATATAAATAAAAATGGAATAGTGTTTGTATGTCACGAATAGGCTCGGGAACGGATCTACACCATTCTTTCAGTGTTTAATTCGTGCGGGGATCCGACGTGTTCGTATGAAAAAATAATTGTGAAAATCGACCGGGAAGGCACAGAAAACGAGAATGTTAGAAATCCATTTTACGAGGCATTTTTATACAGAACTGCATGTCAAAAACACAGTAGGCAGGCAGAACCACGTTTGCCGGGACAGCTAGTGTACCAGTAGAAATCATGCCATTTTGTATCAATTCAGGAGCTGAATGGATACTTGTCAAGATACTTGTAAACAAATTGTCAAATATTACTCTTCGATGAGTATTGAAGTAAGGTGCACAAAGCTGTAACCTAGGCTGCAACACAACTCGTTTGCTTCGGTTGTTTTCCAGCATATCGTATACTTTTCCTCGGAAAACAAATATAAACAAAACATAAATAAATTAAACATGCATTTTGCCATTTACAATTTTACATTGCATAGGTATCCACATCACCTTGTTTTTGACATAACCGCTGGATAAAGACACACGTCTTGACACTTCATCTCTCGGCCAAAGTTCCTTTGGTTTTCCAGTCGTTGTTCTCATCAGCAGCCAAAATTCCAATCTACGCATGTAACTCATCTTGCTCTAAGCTCTTCAAGCTTTCATCATGATAGTCTTCAGCAATGGTATTTCTAAAAATTATGTCGATTGTTGAAAGGGTCCAAACACAACAAAAATGCTTGAAGAGGAGTTTTAATTTTCCATGTTTTCCTAGAATTTTTATTACCATTAGTCACTGTCACAACGGGACTCGATCGCCACACAATAGCTACGCACTTTAAAACATATTCCGTTTCTTTACACTCTTCATCTGATCCAAAAGTGTGTTCTTCAGAAATTTCATCTATATTCTTTTCTCCCGAAGCAGAATCCGGATTAGCAAGACTCGAATTGTCAGATTCTGAATCACTCGATATTCTCACGCAGAGAATTAACATCAACTCGCAACGACTGGCCTAATACCTACAACTGTTTCTTTTTTCCTGTAACGATGCAATGGTGACACAAAGCAGTTTACCGTTATTTTACTAGCTGACCTCGGCTAACGGATCATGCATTGTTATTGTTCATCTCCGTACAATCCACAAATAGAAGTTGTAGTAAGACTTACAAAATAGAGCATGCTTCCTATCAAATGAAAAAAAAAAAATGGTTTTGATCTGTTATTATTTTATAATAATCGACTTTCTTATTATGAACGCAACAATATAAAATCTAGAATGGCACAAATTAGTTTTTGTACTTATCACTATGTACTTCTATCCATGTCCAACAAGGACATATCGTTTTGAATCTCTTCGTAAATCTTGACGCAATCCATCTGGTAGTTGAATTTTACCATGATCAATTGATTTGACCGATTTTATTTAGCAGCAATCGGTTCCGACCACTGATCAAAAACTATTCATGAAGCTTAACATCCGTTCTACTTTGGCGTTTTGGCTAGGATTCGCTAAGAAGTATTAAACAATCGTTCAAAGCTCAGAACTCGCACCGCAAATGACCCTTTTTTATTAAAAAAAATCTTCATTAATGAGATGAATGCAATTTCTGGAATGCTTCCCAGTCACTTTTCGATATCGAAAACGCAGACAGATTCAATAGTTGGCAAAACAGTAGACTATTGTTCACTTTGACTCCCCTCTCATCCAGGAACTCCACAGATGCAATGAAATCATCCCATTGTGGCCATCCATCGGAAAACTTTCAGCTCATTGAAGTGATTCGTCCATTTGTCTTTCTAAACCAAGATTTACTCATTTTGTCTAATATCTCCGATAAAACTGTTATGGGCAGCTGCCATCTACTCGATGTGGAACATTATTGACATCAAGGAATGCTCAAACCACAGGTATGCTTCGTTCGTGTCTTCGGAACAGAAATCTTCCAGAAGCTTTGACCGTTAATTAAATTGAAACGACTCTGCAGGGCCGCAAAAAGATGAAAAGTTATTCTCTCAACTGTGACCATAAGGGAGAGCCCACCATGTTTTTGAGTGCTTCAGAACTTTTTTGTACTCATTGTCAACGAAAGTACAGAACTTTTTCAAATCTTCGATTCTAACGGTGTGAATCGAAAAAATGTAAGTTTCAAACACAAATTCCTCAACGTCTACATCCAAACTACCAACCCCATGACGGGCTACATCAATTAGTATCACCATCGAATGCAACGCATTTATCTAGTAACTCATGGTTCCTCATATTCTGCACCAAAAACTCAGAAATACGTACCGCCGTTTCATTTTCCAGTGACTCGAACGAAATAACCGCGTGTTATATTCCTTTCAATGAGTAGAAGTATTGAATACGTTTTGTTCTATCCATGATTGCTTCCGTCTGTGCTACCGCCATTGTATCTACTGAATATGCAACTCGCGCAATTCGCGCAAGTGTACCAGCAACCAGATGGCCTCCGTCTTCGTTTTTGTTCATGAATTCGAGGTTTCGTCCTAAATCATTTCACGCATTCGTGCGTCACTTTCCGCGCCACCTTTCTGCAAAGTAATCACATGAGACCTACATAGCTGTGTTGAGCGCAACTTGAAGATTGTACTTGGAGGCAGTGTTTGCAAAACTGCAGAAACCAGCGGTATCTCTTCAGAAACCACTGAGTCGAACTGGTATTTCCAAAATCCGTGAATTGATTAGCTAATGGCGACTGTCCTTTTTCAGTCAATGTGGACCACTCCACCATAGGGCATTGTTCGCTATCTGCGCAAGAGTAGCTATATCATTATACTATTGTAGAGTTCGTTCGATTCGTCCAGAAGAAGGATTTCCCTGTTGCCATCATACTCGTAGAAACCGTTTAATACATGTGCGCCAACAGTAGCGCTGCTGATAGCTCTAACTGTGGTATTAGGGTGGGGCTAATTTCAAAAAATCTCTCCAATTGTTTTCCCTAGTGGAAAGTGATCTACTAGTCGAAATAAGTAAGCTGTACAAAAATGAGCGATTTCAGTTGATATTTAGGGGTGGCGCAAAGGGTTCAAGTGAATTTTTTGCTAGAATAAACTTTCAAAAAACATTTAAAATTTTTCAAACTTATCTTTTCTAGACTAAATTTTATGTAATTGTAGAACCTATTCGGGCCAAATATGTGATCAAAACTGCGATAAAAAAAATGTCATATCATGTCCATGCCGCACATGACTGTGTTGGAAACACACATTTTTTTTAAATTGCTCGTACGCTCACATGAGCATGTATCTTGCAATAATTTCGACATGGCGACCTCACTGGGTTTATAAACCACCTTCAAATACCGAAAAATATGGATATTTTGCAAAAATGTGATCGTACGAGCAATTTAAAAAAATGTGTGTTTCCAACACAGTCCCTGTGCGGCATGGGTGTTAACCAAAAATGAGAGTTTTTATTATAAAGAGATTGGTCCGCCCGGTCTCCAGCCTGGAGCTTTGATCCAAAGTGTATCCAAATCCGGCTACCACGGAGGGCCTAAACTCTTTACTGTCGCTTTCTCGTCTAAATCCAGCAGTTTTCGATCAGCTCGCAGATTTGGTAGTATTGCCTTCAGGATCTCTGGATCGTAGGAATTCCACTTCCTGAGGCTAAAGCTTGAACTTCGTAGATGTTTCAAAACCTCCTTGCAGAACTGTATGCCTTCTTCCATTGTATGTGAGCAGATCATATGGTGCGGCAGAAGTATTCCGGACTCTACTGTTCACTGTCATTGGTATCTCCTCCATATGGTCCATGGAGAGATATTCGTGCATGAATGCCTTATACAAAGCCTTCATTTCTGGATTGGCGCTTAGACGTTTTTGGACAACGTTTCAGAGATTAGGAAAATGTGAGTTCAGTCTTGTTTGAGATCATAGTCTATGACACCTTTTTTGTCGATAATCTTCTGCACACAAGAAACAATCAAACTACTGAACGAAACAAAAATGTAGAAAGAATGCACTTGACCACGACAGCGGCTTCGGGAGACGTCTGTTGAGGTCTGTTTCGGCCATATAAGTATCGTATTCGCCGGGGCCCGAGGCGTAGTGGCTACACGTTCACCTGACCATCTTCTGAGCATATGCTCTAACCGTCCTGGAAACATGGATATCGGCTAACGGAAACTCATAATGGAAACCACCCCCTGGAACAGGAAAAGAGCCACACATCATCATCCTCGTGCTCATCATTCTACCATGGACAGGGTGGAAAAGTGACAGCAGCGCAAGAGTAACTAGTTCGATAAAGTAGAATTCGAATAAAACAAATTTAGGCGCTGTACAAACTGTAAGTGTAGTTGCCAATTTTAATCGCTTACGTAGTGCCCTAGTGGACAAAAGAGCTGTAAATTAGGTTAAGTGGTCGAAGAATAAAAAAAGTGTCGTATTCAATTCAACAAGCAAGAATAAACTTATATTAACATTCGTATTTGGAATTGGCACAATTACTACTCGTTTGGCGTCACTCAGCTGTTGTTGGACAGTGGAATTTCTTCTATTGGCAGGTAAATCGACAAGCTATCGCGAAACTGGCTAATCCGGCTCACCAGGACTAATGTTAGGGCCAATCCCTATCTGTAAACTCGCGAAATTTGTTCCGATCGTATGATTAGCGATAGAAAAGTAATTAAACGGTGATATGCTCACTTATCACTACGTATATATGGAAATGATTACACCGTTGTTGTGCGGCTGATCACACGATAGATCTGCAAAAAGAACCGACACTGACGACGATCAGAATAAAACTAAATTCTCTAACCACAGCAGCCACACAGGGATACTGCGAGAGATTAGCACTGCTCTTTGTTGGGCTCACGAGAATCCAAATACAGGCAGATGATCATGGTAACTCATTTCATCAAGGTATGCTACCGTGAAGGACTCATTATTTTTATACAATTTTTAGTTGAGTTCTTGGGAAATCCTGGAGAATCTTATCAGCTAGCAGCTCTTTGGTCCACTAAATGATCCGACTGGAAAAACCTTCGTACAAATGTTGCCAGTTTCAAAAAAGTCAGTGGGTTGGACAAAATCCTTGAAAAATCTAAAAATTTACGAGTAAACGAGCTACGTTTGCCGAATGGTGATTTCACTTCCTCTGAAGAGGATGTTCTGGAATGCTTATTAATCACAGTTTTTCCCGTTTGTTTGGATATAACATTTTCGGATGAACCTGATGTCTTCTCTTGTAGTTATGATTTTCTGGCTTCGGTGTGGAGTAGGGTATCGCGCCACTTGGGCGGTGGCTTCTATATTCGTCTGTTTCCCCCTATAACTCAGTCAATTTTGAACCAATTTACTAGAAATATTGTACACAGTTAGATACTATGTATACCTATCTTACCGCATTCCAAAAATTGAGTCAATTGGTTCAAATTTGACTGAGTTATAGCGGAAAACAGACAAAAACAGAAACCACCGCCCAAGTGGCGCGATTCCCTATGGTAACTATAGAAACGATTGAGTGGGTACTTAATTGCTTTACTTCTTTCAAATGTCCTGGGCAGATGGAATTCCTTCCATTTTGCTTCAGAAAGGATTTGATACTACTTGTTTGCAGTCTTACTACAGGTTATATTCTCAATTCTTGGCGGGACATTATTGTAAAGTTTATTCCGGAAGGGGGTCGTTTATCGTAATAAATAAGAAGCAAAGAGTATCAGGCCTATCAGTTTGACTTCTTTTCTTCTGAAATGCTTAGAACGCATTGTCAATCATCACATCCATGATGTTCATCTGGCCAACGTGCCTCTTCATGTGAACCATTTGGATTCACCAAATGCTCAAAAACCGACACCACTTCTCGACATTGCGTAAAGCAGCGATTAGGAAATTGAGTGTTTGTGGATGCCCCCAAGGGGGAGTCTGATCACCGCTTTTGTGGAATCTCGTAGCAAATACGCTATTGAAACAACTCAATAATAGCGGTTTCCGTACTTATGGTTTTGCCGACAACTACCTAACATTATTAGTTGGTATGTGCATCAGCAACCTTTTCTACTCAATGCAAATCGCTCTTCAGGTAGCTGAGGGTTGGTGTCGCCAATATGGTCTTTTATTCAATCCTCCAAATTACTATCTCTCTTCCTCGAGTAGATGATGAAAAAGCGCGCAGTTTCAAGAATTCAATGCAGCTCATTTTCATACCAATCGCTCTTATCTGTTAAACTGATAAGGAAAGTGTTCATTAAACGATGAAACCCCGAAAACGATAAACCGTCAAATGATACTGTTATTGCACGATGTTCGCTTTCAAACGTCTCCAAGTTGAAAACACTCCACATTGCGTTGAAGCGCGTAGCTCCAGTCTCTTCGAAGGAACAACGCTCACCACAGCGCACTAGTTCATTGTTTCGCGTTGTTTATTTGCAAGTCGTCGTCGTCACCGAACCGGGTTGTTGTCTTCATCTTCGTCGCCACCGCCCGCCGCCCGGGGGGCTTTTTATTAAGCAATTCCAGTGAAGCAAATGAACAACAGCAACCTATCCGACTGTTGGTAAATAGGTAGCGAAGCGAGTGTTCCCAAGGAGGAAGGACTTGATGATTTCTAAACAATGGGTTACAGTGCCTCCCTACCGGCCTCGCCTCGGTGGTGGCTTTTAAGGTGAGTTGCACCAGAAAAAGGCTGTTGCTTCATCGTCGTCGTTGGCGTCGCCGTCGCGATAAGAAACGAGAATCGTTTGGAATCAAATTTTAGTGTTATTGCATAATATCACGGTTGGTTGCTCTGTTTATCGGTTGGCTTGGTCGCGCGATTCTTTATTTTTTAAGGGATCATTAAGTTGTTCGCGGAGCTGGGATTGAGGCTGTTAAATTAAATTTCTTCGAAAAACGGTTGTCGTTTTACCGTAATTTGAAAAATGAGGAAACGGGGGTGCTTAGGATTCTGTTTTATGCTTAATGAGTTCCCATATCACAGAACAAATAAGCAACTTCTATTCAAAGAAAAATGAATAGTAAAAATTGTAACTTTTCCCAAGATTTTTTTTGCTCGTAACTAATACTACAAAGATAAGTTGTACTTTTCCATACATTTATGAAACTCCCCGGACGCTCTGTTTATGATGTGTCCTCGGAGGAAATGCCTGCCATAAACCTGAAGGCATGGCATGCAATCCTTCTAAAAATGACACCCAAATGGCAAACTTCACTCTCGAATAATTGCCACCCCTCTCCGTGGATCCGCTTGTCACCGTGGCATCTGTCTGTCGTCAAACGGCATTTTATTCCACTGGAACTGTCTGTATGTCGCTTAATCCTAATGGAGCTGCGAGCAAGCGAAGGAACGAGTTGCATTCGCTGCCATTAACTTTACGATCGCGCCTTGCTCGCGCCGGGACCATCATAATACACACACGCGACAGGAGATGGAAGAAAAATTCGGAAATTCCACGGGACCAATCCTCAAGAGTAGCGGCGTTCGTCGCCCGTCGTCGGTCGTAGGTATTTGCGTAAAAGATCATTTCGTCGGTCGGGTTTAAGCCCTGTTGAAAAATTGAAGGGACGGAATTAGGAACCGTTTGACGACGACGATGACGGTGGGGAGGTGCTGGAAGGGAGATGACAAATATTACGAGAAGATAAACATTTTAGAGCTGCTCGTAAAAAAGTACTCCGAAAGGCACCTGTAGTGAAGGGATGTGGCGTGACGAGGAAAGTGTGGGGAAGAGCACTTGGCTAATTGAGATGTCTTTGAGCCGTGTTTACATGGGTGCTTTGGTTTGATGATTAATTTGTGCGAAAAAGGTTACGTGGTACAACGATAACGGCATTGATTAGAGGAATTAACTTTGATGTAATTGGTTATGTTTTTGCCTTTCTCGTACACTAAGTGTACTGGAAAGGCTATATGTTCACTCCAAAAACTACTTTTTGATAGAAAGCTCGGAAGGTCGAATCACATATACCAATCAACTCAGTTCGACGAATTGAGCAAATGTCTGTATGTGTGTATGTATGTGTATGTGTGTATGTGTGTGTGTATGTGTGTATGTATGTCTGTGTACAAAAAAGGTCACATCACTTTTTTGAACTAAACCTCAACGGATTTTAATGACCGATGGTTCATTCGACGCGGAATGTGGTCCCATTGTTTCCTATTGAAAATGGTTCGGATCGGTCCAGCCGTTCCGGAGTTATGGCCATTTAGGTGTTCCGGATCGGTACCCCAGGAAGGGGCCAGATATGAAAACGCTACAAACCCATCCATGCGACACATCAAACTACGGCATTTTCGATAACTTGATGAACGGTAAGCAGTAAAATGGTCTCAGACCATATCTGAACCGGTAGTGTCCCGAGGCCGGTTCCCGGTGTCCCACCGGAAGTGGCCAAACATAAAAGTGCACTAAACCCATGCATGCGGCATATCAAACCGCAGCTTTTTCGATACCCTGATGAACAGTAAGAAGGAATACATTCTCAGACCATATCGGAACCGGTAGTATTCCGGAACCGGTTCCAGATGTCCCGCTGGAGGTGACCAAGTATAAAACTTAACCAAACCCATGCATGCGACATATCAAATAGTGGCTTTTTTGACATCCTGGTGAAAGGTAAGCAGGAAAATATTCTAAGACCATATTTGAACCGGTTGTGTTCCGGAACCGGTTCCGAGTGTCCCGCCGGAAGTGGCCAAATATAAAATTGAACTTAACCATGCAATTGAACTTAACCATGCATGTGACATATCAAACCGCGGTTTTTTCGATAACCTGATGAACAGTATGCAGGAAAGCATTCTCAGAACATATCGGAACCAGTAGTGTTCCGAAACCAGTTCCAGATGTCCCGCCACAGGTGGCCAAGTTTCAAAGTTAACCAAACCCATACATGCGACATATCAAATAGTGGCTTTTTTGATATCCTGATGAACTGTCAGCAGGAAAATATTCTCAGACCATATGTATCTGAACCGGTAGTGATCCGGAACCGGTTCCGGGTGTCCCGCCGGAAATGGCCAAACAAAAAAGTAAACCAAACCCATGCGACAAATCAAATCGCGGATTTTTAGGTATCTTGATTTGGCAAAAAAAAGTTTCCGGCCATATTTGGAACAACCGGTAGTATTCCTCACCGATTAAGGGTGCCCCATCGGAAGTGGTCAAATGTAAAGGAGAACCAACCCCATAAATAGCTGTTTTGGTAACCTGATGAACGATTAACAAGAGAAACAATCATAGACCACACTTTGGAAAACCAATACTGTGCCGAAACCGGTTCCAGATGCTCCGCCGGAAGTGGTCAAATATAGAACGGAACCAAACGCATGCACACCGCGCATTAAATATCGGCTTTTTAGATGACGCGCAGAACGGTCAGCAAGAAAAGTCTCAGGCCACTTTAAGACTACCGGTAGTGTACCGGAACCACTTTCGAGTGTCTCGCCGGAACTAGCGAAATGCACAAATAAGTGTTTGACAGTACATCAAATAGCAGCTTTTGTGAATACACGATGATCGATTCGTAAGAACATGGCCTCAGACTATATTTTAGACAACCGGTAGTGTCCCGAAACCAGTTCTGGGTGTCCCACTGGAAGTGGTCAAATGTAAAAGTGATCTATACCCACCCATGCATGAGATAAATCAAATCGTGTTTTTTTTTGGGTAACCTAATGAACGTTAGCAATGAAATAGTCTCAGACTATATTTGGGAGACCCGGTGTGCTCCGGAACCTGTTCCGGTACCGCATCGAAAGTAACCAAATGTACCATGCAACATATTAGATCACGGCTTTTTGAATAACCCGAGGAACGGTTAACTAGAAAATAGGCTCACACCACATTGCAGACTACCGGTAGGGTTGCACAACCAGCGTTTGGTGCTTCGCCGGAACTACGAAAGTAAATAAAACCAATGCAAGCGATAAATATGTGTAAGAGAACAAAATCTAACAAATTAAACCCACATACAAACAGATGTCGCACTATACTCACTACCTATCGCTCTTGTTTTCAACGGTCAATAAGATACAGCCCAAATGTTCAGAAAAAAAAATGTGATCTGTGATTGTGTAAAGAGTTATGGCTTAGCTTGTTAATATCGTCTTGAAATTGATCAGCCTCCAGTGTTAGTGAAGGTGCTCAACAAAGTGCTCAAGCAGTCAACTGAGAAGTCTGATATTTTTCAGCCCTGCTTATACGTTGAACATAATGTCGGACTATGTGCAATCAATAAGTTTCAAGTCAATTCAAAGATGTCTGATAAAATGCTTGCTTTTCTATAAAAATATTCGGATTCAGAAACACTTTGACTTACGTTGCCGGAAAGATTGTGAGAACATGTTCGACGAGAAAGGCACTACCACCACTAGGTGGATTAATTTGGGTTTTTACTATCGATGAACATGCATAATTTGACGTGGAAATCAACGGTCCGTTTGTCTTTCTCGTACTAAGCCTTTTATATAATTTCACTGGAAAATTCATATATTGACACAAAAGCTCTCATTACAAAATCTTGTATACCTGTCATTAGATTCATTACAACTAACTGGGCAAATGTCAGCCTACCGCAGTAATTTTAATTTCACGGAAATTGTTGTTTGGCTAACCTTTATCGAATTTTGTTTGAATAATATAAAAATCTATTTCACCATATGCGCTAATTCCCGTCATATCAGACGGAAAAAAAATCAATAATCATGGACATTTCAACTCATCTTCGTCAATGACATAGTAGCTCTGGAACCATAAAAATGTAGACTATCAATAACCTCTAAATCACTGGAAATCAAATAAATACCTACGTCGGAAAAAATCACACCGAAGTATTTTTTTTGAAATGTGCATAATTTGAAAAAAAAAAAATAAAAAAAAACAGGGAATTTGGTGCTTCGATGGCATCACGTAGTAATGATGGTAACTTAGGCATCGGTGACCAGGAGAAATTTATAGAGAAGAGCGAAAAGGAGGTTGCAGGGTCGTTTCAGGGAGTCCCAAATTGTTTTAGGGGGCACCAGGAGATCTGAAGGGCCCTTTGACACGCCCTTTGCCAGGAGGTTGTATGGAAATACCAGAAGATCTAATGGGCATTTTAAAGGGGTCACATGGGGTACCAGGAGGTTTCAGGGGCGTTTAAAGGGACCTCAAAGGGTTTTCAGAGACCTTCAAGGATGCCCCCAAGTAACACACATGTTACAAAGGATCGTCGACAGCGCAGGTTTTTGGTTGGATACGAGTCATTTTCATGATATTTTGCCCTTGAGTTAGAATTACACGAATATGACTCCTAAGAATCCAAAAACTTACACTGTCGACACTTCTTTGTGACTTGTGTGCTGATTAGGAGATCAGACGGGGTTTCAGAGGCATTTCTGCAGGTTTCAGGGATATTCCATGGTGTCTCAGGGACATTCTAAGTGGTCTCAGGAAGTTTGATGAACTTCAGGGGCGCTCGCAAGCCGCCAATGGCATAGTTAAAGTCATTGCCATTTATATGCACAATTTGGTTTCTAAGAGTTTTCCTTCTTGTAATGTGGTTTTGGTGTACTTGGAAAACATTAAGTTACTTAGATTGCTAAGGATTTAACCGACTTTTTCAATGCACAATTTCTATAATTTAATAATGTGTGACCATCCTGTGTACCATAGCGTCTTCTTGAAGGTATGACGGAAATTGAATGCATGTAAATCCAGGAATAGAATTGAAATAGACGGAAATAGACTTCGAAGATTTTTTTTTTCTTTTTTTTTTAACTGGTTGTAGTTTACAACAGACTACTACACTAGTTGAATGTTGATTAATGAATTGGTATTTTGGCATTGAAATGGCCAAATGATATCAAAAATGGAGAATGCGTGTGTATACAATTCAACTTCCACTGTCCGACAGTGATATTATGCAAGAAAGATGTCTACAGTTGTTTGTGCGGTTTTTACTAAATTTCACACTAAAAACTGAAATCATCTTTAGCCAGAGAGTTGAAAGGTGATATAGCTCTATTGGGATCCAGTGATCCGTTTCAGAATATCTAGTAATTCACGTCCATTCCGAGGTCACTTTCACTTACAACAGGCCCCACATGTGTGCATTACCGCATTTTTTTGAGAATTTTCAAATCTTACCTTTTTTCAGTTCAGTCCAGTTCAGTAGGAGGAGACTTCGATTTTATTTTTTTGTCACAGACACCGTGTTATAAAAAAATTATGAAAGAATTTCGGAAGGAGCTGCTGGACCAATCCTTGAAGAACTTTTGAAAAAATCATGACAGAATTTCTGAAGGAAACTTTTGAAAAACCTTCGAAAGAATTCCGAAGGTTTTCTAGACAATCAGTTAATTTTTGGAGGAATCTCTTGTAAAACTTCTTAAGGGATCTAAGAAATTGTTGAAGAAATTTATGTAGCAATTTCTGGAACAATCTATGCAAGATTTAAGGACTTCGTGGAAGATTTTTCGATTTTTTTTTTGTTGGAATTTCCAAAAGAATCTTTGCTGCAATGATCAATGGAAGCCATGGAAGATGGAAGCCATGGAAGATTTTCTAACCGAGATCGAGTTGAAATTTATGGAGGGAATTCTTCGGAAAAAAAACCCCTCCAGAGGAACTTCTAAAGGATCTTTTAAAAGATTTGGTGGACGAATTTCTGGAAGAATTTCTGCAGGAACCCTGAAATATTTTTTTTAAGAAAGCACAGAAATAATGTTTCAAATAATTTTAACCCTCGAGCGATCGCGATGTTGTATTTTGTACAACACGTTGAAAAAATCTCGCTTTTTGTACTCAGCATTAGCGTGGTGCTGACGCAGGTAGTCAACCGCGCGAGTCACGGAAGGTTAAGAAGAACAACCCTATGGGAGACTTTCGTAACGAATCCCTAGAAAAATTTCTGAGGGAATCTCAAGAGAAATTTTTAAGCAATTCTCTGGAGAGAATGTACCGAATGATTCTTAGAAAGATTTTTAGAAAGAATATCCCAAGGAATTTCTGAATGATCCTTGTGAGATTTACTAATGGAATCCTTCAAATTTGTGGAGAAATCAAGAAACAAGCTTTTGAAAGAATCCCTGGAGGAATTTATACAGCAATTTCTAGAAGTTTTAAAACAATCCATT
This sequence comes from Aedes albopictus, assembly GCF_035046485.1. NCBI lineage: Eukaryota > Metazoa > Arthropoda > Insecta > Diptera > Culicidae > Aedes > Aedes albopictus. Next base: position 418,594,574 of record NC_085138.1, on the reverse strand, counting down.
CGAACTTTTCAAGCGAATTTATTGAAAATTTCTAGATAAAGCCTTTGGAATATCACCTGAAGAATTTGTACAGCTGACCCCAACAAAAAATACGATATCCCTGGAGCATATTTTGAAAGCATTCGTGAAGGTATTTAAGGAAGAATGTCTAGATGAATCCTTTCAAAAACTTTCGAAGAAATCCCTGGAAAAATTCCTGAATGTAAACTTGGAAGATTTTCTGGGAAACTAGCGAGCTGGAAGAGTTTCTGGAGAAATTTATCGTAATTTCCTTCAAGAATGGAAATTTCGTGACAGAATTTTTGGAGGATTTCATGAAATATCCGGAAAAAAATCAAAGAACATCTCAAGGAATCTCCAGAAAATTATCTGTAATTTTTTTCTGGCTTGAACTCTTATGTGTTGGCTCACGAACAATTATTTTTGCTCCAACGTTCCGATCCAGGTCTGGATCTTCATCAGGGGATCTGTAGAAATTCGTATTGAAATTTCTTTAAAAAAATAAAAAAAAATAGAATATCCGTCAGAATTCCTGATCGAATCCGCAAAGAAGCTTTTCTTATCCGTTTATTTAGAAGGCTCGGGCGTCACATGGGCAAAACTGAGCCGATTTCATTTGTTTTTACATTGATTTTTCATTACTCAAAGAAGCATGTATTCGCATATTTGGGAATGTAACTGGGTAAATTTTCAGAATTTTTTTTTCGGGGAATTCAAGAATTTCCCAGCAGTCAGACAGTTCACGAGAGAAAATCTGCGTTTGAAATTATGCTCGAGATTTGTCACAATTCCTCGGGTATTCTCTTGCTAAGCTAGGGCGGTATTTTAAATCAAATAGTGTTATGTGTGTTGAAGGAAAACAACGGAAATTAATGAACATGTTTAACCCTCTAATACCCAACCCCGCCTTTGGACGGGGTATAGTTTGAGCGTTTTTGTAATTTTGGTTTCGTGGAAAATCAATTTTTTTATATTTTTGGCTGATATTTAGGACTGTTCTATACATCTCAAAATGGTTTTTGGTGTATTTCAGAGCGTATTTACATTTTTTTAAAAATCATTGAAAAATTTATGTTTTAGTCACCTTTTAGAAGTCATTGTTTATTTAGTATTGAATCGCTACAATTAACATATTTTAAATTTTTCCCAAATCATTCTATCCTTGTTTAATAGTTTAAGGGAATCGAATACACTCTAAAATTATTTTCCTTAAAATTACACGGAAAATAAAATTTTCTATGAAAAAAAAAATAAAATAATAATATTTCAACAATTATCACAAAATCTCAAAATGTTTTCATCTCAAAAAATCCGTTCCCCAAATAGGCTTTCAGGAAAAATATAAAAGTGTGGGGATGTTCAAAAATAAAAATTAGAAAAATCAAAAACTGAAATTCACGAAATCGAGAATTAAAAAGAATCATCTTCCAAAACATGTTTGAATCGATTTTAGATGACGAAAAATGATATTTAGATCAAAATAAAAAAAAAATGGGTATTAGTGGGTTAACTCTAGTAGGATGTTGGGTAAATATGACCCAGACATACTGGCTGAGCGTGCACTACGCCACCGTGTCCAAGTATCATTGTTTTGTCAAATAGACTAGAAGAGGTTTTTACAACCATCATAAAACCAAAATAAACGGTATAAAGTTTCATTACGGCTCTCAAAACCCCTTCAGGGCTAAGTGGTCATCAACATGTTACTTGGGTGGGGCATTTACCTTAACATCCTAGGAGGGTTAAAAGAGTGCTAAACACAATTTCTCTGACTTGGTCTCGTTTACTCAGTGTCTTGCCTATGGATAACTTCTAGAAAAAATGTTGAAAAATTTTCTTGAAGAACTTTTGGAAAAAAATCTGGAAAAATTCTCTGCGGCATTCTTAAATACGGATTCTTACAAAAATCTTACAAAAACTAAAAAAAACTAAAGAAATTTCTAAAGAGCTCCCATAGGGAATTTCTGAAGAAGTCTGAGAATTATACACTGGTAGAATATTTTTAGAAATTTCTGGAGGAATCTCCATAAGTTTTTAAATTTGGTCGTCGGATAAATTTAAGGAATATTCTAGATGATATTTGAAAAAAAACAATCTTAAGAGAAGCTTCTGGAGATTCCTCGACGAAATTTCAGGAAATATTTTTCAATGATATTTCTGGAGCAAACCCTCACAGAAATTTGTAGGGAAATCCTCAGTGCAGTTTCTGAAAATTTCTGTGGAATCCCTGAAATGAACTTGTAGTGGTGCTATGTTTCGAGGAAGTCTCATAAACATATCTGATGAGATTTTCGAAGAAAGTTCGTAGGATTTTCTAGGAGAAATCAATGGAGATTTTTTGGATTAAATTCTAGAGAAATCCCTCCAAAGTTCTTAAAAAAATCGGGAGAATTAAAGAAGGAATCGACATTCACGAAACGCGACGCGAGATAAGACACGACACTTACAGTACACAAATTGAAATTAAAGAAGGAATCCTTGAGAAATATTTCGCCGTTTTTTGCATGATACTTCAGAGAAATCACTGGAAAAAAACCTTGGTGAAATCTTATGATTATTTCTTCGAGGTTACGTATAAAAAAACTCTCGGATAAGCTTCATAAGAAGATATATTTAAAGGAATTTCCAAAACAGAAATCTCTAAACGAACACAATTTTGGAGGATTTTTCGGAATAATTTGGGGAGGATTTCTTAAGGTATTTCTTAGAAATCGTTGAAAGCATTTCTGAAGAAATTGTTGGAGTATATTCGGTGACTTCCGGTGAAAATTCAATAGGGGGATTCACTTAACAGCGTGAACTGATTAAACTGATTAAACGTTGCGATCACCAAGGCAATCTTTGATTATTTCATTCGCAAAATCATGAAACATTTCAAATAAGTAGAAAATCATGGCTTACGCAGCAATTTAATCTGTTTAGTGAGTACCCCTAATGAAATTTTATTAAAATCTTGGCCAAGCCCTCGGTTGAAGTTCGGAAGAAATTATTTATATGTAAAAATTCAAAAGGAATCCTTGGAAGAACGCCTGAAAGAAATTCTTAGAAATACTAGAACAAATCCTCTGAAAAAAATCTATAGTACTTGGAGCATTTTTTTTCAAAAAAATATCGAAAACGTTTCTGATCAACTTTCCGAAGAAGGTTCTTAGGAATTTCTCGGAGAAGTCAATGGTGAATTCTATGGATAAATTTTCTAGAGGAATCCTTACAAAGTTCTTAAGGAATCTTCTCAAATTGTTTAGTAGGAATGTTGAAAAAAATCTGGGAGAATTTATAAAGGCATCCTTGAAAAAAGCTTCGCAGTTTTTTGCATGACACTTTAGAGAAATCCCCGGGAAAATCTTAGGCGAGATTTGTGAAACGTATTTCTTCCAGGGTACGTCTGGAGAAATCCCTGGATAAGTTTCTGAAGAGGAAATTGTAAGAGGAATTTCCTAAAAGTAGAACTCTGGAGGACGAACACTGCTATGTAGAATTTTTAGGATTTTTTAAGAAATTCTTGAAATCATTTCTGAATAAATTCTTGGATGTATACCCTGAGATTGTTAAGTGAAACCATGGGCAAATTTTTGTTTAACATTTCATGTTAGCTTGTTAAAGTCTTCGATGAAATTTTGGAAGAAATTATTTAAAGAAAAACTTTCTGAACGAATCCTTGGAGGAATACACAAAAGAAATCTTGCAGAAATTCTTGATTTATTTTTTGAAAAGAATCTGTACATAATTGGGAGTTTTTAGCCATTTTAGCCATTTTCAAAGTAGCTTCAGGATGAACCCTTGGTGGTTTTGTTTTAAATCCTCGAAAGATCTCTTGAAACAAAACTTTGGTCGAATTTATGGGGACAACTTCTGGCCATTCCCCTGAGCAAAAATTCCTGGAAATTTCCTCTGCAGAATTTCAGACGAAACCTTTCAAAAAAACTCTGGAGCAATCTTCACAGATTTGTTTTTAAAAAACGTCGGGTAGAATAAATAAAAACGTCACGAAATAAAGACTGAGATAGCCGTTTCGAGGAATAAATTTTTTTTTTTGAAAACTTTCGATATAATTGGAAAATAATTTCTCATGTAATTTTTTGAGGGATTCCTGGAAATGTTCACCATCAAATACCTGAAAAACGTTGTAGAAATTCTAGTAGAAATCTTAGCAGCAGAATGCTAAACAAAGCAGTAGAATTCTTGGTCAAATTATCAAACAAAACTGCGGAATATTCCCAGTGAAACTCCTGAAGTAATTATTGGTAGAAATTGTAAACATATCCTGCTAGAATTCTAGACAGAAGCTTGGAACACTTTCAGGCAGAAGCTTGGAAAGTTTGCAGACAAAAGTTTAGAAATCTTTTAACAGGAAAAGTTCTGAAAGCTTTTAGACTGCAGCTTGGACAGTCTCCTGACAAATACCTGGAAACCTGTTAAATAGAAGCTTGTAAGTGTTTACCAACAGAAGCTTGAAAAGCTTTCATGCAAAAGCTTCGAAAGCTCCTAAACATAAACTGGAAATGCTTCCATACAGAACTTTGGTAAACTTACAGACAAAAGCATGATGAACATTTATTTGAATGCTTTTAAAGCTTTTAATGCTTCTTGACTGCAGCTTAAAAAGCTTTCCTATAAGGGAGCATCCGAAAATGATTTTTTGTCACCCCCTCCCCCTTGTAGCATATTTTCCATGGCTCATCACACTTTCAGAGACTCCCCTAAAAATGCAACGTCATTTATAGACGGCTCTGAAAGCTCAGAATTTTTTTTAACGCGAGCTTGAAATATTTCCGAGCAGAAGCTTAGAATGATTTCAATAAAAAAAAATATGGAAAACTTCCATACAAAGCATTGTAAGTTCCTAAACATCAACTTGGATAGCTTATACACAAAAACATGGAGAGCTTCCTGATAGAAATTCGCGCATTCAGAATCCTGAATAAATTTCTTCCAAGCCGAGGCTTGTAAATTCTCTATACAGCCTACAAAAAAAAAGCTTGGGAAGCTTTTAAGAAAAAAAAAAAATAACGATGTAAATGTGAAGAATTTTCAAATGTATGCATCTTTTCTTGGTTTCAAGACAAACTTCGGCCAACATCTAATGCGATAATTTTTAATCAGAACAAATAATTGTCGAAAAATTCAGTGTTATTAATCTATTTTTAAGCACATCTGAGCTGAAGCGCTTATATCCATTTCTTCCATGATTCCCATTAATGTTCAACCATTTCATCACCTTAAGTTTCATATGTTCACCACCTTCAAAAGCAGCTGTAGCTGCGTCAGCATCCTTCATAAAAGCTCGCTCTCAGACATATTCATCCGTGTAAAACCCTCATCATAATCTATTATGCGAAGGAAAAAGGACCCATCCGTGTCGTCGGTCCGTCCGTCGGGGGTGTCCTTGCGAGCTTTCTACCATCATCATAACCATCGTACCTATATGTATGGCGGGCGAGTGCCATGAATGCACTTTTGAAGTGTATTCACGACAAACTGGTTGGTTGACTGACAACATCGTCAGCAGCAGCGGCGGCGTTGAAGGACACTGCATCATCGTACAGTAGTGAGCTTCTCCGGAGGGATATTTTCATTTTTCTTTGAAGGATGTGTGGGTTGCTGTGCGAAATGGTGTGATCACTTTAGTTTTTTTCTGGAAATCTTGTCAGAACAAAGTTTCTCAGATGTTTTATGAGAAAGGATACTCCCAAAAGATGAGAGTGAGATGATTGAAAAGTGGAAGTAATATTTTGAGGAACATCTGAACGAAATGAAGACCATGGGTACACAAAGATGTTCAAAGTCGAAATCATAGGATGTGTAATGGATACACAGGGCATCCAAATATTCCAGTAAGTTTAGGCCCAAAGGTCTGCCTAAGTTACCAATCTTTGCTTGATATCTATAGTTAGCAAAGCAGACTCAAGGGAACGCACGGTCTTGGATTCCAAGAACTTTCCGATAAATTGATTAAATCAAGAAGCTCTAGTAGTAAGATAACTGGACCATCCTAAGGCTTTTCTGGCATAACCTGGTGATCACAGTAATGCGGCAATCACTATATGTCCTGCTAGTCGAAAAACGTTCTTGAAAAGCGCCTTTTGAAAGTAGATAATAGTTGTCGGACCATTCCCTTCAACTCGTGGATGTACAAAATTTGCATCAAAATCGGCGTTCCAGAAAATAGAACGCTCCAATGCAGCTAGCTCGCCGCACTGTCCGAAGCAATTAAGTCACGTGCCGAATGCTATGAGAAAAAAAAAACGCAAACAACAAGAAGTTGAACAAACAAACTGTTTTACAACTGTCGCACGGAAATTAACGATACATAATGTAGAAAGAAAACTGTCCAACCGGTCGACCGACCAGTCCCCGTCCGTAGCACAAGAGTCGAGCCCCGCCATAAATAACCCACTTTGTTCGAAGGAAAGAAGGCAAAGTAAAAAGTCGTCCCACCTTCCCGATGAAAGGCTACCGAACGTACCGAACCGACCAACCAACCAACCGACCGCACACCGCACCGCCGCCACCGAGAAGAAAAATTAGTTTTCCACTAAATAAACGGTGAAAAACGAATGGCGGTCACTCCTGAAGGACTCCCTGAGGTGGGAGAGGCGGCAGATCGAGGGGTTCATTAAAGTTTCCGATGCACCTCGCTGCACCAAGTGCTGCGCTGGTTGACGAAGAACGACTTCTTCGGAGAATGCAGGGAACCGGGAACTGCAACAAGAAACGGCCGGCATGCAGGAGGCGGATGGTGTAATGTCATTTGCATAACTCTTGGCGTGACTCGGACGAAGGAAAGACTCCGGTGCGATAGGACTTGTTTTGGTTTGTAAAACTGACGATAGCGACCGGCTGCATACGTTTGGTTTGGGCGATGGCGTGTCCGTAATAACCTGGGAGACCATTATTAATGCAATGGCCGAGTGACCTTAATGCTTTGTACCGTGTGGAAGCTTGAGTGATGTGTGAAGGAGGTGGATTCGATGTCAGGTGAAACGCTTTTCTCCAAGTTATCTGGAAGCTTTCAAAGCTTCTATCTGGAAGCTTTTCAAGCTACTGTTTGGAAGCCACCCAAGCTTTTGTCTGGAAGCTTTCCAAGCTTCTGTCTGAAAGCTTTTCAAGCTTCTGTCTGGAAGCTTTCCAAGCTTCTGTCTGGAAGCTTTCCAAGCTTCTGTCTGAAAGCTTTCCAAGCTTCTGTCTGAAAGCTTTTCAAGCTTCTGTCTGGAAGCTTTTCAAGCTTCTGTCTGGAAGCTTTCCAAGCTTCTGTCTGGAAGCTTTCCAAGCTTCTATCTGGAAGTTTTTCAAGCTACTGTTTGGAAGCCACCCAAGCTTTTGTCTGGAATCTTTCCAAGCTTCTGTCTGGAATCTTTCTAAGCTTCTGTCTGGAAGCTTTCCAAGCTTCTGTCTGGAAGCTTTCCGAGCTTCTGTCTGGAAGCTTTCCAAGCTTCTGTTTCGAAGCTTTCCAAGCTTCTGTCGGGAAGCTTTCCAAGCTTCTGTCTGGAAGCTTTCCAAGCTTCTGGCTGGAAGCTTTCCAAGCTTCTGTCTGGAAGCTTTCCAAGCTTCTGTCCGGAAGCTTCCAAGCTTCTGTCTGGGAACTTTCCAAGCTTCTGTCCGGAAGCTTTCCAAGCTTCTGTCTGGAAGCCTTCCAAGCTTCTGTCTGGAAGCTTTCCAAGCTTCTGTCTGGAAGCTTTCCAAGCTTCTGTCTGGAAGCTTTCCAAGCTTCTGTCTGGAAGCTTTCCAAGCTTCTATCTGGAAGCTTTCCAAGCTTCTGTCTGGAAGCTTTCCAAGCTTCTGTCTGGAAGCTTTCCAAGCTTCTGTCTGGAAGCTTTCCAAGTTTCTGTCTGGAAGCTTCCCAAGCTTCTGTCTGGAAGCTTTCCAAGCTTCTGCCTGGAAGCTTTCCAAGCTTCTGTCAGGAAGCTTTCCAAGCTTCTATCTGGAAGCTTCCCAAGCTTCTGTATGTAAGCTTTCCAAGCTTCTGTCTGGAAGCATTCCAAGCTTCCGTCTGGAAGCTTTCCAAGCTTTTGTCTGGAAGCTTTCCAAGCTTCTGTCTGGAAGCTTTCCAAGCTTCTGTCTGGAAGCTTTCCAAGCTTCTGTCTGGAAGCTTTCCAAGCTTCTGTCTGGAAGCTTTCCAAGCTTCTGTCTGGAAGCTTTCCAAGCTTCTGTCTGGAAGCTTTCCAAGCTTCTGTCTGGAAGCTTTCCAAGCTTCTGTCTGGAAGCTTTCTAAGCTTCTGTCTGGAAGCTTTCCAAGCTTCTGTCTGGAAGCTTTCCAAGCTTCTGTCTGGAAGCTTTCTAAGCTCCTGTCTGGAAGCTTTCTAAGCTTCTGTCTGGAAGCTTTCTAAGCTTCTGTCTGGAAGCTTTCCAAGCTTCTGTCTGGAAGCTTTCCAAGCTTCTGTCTGGAAGCTTTCCAAGCTTCTGCCCGGAAGCTTTCCAAGCTTCTGCCTGGAAGCTTTCGAAGCTTTAGAACAGAAGTCTGGAAGCTTTTCTAGCGAGAAGCATTCCTGGAAGCTGTCTGGAAGCTTTACAAGCTTCAATCTGGGAATCTTGTCCAGACGTTTTCTTTATATATGCAAGAAGCTTCCCACAGTTTTTGAATAATTAAGTTTATATGAGACTCAACCAGTGGTTGCTTCAAAACAGTAGAATACACATATCCATAGATTTCCTCATTTCCTCAAACAATATCAACCTTACACACTATTCCTCGCTTAATCCACATAGTACAACCAGTCGGCCGAGATGAAGAAACTCCAGCTTTGTCCTGAGCAAACATCAAACGGATCTCCCATCGGCGCCGACCACGCCGGGTTGTATCTGTCCGTCGAAACGGAAGCTCCGAATGGTGAATGCGGATTTCTGCTGCATTATGCTAGCATCATCGCACCCGTACCGCACGACAACGACGACGACTGTTGCTTGATGTTTATGTAGACAGAGGACCCGGCAGCCGCACCAAATGAAGCCACTCTCCGTTTCGTCCTTTCGTGCAAACGGCGTTGTTGTTTGAGGGACCTTCGCCGGTGGGAGTGCTCGCCCCACAAAAAAAAAGGATGAAATCTCCATGCTGGATGTTTATCAGAGATGGGAAATGGAGTGTGTGTGCAGAAAATGTGTTTGGAAAAACGCGAGAAAAGCTAGTCCAAATAGAATCATCATCCTGGAAGAACCTGATGGAACCGGCGGCGCTGCGATATGCATACACGATCCTTTGAAGGGTGGATTAGTAGAGCTCTATGCTCAGCTTTTCATACACACATTCTAAAAGGTTGCTTTCAGCGAAGGGATTTGTTTGGTTGGAAAATTCCATTCTTTTCGACGGTTTTATCACGACGGGATATGCAGAACATCTCATTGCTGTCCCGATGCTTTTCACTTTTCAGTACAAAAATCTTCTTCGATTAAGAGAGAGTGAATCCTTTTTATTCTTTTAAGTGTGTCCGAACTGGGACAAAGTTTGTTTCTCAGCTCAAGGTTCTAAACACTTTCACGGTTATTAATCATGAGCTTTCTCTGCCAATGAATGTGTCAAGGAATTCAAGGAAACGTATCGCAAAAAAAATCTGGACCTTATCGGGAATCGAACCTACACTCTTAGAATACTGGAATGCTCCGCATTAACCAACTGAACTATATTGAGAGAAACCTATTCACATGAAAATCCAACAAATCGAAAAGCAAATCCCACACTTTAAACCTTTAAGAAAGTTTGAAATTTACCTGTAATCGTCCTCTTGTCGGTACTCACTGAAACTTGAGGGGAGACTTCGTAACATTTACCCCCGCCAGGAAGGCGCATCCAAGTTTGGGTTGGGATGTAATTTAAATAAAATTCCAACCGTTTGCACGCGAACGGACAATTTGCGCAAATCAACCCTTGTCTCCTTCCGGGACACTCCGGGGGCCCCGCTTCTGGTAGGAACCTAAACCCTACCAACACACTGCGAGTGGGGCAGTATCTAGAGCAGGGGTAGAAACTCTTGACTACCTGATGTGGCGAATAGCTGGAACTTCTTGAACTGAAAAGAAAAACGCGCAGTTGAATTGAAAATTTAATGGCTATTAGGGGAAGGAGTTTCGCAGTAAATTGAGTTTGGGTGGGCGCATCAACGCAGTTGAGTCGAGTCGAGAGTCCGAAAGTCTCGGTGGTTTAATGATTCTAATTCGAGTTTTCCTTTCTTTCCTCTTCCGTTGCAGGTATGTTTGTTTTCGGTTCAACCGAACAAGTTGACGTGTATGGTAGGTATGGAGAATAACTTTACTCTATAGTCAATTCAAACCATTATTGTAAGTTCCAGGAACTTAGTTCCTACGTCGAGACTTACTTGAAAGATGAAACAATAGGTAAGCATTGGGTTATATGAATATTAAATAGCGATCTTAACAACTTGTAGTATCTACTCAGAAGTACAATCAGTGCAGTCATTGTCAATTCAAAACTGATTACTCAAGGTTTTCAAATTTCACCGCCCCTATGATGGTACGTGCTTATCTTATTATTCCTGAAAGGTTTATAGAACCTCCTTAAGGATGTTCTGAAAAAATCCATATAAGAAATTTCCCCTAAAAATCTTGAATGCATTCTTGGAATACTGAAAGGGGTCTGTGAAAGATCATCTTCTGTTATGTAAATTTATTTATACGGAAGCTTATAAGTGAATTGTTGAAGAAATTTCCGAAAAAAAAACCTCTAATCTGTAGAATTCGCATTAATTTTTTTGGAGGAATCCATGGAATATCCGGAGGAAGTAAAGGAAAATTTCAAAAGAAATCAAAAGAAGACTTTTTGATGAGAATCCTTAAGAAATGCTTGCGGAAATTTCTTAAATTTTTGGAAGCGTATCAGCAAAAGAATTGAATCAAAGAGTTTATTAAACAGGAGAAAAAATAGAAAAAAAATTTGAAATAAATCCTGGAAAATATTTCTGAATTTCTGACGAAATTTGTTAAACAATCCATGGAAAATTTATTTTGAGGAACCACTGAACCGTTTCTCAAAAATCCTAGGAAGATTTTATAATGAAAATCCTGGAGTGATTTCTGAGAGATTTTTGAAAGATTTCCTAGAGAAATTTCTAGATGATGAAGCAATCTCGCAACTACTCATTTTTTTTAAAAGGACCATTTGAGAAATCTCTGGAGGAAAAAAGGAATTTCTGGAGAAATCCAAGACAAAATTTGTGGAATAATTAAAAAAAAATTAAAAGGAGGAATTCATGGATGAAATTTTGGAGGCATTTCTGAACCCCTGAGGATATTCTTTGAGAATCTCTTGTAGAATTGCTGAAACATACTTTGGAAAAGGAATTCTGAATTCCTAATTAACTGACGTTATTCGTGGTAGTTTTTTTTTCAAAAGCATCTCCGGAAAGATTTCTGTAAGAGAAATTTGCAAGGAATACCATGGAAAGCTTTTAGACGAATCCTTAGGAAAATTTTTAAAACAATCTCTAGAGCAATTTCTGAAGGGAATTCTGAAGAAATGTTCGAGAAGTCCATGGAACAATTTTTAAGCAATCCATGGCAATCATTCTTAAAAGATTCTCTAGTATTTTTTTTTGAAAGAATCTTTTGTGGGTTTCCTTAAGGAATCAATTAAGGAAACCTTATGGAGGACTTTGTTAAGCGAAGTATCTTTTCTATAAAAAAAACATGGAAAACTTCTCATGGAATTCAAACAGGGATTTCTCAAACAATCTTTTGAAAATATTTAAAAAAAAGTTCCTGTTAGGTTTTTGAAGAGTTCGCTAGAGGAATTTCCTAAAAGAAAATTTTTCAAAAGAATCTCGTTAGGAATTTCTGACGCAATCCACGGAGGATTTATTGAAGCTATCTAAGGAAGCTATTCTGAAGAAATTGTTGGGTAATCTCAAGAGAATTTTTTAACAGACACTCAACAGAAAATTTCTTGGAATACTTATGGATGTTTCAGAAGAAATCTTTAGAATTATTCTAAAGAAATCCCTGTTAAAATTTCCTAAAAGCCACTCTGGTGGAAATTCGAATGAAATCCTAAGACTTATTCTGAAGAAATACCTGGAAAACTTCCCGAAAGCCTCTCTGAAGAAAACTCTACAGAAATCTCTAGAGGAGTTAAATAAATCAAGATGAATTTTTAAAAGAACCTCTCTAGAAATTTGTAGAAAAGCCATGGAGGTGTGCATAATTTTCTAAAAAAATATCTCTAAAAAAGCTTTTAGATTTTAACAATCTATTGAAAAAAGTCAAGATGAATTATTGAATCCGTGAAGGAATTCCTGTGGTAGTTGGAGCAATCCATGGCGAAATTATGGGAAATTTATTTAATAATTTATAATAGATTTTTTGAAAAAAATATCCGAAAAACTTTTGAAGCAGTCTTTGAAAAATTTTCAGAAATGATCATTGGAAAAATTTTGAAATAAATATCTTGGAAAACTTTTGTGGGATTTCCAGGAAAAAGTTTGCTGTTCGTGCTAATATTCTATGAAGAATATGATTAACAGTGTAGCACACTTAGAATACTTTTCGGTCATGTAAAAAAAAAATAACATGAAACACCTTCAGCGTCACCACGACACCATAGTATTTAAAAGCGTAATGTGTGCCAACATGTATGCTATTACTTGAAAATTTCTCCAGGGATTCCCCCAGAGATTTTAGTTTGAGGTATTCCTACAGAAAAATTCAAGACTCATCTTGAAATTAGCCCATCTTGAAATTAGTATTATAGAAATATATTCCAGGACTTTTCTTTGGGATTTCTAGAAGTCTTCTAAAAATTTTCTCAAATTTTTTTTCGGGGGAATTTCTTTAGGTGTTTTGACAGAAATTCCCCCGAAGATTCAATTCCAGGAGATTTTTTTCAAAGAGATTCGAGGATACTTCCTTCAGGTATCACCAAGGGTATCACTTTATATGTGTAGGGATTCTCGTAGGTATTAATTTAGAAACTGGTTTTGAAAAACCTCAGGACATTCTTCTGAAAGATTCACCACAGAAGTTTCACAGATATCTGCAAAAAGTTCTACTGTTCTCCAGGTATATTTTCGAAAATCCCTGCGAAAAATCCTTTTTTCTGAAAATGTCCAGGAAATATAATTTTTTCTTGAAACCTCCTAACGATTCATGAGAGGTTTGAAAGGAATTCTTTCAGAGATTATTTACGGAATTCTTCAGTTTTTTTTAAATATCGGGATGAACTTTTGAAAAAGCCACAGAAGGTATATTTGAAATTATTCCAGTAGAAGCACCGCAGGAACAATTTCTAAAAACAGAACTTTATTGGGATGTTTGTAAGAATACCTGATGAAATTTCGCAAGGAAGCCTTAATGGAAGAATTTCTCAAGAAATCTGTATAATTTTTAAAGAAATTTGAGAATAATTTCGGAAAAAATTCCACGTAAAAAAATTGAAGAAATACCTTGCAGAAATTCTTGAACATATCGCTGAAATTCAGAAGATTTTACTGGATATTATTCTTAAAACATCTCTGAATTAATTACAGAAGGAATCCCAGCAGGAATTTCTGAAAAAAAAATCTCTGATTTCTATTCGGTAGAATTCCTGTAGAAGTCTTGAGAAAAACTCTTGAACAAAGATGAGTATGTACAGCAATCCCAGAACTTTCTAGAGAAATGCATGGAACTACTGCAGGAAATTCCTGCTCTGGAGGAATTCCTGCAGAATTTGCAAAAAAAAACCTATACGGAATTCTATGAAAGAGAAAACAAAAAATCAATATCTCAATAGAAATTTTCCTGACACAAATAAGAATGCAAATCAATTCCAAAAAATACTGAGATTTCTCTTGAACTTTCTCTTGAGATTTCTTTCGGAGTATGGTGCGATACTTATCTTAGAAGATTGCTTCCGAGGTTGCTCCCACAATGTCTCTCACAGTGCTTTTGAACTTGTCGTAGACATTCTTCTGGAGTTTTTCCAGAGTTCCATTTGTCTTCTCATGATCAGTGTTGGTAAAATCACACTCAAAGCACACTCATGAAGCGCTCCTGCGTGAGCAAACTCGCGCGCGATTCTGATTCATTTTCTCACGCGCGAGATTTTCATGCAAAATCTCGCTCTCACGAGTCAAGCGCCGAAATCTCGTTCGCCTGTAAAACGATTCTAAATCAATTTGAACAACATTCAATGTTATTGTACGCAAGATTTCCGTTTGTTCTATCATATAATCCATAAAGCTTCGATGTAAATAATAAGAACACCAAGAAATAAAGCAATGAGTGAAATCACGAGTTAACTCATGCATGATTTTTTCGGTGGTGAGTTTGGCGAGTCAAGAATCGCGCGTGAAAAAACTCAACCAAGAGATTTGAGAATTTGAGTATTTACCTACACTGCTCATGATTTTTTTCAATGGTTTTTCTTCTCTTTTCTTCGTGGTTGTTTTCGAGATTTCTTACTGTGATCATCCTGAGATTTCTCTTGGTGATTTTCTCAAAATTGCTCTCAGAGTTGTTCCCAGAATCCTTACCGAATATTGCCCGGGGATTGCTTTGGGTGTTCTTTTTAGGATTTTTATATTAACAACTCTGAGAGTACTTGTCCGGACTTTCCAGGAGTTATGACCTACGAAATTCCTTTGTTAAAAATTTCCAGTGCACTTTCGGACGAAATCATGGTTGCATCTCGCAAGAAATTCCGAGAAGAAGTACTGGAGAAGTCGCAAGCGAAGAAATTCAGAGAAGACCTGAGACATCTTGAAAAATCAAAACCTTAGGGAGTAATTTTGGGTAGTAATATCGTGAGGAACTCTGGAAACCTTCGAAAGTTGTTTTCAGAGGAACTACGGAAGAAATCTGGTCTAAACCCGGAAAATTCTTTGGGAAAAATCCCTGTTGGGGTCATCAATAGGGATCTCCCGAGAACCTTTGGAAGAAATCCCTGGAAGAACTACCGCAGAAATGCTAGGAGAAACGTTGGTAGAAATACCAGGAATAACTCGCAGAAGTCTCGGAAGGATCGCCAGCAACTTTTTTCCGAAATCCCTTCAGAGCATCAATCTTAAAATTCTTGAGAGGCTTCATCAGAAATTCTCTTACAGATTTCTTCATAAATTTCTTCAAGGATTCTCTGAGAAACCTTCTATAAAGATTTCCTCAGTCCTCCATTATTGGCTCTTTCAGAAAATCCTGCTCGTATTTTTTAAGGAAAATCTTTCATGGAATTTCTTCAAAACATTCTACTACGATTCCATCAGAAGTTTCTCCGTGTATTTCCTAAGGAAACCTCCCAAAGATTTGTTTAGAAATTCTATTAACATGAAATTCCGAAGCATGGCAGAAATTATTCCAGAAATTCCTTACAAAAATCCGGTTTATTTTGATTTTTTCGTGGATTTCTACAGAAATGCCTCCAAGAAAATTCCCCGGGGATTTCTTAAGTAATTTACCCAGAGCAGCTTTTAGGATTTTTTTTTCTGAGCTTTATGTAAAACTTGGTTCAAGAACTCCTCCATAAACTTATCCAAAGAGTCCAATAGAGTATAGGAATTTCCTACTTGTGCCTAGTTAGAAAACAATTCTAGGATTCCTTCAGAAATTACTCCAGGAATTCTTTATTAATATCCTTCAAATTTTATCAAAAATTCTCCCAAGGATGCCGTAAGAAATTCCTCGAGGGAATCCTTCAATAATTGCTCTTAGAATTTCTTCAAGTGTTACTTCAAAAAGTCTTTCTTCAGAAACACCTACAGGATTCCTCCAGGAAGTATGTAAAGGACTCGTTTAGAAAATCCACCAGGTGTTCCTATAAAACTTTCTCCAATAAGTTCCCTTCAGACATAAAAACATTTTAGAGACTCCTCCAGATATTTTTCGAAAGATTTTTATTATCTTTATTATCGTTCAAGGACACCACAAGGTCCTAAAGTAACGGTTTTTATTAAATTTTTGCAAAAATATATGATCGAAAAGAGAAATATTTCCAAAAGGCTATAAAGAATTATGCTATACCTTGCAATCACAAAAATTGAAGATATTTTTGAAGTGATACTTACAAATTTTACCAGATGGAATCAATTGATGATGAATTCTTGAGAAAACCCTTGGAGAATTTACTGATGGATTTGTTTTTCGAATTTGTTAGGAACTCCTTAATCTTTTAAATGCATCACGTTTGCAACAGTCCACTGACGTAGTGCACGGGTTGGGTGAAAATTACTTTAAAACACATGCAGGGATAGAAAAACCCTTGAGGAATTGGTAGGGATTTTTTCGTTGGTTTCCTTGGATGAAGTCTCGGAGGAATACTCGTAATAACTGTTGAACAAATCCAGGAGATGCTTCTGAAAGAATCATTGGAGTATTTTTGAAGGAAATCAGGGGATATTACTACAAAAGTTCTCGGAGGTATTGTTGAAGAATTCCTAAGAGGACTAAGTCCTGATAAAACCTTCGAAAATTTCTGAAAAAATCATTCTGAAGAAATCTTTGGAATATTTCTTGTATGAATCATCATTTTCTTCCTTGGTGCTGATGTTGTTATACAGATGCAAGATCTTGTCTAGAACAATTTTTCACCAAGTTGAAAATACCAGACCCTATGAAAACCTATTATAATAACTCAGTTCAGTGATTCTGCGGTGACCGATAAATTTGCATGTCAAGATAAATTTGCTTATTTAATCTAATCCATATTTCTTATTGAGTTAATTTAAACTCCCCGAGTTTCCGTCCTCAATTGAATTTCTCATTAAAACGCAAAATCTTCAGCAAATACTTCTTCCATTTACTGAATCAATCCAAGTCTCCCCCAGATACCAACATTTCGATCCCCAAATCAGTACTATTCCAACTACCTGTGGTGCTGCTGCCGCCGGTTTCTACTGGAAGTGCCACCAACCGAAATCAAAGTTCTAGCGTAGGTAACGACCGATCCCATCAGACAAAGTTTTCTGTTGAAACACCAATTTCCGACACTTTCGATTGGTTCCCCCGTGGATGGATGCTACTGCATCTCTACCACTACTGCTGGCTGTTGCTACCAGCAGTCGCACTGAGAGGGAATCAGGTAAAATACATTTTCTAAGGAAACGGTTCCAAACTGTCTTTTGGGTCTTCAGTTGGCTTCAACTTTAAGACTCATGGAATGGCCATCGTTTGAATGTTTCCAAGTGCGCAATTCAACCCGGCTTCCCCAACTTCTGTTGTTGGAAATAAGTTGAATCAACAACACAGCCAGTCAGTAGCACCACAACCCACCCGAATTTCCGATTTCGTCCTCAGGATAAACTTTCGTCACTTGGCTGCTGCTTGCCCAAAAACTCTGCGTCGCATTCGTCGTTCATTCGGTGTGCAGTGCATCCCCTGAGTTGATTGAAATTATTTCCCTACCACGCTTCACCACGGCTCCGGATGGGTGACCTCCCATCGTCATCGCCATCACACAGGATGGATGATGCTGTCCCAGGACAGGAACGGGAACGGGAAGATTGATTAGCAAATTCTCATCAATTGTTTGTGTAAAGTTTGTTGATTTATGCAAACGAAAAGAAAATTGGCTGCTCCTGCCTTGCTGCATCTCATGGCGTACCAGTTACTTCTTGTTGCACTTGCTGTATTCGCTGCGAACGGAGTGCGAAAGTTTATCTTGAGGGTTGGGGAATTTTTCATCGAGATGTTATATCAGATGGATTGCAATCATACATACTGGTACGATGACTTTGGAAAAAAAATGCAGAAAAATTCGATAATTACTTGTTTGCAAATCTTTACATACTTGCTTTCAGTCTTGTTTCTTCTTCTTCATCTTCTTCTTCTTCTTTTTATTCTTCTTCTGTTCAAGAATTCCATGATTTTGGATCCATTATTAAAACTTATCAAAATTTTTCCTGGATTTGTGTAAAAAGGATTTTTTTGCTGGATCTCCTACAATAAACAAAAATTTACAGGAAAACTTCTGATATTATTTCTGGAACTTCTCCTGGAATTTTCTATGAGTCTTCCTCAAAAGTTTCTCAAGAAACTCGAATTTGACGGCTACGCAGTCTTGTTGAATCAAAACGAGTTGTTATCTAACCCGACACTTTGGATGGTGTCTTCTTCAGGGAAAAGATGCCTTTTTTCGTTTTTTGTTCAATGTGATTTTGTCTAATTCCAACTGTCGGGTGGTGAAATTGTTGGTACATATCTTTTCACCACCAGAATTAGACAAAATCAAATTGAACAAAAAACAATAAATGGTATCTTTTCCCTGAAGAAGACACCATCCGAAGTGTCGGGTTAGATAACAACTCGTTTTGATTCAACAAGACTGCGTTGGCACCAAATCCGAGTTGCACAGAATACAGTCGATTCTCCCCCATTTTCTCAAAAATTTTATCAAAAGATTCATCTCCAAACTTCAGAACTTTGTTCAAAAAGTCTTCCTAGAATTCCTTCAGCAATTATTTAGGAAATTCCTGCAAGAAATGCTATGAAAGCTCATGTATGTATCCATTCATGTATTTCTTTAAACATTTCTGTAGGAATTTCTCACAGAAAAATTATCACAATTCTCCCACAAATTCCTCAAGCATTTCTCAAAAAGTTCCCTCAATGATTTCTTCAGCAGGTAAAATTCCAGGAGCAATTTTTGACAGAGATTCGGAGATAATTTCAAAGATTCAATCAAAAATTGTTTAAGGGAGTTTCTTAAGGATGCTAATTTTTTTACGCTGAAATTGCTTCAAAATTCTCTTCAGTTCTTATTCCATATATTCAGATATTCCATCAGACATTTATTTAAAATTTCCTCTGAAAACTTTCCAAAAGATTCCGAAAGTCTCTTCAGAAGTTTCTCAAATGATTGCTCAGGGTTTACCCAGACCATACTTCAGGGATTCTTTCATCCTTTTTGTTCCGGTGATGCTTCCAAAGATTCTCTCAACAATTCCTGCAGAAATTACTCTAGAATATATTACTCGGAATTTTTTAAGAATTTATGAAGAAATGTCCAGTCCTTGTGGTTCTCAGGTCCTTTCAAAGGTCCTTTCAAAGATCTTTTCAAAATTGCAAAAAATCATTCAGAAGTTCTCTAAAACATTTTTCCAGGATGTTTTTTTTTGTTTCGGCAAGATTTCCTCCAGAAATTTTTCCTTCAGAAATTTTTCTTCAGAGATTCTTATGACATTATTCTTGAAGAAATTGTAAAAGAATTCTTTTATGAATTTCCTCCAGAAGTTCATCTAAGGATTTCACCGAAACTCCTACAGTATCTTTCTCAGACATTTTACGCCCTATTAGGATGCTGGGGTCAATATGACCCAGACAGGCATGCTGAACGTGCACTACGCCATCCTGGTGCGAAAATCCTAACATCTTGCCAGAGACGTCTGCAGATTTGCTTCCATAAATATCTCAAGCAATTTTTCCTTGAAATTAATTTAAGAGCTCCCCAAGTTTTTTTTTTCTGGGAATTGAGGCGGTATTTTAAGTAGTTTCTTTAGGGACTCTTCCAGGTATGTATGGCTGGTAATCACTTCAGATTTTTTTTTTAATTTTTCTCTAGGAAGCTCCAAAGTTATAGCAAAGAGTTTTTTTTACACGGGATTTCTTCAAAAAATCTTCCAGGGATTTCTTCAGAATTTCTTTCAGAGGTTCCTCCAGGAATACTTTCAAGTATTTTTGGTGAACTTTCTGAAAGAACTTCAGGAAAAATAATCCCTGTTTAAATATCTGAAACAGTTCCTACATTAATCTTCGTGGGAACCCCAGTAGATATTTCTGACGGAGCCACTCCTAGTAACAATGAACGCTGAACAGTGAGAGCATTAGCCTAACATTGACTGGTTAATGGTTTCAGTGACTGAATACAATGATAGCTGAATATTGGTCTGAAATAAGGCTTGTTCAACCTCCTTAATCAGCAATACATGAATGGCTGAATATCAAGTTGAATAGAAAATTATTAATTTGTGTAACCAGCTTCAAAACAGATACCAGCATGCATAATAAATCATCTGTTGTTCAATCTTTAATCAAATAATTTTCGACAGCTGACTTGGGTAATGGACAATGTTTTCGTAGAATCCACATAGCTTCTTCAGCCTTAATACAGGCTTAGTTCAACTTATGGTCATAATATTTCAGACACAACAAATAATGCTCTCAATTTCGAGCAGATGTATACAATTGTGGGTGGTGTAGGTGCTAAGGTAAGTAACGACTATAAATCAGAAGGTCCGAGTTCAATTCCCAGTTTTCCCATAGATTATTTTTACATTCCTATACATACATCTATTCTGGAAATAGAAAGCCGCAAATGGTAAACAATGCTTACGAAAGTGTTTTTTTATTCAAAATAAATGAAACATATTGATTACTCATTATGCGCATATTGAGCCTTAAATAAGCCATATTGTGTTGTTCTTTGCTGTGCATGCATCGCTCCTGTAAGGGGTGAAAATGGCAGCATAATCGATTGCGTTCGCTATTGTCTCCAGTGAAAATCAAAACAATAGATGCGCGGGTGTTTAGTGTTCAGTATTGTGTTGTTCTTTGCTGAGTATTGTGTTGTTCTTTGCTGTGCATGCATCGCTCCTGTAAAGAGTGAGTATGGCAGCATAATCGATTGCGTTCGCTATTGTCTCGAGGGAAAATCAAAACAATAGATGCGCGGGTGTTTAGTGTTCAGTATTGTGTTGTTCTTTGCTGTGCATGCATCGCTCCTGTAAAGAGTGAGTATGGCAGCATAATCGATTGCGTTCGCTATTGTCTCCAGTGAAAATCAAAACAATAGATGCGCGGGTGTTTAGTGTTCAGTATTGTGTTGTTCTTTGCTGAGTATTGTGTTGTTCTTTGCTGTGCATGCATCGCTCCTGTAAAGAGTGAGTATGGCAGCATAATCGATTGCGTTCGCTATTGTCTCGAGGGAAAATCAAAACAATAGATGCGCGGGTGTTTAGTGTTCAGTATTGTGTTGTTCTTTGCTGTGCATGCATCGCTCCTGTAAAGAGTGAGTATGGCAGCATAATCGATTGCGTTCGCTATTGTCTCGAGTGAAAATCAAAACAATAGATGCGCGGGTGTTTAGTGTTCAGTATTGTGTTGTTCTTTGCTGAGTATTGTGTTGTTCTTTGCTGTGCATGCATCGCTCCTGTAAAGAGTGAGTATGGCAGCATAATCGATTGCGTTCGCTATTGTCTCGAGGGAAAATCAAAACAATAGATGCGCGGGTGTTTAGTGTTCAGTATTGTGTTGTTCTTTGCTGTGCATGCATCGCTCCTGTAAGGGGTGAAAATGGCAGCATAATCGATTGCGTTCGCTATTGTCTCCAGTGAAAATCAAAACAATAGATGCGCGGGTGTTTAGTGTTCAGTATTGTGTTGTTCTTTTCTGTGCATGCATCGCTCCTGTAAAGAGTGAGTATGGCAGCATAATCGATCGCGTTCGCTATTGTCTCCAGTGAAAATCAAAACAATAGATGCGCGGGTGTTTAGTGTTCAGTATTGTGTTGTTCTTTGCTGAGTATTGTGTTGTTCTTTGCTGTGCATGCATCGCTCCTGTAAAGAGTGAGTATGGCAGCATAATCGATTGCGTTCGCTATTGTCTCCAGTGAAAATCAAAACAATAGATGCGCGGGTGTTTAGTGTTCAGTATTGTGTTGTTCTTTGCTGAGTATTGTGTTGTTCTTTGCTGTGCATGCATCGCTCCTGTAAAGAGTGAGTATGGCAGCATAATCGATTGCGTTCGCTATTGTCTCGAGGGAAAATCAAAACAATAGATGCGCGGGTGTTTAGTGTTCAGTATTGTGTTGTTCTTTGCTGTGCATGCATCGCTCCTGTAAAGAGTGAGTATGGCAGCATAATCGATTGCGTTCGCTATTGTCTCGAGTGAAAATCAAAACAATAGATGCGCGGGTGTTTAGTGTTCAGTATTGTGTTGTTCTTTTCTGTGCATGCATCGCTCCTGTAAAGAGTGAGTATGGCAGCATAATCGATCGCGTTCGCTATTGTCTCCAGTGAAAATCAAAACAATAGATGCGCGGGTGTTTAGTGTTCAGTATTGTGTTGTTCTTTGCTGAGTATTGTGTTGTTCTTTGCTGTGCATGCATCGCTCCTGTAAAGAGTGAGTATGGCAGCATAATCGATTGCGTTCGCTATTGTCTCGAGGGAAAATCAAAACAATAGATGCGCGGGTGTTTAGTGTTCAGTATTGTGTTGTTCTTTGCTGTGCATGCATCGCTCCTGTAAGGGGTGAAAATGGCAGCATAATCGATTGCGTTCGCTATTGTCTCCAGTGAAAATCAAAACAATAGATGCGCGGGTGTTTAGTGTTCAGTATTGTGTTGTTCTTTTCTGTGCATGCATCGCTCCTGTAAAGAGTGAGTATGGCAGCATAATCGATCGCGTTCGCTATTGTCTCCAGTGAAAATCAAAACAATAGATGCGCGGGTGTTTAGTGTTCAGTATTGTGTTGTTCTTTGCTGAGTATTGTGTTGTTCTTTGCTGTGCATGCATCGCTCCTGTAAAGAGTGAGTATGGCAGCATAATCGATTGCGTTCGCTATTGTCTCGAGTGAAAATCAAAACAATAGATGCGCGGGTGTTTAGTGTTCAGTATTGTGTTGTTCTTTGCTGAGTATTGTGTTGTTCTTTGCTGTGCATGCATCGCTCCTGTAAAGAGTGAGTATGGCAGCATAATCGATTGCGTTCGCTATTGTCTCGAGTGAAAATCAAAACAATAGATGCGCGGGTGTTTAGTGTTCAGTATTGTGTTGTTCTTTGCTGAGTATTGTGTTGTTCTTTGCTGTGCATGCATCGCTCCTGTAAAGAGTGAGTATGGCAGCATAATCGATTGCGTTCGCTATTGTCTCGAGTGAAAATCAAAATAATAGATGCGCGGGTGTTTAGTGTTCAGTATTGTGTTGTTCTTTACAGAGAAGAACATTAATCAAGACAATTAGATGATCGGCATGGTACCACAAAAACCCCACAACAATTGGTGAGATCTTTCCAATATTATTTATTTATAAATAATTTTACTTCAGTATATTTATTTTATAACTGCATATAAGTTGAAAATTCGCTATTTTCAACATCCTTTCATCTATTGGAAGATGCTTCAGTTCTGGGCTCTTTCTAAGTTGAGGAAGGGATTTATAAATGCTTGCAAGGACTTGGCCAGGTGTGTGGAGCTGAGTGAATCTATGACATTGTAGATAGTAGCGACATCAGCAATGTCAATGGAAATATTCAACTTTGCAACTCCATCCAAGATTTGTGCAAGTATTCATGCTATGCTATGCTATGCTATGCTATTGAGCCTTAAATAAGCCTTTCAATGAACTCAAAATCAGCTAAAGATTGGAAGAAATCTCCATATTTAGATGTTTAGGAGCTGAACAAAGGATTTTAGCTCTTGTGCTCAGCTTTTGTTCAAATAAAGGCTGCTTTTGCTTGCCTTGAAAAAAGTTTGAAAAAACGTTTGTACAGCATCAAATTGTTACCTGGGACAGGAGCCAGAGAAACTATCGTGTAGAAATTTCTTAGGCAATTTCAAAAGGAATCTCTCATTGAATTTTTGGAGAAACCTTTGGAAGAGTTTCCGAAAAATTCTCTCAGTGGGATTTTTTAAAGAAATGTTTCGATGAATTTCTGCAGATCTCCATGAGAGAACTGTTGAAGAAATCCCAGAGTGATTTTTTTTAAAGAAATCCCTCAAACGCTAAAGAAGTTTTTGAAAATATTTTTGAAAAAAACCTCTGACAGAATATTAGAGATAAGGGCATTTTTTTTATTATCTTACAAATTGGGCCGAAGGGTCTCAGATTTTCATGATTTTTTTTTCATAGGCTGTGCTCATGAATATATGAACAAAAACAAAATTGAGAAAAAATCAGGGTCGCATTTCCGGCAAACTCAGTTGGAAATTCTTTGTTTTCCCCTGACACTACTTACTTAAAAAAATCATAACTCAAGAACGAAGCATCATAGAAACAAAGTTTGTTTTGGAAAATGAAAGCAAATTTTCTCAGAAATACAAAAAAACCGAGCTGGAAAAAGTTTACCACGAAATTTTCCACAGATGAGAAAATTCGTGATGAATAGCCGGAAAAACAATACCCGAACTCGTGGAAAATTAAAAAAAATGAGAAGGTTATTCCATAAGCTTTAATCGCTGGAATTTCTGGAATGCACCAATTCTGACAAATTTTGTTGAAAAATGTCCAATTGTATCATTTAAGCCTTTTCTTTGAAAAATTATAACTCAAGAACGAAGCATCGTAGAAATAAAGTTTTTTAATGAAAATGAAAGCAAATTTTGTGAAAATAATCATGCACGCATATATTATATGGTCATTTTCACATAATTGGCCATAACTCAAAAACGAAAAACAAGTGTATTCCAAAAAATTCAGCTGTCAAAGCTCATAAAACTACCTTTTCAAAAATATTTTTTTGAAAATTTCCCGCAAGTTCCGGCACAGTTTTTCCGGCTTTTCTTTGTGAATTTCCTCAGCGGTGGAAAATTTTGTGGAAAACTTTTTCCTTTTCATATTTTTTTTTTGATTCCTTATAAATTTTTCTTTCATTTTCTGAAAAAAGCTTCGTTTCTACGATGCTTCGTTCTTTAGTTATGATTTTTCAAAGAAATGGCTTATATGACACATTTGGACATTTTTCAACAAATTTGGTCATAACTCAGGAACGAAAAAAAAAGTGCATTCCAAAAGTTTTAGCGATTTAAGCTTATGGAATAATCTTCTCAAAAAATATATTTTTGGATATTTGTTTACGAGTTCGGGCATTGTTTTTCCGGATTTTTTTACGAATTTTCACAACTGTGGGAAATTTTGTGGAAAACTTTTTCCAGTTCATTTTATTTGGATTTCTGAGAAAATTTGCTTTCATTTTCTAAAACAAACTTTGCTCCTATGATGCTTCGTTCTTGAGTGATGATTTTTCAAAGTAAGTAGTGTCAGGGGAAAACAAAAAAATTCCGCCTGATTTTTCCGGGCAATAGGCGACCCTGAATTTTTCTCAATTTTTTTTTTGTTCATATATCCATGAGCCCTGCCTGTAGAAAAAGTTTCATGAAAATCTGGGATGCTTCAGCTTAATCCCGTACGGTAATAAAAACAAATGCCCATATCCTAGCGAGAATTTTGGAAAGAATATCCGAAGTAATTTTTGAAGAAATTTCCTGTACAATTTCTGTAGTAATCTCAAGAAGTATTTTAGCATAAATCTCTAGAGGAATATCAAAAACCCTGGGAAAAACTTTCCAGCGGAATACTTGTACCTGGAGAAATTTCTTGGAAATGCCCTATGTGGAATCCACAGAAAAGTTTATTAGGCAATCTTCTAAAAAATTTTTGAAGAAATCCTTGATATAAATTTCCCCAAAGAAGTCTTTGGTGGGTTTTCAAAAGAAATTTAAGGAGAAATTTCAGGATGAATTCTGATTTTTTTATTTTCTGAAGGAATCGTCGAATGTATTTCTGAAAGTATTTCTAAAGTAATTTGTGGACATACTTCTGATGAATATCTGTAGGTATAATGCAAAAATAACTCTTGAGATATCTCTAAAGGAATTCTTCAGAAATTCCTAGAAAACCTTTTAGGATAAATTTTTCAAGGAATTTACGGCGAAATTCACAAAATTATCATGAAAAGGAATGCCGGAGAAATTTTTGGTGAAATACATGGATAATTATCTGGAAGAAATCTCGAAAGAATCTCTGGAGAAATTCCTGTAGGAACTATCAATGGAACTCTTAGAGCAATTTATGCTTGTTTTCTTAAGAAAAAGGTTAAGGGTTTCTGAATGAATCTATGAAAGATTTTTCAAAAAAAAAAAAACCTGGTAATTCTGTTTACTAGGTAATCTTCAAGAAAGTTTCTGAAGACATCCTTGAATTAAATTAACCAAAGGAGTCTGTGGTAGAATTATTATAGGAATTTGAGGAGAAATATCTAGATAAATTCCAAACATTTGATTTTCTGATTCCTGGAAGCATTTCTAAAAGTATTTCTGAAACAATTTGTGAACATATTTTTGAAGGAATATCTGTTGAAATACTTGAAAAAAAACATAACTCTTGAGATATATCCAAAGAATTTCCTGGAAAATTTTCTCAAAGAATTCGCGGTGAAATTCTTAAAATATTCCTCAAAAAGAATGCCGGAGAAATTTCTGGTGAAGTATATGGGGAATTATCTAGAGGAAATCTTGAAAGAAGCTCTGTAGGAATTCCTGCAGGATTTTGCTGGATGAATCACTGTAGAAGTTTCTAAACATATACTGGCGGGTATTATCAATGGAATTCTTATAACAATTTCTGAAGAAATTTCTGCTTTTTTTTCCTAAGAAATACGTTATGGATTTCTGAATGAATATCTGAAAGATTTTTAGAAAAAAAAGACACTGGTAAAATTTATGAAAGAATCTTTGAAATCATGTCTGAAGCAATCCCTGTACAAATTCATAAAAGAATCCCTGGAGAAATTTCCGAAAGATTTTCATAGTGAATCCTTAGAAGATTTTCTGAAATAATCCCTAGAAGATTTTCGGGATTAACATAAAAAAACCTTAATAAAAAAATTCTGGATAATTTTTTCAAAAAAATTCTCGAAGGGATTTCTGAAAAACAAAAATGGGATAAAATCCATGAATGATTTATGAAGATTTATCATTGAGAATTTCTGATGAAATCTACGTTAAAAACTTATGAAGAAAACTGTGGAAAAAATCCTAAAGGAATCTAGAGACATCCGTTGAGAATTTTCTGGAGGAATTCAAAACTTTTGATTTTCTGAAGAGATCGCTGAAAGCATTTCCGTAGAAATCCGAGGATGATTTCCTGAAAGACTTCTCGTCCGACGTTTTGAATGAACTTATGGAAACCCATGGAAGTTTTTTAGAGGAGTTCTTAGATAATTTTTTATTATTATTATTAATTTATTTTAAGGACCCTTTAACTGAATGGAAGTCATTCGGGTCCGAGATAATTTTTTGGAGAATCCTATCCAGAGCTAGTTCTGCAGAAAATTCTAGAGTAATTGTTGAAGAAATGCATGGTAGATGTTCCACAAAAATCTTTCAAGAGGAATCCATAGAAGACTTTCTGATTTTATTTTTTGAAGATTTTCCAACGGAATCCATGGAGAAATTCCGGAGGGAATCCAAGAAAGGTTTTATAAGAAAGGGTTTTAATTAATTTCTGGGATATTCTTTAAAAAAAACTTTGAAGAAATTCAGAAGGAACTATGAGTGTTATGAGGGATAATAAGTGTACTCCTGAAATTAATCGAAAATCTGCCACAGGGTGAACATTTGAGCCGTTATTGAACGACCTTCACGTAAAGCTGTTGGTTTCAGTATGTTAAACAGAATTCCGAACAAATTTTTGATCATTGAATTGAAAAGCGTTATTCCTCCGTAATTTGCGCAATCCAAATGATGCCTTTTATTGTATAGGGGGCAAATGCGGTCATCCACCCTACTAGCAGGCAGTTCTTTCTCTTTCTATGTCCTCGATATAACATGGTGTAAGAGTTGTTAATACAGCTGCTCACTACCGAGCTTGAGAAGCTCGACCGAGAGCTTATCCTTTACAGCAGTCATGTTGTTCTGCAGCCCTCTAACGGTTGTCTTGACCTCGTCTAGCGTTGAGGGTTCCGCAGGCTGTCCGTCGTCGTTGATTTGAATTCTATCTGTCATATTTCCGTTCTCACCATTCAATAATTTCTCGATGTGCCCTCTCCTCCTTGGAGCCACCATTGTATTGTCTATCAGCAAGTGTCCATCACGGTCGTTCAACACGACGGGCGGAGGCGCTGTTCTTCTCCACACGTATTTGACAGCTTCGTTAAACCTCCGCATATCATTCTGTTCCATACTCTCTTGCGCCTGAGCAATCACGTTTTCCTCATGCTCTCTTTTCTTTTTTACGGTAGATTTGTGTTTTGCCTACTCTTTCTTCCCTATAGCGCTCCCTGCTCTGATCTGCCGGGTTCCCGACATGCGCACCAAGCTTCTGGAAACATGGAACTTCTCTCAAATAATTTGTGACGGATTTCATTCGGCAGTTTTAGAAGCAACCTATAGACCATTTAAGAGGGAAGAATTCCTAGAAATTTGTAGCGAAATTCCTGGAAGATTTTCTGAATAAATCGTTGTAGTACATTTTAGCGAATCCCTGGAGATTTTGTTTTTAATTTCGTAAAAGGATACTTGTTGAAAATTTCAAAAGATTTTCAGAAAAAAAACATGAAGATATTCTAAATGAATCTTTGAAGACATTTCTTAAGAAATAGCCTACTTTGCACGAACCAGTCCTATTAGCGTCGCCGGAAAACCATCTTCGATCATAATCTGCCATAAACTCGTTTCTCTTCACTGAATTCTACGCCGCCTTGAGAGCAATAAACAGATGGTCTGCAAGTTGTACTCCCGAAATTAATCGAGAATCTACCGCAGGGTGAACATTTGAGCCGTTATTTAACGACCTTCACGAAAACCTGTGTGATATTCGTCTATAGAAGACTTCGCAATTAGTTTAAGCCTGTTAAACAGAATTCCAAACAAAATTATATACGCTGAGTTGAGAAGTGTTATTTCTCTGTAACTTGCGCTCTCCAAATGATGCCTTTTATTGTATAGAAAGCTAATACAGTCATCCAACCAACTAGCAGGCAGTTCTTTCTCTTCCCATGTCTTCAATGTAACATAGTGTAAGAGTAGTTAATACAGCTGCTCACTACCGTGCTTGAGAAGCTTGACCGAGAGCTTGTCCTTTACAGCAGCCATTTTGTTCTTCAGCCCTCTAGCGGTTGATTTGACCTCGTTTTGCGATGAGGGTTCCATGGGCTGTCCGTCGTCGTCGATTTGAATTCTGTCTATCATATTTCCGTTCTCAACATTCAATAATTTCTCGATGTGCCCACTCCTCCTGGGAGCCACCATTGTATTGTCTATCAACAAGTGTACATCACGGTCGTTGCACATGACGGACGAAGGCGCTGTTTTTCTCCGCATGTTTTTGACAGTTTCGTAAAACCTCCGCTTATCATTCTGTTCCATACTCGCTAGACGTTGAAACGCATCGATCGCTGGTTAGCAGAGTCCGACACGGTTACTAACCGAGCTTGAATCTTACTACAGTAAAACCTCCATGAGTCGATATTGAAGGCACCATCGACTCAAGGAAATATCGAGTAGTGGAACAAAAATCCTTTGGGAAGCTTTTGGGAAAGAACATCGACTCATGGAGGTTCGACTGTAACTACGAAATAGTGATCTGAGTCGATGTTTTTTTTCAAGAAATTGAAATCCTAGAATCATTCATCTTCCGTAAGTTTGTTGAACATTCGTCCAATCATGCAACGTCTCTTAACAATTTTCGTCCTACTGAAACCGCCTGCGTGACAAAACTAGGTATTTACTACCGCCCGTCCAATTTTCCTAAGACAAATTAGCTGCAAATTAGTTTGAAAACAATCACCAATGAATGGCGGGGGGCCTGTTCTACTACCCATGGTTGCTGGTTGGGTGGTTGTGTCCTTGGAGCAAGTTTGCTGCAAGGTTTTCGGGGGGATGGTCTAGGCAAACGATTCATGATTAACCCCGTCGAAAAAGACAAAATTCACCACCATTTCCACCAGCCTGGCTCTACAGAAACGGTTTCCGCAAACTTGCGCAAATGAGCGAACGGCGGGCGATGATTGAGAAAACTGAAATAAACGAAAGAATGCTTTGAAAATTCAAGTTTAATTAGAGTTTTGCCAAGTTAATTTGCATTTAATTGGACCTCTTTAGCAATCCGAGGATCGAGGTGGAGAAAGTTTTGCCAGGGTGGTGGTTTGTTGGAAACTATATAGACCAACATCGGTCACGAACTCGAACTCAGCCATCGGTTTGACGACGACGACAACGACTAGTACTGGAAAGATTTCCACCTTTTTGGAGGACGGGCCGAACAAATTGGAAGTGGGCCTATAGAGTTGGATAAACACTATCATACGCTGATGAATGCAAAAGTTTTCCACAAACTGATGGGGTTCGGTTAAACGATAATTGCAGACTGCACGACCAGGGCTTCCAGTGTATGTTGTAAAGCCATGACTGGCTGAAGGGCAAAGATCGTTGTCGGACGCAATAAAAGGGAATTTATGTAAATTTGTTTGAATTGAATCGGATATTACATTTACTCTCAAACAGAGGTAACAGAATAGGGCGGCAGTGTTGCCAGATTTCGCTTCGCGCGTCTCGTTCAGAGAAAGCTGTTATCCCCATGCTTGGTACAACTTAAGGTATAATCAAAACCATGTTTTGTACAGCTGCCGCTGTAGCTATAGTTTACAACCTGCCCAGAACCAGACCCGCTCGAAATGTAAATGGGATATTATTGGAAATTGGCTTCGCTAACAATGGGCCATTTGGGCGAAACACCTGATGTTCTTACACGAAGGATGTCGTTGGTGCTCGTATCGGTCAGCGTGTTCAGTATGTACCTTTATGCAGCGTATCCTTTTCGGACGAAGCATGTCGCAGTCGCCGGCCGGTTATGACGTCGACGAGGAGGACGACGACCGATAAAGTAAGACCATCGACGATTGTCGTCTAGTCTTTGGCCATTATCGTTATTATTATCGACATCTTTCTCCGACCATTCTTGACCTCGAAACGTCCACGTATCGTTGCTTAGTTTCTCCATATGACTGGGAGATGATACAGAGGCGGATTTGTAACGTGGATTTCCAGATTTGCAGACACCATGTTTTTCTGTCTGTTGTTTTGACTATTGCTTCAGTCCTGTAACATTTTTTTCTATTCTTCGTTTTTTTTAGTGTATGTTCTCTTTGATCTCCACGCTTTCTCCGTGTTATTCGATCTCTCTATTCCTTCATACTTAGAAGTGCTCAGAAATTCAGAAATTCAGAAATTCAGAAATTCAGAAATTCAGAAATTCAGAAATTCAGAAATTCAGAAATTCAGAAATTCAGAAATTCAGAAATCCAGAAATTTAGAAATTCAGAAATTCAGAAATTCAGAAATTCAGAAATTCAGAAATTCAGAAATTCAGAAATTCAGAAATTCAGAAATTCAGAAATTCAGAAATTCAGAAATTCAGAAATTCAGAAATTCAGAAATTCAGAAATTCAGAAATTCAGAAATTCAGAAATTCAGAAATTCAGAAATTCAGAAATTCAGAAATTCAGAAATTCAGAAATTCAGAAATTCAGAAATTCAGAAATTCAGAAATTCAGAAATTCAGAAATTCAGAAATTCAGAAATTCAGAAATTCAGAAATTCAGAAATTCAGAAATTCAGAAATTCAGAAATTCAGAAATTCAGAAATTCAGAAATTCAGAAATTCAGAAATTCAGAAATTCTGAAATTCTGAAATTCAGAAATTCAGAAATTCAGAAATTCAGAAATTTAGAAATTCAGAAATTCAGAAATTTCGAAATTCAGAAATTCAGAAATTCAGAAATTCAGAAATTCAGAAATTCAGAAATTCAGAAATTCAGAAATTCAGAAATTCAGAAATTCAGAAATTCAGAAATTCAGAAATTCAGAAATTCAGAAATTCAGAAATTCAGAAATTCAGAAATTCAGAAATTCAGAAATTCAGAAATTCAGAAATTCAGAAATTCAGAAATTCAGAAATTCAGAAATTCAGAAATTCAGAAATTCAGAAATTCAGAAATTCAGAAATTCAGAAATTCAGAAATTCAGAAATTCCGAAACTCAGAAATTCAGAAATTCAGAAATTCAGAAATTCGAAATTCAGAAATTCAGAAATTTAGAAGTTTTTATTTTACTGTTTAATAACCTCAAAAACACCATCCAATCACCCGTAAATCCATACCTGGTCGGACATTGTTTGGGAAGAAACCACATATGCACTGGAAGACAATTTTCCCACACCGCTCGGGAGCATATTGGATTACCCGACGCCACCGTCGTCGTCCGATGGAATGGAACTGGTGTGGTATAATAGCATGGTGTCGTGATAATTTGTGCCAGATTTGTCCAAGATGGAGTTCTTCCATTCCCCCGTCACCTACCCTACTCCCCCAGTACATTAGACCATAACAATCTCATTGAAGGGAAATTTATTGAAATTTGATGCTTCCATCAGTTTAACAACGAGAGTGCAAGCAGCTCTGGTTACCGCGCCCCATTAGGGACTTTCCACCCACGCCTTCATTACTCTGGCGGAAGAGCATCCTCGGCATGTCCTGGTCGAATTACAACAATTGTTTGTTTTTCGAAGAAAGTAGCATCGTTTGGGCGATGTCTCCGTTGTCGTCGTCAGTCGTGTTCAGGCGGGTGCAAATCTGCCCCGTTCCAAACGCCGGCCGTCGGGTGCTTCTTCAGCGACATCAGGAACTTTTGTGTTTCACCGGGTGCAGCATGATGAAATTGATGCAAATTGTTGGCGTCAATATTTGAGTAAAGTATTAGCACTGCCGGCGTCGATGCGACGTCGGAATTTTGATGCTGAGGGGACACAGATTGAAATTTGATCACGAATTGTCGAGTACCAACGAATCAGCTGTTGAAACGTGTCTGACACAAACAAACTTGAAAATGGCCTTTTCGGTCTCGACAAAATTCCAATACTGTCATTTAATCTATCAAATAAAATTAATAAACAATTTTAAAGTCCTTGATGAAGGTTCTAAAGGTGACCGAAACGTTGGACAAGATCAAATAGCGGTATTTGAATTTTGTCGAGACTGAAGAAGGCATTTCTATCACATTCGTAATCAAAACTGTTAGACAAATAAATGACCTAGTTTTTTTCTGGCGTTCATCTGCCGGGCACGTGATACAACAACTTTCTAATACCAGCAGATCTAGCAGTTTGGCTAACGGTTACTTCCACAGTTTGAGCATTAAAATTTTATTCTTTCTCTGGACACTTTTCCTTAACTTGAGAAGTTTCATCACAAATAATGTATTTTGTTTTTAACTCTGTCGTCTGATGCATTGTTTCCCATTCTTCCAGCACTCTTCGCCCAATCGGCTGTCTACACCCCAGGCAACGCCCCCGTCTACAACCCGAATGCTGAGGTACCAGCCATCATCCCCACTCAGGTCAACAACCCCGGCTACCTGGTGACCCAGACCGTTTACGGATTCCTCGACTTCACAACCACCATCGGCAACACGGTGATGATCTTCTCTCCACAGAGTGCAGCTGCAGCCGTAACTGGTAAGTTTATCCATAGTTCCACAAGACCCTCGTCTAACCCTCCAATTGCAGAACCCCCGAAGACGACACCGGCTCCTCCACCGGTGATCGAGACGTCCCCTCCTCCAACAACCACACAAGCCCCAGCGGCGCCCCTCATCGAAGAGATCAAACCCAGCAAGACGGTGATCTTGCCGGTGCAACCGAAGGAGAAGGTCAGTGTCGTCCAGGTCATCGCCGAAACGCCGAAACCTTTCGTTGTCAAGCCCAACACTCCGGTCAAGTTTGTGCCCAAGGTGGTGACGCCGGCCAAGGCTAAACCGATCACCAAACCTAAACCGAAGGTTTCGATCGTTGAAGTTACCCCTGTGAAGGCTGAACAAGAACCGGAGGTTGTCGTAGAAGAGAAGAAGGCCGAACCGAAAATCCAGGTGGTGAAACCCCAGGCTCCAATCATCAAGGTTGTTGCAGCCAAGGTTGAAGTCACCACGGAAAAGGAAGTCGTCACTCCTGAATCCAAAGTTGAGGTCGTCCAAGATGAAGAAGAGGAGGATGACGAAGAAGAAGAACATCAAGAGGAGGATGAGTCGGATCAAGTAGAAGAAGAACACGCTGAAGAACCGACTAAAGAGGAAACTCCCGAAGAGGAGGAACACGAAGAGGATGAACACGAAGAAGAAGAACACAAAGTTGAGGAGCCAGCCAAGCCAGCCCTGGTAGAAGCTCCCAAGCCAAAGACCACGGAAGAACCTACCATTGAAGCTCATCAGCACAAGGAACACTCGCCAATCGAGTTCTCGAACATCACAGAAGAGAACGAAGCCGACCATGACGACGCACAGGAAGACGAAGAAGACGAAGACGACGAGCCAGCCCCAGTGCTGCAAATCGGCAACAACATTGCCCCCGAACCGGAGTACGATTTCTTGTCCCGCCAGCCGTCCGAATTCGTGGAAGAAACGTACCGAGTGGTGAATCTGAAACCGACCCCCACTTCGAGCGCCTCGTCGGCATCCACGGCCAGAGCCAAACCGAAACGAGGTAATAAGAAGCCCCGCCCGACGGGCCTGGTCACCAAGCTCGGTGGAACCGTAGTCAAGGACGGAGCCACGACCGTCCACGAAACGAGCGTCATCGGCACCTACATTTCAGGAAAATATGCCCAAGTCCTACAAAGCACTTCTCATGTATTTCAAGGTAACCCAGCCGCTGCCAACGCCGCCCCCGCCAACGCCAACGCCAAGCCGGCTTCGGGACCGAAGGTCCAGCCCACTCCAACGCTTCGCATTCTGAAAACGGCCGCCCCGAACCCGAACAAAACGCCCCGCTACAATCCGGAACTGGCCTCGATCATCACGCCGTCGCACTCGCAAGCGTTGGAGGACACCGGGCTACCGCTGGAGAATCTCTTCGCCAGCCAGCCAAGCTCCAGCTTGGTGCGGCCTTCGCGCCGTCTCAGCGGTCCCGGAGCCGGACTCAATGGGGGCGCGTTCAAGAACCGGCTCAAGAATCGCATCGGCAAGGACGACAACAGCAACAGCAACGATCTGCAGGAGCGGTCCGATACGGTCGAGGAACCGGTCGGGCCACCGGCTGCCGCGTCCGCGCAGCCAAGCTTTGGTAATGGGAAGAAAACTAACCGCTACCGTAACACGCAAACGATCAAGCCTAACAATGTGGTAAAGAAGTAAGTATAGCACGTCGCACACACACTGCGAGAAGGTTTATTTTATTTTTCAGTTTTGAGTGCGGTAATGTTCGTTTTGGGGCTCGTAACCCTCCCTTTATCCACGCACACTATTATATTAACTAGCATGCCCAGTTGAGCGAGTTATCAGCGATTGTTTTTATGATATGATTCGTTACATCTGTGTTTGAAATTCCATTTGATAGCTTTTGTTTTGTTTGATGATTGAGATGAATGCTTGCTGTAAATGTGTGATACATTTGGTTAGATTTTATATATTTTTGGAGATATGCACGTTCATCTTACGCTTGACATTTACATACGCATACAATCATACACACGGTATACAGACATTGACATTGCAACACCATTATGTAGACTCATACATTACATACAAATACATAGATTCATACTACACTACAGCCATACTCAACTCATGACTAACGTTTACCTTTCAGCTACAAATACTGTTTAGGTATGCATCGAAAGCAGAACTCAACTGTTAAGTCATCATTGTTACTGACAATTTGTTACTGATACCCGCATTACTTAACTTTCAGAAACGTTCAATGGCTCTTTCACAAAAGTTCTGTTCGTGTTTCATCTATTAGCGAGCTGCTTGCAGCACAAAATAATTCCCTAAATTGCATTTTACTCACTGAGGAGACATGGACATAAATTAAGCATTTTCGTGGTAGCAAATGTAATCAGTAAATACTCATATTTTATCTAATACTTGTAGTCTTCTTCGATGTTAGTGATCCTACATCCTACATACCCTTCTAGCAATAGATTATACCTCTACCAACTTCTTCCGATTGCCATTATCACAAACGATGTGGTATTTGTAGTAACAATCTTAGGAAGAGTAAGGTGTGGCAGGGTGTGAACACGTCCTATGGATGAAGAACTACGGTTGTCGAACCAACATTCCTTCTATTCGCCCCGGTAA
Source organism: Aedes albopictus (assembly GCF_035046485.1). Lineage (NCBI taxonomy): Eukaryota > Metazoa > Arthropoda > Insecta > Diptera > Culicidae > Aedes > Aedes albopictus. The sequence continues at coordinate 418,558,824 of NC_085138.1, read as the reverse complement.
GGACGTGGCCGGCGTATTTATTGACTCATTAATGTTTGAAATCTCGGAAAGTTACATTGAGGATGGTGTGCTGATCCCTAGCCTCATCCATTGGTACTGTGTTCCATTTCGCTAGCTCTGGTCAATCACGGAGTAGTAAGTTTCAGGTCACATGAGCATTGGTGACCTTAAGCTTCCTAGTTGTTACTCATGCTAAAAATGGACACTACAAGTGCACTTGTCCCCATGTTAGTTATCATATAACAGAAATGAAATAAAACGTTACACATGCACTATTTTATTTCTGGTTTGCATCAAACTACGACAAATATAATTAAACGCCCCTGAAACCTCCCTTACACCCCAGTGACCTCTTTAAAGCCTCAGAGGCTCGCAAAAAAAATGCCCTTGAGGCCCCATAAAAAAAACTCCATGAAAACCCTTAAAGCACACCCAAAAAACCTCCATGAGACCCCACGAAATATGTGAAACCCCTCTCCTCTGAAATCATTTTGATCTCCTGAGCCCTCTGAAACGACCCTGAAAGGCCTCTGAAATCGTTTTCAATGTCCCTGTAATTCTCAAGGACCCCCGAAAAACTTCTGAACACCCCCTGAAACTTCGAGAGACCCTGTGCCATGCATTTGAAAACCTCCTGAGACAACAGGAACGTCCTTGTAATAGTCCGCACATCTTATGCAACTCCCTGGGACCCCTGAAGCGCTTTTGATAACACCTAAATCCCCAAACATGTCTCAGAAACATCTCTATAACTCCCTCAAAAGCCCAAGGAACAACCCTGAAACCTTCCTTATATCTCTGAAACCTCTTGAAATCCTCTAAGGCTTGCTCAAACCCCCATGAAATACCCTTGAGGCCCTTGAAATCTCACAAAAATCCCATTAAGCCCGTGAAACACATCTGAAACCCCCCTTGAGACCGCACGACATGCATGAGAAAATTCCTTGAAATTCTATGACCTTCCGAAATGATCCTGATAATCCATGAAACTCCATGATTCTAAGAAGACACGATGATCGTTCTATCATTTATTTGTCCATGCAAGGCATGGGTGGCTCACAGGCCAAGAATATCTGACCTACAATAAGGACACTCATTGCACAATTATGGGTCACACACAATTATTAGTCACTTTCCACTTTAATAGATAAATACTAATTAATTGCAAGCTTTTGTTAGCCATTATCATTTTTCGTTCATGAGTTGATTTGTTTTGTGTCACTATACGTATCGCACACGAGCTTATTCGTCAAAACATACATATTTTCAGTAATTTTTTGTTCGGAGTAAAACCATCTGTCAAAGTAACACTTCGATTGTGAACATCACAAAGTGCATGCGCTGCTTTCGTAAGCTCTGTAAAGGCGAGCTTTAGTGATTTTCAAGTGCGAAATGGTATCGTCACCAGAACAAAGGTATAATTTACGTTCTAAATGTAGAAATTCATGTAACTGCTAATTAAAGCTTATTTCAGGCGAAATTTAAGTGGCTCATTATTGTGCCAAGGAACACCGAAAATCACACAATTATGGGTCACTTTTTGTGCAGCATAATATTGAGAGTTCTGCGTACATGGGCATTGCATACTTTTAGGCGTTTATCGGTGGTTGTGTTGGAGATTTTGTCCCAATTTTGAGAAATTGATTCCAAATCGTGAAAACACGCTTCGTTAAGAGGTTTGAGACCAGTTTTAGATTCTGCTATAGTTGATCTGTCTAGAATAAGTGACCATTCATTGAAAAAATAGACAAAACATTATTGTTCAGCCGATTCCTCTTGAGTGACCCATAATAGGCAACAAATTGACCCATAATTGTTACACAGTCAATTTTGACCCATAATTGTGGTTTTGATTATTCACCAACATTTCAGTAATTTTCACCGCCTAAAGTTAATTTTACAAGCAGATTTATATATAAAACAAATAAAAGGAGTTTCAATGAAGAGAATATAAATGAAAAATAATGAAGGTGTTATATTTGTATGAAAAACGATTCATATTATGAAATGATTGTTCCTTGAGTGACCCATAATTGTGCAATGAGTGTAACTAAAGTAACACTACGCTGTAAGTTTGATGAGAACAAGAGCTCATCCGCGATGAAGAACGTGAAAGTGGAAGCTCTTGGCGTAGGGCTACCTAGTTTCACAACGCGAGGATCAGGATTAGCCAAGACACAAACCACACCAACAATCAAATCTAAAAACTGCCTAATTGAATACTCCAGTACAGTGCCGACAAAATAAGTGAAATTAATTTTCAAAAAACCCAACGTAAGTTTGTAGAACAATTATTATACCACACGAACTAATTTAAATTTAACTTCAGCACATGTACAGACTACCAAAAAATTCCAATCAGACATTCCGCTTAGCAAAGACTATAGACACAGAACGAACCAAATGATTGTAAGTTTACACAATGACGAAAAACTAAAAATAAGAGCTAACATTTACAATAAAATCCCCCAGTTCCCCCTGAAGATGGCAATAAACATTGCCGAAACGTAGGGACGAATTAAACCCGTTGTCGTTCCAAGGAGTTTGGAGACTGCATAGCCGAGAAATCCAGCATCTACTTAATTAGATAATTGATTTCGATTGAGCTTCCCAGAATAATCCAGCTCCAGCGTGTGTCTCACTAATTGTCAAAATATGCACGGGATCCTCTACCCTTGTCTCATTCGTCAGTTGACGCTTTTTTATATCTGAATACCCCGTGGAAGCAGGCCGTTAACCAAGGTCTCAGGTCACTTGATAAAGTTCATAATTAACTACAAGTTTTAAATCCTCCAAGTCTTCAGAAGTACTGGACCCGACAGAGTTGATGTATATTGTCTGACATGGCTCGGGTCCATGGGCATGAACTCTACACTCTGTATATGCCAGGTTAGCCCGACAGTATGATTCAAGCGGCACCCGCATATTAGTGAAATTTCTGATGATTTCGTCATCGACCAACATGTCATGATGATTAACCTGGGCTTGTTAGGGGAATATCTGTTAGTAAAAGAAAATCGCGTTAAGTACTGTTCCTTTGAATTCCACTAAGAATTTGCATCCTTTGACAGATACGTATTTCGACCTCAACTGTAAGGTCGTCTTCAGTGTCTTGTACAAGTCGAGTCAAGTACAAGACACTGAGGACGACCTGACAGTTGAGGTCGAAATACTTATCTGTCAAAGGATGCAAATTCTTAGTGGAATTCAAAGGAACAACATGTCATGTTCGTTCTTAACATGAAAACCTTGATTCGTGCCAGTTGATCAAGACTGTCAGGTCCACGCTACAATACGCTATTAATGTGTCACGTTAACGTAATATTACTCCTAGAAAAATACCAACTCATACTGAGTTGGTCTTACTCAGAAATCGATAAGTCTTTTTTTTTCTTGTTTATTGACAATGAGCTGTCCCACTTTTAACGGAAACTATGTAACTTATCGATTTCTGAGTAAGACCAACTCAGGGACTGAGTAGAAATTTTTCTGGGTGTACAAAAAAATAATATAGACCACTGCACATACACGACGAATTGAACATTACAAATTCCGTTCACAGGAAGAGGAGGTTCTATAAATTGTTTATTGTCCTTCCTTATCTGCTGGAAATGTGTTTTTTTTTTGTGTTTGCTACTACATCCCAGTTGGGCAACTCGATCCAGGTTCTAGGTCTGGGATTGTGTAACGAACCATGCATTAGGTATGAGAAAATATGCTACTAGTAAAACATCGGTCAAAAAATGCAACGTCATTTATGGACGGTCCTTAAGTCCCAGAGATCACAAAAAAGGGGAGGTTCCAGAGGCCTCAGAGATGTTTAGCTGGACTTTTCATTAGGTTGAAGTTTTGACAATAAATAAGGAAGTAGTTTCGGGGAGTGAAGAAGGAGGCTTGGTGTTGCAGGAGCCTTATCAGGGCGTTCCGATGGGTTTCAGTGAAGCTATAAAGGGGATTTCGAGTATTTCAGAGTAGTTTCAAGCCATTTTTTTATGGGTTTCGGAAAAGTTTAAGGTGCGTTTTAGGGGTGATTTAAGGGGTATTTCAGGAAACTTCCAGCAAGTGTCAGTTACCTTGAAAAGGCCTTTTAAGAGTTTCATGGACCCTTCAGGGCATTTTGAAGATTTTCAGGAGCATTTCAGAAGGTTTTACGGTTTGAAGCATCATTTATACATATGTGTTTTAACTTAAGCTAATTCTACACTCAAAAAGAAGCATTTCCTAAGTGTTTTAAGGAGTTTTCTGGACTCCGTTTCAGGAGGTCTATAATTCTTTTTGGAATTCCCTGAAACACTCTCAGCCGGGTACAGTCCCCTGAAACCACCCCAATCATTCCATGACTCCCCTTTTGAAATATTCAGAATCCCCCTGAGACCCTCTGGGATCGCCTGAAACGCCTCTGAAAACCCTCCTAAAATTCCCTAAAATACATCAGAGATCCCCTACAACTCCCCTGTTATGAATAAAGACACCCTGAAGCGCCTCTGAAACCCCACTAAAACGCCTTTAAGACTACTGGAGAATCCATGAAAACCTCGCCGATCTCCTTAAAAACTTCTGAAAACCCCCTGAAACACCCATGCAATGCCCTTGAAACAACACTGTCGTTTCATTAACCCTCAAATGGATACCATAAAAAAAGGTCCGTTTTGGGACCCTGGGGTCCATTGGACCCCAACATATATTCTCGCGTATCTCGTGATCCTTACTTTTTAAAAGGTTAATGTTTTCAGCAAAGATGTTCGGTAAGTAAAGGCCTATCTAGTGATGAACAATTTAGTTTGGGAAATATCCGATAGTTGGCGCTAGAGAGCATTCCAAAACGCCCCTAATCAATAGGATGTAACGTACCAAAGCAAGCAGACAAGACGCACATAACAAAATGATAAATCGCACTTCTGTAAATGGGTAGACATATATGTCTGGAAGCTCAAAAGTGTTCGTTCAAATATTAGGTACGTAACGCTAGGGGTAGCGAGGGAGTCTTGCGCTTTGTTACGCTTTGTTCAAAAAGAAAAACAAAATTTACCATTCAAAAGTTATTATGTGGGGAAGGGAGGAGTTCCAAAATTGTAAAATTTTACGTTACGTATTATTTTAATGATTTTGGGGCATCACAGACAAACAGACATATCATTCATTAAATAATATCTTATATATCGCAAGAGTTGGTGTCTTCGGCAAAGTTGTTTGATTGGTGAAGGGGCGCTAGTGAGCATACAAATTTTATATTTCATATAGCTCAGGATTCTGATTACTTAGAAAGTTTGTGTTGTTCGGGATTTGCTTCGGAACTTTGACATGGCGCTGGCGCTAATAAGCATTTTTTACATTTTATATCTGCTGTACACAAGAAATACTTATTATTTGTAGAGATGGTGTCTACGGCAAAGTTTTTGGCTGGCATAGGGCTAAAAAATAAAGACACTATAGCATCGACAGACTTGCTGATACATAGTTGAGTGATACAATTGTTATGTACAGTTTATATATTGGAGGAATCCCGGGATAAATTCCTAGAAGAATCCCGGGAAGAATCCTTAGAGCATTCCCAGATGGATTTCCTGTAGGAATTCCTGGGGAAATGTCGGGAGAAAATCCTAAAGGAATCCCAGGAGGAATTTCTAGGGGAAGCCCGAAAGGTATTTCTTGGAGGAATCCTGAGAGCACTACTGATACAAATTTCTGAATGAATTCCGGGAGGTATTTCTGGAAAAAAATGCGGATGAGTTCCAAGTGCATTTCCTAGATGAAGCCTTGGAGGAGCCTTTAGAGAATCATTGAAAGATTCCCTGTATTAATTTCAAATCAAATTTTATTGAAATTGAAAACTTACATTCATATGAATCATTCCGCCGAAGACATTAACTTCGAATATTTTCTCTAATGTAACAAGTGTATATTACATTTCTGGAATACGTGTCAAAAGTTTTATCTATATGTGATCTTTGCAGCTACATTTGCGCCACCTGTTGAGGCAATACTAAAGTAAATTATCCACCAAATAGGAAGTATTGGTATTGTTAACAGTATGTAAATATATTGTATCAAGACATTCATCTTAAAAGAAGTTTCCTTTTTTGAGGACATTTGTCGATCGTGGTATCTAGGATGCTGGGGGGAAAAGTATTTGTTACCGGCAGCTTGCCAAATAATCCATGATGTATTAAACATTTTTTCCGAAGACACAAATATTCTATACATTCGGAATATAAAGATATTCGAACTAAATATAACATTTAATCCGTAATTTCAATACACAGTGCCACTACTGAGCTAATTTCGATTCAATTTATTTATCATAAGATTGCCCTTGATCTATTGAACAATTTTGTCTAAGACAGCATTATTCTAGCAAGTCACGATCAAAAGATACAATCATTCGTGCCGTGGGGTCCAATGGACCCCAGGGGTACAAAATCGCCCGGTTCAACTTTGAAATCCAAAACATTCCATACTACGCCATGAAACTATCGGTATTTTCCCAAATAACTCATCGCGGTGTAGTTTAAAGGTACTGTAAAAATACGACCGATATGTCAATCCAAACTTTTTTGTGACCACTTCATTATGGCTCTGGGGTCCAATGGACCCCAGGTATCCATTAGAGGGTTAAACGACCCTTAGGGCCCTTGAGGACCCTGAGGGCGTCATATGAATGCTACTGAAACCCTCAAAACCCTCAGAAATCTGTTGAAACCTTCAGGGACGAGACCTCTTCTATAAACCCTTTTAACACCGCTGTGACCCTCTGAAACCTCATGAAATTCCTGAAACGCCTCCTAAAACTCCCCTAAAATCTTTTGAATTTCCCTGAAACCAATTGGAACGTCAGTCTCATGGAACTGGCAGAAATTTGTTTGAAACCCTCTGAAATTACCTCGAATACCCCTCGGAACCCATTCGAAATCCTCCCTATAGCTACATCTCAACTCCTCCTCAGGGCTTCCTAGCTTGTTCATTCACTGCTTCCTTCCTTAGCTCTTCAAGAAGAGGCCTTCTTTTGCTCTTCCCTTGAATGCCTCCAGGGCGGTGTGGCTATAGTTACCATCATTAGGTGCCGTCCACAAATTACGTAACGCTTTAGGGGGAGGGGGGTGGAATATGGCCGAGCGTTACGGTCCATACAAAAATTGTAGGATTTTCATACAAAAAAAGCGTTATGGAGGGAGAGGAGAGGGGTTCAAAAATGTCAATGTCAGCGTTACGTAACAGCCTTATTACATTTCCATAGGTATACTACTGGTACTAAATAACGCTTCCTCTTTTTGTGAAGGGTGTAAAAATAGGTACATATGTATGTGTATCAAATACACATGAAAATAACCTGCATATAAGAGGATTTGCCCAAGTAACACACTTGTCACAGAAGAGTAACAGCAGCGCAGGTTTTTGTTGCCCAGAAGTCAGGTTGACTAACTTCTAACAAATTAATACTAACTTACTAGAAGTAAGACGTAGTGACTTTTGCGCAACAAAAACCTGCGCCGCCGTGACTCTTCTGTGGCAATTATGTTACTTGGGTGGTGTACATTATATATTTTGCTCCTGGGGTTGAAGATTATTGGGTGAGGAAGTTTCTTCGAGATTCAGGAAAGCCTAAAAGGAGGGGGCTCTAAAAAGCGTTTCGGGAGGTGCTTAAGTAAGAGGAATTTAAGAGGATTTTAGGATTTATTTTTATGGCTTCAGCAACTTTTACGTTCGCTTCAGGAGCAAACCAGGGTTTTAGCATGTCCTTTCAAGGGCAATTCAAGGGGTTCAAGGCGCAGTTCATTGGGATGTAGAACCCAGGGCTGCACCTGAAAACCTCCTTAACTCACTCAAATGACTAAAACCTCCAGTCTCGTCGAAATGCCCTAAAGCTCTTCTACACGTCTTTTATAACCCACATGACATCTTTTGAAATACCACTGAAATCCCCCAGACCCCTTAAGGATCCACTGAAGCACCTCTGAAAGTCCCTGTGACTTCCCTAAGACCCATAGAAACGTCACTGGAACTCCCATGATCACCTCTGAGACCCCTTTTTCATTTGGTATTATAGGAGTCACATAGCAAACGTGTTTGAGGGCAGCAAGGTTGCGACAGCAGCGGCTCCAAAATGTTACACGCCCGCAGCTTCTTCAATCGTTTCACACATGTCCCTGAACCCTTCTGAAATGCTCTAAAGTACTATCTTGAAATCTGTTCTTAAACCCTCTGGAATTTACAGAAACGTTCCTGAAACCCTCTGCAATCCCTTCGGAACATGTTTAAATCTACCCTGAGACCTTCCTTAAGTAGGGGGCCCGTTTAAAGACATGTGTACTTAACTTGACCATGACCATGCTACGGCTGACGGGTTCGATTCCCGGTCCGTCCAGGATCTTATCGTAATGGATATTTCCTTGACTTCCGTCTTGGACATCTTTGTGCTTGCAACACGATATATGCATGCAAAATGATCATTTGCAGAGGAAGCACTCAGTTAATAACTTTAGAAGTGCTCACAGAACACTAAGCAGAGAAACAGGCTTTGTGTCAATGAAGACGTTACGCCAAGAAGCAGGATTCCACCCATTCGCTCATCCCACCTTAGATCTCCTTGAGACTTCCCTTCGTTTTTCCCTTTGAACGACCCTGGGCGATATTACTATAGCTACGGTAACCGTCATTATCACATTTTCCTATAATCAATATTAGTAGTGGTGAGTGATTCTACTTTTTATGTTGGGCTATGAAGATTTAAACTAGATCCTACTGCGTGATAGCCTGCTGACGTACCGCATTTCTGTTGAATATACAGGGGATGGCCAAAATGTTTGGGATAGGCAACTTTTTTTCTCTCACAAAAAAATTCAACATGCTATAACTTTTCGTAGAGTGCATCAAAAAATCTCCAATTTGGACTGTTTATCAACCTGTTATATGTGCATCACTGGTACAAATTTGTGCTCGATTGATTAAACTTTCGCAAAGTTATAACCGTTCGGGTGAAACACTATTGTTTAGACAACTCATTTTTGAGCTGTCATATCTCGGAAACCAGTGAACCGAATTGAATGAAATTTTGAACGTACACTAACAATATACAGATGCTTCACAAACTATTAAAACATAGATAGTTTTTGAACGTTGAAAAAAAATATCATGGATTGACACTTTTTGGATTTTTCTCGAAAAAAGGTAATTTTTTTTACGTCAATGTCTACAAATTTTAGTGTTGATGTCCAAAGAATTTCCACTTCTGTTCTCAAGTTATCTCTAATCAGATATATCAGAGCCTATTTAGATTGAAGAAAGAACACATTTAGCAATTTTTGTATGGTATTGTAAATTTGACTTATTTTCCTCTATATGGGTAAAAATTTCAACCCGGTATAACTTAATTCGTCGTGAGAAAATATTACATTTTATAACGTTGTATTAAGTATCAATACATTGTTCATAAACGTTAAAAAATTCATTCAATTCGGTTCACTGGTTTCCGAGATATGACAGCTCAAAAATGAGTTATCTAAAAAATAGTGTTTTACCCGAACGGTTCTAACTTCGCGAAAAATTATTCAATCGAGCCCAATTTTGTACCAATCATGCACATATAACAGGTTGATAAACAGTCAAAATTTGAGATTTTTTGATGCACTCTATGAAAAGTTACAGCATGTTGAATTTTTTTGTGGGAGAAAAAAAGTTGCCTATCCCAAACATTTTGGCCACCCCCTGTACATTGTTGTACATGGCAGAGCTAAGTAACCTCCTTGACTGTACGTACAAGTATGCAAACTCTTGCCTATAGATGACAATCTAGTTTCGAGAAACATTTTATCCAGCCTAAATGTTACTGAAGTGGCTAACAGCGGAGTTCTAAAGGACTAGGTTTGTAATTGGAGCTTCTTTGGGAAGTTCCGATCAAGTTTAATCTGAGCTTTAATTTGTCATGGGAAGCGGAGCTTCCAATTACTTGGAGCGTGTACCATCACCCATTGAAACAGGCTGTCATTCTATGGGAAAACTCGATCTTTATCACAGCCATACGTTCAAAAAATTCAATACTGAGAGATTCACCTATAATTTTAAAATCCTGGAAGAGATTCCAGATGAATGACAGCGTCGTTTAAAATATCTGTACTTTGACATCAGTCATGTAAAACACTAACAGGAATTTCGAGCCAAAGTCATTGGTAATACCGTCTACTCCCGTTGGTTTGACCTCAACTAATTTGAACAATTTTTAATTTGACCCCCCAAATCTGCACATGATTCATACTCAAAATGGTTTAAACATCATTCTGTTCATGAAACGGGGTGAAACGGAACGCAAAATCAAAACAAAACAGCAAAAAAGGTTACCATCAATGTGCTTTTCGATGCTCACCCCTGTGAGCTAAAAGTTTAAATTAAAAAATGAACCCCGTTGGTTTCCATAAGGCGTCGTTCAAACCAACGGGGGTATACGAAATAAGGCTGGAACAAGGTAAGGACTGTAAATGCACTTTTGTTCTGCACCTGGCACTTCAAAATGCAGAAGCTCTCCTCGACTAAGAAACTTTTTATTCACAATCTTATGTATGCACTTTTAAACAGTGAATATCTATGCTAATCTTTCAAACGATACTTCCAAATGTCAAAGAAAAGACAGAAGACGTTCTGAAGTCTATCGAGCTGCCGAAACAAGAAACATACTCCTATCTGACAACACAAGTTCAACCACAGGAATCACATCAACCAGCAAAAGACTGCTGACAAACACTACTGACCACTTTACTTTCAGCAACCAACACCAAAACAGTTACCGTACAAATGAGTAAGTATGAACGTGTTTTCTATTCCTTTTTCAAAATTTGCACGTTTGAGTGATATCAGCTTTCAATACCCACCTCATTCAAGAACAGGAACACTCCAGGACAAATCGCATGCCTTAGCTTGTAAATAGTGTTGTCGAGGTTGAAATTCAGGGTTCCCGAAGACCATCCAAAGCCAACAAACCTCGCCAATACACAGAAAAAGCACAAACACAAATCGAAACCAACACACACTCACGGTGACTGTACATATGTTTTCGTTTTTTTTCTTTTCCCCCCTCCACCCACACTCCACACCCCACACCCCACACCACCTAACGTTGTTTTTGCAGCACCCGCTTTAACCGATTCTCCTCATCTAGTGTGGAACTGGCGACGGTGTCCGTTTTTAGCGAAACAACCACCGCTCCCGCCTACGCAAACAGGCGTAACAAAGCTTCTCGTAACAGTTTCAAGCCAAGCTCTACCATATCTAGCTCAGCCCAGTCGTCGTCTGCAGTCCAGCAACAGGACAACCGCCGTTCGTTCAAGCCGAACCTGCGGCCAACGCCCCCGGAAGCGGAATCCGGAACCACCAGCACCAGTCTGTACAAGTTCAAGCTGAACCGTTCGCCCGGCCGCTGGCAGTACAAGAGCCCACCGAAACCCACGGTCAATATCCGAAAGCAGCCCGGCGGCGGCGGCGGCGCCAAGAAGACGAACGACGCCGTGGAGAACCTGACGACGGCCCCGATCTCGGACACCTCGGTGCAGTACAACGACATCTCGCAAAACCCGGACCACGCCGAGAAGGTCGACACCGATGCGGATTTGGACCAGTCCGGATCGGTCAACGGAAACGTGCTGAACGACGCGGAGAACGACAACCAGATTGAGCGACGGTACCCGGTCGAGACGATCAAGGTAGAGATCTCGACTCCGGTGGACTTCAGGGATACGTATTACGAGATTGCTACCATCAAGTCACCCTACACTTTCCAGGTTTGGTCGAGGGCTGGGGATTACATTCAAGTGGTATTATAATGATGGAATTTTGATATGTTTTAGGTTGGCACCGTGAAGAACACTCGTTACATCACCGTGACTTCAACATTCGAGAAAGTTCTCGAGCAGGAGACGGCCACAATTACGCCTTCGCTGACGGAGCCTCTGACGGAGAACATCCTGGCGACGACCACTCACATTGATAAGGAAAGCAACCTGCTGGACTCGAGCATTGCCACGCTTCCGCCAATTACGCTGTCGGGTGAAACGGAAACTCCCCCACTGGAAACACTGACGGAGACCTTCAGTACTACACAGGTTATGCTGAAGACCCACATTCTGCCAGTGATTCGCGATGGAACTGACACTTCGAGTTATACTCTGATTCAGACTTACCACGTAACTCGGTTGGTAACTGCCACCAAGACGCTTCCGCCCATGGAGATCTACCAATTCGTGCCGTCCAAGACCTTGAACGAGTTTAACAGCCGTCTGGACGAAGCCGGTTCCGAACTGCACTTGGAACTGGAATTCGGTGATGAGAACGACGAAGACGATGACCATCCCAAACGACAGCGACTACCCTCCGACTTGGACCTGTCCAGCATTGGCTCCGAATTTGACCTTTCTGAAGTCGACAAGACCAACATCCCAGAGAACATCCGTCCCAAGAAGAAGATCTCTTCGCACAAGGAAGCCAACAAAGTCACGACCGAAGCCCCGGTGACAACTCCATCCCTCACCCCAGACCAACTTCAACAGCTCGCTCTCCTTCGGTTACTGAACCCTGCTGCCGCCGCCCAAATCCCCTCCGTCATCACCTCCTCCAAACCCGTGGTCTCCCTCGAAACCGTCTACGAGTCGCACGTCCTCCCGATCATCAACGGTGCGAACACCATCTTCAGCACAATCTCCCGGCCGATCGGCACCCTGACCAAAACGAACTACGAAGTGGTCACCACCACCCTTCCAGCCCTTCCGATCCCCCCAATCCCCCAGCTGAACCCCTTCCAGCAGCAACCCCAGGTCACGGTCCAGTCCACCCCGGTCGTCACCAACGTCATCGTGACGGAAACCAACAGCAAAGTCCTCAAGCTGACCTTCGGAGCCAAGACCGCCTACACGACGCTCTACTCGACGACCGTGGTCCCCACGCAGCTGACCACCTACGTGACGCAATCGGTTCCGGTGGTGCAACCGACGGCAGCCGCTTTTCCCGGGTACTTCCCCGCGCCGTACGCTCCCTTCCCGTACGTGGGCTAAGCCACTTGTATCTCCGTATCTCCCCACCCACTAGCAGCGGTGGAGCGGTGTTAATAATTAATTTTAGCTCAACTCTTCGCAAGTGATAGCAATCAATTGTTTTTAGGTGTTCCCCTCTCCAAACCAAGGGGTGAGAGTGTGGGGGGAATTTCTTCAAGCGGGGGGTCGGGCGATTAGGTTTATGGCTCTTTGTGCTGCGATGCGAGTGGTGCCCTCCTCCTCCTCCTACAGTGGAATCAAAGGAAGTGGGCAATTTCGTTTACTTTCCCGTCTATGGGGGGTGGGACGATTTGCCGCGGGGGCGATCGGATCGGAACGGACGGACGGGTTCTTTGTTCGGGAAGAAGTCGACGGGTTCTCTCGGATACAGAAGGGGGGATATGGGCAAATTATGGGTTCCCGTTCGGAAGATGGATGGCTGGCACGATGGATGACACGAGGGGTTGGTCGATGGTCAATTGTGAATTTCTGTACAGATTTTATTGGAGAATTCTTAAAAAAATCCATTGAGAATTTAACTAGAGATTGCCTCAGCCATTTCTGCATATATTTACTCTGGAGTTTCTCCCTAGAAACTTCCCCTTTAAGATTCTTCAGAAATTTCTTCATAGATTTTTGTTATGCACTTCATTGGAGGTTGCTCATGAAGTTTTTCCAGTAATTTGTTCACATTATGGATATTTTTTATGAACTGCTTCAGAAATTTCTTCTGAGATTCATCTAGAAATTTGTGCAGAGATGCCTCTTTTATTTAAGACTCTTTTGGATGCTTCACCAGACATTTCTTGAGAATATTCACCCAAGGTTTTCCTAGGATTTTCTTCATTTTCATAAATATTCCTCCAAATATTTTCCATAGAATCCAGAATATTATCTATCAATTGCTCTAGACATTGTTTAATGATTTTTTTTCAGGGATAGTGACGAAGCATTTTTCTTGAGATTATTTTAGAAATTTCTCTATAGATTTTTTAAAACAATTTCACAAATTTGTATTGAAAAGTTCTAAAGATTTTTTTTAAGAAATTCTTTCTTGAAAGTTTTTTGTCTGGTTTTTGAGCAACCAAACATTTTTGTAAGAACTTCATCTGAGATTGCTGTTGATATTCATTTAGAGATTGTTTTACGATTTTTTTAAGACATTCTTTCAGAAAATCCTCTAGAGATTCCTGTTGTTATTTTTTTTCAATTTTATTTTCATATATTATATCCGGAGTTTAGTTTAGAAATTTATCTAGAGATGCCTCTATTTTCAAAACAGTCTTCTGGATGTTTTACCAGACATTTTTTAGAATCACCAAATCCTAGGATTTTCTTCATTTTCCCAAAGATTCCTCCAAAAATTCTCCAAAGAATCTTTTGAAGTTCATCCAGAGAATTATCTAGCAATTTCTCCACTAATTGCTTTTGGATTTTTCCCAGAGATTGCGACAAAGTATTTTTTCAGAGATTATTTAAGGAATATCTCTATAGATTTCTCACAAAATTTTCAAAAAAAAAATAATTATTATGAATTTCTCTGGATAAAGAATTTTTTTCTTGATAGTTTTTTGTCTGTTTTTTTTTTGAAAAACATCTCCAAACATTTTTGTAACAATTTCATCTGCGATTGCTGTAGACATTCATCTAGTGATTATTTTAACAATTTCTCAAGACAATCTTTCAGAAAATCCTCTAGAAGTTTCTTATTTTTCCTTCCGGAGTTTCTCCTGAGATTCATCTAGATATTTGGCAAGAGATGTCCCTATTTTCCAAAGAATTTTCTGGATGTTAGACCAGAGATTTCTCTAGAATAATTACCAAAGATTCTCCTAGGATTTTTTTCACTCACCTCAAGATTCCTACAAAAAATCTTCAGATAATCTTTTTGAAATTCAGCCAGAGAATCATCTAGCAATTTCTCCAGTCATTGGTTAAGGATTTTTTCCAGGGTTTCATCCGATAGTTTCCCAGGATTTTCCATCAGCTTTTTTCCAATGATGCATCGAAGTATTTTTTTAATATTATTTTTGAAATTTCTCCACAGATTTCTTTTAAAAAATTCAATATATTCTATTGGGAATTTCTTTCGATAATGTTTTCCCATAACTTCTTTTTAAATAGTTTTTTTTTTTCTGGTTTCTTGAGAAACTTCTCCTAATATTTTGTAAGAATTTTACTTGAGATTGCTGTCAAGACATTCTTTCGGAAAATCCTCAAAAATTTACTTTTCTTTTTTTTTAATTTTCAAATATTGCTTCAGGGCTTTTTCCTAAGATTCCTCTAGAAATTTCTCAATTATTGTCTCTATTATCCAAAGAATTTTCCTGACTTTTTTCCAAAAATATCTTCAGAATATTCACTGAAACCTCGGTTTTCTATATTTATCTAGACATTGATTCAAGAGATTCAGATGTCTTCAGAAGTTTCTACAAAGATTTTTTTTAAGAATTGCATTGGAAATTTCTTTTGGACGTTCTGTACAGATTACTCAAGTAATTTCTCCAAAGTTTTTGTTCATAAGAATGTAGTATTTTTTCAGATATTACTTTTGAAATTTGTTGTGATATGCCACAAGGAATATGTCCAGAGCTATCTCTATTCTCTCCAAAGAATCTTTCCGATATTTCTTCAGAAACTGGTCTAGAAGTTCGTCTGATGATTTTCTACGAATTTTTCCAGAGATTGGAAAGGGATTTTTTTTAGGAGTATATTCGCAAATATCCCCTGCGTTTCCTTTGAAGCGTTCTTCAAAGATATATCCAGGAACTTCCTCAGAGATTATTCTGATAATTTCTCTAGAGATGGCTGCGGAGCTTCCATTATAAAATTCTCTAGAGATTTTATTTGGAATTTGTCTTAAGAATTTTATTAAGAGATTACTGAACTCTGAAATTCGTCAGAGATTTTTCAGATTTTTTTTTCAAAGATTATTTCAAGAATTTCTACAGATATCGGTTCAAGAATTTCTTCACAAATTACTCTAGGACTGTCTCCAAAAATGTTCCAAGCATTTTCATTTGAAAGTTTATCCGAGAACTTTTTCAGGAATTTCTGCAGCAACTTCTGTACGAACTTCTCCAGAGATTTTGCTTCTGATTTTCCTGGGAATCTTTTAGGAAATTCACCAATCATTCCCCAAGACATTTCTCCAATGTTTATAGTTCTTTGAGAAATTGCTTCAAAAGCTTCTACAATGATTCAGTAACGAACTCCTCCAGAGCATGCTGTTTATATTAGATTACTTCAGGATTCTTCCAAGGATTCATCCATTGATTTTTTTTCTAGATTCATTCAAGCATTTCTCAAAAGATATCCTCTGGACTTTTTTTTTAAAGAAATTGCAAGAGAAATTCATACAGTGATTCTGTGACACATTTTCTCCAGAGATTCAATAATTTTAAGGCATGTCGGATTTTATTTAGAAATTGTTTGAAAAAAATGTTTGAAACTCACGCAATATATCTGCGTGAGTTTTTTTTTTCAAAGATTCCCTAGGAAATTTCCCTAGAAATTTCTCCTTCAGGAGTTTCTTCAGAAATATCTAAGTAAATTTCTTTCGGAGTTCTTCAAGAATTTCTTCAGAAACTCCTTCTGGAATTTCTCCCAAGATTTCTTCAAGAAATTCTCCAAGCATTCGTTTAGGAAATTCTGTGGATATTGCCATCGAGATTTCTACAAAAAGTCCTTCAGAAATTCCTCCAGAGTTATCTGAAAATTATCTCCTGAGAGACTTCTGCAGAGTCCTCTCTTGGAACTGTTCCAGGATTTTTTTTTGAAAACTACCCCATGAGCTTCTCTAGAGATTGGATAAGAATTTCTTTCGAGATTTCTCAGGAAATTTCACCAGGGATTTCTTCAAAAACGTCTGGTAGGCTCGTAGGGAAATTTTGTTCAGAAATTTCATCAGCGACTTTCTATGACATTCTCCAGAGTTTTAATTTGGACTTTCTCCAGCGGTTGTTTTAGGAAACTCTCCTAACATTCCCCTGGAAAATTCTCTGATAATTACTATAGTAATTCAAGAGCTTGCTTCATAAATGTCTTCAGTGATTCTGTCACGAATTTATCCAGCAGGTATTCATCCAGGGATCACTTAGCATTAGCATTAGCATTAAGCAAGTCGCACAAATTCGTAGGTGGTACAGCCCTGGATCGCTGTTATGAGGGTTGCATCCTTCCTGTCCGTTACCAAAGCACAAATATTTGGGACTAGTCTTTGACTCTTAGACAAGATTGATGCAATTCTCCAACGGTCGAGTGCTGTCCTGGCCACGTCCTTGCGACAGCTGAGGGAAGGGAAAGGAAGATTAGTTGGACACCTATGAAAGTACGTAGAGACCTCTACATTCTTTCAGGCCTAGGCGTCACGGGAATTTGGATGTTAGTGGAAGGGTAAAGGGTATTAATCCAGGGTAACTTCTCAGAAATTTCTTCACATAACTTCTTCAGAAATTTCTTCACTTTTTGGCATGCCAGATTAATAAAAAAAATGTTTGAGAAAAAATACATAAAACTCATCCAAGTTGTTTCTATGAGTTTTTACAAATATTCCCTCAGAAGTTTCTCCCGAGGTTCTGCAGTTTTTTTTCCAGAAACTCCTTCGGGAATTTCTCCTGAAATATTTGAATAAACTTCTTCAGAAATTCTTGCAGGAATTTCTTTAGAAGCTTCCACCGGAATTACTCCAGAGATTGCTCCACAGATTTCTCCAGGTATTTCTTTAGGAAATTCTCCAAACATTCATTTAGGAAATTTTGTGGACATTGCTTTCGAAATTCCTACAAAAAGTCCTTCAGAACTTCATCCAGAGTTTTCTTACACATAACTCCTGGAATTTCTCCAGAGACTTCTTCATAGATTTCTTTGGAATTTTACACGAAATTTTTCGAAAATTGTCCAAGGAGCTTGTTGAGAGATTGCCTAATAAATTTCACCAGACATTTCTCCAAAAACTTGCCAACAATCATTATCGCTGTACAACAGATGAATAATCCGCTCTTAAGGTAGATTTTGAAAATGTTGGTTGAATAAGCTGTAATTCAGTTGTCACTGGGTTATTCGTGTATCTGGTGGTGAATTACTTTCGAAATTTCAATCATGGAAGTCATCCCGCAAGAGCTTCTTCTAGCTTCTTTTTGTCAAAGATCTGCAAGTATTTATTAAGAGTAAATTTGGGAGTTTCCAACACGACGCTGGTTTAATTATTTAAAACATCCACCCAATACAGAAATTTTGAAATAGAAAATCGTCAAAAAGTCTTCTTGCCTATTACGAATTTGATTTTGGGATTTTTTCAGGAACTCCCTCAAAGTTTCCTATATGTTATAATTTCTTAAAATAATTCGATGTTCATCATTTGAACTTTCTCTGGAGATGTCTTATCCACTTTTTATAAAAAATTTCAGAATGCCTAAATTTTCAAAAAAAAAAATGAAAGATTTCTTCATCTGATCATTTCATTAGAATTCCTTAAGCCAATCTTACGGAGATGCTTACAACTTTTCGTTTCGAAATTGGTACAAGATTTGGTTTTGTTTTCCACCAAACATCTTCTACGAATGTTTCCATACATTACTTGGGATTTTTTCTAGAGACTTTGCGAGTAATCAATTCACTGATATTTCTCGAAAATCTCGGTAACAGTTTAGCTTATAGCTCAAAAGTTTTAGTCAGGAATAACGTAGGGCTTTCCAGAATATCCATGTTTTTATTTTTTTTCTTGTCACATTTTCAGAAAATTTCTTTTGAAAACTCTTACAGGGTATCTCTTACGGATTTTTTGGAACTCTTCTAGATATTTCCCAAATACTGACTGCAACACTCATCAAGAAATAAACCAAGAGGTGTACACTCTTGAGTTTATTAACGAGTTCCGTGAGCTCTGCAGAACATAATGTAAGAAGCAACGAATCCTGTAGGAATTTCCCAAAAAATAAATAAATTTACTGGGTATTACTGGTTGCCTCAAATATTCATTTCTTTATTTTGCTTCAAAACAGATTTCATCTGGAGACGTTTTAATCGACATTTGAAGAGAGACCAGAGTGATGGAGACGTTTTAACATACTTCTTTATCATAAATTCTTCCATTGATTCAACCAGATCTTGTATCAGGATCCCCTGATCAGGTTTTATTCAACGGTACATTCACCGATTTTAAGAAATCTAGCAGAAAACTAAAACATATGTTTCAAAATTTATTTAGATGTTTTTTTTAATGCTAGAAAGGTCAAAATTTATAAAATTATACTCCAAACAGTTTTCCAAAACATGTAATTTCAGAACTATCAGAAACTCCATCAAAGGACACTGTAGGATTTTCCTCAAAGAGTTAAAGAGTTCATCCAGAGCTTCCTGAAAAGCATCCCACGAAAGTTATCGTCAGGATTAGAAGTTTTCTTCAGAATGCGATTTTTTTTAATTTAGCCAAACGTATTCCGTTTTCTTCCCTTATGATTATCTGTAGATGTTCATTCACATATTTGAGAATGTCCATTTTCAACTTCTTTGAACATTGCTTTGACTAAAAATGTAATAGATTTGCAGTGAAAAATAAACAAAAAAAAAATCTCAAGGAATTTCTGAAAATCATCAGAAGTTTTTCAGAAGATTTTCCGGAAAGTTGTTGGAAGACTTTTTTTTACAAACTTCTGAGTACTTGGTCAGGGGTTGCTGTAAAAATTCCCCCACAAACTATTTCGGATTCTTCCTTCACTTTTCCTGATGATTTCTCGATCTCTTCTTCAAGGTTAAATATATTTTGAGATTCCTCTAGAAGACATTCATTCCAAGAGGACCGTGTCAGGAATTTTACTGGGTTGCCTCCATAAAACTCTTTGGCATTCCTAGTAAGGGCTTACGAATGTCAGTCAAGGCTAAGTTCCGGAATAACAAAGGATTTTCCAGAAAAGCATTTCATGAAGTTTCCTCTGAGATTTATCCGGTCTTCACGAATGCTTCTTGGACTATTTTTTACTATTTCTCACCAATTTTTCAAAAACTCCTTTAGGGAATTTAACCAATGATTTCTTCATGATTTCTTTCAAAGAACAATTAGCTTTGGGAAAGTTCTTAGAACAGTTTGAAAACCTAATTTCTTTCTCCTTTGGTTTAATGTTTGTTCTAGTGATCTCTATGAAACTATTTTACTCGAAATGCTACTTTGGCGTTGGAAATTCTCCTAGAATTCTTTCTACAAGAGCCGTTTACCTGAAAGATTTCCGAAATTTATGTAATGAATAATGAATGATGTCTGCTATAGTTTCCAAAAGATTTTAACACGATTTTCCAACATCTCTGCATTATTTTCTTGGAATTTTTCTATGGGATTCTACAAAATACTTTTCCCAGGAGACATCTTAACCTTCTTCGTCAGAGATCATTAAAGAATACTGAACTATAACTTTTTAATTTATTTATAAATTCTTTTAACGATTTTTTTGCTACTTTTAGATTTTTTATATTTAGATTTGTTTGAAATTTATTCAGGAGTGAACGCAGATCCTACAGGAATTCCTCAAAAAAAAAAAAATTATTCCAACATTTTCTGATGATTTTCCTGGATCCCTGAGAAAATTGTGTCTTTTTTTGGAATATATTATTCAATGATTTTTTTAAGATCCTTTTTTAGGCTTTTCAAGAATCTCTTCCATTTACTTAGACTCACAAAGATTCTTGATACGTTTTTTTTCAAACGTTTCTGTTCCTTTAATGTTTTATATTTTACTTTTCAAGAGTGTTTCCTTGGCATTTATTTCTGATTTTTTTGTTTTTTCCTTTATCTTTCACGAAGTAACGATTGAGTGCAGTTTTTCAGTAATTTATTTTGAGTTTCCAATAGAATGGGGTAACCATGATTGTTTTCAGCATGTTTTTTTTTATATTTTTGCGGAGATGAAGAACCAACCTATTGTTAAAATGACAATTTAGAAAAAAAAACAAAACAAAAAAATCATATATACATCATATATACAGTTTTGTATATCAGTTATTCATTGTAAATTAAAGGTCAAACAAGCCTGAATTTCTGGGCGACCAGGATGCTTTGTCATGCAAGCGAAAGTCATTTTTCAAATCGGAGTAACTTCCTCAAACCATTTCTCAAGAATTCTTTCAAAAATTCCAACAGAAAACATATTTTTTGAATTCAATCTTAAACGATGGAACAATTCTGGATGAAAATCATTCAGAAAAATATCCAGTGATATTCCCGCAAACTTTCTGAAAGATTTCCACAAAAATTTGCTGATGAAATTGAGAGAGATTTATGCAAGAAATTAAGATTACAGTAGGTATGTTCCAAGATATTTTTACCAAATGATTAAAAAAAATCTCAAAATTTTCCTTAAAAAAATCTTCCGATTATTTCTTGGTGAATTTATGTGGCTTTCCTACCAGGATGCATCTCGTAATTCCCCCTGAGAACCCTGTAGGGTTTCTCAGGATTTTTCCTGATATTTACCCTGGCCAAAATATCCAAAATTCCCCGTATTTTTTTTAGAATTGCTTCCGACATATCTTTATTTCTTGGTGACCAGTAATATGCCATGCAAGCGGAAATCATTTTCCAAATGTGAGGTTATTTGCAAAGCTTTCCTCAAACCTTTTTTCCAAAATTTTCTCTTTGAAATTCCTCCAGAAACCATTTTTAAGATTCAATCAAAAACGTTGGAATAATGCTGGATGAAAATCATCCAGAAAAACATCCAGAGATTTCCCAAAAAAAAATCCCATAAAGAGATATACAAAGATTTGCTGAAGAACTTGAAGATTTTTGCAGGATGATTGCAAAAAAATCTCATTTTTTTCCTGTAAAATTCCCTTGAATGTTTTCTTGATATTGCTCATGAATAGCCGTAATATTCGTATCAGGATCCGTCTCGTAAATTCCCCTATAGAATTAAATGAATCCCATAGAGTTCATTCCTAGGATTTCTCCTGGAATTCTCTTGGGTATTCTCAAAGGGATATCCCCGGAGATTTTTCAGGGATTTCACCAAAATTCATTCTCCCTGTATTCCTACCAGAATTCCTTCCAACATTTCTTCATTAAACATATAACGGGATTCTTTTAGAGATCTATTCCGGTTTTTTGCCTGAGTTTCCTTCAGAGTTTTTTTTTGCAGAGATTCCTCTCAAATCTCCTTGATTGATTTCTCCTGAACTCTTTTTTTCCTTTTTTTTTAAAGACTGGATTTGTAATTTTTTGAATATTTAGCCAATACGTTTCCATCATCCAGCAACCCCTCGTACGTCAACCATCCGCTAGCTCACGCACCAATGACTTACGACCCTTCTCGCACGTGGAAATCATAGGGAATCACTACTCGTTCATTGACCGGACGACGCACCACAAACGGCTTTGAGGCCTCCGGTAAAATTACTAGTTAGAACCGCGAAGGTGGTACCCTCCAATCACGCTTCGGAAACCCTATGCCACCCCCCCTCCCCCCCCCCCCCCATCCGCCCATGAACGTTCAACACCGCCCATAAAAACGAACTATAATTTCAACAACCCTCCGAACTCGGGCCAACCAAGGCAAAAGTTCTCCATCTTACAGCCAGAAGTGCCTCCAAGTGTTGTTTATCGACATAAATTTACGTGATGTACGATTATCACCGACAGGGACCACCACCAGCTCCATCGTACCCTTACCAAGAATTTCCGTTTTTTTTTCTTTATCATATCTATGAACAAGGCCCGGATGGGTACATGGTCTTTTATGAAGTCGGAAGAATTTTATGGCATCGAACCCATCATCGTTCCACCCACGCACAGAAATAGCTTTCGTAAGTGTTGTAAGAAATCATCCTCAAATTTCCACTGCACTGTACGGAGAAGCCAAGAGAGGAGCCATAAATCTAAACTATCGACCCCCTGCACTTGATAGATTAAGTGTGTCTTCGACACACTTTGGCAAACAGTAGTAGTGTGGATTCGCTCTTGACTTTGTTTCCTAAGAATAGCATAATTTGATCCCCGTATCCCAATTCCCATTCCTTGTCCTCACAGTTAAGTAGATTTAGAAGAACCTCCACTGAAACCGAATGAGCTGGCTTTAAACCGCGTGGATTGATTTTTCAACTTTTCCCAGGACGGAAAAATTGAAAAATCATTCCAACTTTGAAGCATTTTGCTCCCAACAGCGGCCTGTGTGGCAGCAATTACCCCACTCCCCCCTTCCTAAACAATATTTTATTGTTAGGTTACGATAATTTATGTAAATATTACACCTAGGATTACAGAAGCTTCAATCAACGTCATATACCGCCCATCACCCTCCTTGCTTAAACACCGAAACAATTCAAACAAAAATATTTTCCCGTCGCCCAACTGTCACTCCCATCACTACTAGGAGTGAAATCTGATCCATTTTCCACCATCAGCACATTGCGTTGTTGGTGCCCAACCCGTCAATCAATCATGAATTCTTTCCTCCCTGTCTGACGGGTTTGGGTTAATTTCTACTATAACGGCACCGGTAAAAAAAATATCCTGTGGCAAGTTTCCTCTTTTTTCCTGTAAATAGTTGACCGTTACATCGATCACGCCCAACAACGCACATATTTGCACACAGACGGATAAGTACGCAATACTCAAATCGGAGGAGGATACTCCGAAACAGTGATTGAATTCCGCGCACGAAAATAGCTCTACGAAAAATGATACACTTTTAGTTTAGCAACTAACTGTTGAAAGAGTTTTTTTTTTTATGTTATCATGTGAGACAGAAGCAAACAAAAAAAAAACCTATTGTACATAACCATTTTCCATCTGTATTTTGTAAGCAACCAGAAAGGAGTATTTTTCCTGTACCGAATTTAGACTGTAGGCCCTTAAGAATGATTTATTTTATATATGATAATATTATTGATGGTGAATCCAGCAACCGAGAAATTTATGGTATGTTTCCTGTTTTTAAATAAAATGTAATAAAATTAGTCGTGTGTGTGTGTGTGTGTGTTTACTTTGAAAGAAAGTCCTTCTTTGGAACCTGCACAAGAAATCAATAAGACTATTGCTCACGAATAACACGAACCTCCAGTCAGAGATGCCAGATTATTTTATCAAAAATCTGTATCAATACAGATGTTTC
The DNA here is from genome assembly GCF_035046485.1 of Aedes albopictus. Lineage (NCBI taxonomy): Eukaryota > Metazoa > Arthropoda > Insecta > Diptera > Culicidae > Aedes > Aedes albopictus. The sequence goes on along the minus strand of NC_085138.1, from coordinate 418,534,715 downwards.
CGTATCACCGTATTTAAGGGAATAGCAGACACCGAAAGTACTAGACTTCAATGGAAACGAACAAAACTGTACTACTTTTTGGCGGTTTTAAATTTTTCCTGGCATTTATTTTTTTTTTAATATGAGTGAAAATGTACAAATTACAATAAATTCTTTGAAGTTTAAGCAGCAATTTATCAAGTTTTCAATAAATTTACTGAAAACTAGTTGACCCCGGCAAACTTTGTCTTGCCTACTACGATTTTTGACGCTTGAAGTCCCAAGCCAAGGCCAAGTCTCCGTTCAAAAAGTAAGAAAAATCGATTTTCAAAAACTCTCAATTTTCCAAGTTATTGGCCTCATAAACCTTCCTTGGGTGAAAACTAACAGAACAAAACTCGGACGACCCAAATCGGACCATCCGTTCGCAAGTTATGCGTGGTCCCACGTATGGCACTGCATTTTTATATATATAGATAGATATAGATAACCACAAATTTTATGCTTTCTGGAGAAATCTGTATCACATTTTAAAAACCGTATTTTTCTGTACTCTGTATCTTGTCTGTATAGAAGGCCAAAAATCTGTATATTACAGAAAAATCTGTATATCTGGCATCACTGCCTCCAGTGAATAAGTGCTGGAGAACTAAATCTACTAAAAATGATGTGGCTGTCGTAGTGTTTTTGATAATTGGTTGTTTGGAAGAGGTTCACTTTGGTGCGTAGATTGCCGTTTGATAGCAGTAATGTGTGCTTAATTTACTGTGAGGGTGATGCAGCACAGTTCCCTGGTTTCCATTGGGTTGACGGAATATGATAAATGATTCACGATGTTTGAAGTACCTCCCAATACTTAAGTTCAGAGCTTGTATTATTGAACCTTCCTAACGCATAACGTTGGGAATAGCTCGCTGACCTAGTGAACGGTTTGGGGGTCAATAATGACCCTTGCACATAGAGGGTTCACATAGGCACCCATACTGTCTTCTGACATACAGCGGTGTCACGCTTTTTCTGGATGAAATCAAGAAAGAATTCCTGGAAGTTCTACGCGTCAAAGTCGAACGCCGTGGCTCATCATCGAGCAGCTGCGTATCGTAGAAGTGGCTCAAGACTACGCGCAGCAGCTAGCAGTGGCCCTAACAACGGAAGAGCAGCTTGGCGCAGCTACACTTGAAGATGGTCGGAGGGACATCCAATTAGCCATAGTAGTACCTCGGCTAGGAATGACTGGAAGGAACTTCTTGAGCGATCCCGAAAATAATTTCTGGAGGAAACCTGTAAAAAATCTCTGGAGTAAATACTGAAGGAATTTCAGAATGAAAAGTATGGGAGAAATTCATGAAGGAATTCTAGAAGGAGTTTCTGGAGAAATCCCGCTAAGAGTTAGTGATAACAATCCCACAAAATATTCTATATAGGCGGAATCCAGGAAAGATCTCCTGGGTCAAACCCACAAAGAACTCTTGGAGATATCCTAAATGTCCTAGAGGAATCCCACAAGAAACTCCTGGAGGAATTTCGGAATTTTCAAAAGGTGGAATCTCAGAAGAAACATCTTGAAAAATCCTAGAAGACTCTTGAAGAAATTTTTAAAGGAAGGAGTGGATTCCGGAAGGAATTTTTGGAGGAATACCAGTAGAAAACATGGATAAAATTTCCAGAAGGAGGAATCTGGTCAATCTTGGAAAATCTTGAAGGAATGGCAGAGGGAACTTTAGGAAGTAAGAAATACTCCAAGAAACTTCTTGAAAAACCACAGAAAAAAACGTTTGAAAAATTCCCAGAGAAAACTGCTGGAGGAATTCTAAAAAAAATACTTTTCGAGGATTCTCAAATTAATTCTTGGAGGAACACCAGTGCTGGATTATTTCAGTAAGAACTCCTGGAGAAATCTTAGAAAACACTCTTAGGAAAATCTCCAAAGGCACTCTTGGAGGAATTCCAGAAGGAGCTCCTGTAGGAATTTCAGTAAGAACTCTAGCAGGTATCAGAAGGCACGTTATCCTCCATTTGGGACATTTGTGCCGTCGTCCTACATATAAGTCTATTTCATCATTTACCTGAGGGAGAATAGAACAAGGGATGGGAATTAGGAAAGGAAAAGGTTATGAAATAGGAAGGGGTACCCTAGAAGAGGGAATGAAAGCATAAGCGCAACGAGAGCTCACAGCCCATACCACAAACGGGTTTAATTAGTGCCCTGAAAAGGATCTGTAAACGCATAGTCGTAAAGAGAGCCTACAGCTCATTGGAGGTAGCTTGGGACGTCAAGCGTTTTGCAATATGACATTGAAAGGCACGTCATCGAAAGCATCCTCAAAATTCAAGAAATCACCCAAGCAAAAACTACGTTTGAGCGAGTACTTTCTTGAAAACGTATACAACTTTGTGTAAAAGAGTCACTGTAGACATCCCAGATTGGGAGGCATGTGAGTTCACATGAATAGGCATGTTAGCCGGACGAACATCACAGATGTGAAAATAGACAATGCGTTTCAAGCATTTCAGAAAGAACGAGGTAATCAGATAAATCTGGAATCCATTCCTTCTTTATACAACGCATGCACCCTTTCGGGATAAACCTTACCTTACTTACCAATCAGGCTAAGGCCGCGGGGTGGCCTCTGCTGTACATAGTAGCCGTCTCCATTCCACTCGGCCCATGGCAGTTTGTCTCCAGTTCCGCACTCTGCGTAGGGTCCGCAGATCGTCATCCACTTGGTCGACCCACCTAGCTCGCTGCGCTCCACGTCTTCTTGTACCGGTCGGATGTCTCTCGAGAACCATTTTAGTTGGGTTGCTATCCGACATCCTGATGACGTGACCCGCCCACCGTAGCTTCCCGATTTTCGCGGTATGGACGATGGTTGGTTCTCTCAGCAGCTGATGCAGCTCGTGGTTCATTCGCCTTCTCCAAGTCCCGTCTTCCATCTGCACTCCGCCGTAGATGGTACGCAACACCTTCCGTTCGAAAACTCCAAGGGCGCGTTGGTCCTCTGCACGTAGGGTCCATGTTTCGTGCCCATAGAAGACGACCAGTCTAATCTGCGTTTTGTAGACGGTTAACTTCGTGTTACGGCGAACTTTATTTGATCGTAGAGTTCTGCGGAGTCCAAAGTAAGTTCGATTTCCTGCCACAATGCGCCTCTGAATTTCTCTGCTGGTATCGTTGTCGGCGGTCACCAGTGAGCCCAAGTACACGAATTCTTCAACTGCCTCGATTTCATCACCGTCGATATAAATTCGGGGTGGCGGGCGCGGTGAATCTTCCCTGGAGCCCTTTGCCATCATGTACTTTGTCTTCGACACATTAACGACTAATCCGATTCGCTTGGCTTCACTCTTTAGTCGGATGTACGTTTCCGCCATCGTCTCAAATTTACGAGCAATAATATCAATATCATCAGCGAAACCAAGCAGCTGAACGGACTTTGTGCAAATCGTACCACTCGTGTTAATCCCCGCTCTCCTTATTACACCCTCTAACGCAATGTTGAACAGCAAGCACGAAAGACCATCACCTTGCCGTAACCCTCTGCGAGATTCGAAGGGACTCGAGAGTGTCCCTGATACTCAAACTACGCACATCACTCGGGATAAACTATGGTGTAATTTCACGCCATGAAAACACCCAATAGAAAATTACAAGAGTTCAAAACATGTTTGAAATACTCAAATCCCTCTGGAGAAAAAATGGACAAAACCAGATTTGCTCCTGGAGATTTGAAGTAAGCAGAGCTTTTAGTGCCCACTAAGTCGATTCTATAGCTACAATTCTCGGGCGGAAGCTAGAGATACGTTACCTTACAAAAGAATGGTCTATCCGAAGATATTTTGAACTTGAACAGATCAGAGTTCCATTCAGGAATACCTCTTGCGGTCCGCACAGACCGCAGAGGACAGCTTCTTTTAAAGCAATAGTTATGGTATACCACAATGGAGGGCGTTGTAGGTACAAAACCACAATAAAACTTTCTTGTAGTATCAATGGAAGCGAGTTATTCAAAAAATGTGGTCGCAACCAATTAGTACAGGTTCCCCAGTTTGTTGAGCAGGGTCATCTGAATACGCAAAGTTTGCGAAGGAGCACTCAATAGTGCAAAGAAGGTCAAATGGAGACTCCTCATCTGACACATGCCAATCAGTCAACTTATCACAAATTCTGCTCATGTAGAGTTGGGTTAGGTGCAATTCTATGTTAAGTAACTGTACTACCTGAGTAATCCATCAAACTGAAGCTTGCTTGAAGGCATCCATAAGGAAAGGTTGAAACATACTGTTAACGTCATTCTAATATGCTCGAGGCACGACACTTTCTTTAGGCTCCGTTTGTGGTTAGGTTTTTATTAGATCCCCCAAACCATTTATTCCTTGGTACGGTAAGCATAAAGCCGCATAACACCATGAATTAGAGGTCATTTGTTCAGTGGATTCTTACCACTGAATCAGGCAGTCAGTAGTGTTATTCTTAGCCAACTGAGACAACCGCTACCGACACTACCCAGCTATCTAGGCTGATCGGGAAAAGAAGATAACATTGATGGTTAACTTCCAAACGAGCCCGAACAGCCCCTTCTTCATGCTGCTGCTGAAATCTTCCAAGGTACATGTTGCTGTGCCAGCACTGGATCTTAGAGCTGATCAAAAACTCGCTGTTGCGCCTAGGGCCGAGCGCTAGAAGAGAAGCTTCAGGTGGAGGTGGAGATGCAGCTTCGGAAGAAGGAAAGGGAGATGCAGCGTACGTTCGAGCTGCGAAAGAGGGAGTTGGAGCTGCAGATGCGCGCTGAAGAAGAAGAACAATATACATGGCAAGCGGAGATGCTTCAAAAGAGGAAGGAACAGATTCAGCGGCTGAAAGCGAACCTGACGGCAGTCATGGATAAGGAATTGACCGAATTGTCGGCTTAAAAACCCAAACCGGTGACGAAAGTAGTAGCGGGTGCTTCAAAAGTGAGCCATTCCGGCAAAATCGATGAACATGTGTTGAAGTTGAGTAAGGTGAACGCGAGGAAGCTAACATGAAGCTATATAAGAGCACCGACGAAGAGGACGAGGACGATGGAAACTCCGACGATGATGTATGTGTCAACATGAACCACGAAAGCCTGGTGCGACTTCAGGAAGCGCTGGAAGGCGATGCCTTCGAACTGGTGTCTGGGCAGTTACTACTTCCCGAAACCATCCCGCAGGTCATCGAAAGCTGCGCCGCCAATACGGCCGCCCGAAACAATTGCACCAAAGCCTGCTGAACAAGGGGAACCGACTGGAACCCCCAAAGCCGGACAATCTGAGAAGTTTCGTTCCATTTGGAAACATGGTGGAGCAACTCTGCGGCCATCTAGAAGTAGCGGATCTACGACAACATCTCGTCAACCCGCAGCTGATAAAACCGCTAGTCGCCAAACTTTCGGATCGGAAAAAGCGTGAGTGGGTTCATTATCGGCGAGGTCGTGGGAAACCAACGTTGCGGATGCTGACGGATTTCCTGATGGGCATCGTGGCGGACGCCTGCGAAGCAAACGTTGACGTGAAGTTCGTGGAGTTCAATCTGCCGTCGTCGTCTGAAGCAGTTTCCCAATCCGGAAAAAAGAGGCCGAATTAGACTGGACTGCAGTGGTGTCATCGTGGTTACCCCAAGTTACTCACTGAGTAACCAGCTCTTCAGTTAAAAAAAAATTTTTTTTGGCACTCAGGAAAAAATTCGCTTCTATGAAAAACGTTTTATATATTTTTTTAAATATATGTACCATATTTTATGCGTTTTGCGCCGTCCTGAATATGACAGAAATTACTTCAAAAAAATCTAATTTGAGCGCAAATGGATATACCTTAGTGGTTTCCCAATTATTTCCGACTCGAAATCACCAAATATTGTTTTTTCTTGCGCCCCCATGAATATCAGAAAAGTTATCTTGTAATTTGCCCAGTAATATAACTTTGTGGTTTTCTAATACTTTTCTTGTGACCCTATAAAAAATGGGTTTGTAATTCGCCCATTTATGATTTTTCTATTTTTTTCACCCCGAAATTACCAAATAATCTTCTTTCTTGCGCTCCCATGAAAATAAGAAAAGTTATCTTGTAGTGCGGGTCATAAATAGACCTTTGTGATTTTTCCTATTTTTTCTTCCGCCCTGAAAACATCAAATATTTTTTCTTACGCTCCGATGAATATCAGAAAACTTATATTGTAATTCGCCCATTACAGTTTTTACAATTTTATCACTAATATACCTTTGTGGTTTTCCCATTTATTTCTTCCATCCTGAAATCATCAATCTAATTTAAATATTTATTTTCATGCGCCCCCATGAATATCAGAAAAGTTTAATTGTGATTCGCCCATTTACGATTTGTTCATTTTTTTTTCCGCTCCGAAATCTCCAATATAATTTTATTTATGTTTTCTTGAGCTCTCATGAATATCAGAAAAGTTATCTTGTAATTCGCACACTTATATATCTTTGTGGTTTTTCCCATTTTTTCTTTCGCCCTAAAATCACTAATCTATTTTTTTAATGTGCCCCCTGAACATCAGAAAAAGTTATCTTCAAATTGTTCCAGGAACTTCTCTAATTATTCCTCCAGGAATTCTTCCAAGTTTATCTTCCTCCACGATTTTCTTAAGATTTTTTTTGCAAGAAGTTCTCCAGAAATTTCTCTTAGAACTACTAAGGGAATTTCTCCTACAATTTTTCCGGAATACCCTCCAAAAAATCCTTTAGAAGATTCTTTCAAGGACTCTTCAGGAATGTCTTTAAAGATATCTCCTGGAACTTCTTTTTCCGAGAAGTTCTCCAAGCATTTCTCCGGGATTTCCTTCCGAAAATTTTTTAGAAGTGTCAAGTTCAGGAATTCCTCCCGAAATTTCTCTAGAAGAACATCCAAAAATTCCTCTTGGAATTTCTTCGCGAATACATCCTGGATTATCTCCATGAATATTTTCAAAAAATGTTTCAGAAATTCCTTAAGATTTTTCTTCAGCAATTTCTCTAGAAATATCTTAAATAATTTCTCAAGAAATTACTGAACAAATTGTTGGATAATATGCAGGACTTTTTTTTTATTAATTCCACAGGAATTCTCGCAGAAAGTGATGACAGAATTTCTATAGGAATTTCTGAAGGATTTCTTAGATGAATTCTTGAAGAAGTTGTGGAGTAATTCCTACAGGATCTTTTGGATGTCCTGGAGAAATTTATGGACAAAATCCTGGAAAAAAATCTTGATACAATTCTCCGAGAAATTCCCAAAGAAATTGTAGGAGAAATTTTTGGGGAAAATATTGGAAAAAATCCTGGAGAAATTCTTGGAAATATTTCTTAACCCTCTAATACCTAATTTCCTCTATCATTCTATTGTAGTGAAAGAGTTTAAGGGAGTTAAATACACTCTCAAATTATTCTCCTTTAAGTTACACGAAAAATATTTTTTTTCATGAAAAAAAAATTGAAATAAAAATATTTCAACAATAACCATAAAATCTCAAAATGTTTTCATTTTAAAAATTCGGTATGCCAAACAGGCTTCCAGGAAAAATATAAAAGGATAGGGATGTTAACAAACAAAAACAAGATAAAACAAAAATCAAAATTCACAAAATCGTTAATTAAAAATAATCACCTTCCAAAACATGCCTAAATCGGTTTTAGATGACGAAAAATGATATTTAAATCAAAATTAAAAATTAGGGTATTAGAGGGTTAAGGAATATTTGATAAAACTCCAGGAAATTTTTTGGATGAATTCCTGGAGAAATTTTTAGAGAAGTTCCTAGATGAGTTTCTGGAATAATTTTTGCAGAAAATTCTGGTTGAAATTGTTGAAGAAATTTCTATAGAAATTCTTAGAGGAACTCCTGGAAGAGTTTTATAACCCAGTCAACCAGTGATCGTATAAGATGTTGCGAAAGATATTAAAGTGGAGGCGATATATATATATGGTTATATTTTACATGCACCTAAATGGAGGCATGCACGCATATGACCTCCACTTAATCATCTTAAGCATCATGTCATACAATTACTAGTTGTCTGGGGAGGGATTCTTAAAAAAAATCCTAGAGAAATTTTCGGATAAAATTCTGGAGATTTTTTTTAAAGAAACTCTTGGAGAAATGCATCGGAGAAATTTCTGGAGAAATCATTAGAAAATACCTAAAGGAAATCTTGTTGAAACTCCTAGAAAAAATATGGACAAATTTCTGAGACAATTATTGGAAACATGTAACTGAGTAATACCTGGAGGGTTCCCTGGTAGAATTCTCGGAGGAATCCCTAGAGAAATCCTAGGAGTAATTTATGGTGGAACTTTTGCAGAAATTCTCAAGTAATCTTTAAAGAAATATTTAAGGAATTCTTGAAGAATTATTGTAGGAACTCCTTTAAGAACTCTTGGAGGAACTCCTGGGGAAATTCTTAAGGTGCGATTAGACTCTTTGGCATTATGCCAAGTATTTGCCATTGAAGTCCGGCATTTATCCATGGTTGCTTTCATTCACGTTGTGTTGGTCATTTGTTGGGCTTGTTTGGCCAAATATCTGTCTCGTCCAATGGGACCTTTAGAGTAATTCCTGGGGATTTCGAATTTTTGCAGGAATTTTTGGAGCAATTCTCCTAGGAATTCTTAGTAGAATTCTCAAAATACGTGTAAGGTGAACTTCAAAGACACTTACCAACTTTTGTTACCGAAGCTGTATCGCACATGGAATGAATATTCAAATGAATGTTTATAGTTGCCAAGTATTCGCTGAATCCGATTTAGCCACCAAAATTGAAATTAATGCATAAGATTCTACTTTTCCGGAAGTAATCATATGTTTAGTATGGCAACTGTATAGTTTCAGGTGGTTTGTTTGGCTTTATTAAACTTTCAACTTGTATAATTAAAATTTTAGAAAACTGTGTTACAAAGTTTTTCGCGATTTCGCAATGATTAATTCAGGTGGAAAACATGTTTCCGAAACTTACAAAGGTATTTCATTCTCTTATTGATTCCCCTCCGGAATCAAAATTATAGATTTTTTATTTCAAATTATATATATATTGCAGTAAAAGTTCAAACCTAGTTGACTGATAAAAACCGTGGTCGTACTTGTTGAATTTGACCGTCTCGATAACTATTCAAAAATAAAACACTAAAACTATGTAAAGTGAAAAATTTCACCCGAAATCACAGTACTTCTACAGATTATTCTGGAAGGAATTCCGAGAGCACTTTCTGGAATAATTCGTGCAGGAATTTCTAGAGGATTTCTCAGGGGAATTCCTGATGTAGTTTCTGGAGAAATTTTAAGTGTAATTATTGGAGAAATTCTGGGAGAAATTCTGTAAAAAAGTCCTGGAGGAGGCCCTGTATGGAATTCTGTCTAAACTTCTAGAAAAATCTCTGTAAGAATCTATGTTATAATTCCGTAAAGATTTCTTCGAGGAATTTCTGGAGAAAATCTTGGAAGAATTACTGGTGGAAGTTTTGAGAGAATTTCTGGTGGAAACTTTGGAGACACTTATTGAGAAATTTCCGGGGGTATTTTCTGAAGGAAGTCTTGAAGTAAACCCTGGAGGAATTGTTGGAGGAATCTCAGGAACAATTTCTTATGGGACTACTGGAGGAATTCCTGGACGATTTTTTGGAGTAATATCTGAGTAATACCTGGAAGATTCCCTGGTAGAATTCTCGGAGGAATCCCTAGAGAAATCCTAGGAGTAATTTATGGTGGAACTTTTGCAGAAATTCTGTTGAAATTGCAGGACAAATTCATGAAGGTATTCCTGGACGAAATTTTGCAAGAATCCCTGGAAGAATTTCTGAAGTAATTTCTGGAGGTTGAATTCTGGGGGAACCCCTGAAGGAATTTCGGGAGGATAACATGGAAGATCATTGTACGATTTCAACAAGGAACAACTTGAAGAACAAATGCAGGAAACTCGGAAGGTTTTTCCACAATTCCTAAAATGAATTCCTGAAATACCTGGAGGAATTATTTGATGAATCCCTGGATAGATGCCTGGAGGAATTCTTTTTTAAAAAAACCTGGAGTAATTCCTTGCGAAGAACCATGAGGTATTAGAGAAGGAATACCTGAAGGAATTCTTGCTGAGATTCCAAAGAAATCTCTGCATAAATTTCGTATGGAAAGTTCTAGTTGCTGGTTAAGCTTCCGAAATGATTCCTAAGAGAATTCCTAGAAAAATCTTCGACGAATCCCTGGAGAAATGTCTAGAGGAATGCCTGGCGGAATTCCCCAAGAAATTTCTGGAGGAATCTCGTGAGAAATTCCTAGACTATTTCGTGGAGTAATGGAATTTGATGGGCAGTTCAGGAGAATTTCCTTATGGAATTCCGGGAGGCATTCCTGGAGGACTCATTGAAGAGCTCATAAATTTTCACATTGATATTAATTTACGTTGAGGACTGTTTTCGAATCTGAGTTCGCCACTTTCTATTTTAGGAAGCGGAAAAAATATTACACTATTTTTTGTATATGATGAGCGGAATTTTCTCATCTTAGATTAACACTTTTTTGTAAGCGGGAGAATTGTCTTATTTGCTTTCTTTTGGGAACCGTAAAATCGACACACTGAATGTTGAAGTATTTATATGGGGGGCGCAGCTATATTGAAAACTTGGGTAACCAGCTCTGCTTTTACCATGACAGCACTGCTGGACTGTATTGTCACTGCGAAGTCAGCAGTTCGGCCGACAACGCAAGCGAAGAGAGGAGGCTGAAACTAGGCAAGATGTGTCAATCCACGGACCATCGTCTGCGGCACTACGCGAATTTCAAAACATTGCGATACGATGAGCACCTGAAGCTGGTGAAGTGCGAGAAGTTGTGCTAAGTCTGCCTCAACGAGCACGGTGGGCGGTGCAAATTCACAATTCACTGCAACATCGGTGATTGCAGAGACTTTCACAATCCGCTGATGCATCCGGTGGGAAACACGGTCGGGCTGAGTGCACACATCCGAACTAACTGCGTGGTCTTGATCAGGATTGTACCGGTACAGCTGCACTGCGGAGGGAAGACGGTTTCAGTTTTGGCGTTCCTGGACGAATGTGTTTCCGTCACGCGGGTGGAGAAAAAGCTTTTCGACCATAGTCGCCAAGAGAGATTGACCATCCGGTGGACGGGAAACGTTTCGAGAGTGGATGATTCCCGAAGAATAAGCCTTTGGGCGTCGGGAACAGGTACTGCATCCGGCGGCAAGATGCTGTCACACACAGTACAAACGGTGGAGAAATCGATGCTGCCACATCAAAAGTTGGATGTGGAGGAGCTTGCAGCGCTGTACAAGCCCATGCAAGGGCTGGTCATCGGGTCGTACAACGGGCAACCGCAGTTGCTGATTGGTGCGAACAACATCCATGCGTTCGTACCAATAGAAGCTAAGGTTGGTACGCCAATGGAACCGATTGCGGTTCGCACTAAACTTGGATGGACTGTGTATGGGCCGCGGCAGACAATCATGGCGGCCGCCGGTAACTATCTCGGATACCATCGACAGATAAACGGGGTTCTGCCGCCCGAGCTACTCACGAACTACAATGCGTTGCAAGAATCGGTGGTGATAATTTCGCGAGGAACCGCGGAGAAGAAACGGGCCGAAGAAATTCGAGAGCAACTCGTCGGCGATCGCTGCGAAACCGGACTGCTGTCAAAGGCCCGAGGAAAAAATTACAACGTGTCATCCAGACAGACCTGTAGAACCGCCACGAATCTAGCGGTTCTCGTTCCGAACGCAAGATGACAGATTTTACAACAAAATGGGCGGGTTCGAAATTCGAAACGGGATGATCAACTTGCTGGTAGCCCTACGGAGTGTAGAAGTCAGCGACCCCGGCGCATTTGAACCGTGGTTTGCTGCAGATGACGGAGGAGAGAGTCAAAGGACCGATCAGGGTTCCAAGTAGGGACCAACGTTTTCGATGAGGCACCGTGACGAGTTGCTGTCGCAGCTGTACGAGGAAAGCAGCCGTCGAGAAGGCTCGTCGCAAATGGGGCAAATCCGGACGAAGTCACGATCGCTCGACAGAGGAAGAAGTGTTGGGCGATGTGCGCGCTCGATGAGGGGCGCAAGTTGTCGGACGAGGTTCTGGAAACAACACAAGTGGAAGCGACTGCCATGATCGAAACCGAAGTTCTGTCGTTGGAATACCATCCGATAGTCAACCAGTCAGCGGTCGAAATGGTTCGACGATCAGCAACCGCTTCGAGGGTAGCGGTCCCAAGTTTCATCAAACTAGCCTGGAGAATTCAGCAAGGAAGTCGTGGTGAAGCAAACCACTTAATTGTGAGTAGCTCAAGGTAAATTAGTGTTAGGGAAAAGTTTAATAATTTGTTTAAAAAAATCGCAGTTTAAGCATCGCTGTAAACAAAACGACTACTTTAAAATCCGGTTTCCTTCGCGAGAACAGGCTAAATGCCGAGTGCATGAAACATCATCAAAAGTATTCAGAAGAGTTTTTTAACATTCTAGCTGCCAATATGATAATCAGAAATGGTCACTTCTAATAATCAAAGGATATTCTTTCTAGTTTTTCCACTTATGTTGCCGTTGAAACTGCCAGTATTTTATCAAAGATTTATCCTTCTTTATTTCGTAGGCTGTTCATTCGAGTTATATTGATGTGGAGAACAGTGGCATGATTACCTTGTTCGTTTTTTCAGTCATCGACAGCCATTTAACTACAAAGATATTGGAAGCCTTCAAAACTCTTTACTGCTTGCCCCAGCTACTCAGCTGGAAGGGTTGACCGTGTTAACATCCAACGATTTGGTCTAGTTTATATTGATGGTAAGATCTGCCGCCGATGAGCGATCGGCTGGAGCATCGAGGTTACTCTGCATATCAGAGCACTGTTAAGCTAAGAGCAACTTCATCAGCCATTTTTGCAAAGAAAACACCTCACCTGGTTTATCACTTCAAAGAACAGTGAAAATCTTTGACCGTTTAAAAACTTTTCTGGTGAACGCAAAATCTGGTAATTTAAAAATCAAATGTAGTTCACGCCTCAAGCACTCATTTTGTGCAGGAAATGTGCCATCAGTGAACAAATGGAATCAATCCTACACCCGGCACCCGGCAAGTACCAATTAGATACGCGACGATGGCCTCAGCAAACGATAACTATCTGAAACTGTCCTACTGGTCTGCTGAAGCCCATCAAAACTCAATGACCCATCTCCAGAGTAAGCATCAGCGCGCAGGTAATGAACTCCCTGCCCTCATCCCATTCCTAACCCTAGCGCTATCACCCTAACAAACAGCGAGGTGGCGGCGTGGATTTTCCAACTGGACCATCATCGTCACCACCACCCTCCTGGATGAAGTGCCGACGGACCAGCTGGTTTCGAACTTCAGCTAAAACACTCCAAAATGTGAAGCATCAGTTAGTTGGTTCCGAATCGGGGGGACTCCCTGGGACAATGGTGGTGGCAAACGGACTAAAACTTGGCTCATTTTGTTTTATTTTACGACCATTGCTCTCCAGTAGGAGCAGTTACCTCGCTCTCTCTGTCGGTTGGATGTTTCACTTCAATGATTCGGTTAAGCTCAGCTGCCGTTTTTTTTTCATTCACTGTCTTATTTTCGAGGACCAAGATAAGAAGTGAAAAGTTTTCTGCGTAACGAGAAAAGCTGGGTGATGCTGTGGACTGGTTTGTGCCGCAGAAAAAAGAGTTTTGGAACCCTCGCGGCGGGTGTTTTGTCGGTCTCTTTGGGTAATCCCCGTAGCGCATCCCCAGTACGATTCTATTGTTGTTTCAGTAAAGTTTTTATGGATGAAACATTCAAACATTCTAAAAAATACTTTCAATCTAGTATTAAACGTACTATCTCTTGAATGGGTTGGAACGAAATGTAGGACGGTTTTGAAGTGCCAATCAATTGATAGAAAGAATAAGAATGTTGTACTCAACTGTTATTGAGGAACACATTTAGAAACAACAGTAAAAAATAACAAACGATTTTCACGAAGTCGACGGTATTTACTTCAGGTGAGCAGAAGCAAATATATTTGGGGACTATTACACAAACAACGTGCGTTTCATCGATCAATGACACCCCAGGATACGATAATAACAAAAATATTGAACAAGAAAGGAAAACATTCAATGAAACAGCGCCATAAGAAAACGAAACTGCTCTTTTCATTTAACAAGGAAATTCAATCTGACTTGTGTTGTTTCGTTTTATCCCCGCGGTACGCTTTCCAAATGCGTGTTGTACCTACAAGTAAACGCTCCCAGCCAAGAAAACCCATCCAGTGTCTACCTCCCGTCTTGGAGAGACGAGACGAATTAAAAGCCAACATGTGTTTTACAAGAAGCTTTCACTTTTAATGACGGCACGAAGGATAATGTGCAACGAGCTGGCTGATCTATATCTAGCATCCACGTTGTAGCAGTACATTTCCACCAAAGTTCAGACTTTTCTCCCCGTTCCGAATTCTGTTGCTTCTAGGAATCATTCTATTAGGTTTACTTCTCTTCTTAATGTTGAACGTTGTTGTACTGCAAGCTTTCTTTACCAATTGCTATTTTTTCCTACGTTACAAATTATGACATGACCCAACAGCTTCGAACCCAGCCTCTTTCAGCGTGGGTTTGCCTTATGACCCCATACATACTAACTTGGAAAACGAGAAGATCCCATCTCAGACACTGTTGTGATGTAATCGTGAGAAGTGATGATGGTGATGCAATGCTTGGCTTGGTGGGTTCAATGTTCGAACTGTCTGGCTCTGCGGGGAGCACTCTTCAACTAACGACGACTACGGACGGCGCGATGGTGACAAGGATTGTGTGACTGCAAAAAGGATGGGAAACATCAAAACTTCGTGATTTCTAGAGAAGAAAGAAGTCTGGAAGGAGACCGAAATAATGGTACCATGGAGCATACCATTGCGTAAAAATTGTAACAAGTGGAAGACACGAGTTTCCTTTCAACATAAAACGTTAAAGTTCCATGTACTTTTCCGTAGTGCTGAGTTTAGTTCACTTTAGCAGTCTGGGACATTATTTTCCTACATTAAGTTATGACAAAACTGAATCAACAATTTACCGACATATATTCCACTCAGTTTACAGCTGACGCTCTCAAACCTCAGTCACACCCAATGCTATTGCACGATTACACTGACCCATTCCAGTATTTGCTAATTTGAGCTCCTTAATTTGTCAGAGTTGACCAAAGCAGGAGTGTTTCATTTTTTATTGGCTGAACGAAATCGAACAGGGGTTCGCAGTTCATAGCGCAGCGAGAACAGCCCGTCACCTCAGTCTGGAAGTGATCCTTGAGACACAGAGTCCTGAGAATATACAAACTACCCAGATAACAATTTGATGATGATTAAGGGCAAATCAGCCTTCATTTGAACAAAAGCTGTACAAAAGAGCTGTAATCGTTTGTTCAGCTCTTATACATCAAATTTTGGTGATTTATTCAGCCATAAGTTGATTTAAGCTCTCCGGGTGGCTGAATTAAGGTTCTAAAAGCGCTTATATCCAGAAAAGGAATAATTTATCATTCTATTTATAGAACAGATAAGGATCAGATGAAGCATTGGAGTCGCATAATCATCTTTAATTCAGAAATTCATTATCACTTATGCAGCACTAACAAAACATAATGAAACTTGTCCCACAGAGTTCTAGCCAGAATTACCATTCGGCTCTTGTAGGCGTAGATATAGGATACAGTTCATGGTGGCTGAAAGAGAAATATATAAATATTTACTATAATTGAGAATTGAACTTGGGTGCTTTGATTTATAGTCACTTACCTTAGAATCTGCTCCACCTGGTACGGGCTTAGTGATTGGTGGGAGAACAAGTTATATACTGCCATGTCTGATTAAAGGTTGAACAGCTTTGAACAAAGGCTAAGGTTGTATAAGCTAAGTATGTGCTGGATGAACGCATACATTAGCTGTCAAATACTACTAAGGCGTGATACATGTTCTTTTATCTATTTTTAGGGAACGCTGGCAGTTTCGACGTGAAAAACCCACATCTCTTTCGTCATCTCGGTATTGATGTTTTATAACCCGTAAGAGATCTTTTAGAGCTTGATGCCTAATATTATGATCAATTGGCAATTCCTATGCTTTTCTTGTTGATTCATTGTAGAAGTTTGATAAGGGGCCGAGTACTTCTGACAAACAATCGATTTCCTCTTCCGACGGCTCATCAAGTTGCTTCACTTCCCCACGGAATTGGAACCTGCCGATTCTCTTTCCCCTGGTTGTTGTTTAACACTAGGGATATCATTGATGCCTTACAATTATTCAAAAAAAAAAAAAATCAAGCGATACTGTATCATTTGCATATTCCGTGCAGGTTGCTTTTCAATATTATGGCTTCTGCTGCAGTTCTGAAATCCAGCGTTCGATGATCGGAGAGGACAAAATCCTATTTCTATGTTTTTTTCGAAAATAACACTTTATCACATTCCTCTAGTATTTTTTAAGTGGTGGTACTGAGTACCATTTCTGATGTTTTTTTATATTTACTAAGATGAACATTCAATATTGAAGATAAGCTGAATAAAGAAATGAAGAGTAGATGCATAATCTTCTACTGAGTATCATATTCAGCATACAATGATAGGCTGTAAAAGAGATACGTTATACACTCAACAAGCCACTATTCAACTTGATATTCAGCTTCCAGCTTATTCAGCTATTGACACCATGAACCAACCATTGTTCAGCTATGATTCTCACTGTTCAGCTACCATTGTTACTTGGGTATCTCTCAGGGCCTTCGTTTTCGCGGAATCAGCATTGGAAACCACTGAGCTTTGCAATGTCACTACCCAAATAACAATTGTAGCTGGACAGTGAGAGTCAAAGCTGAACAATAGTTGGTTAATGGTGCCAATAAGGCGAACGCTGAATATCTAGTTGAAAAGTAGCTTGTTGAGTACACAAAGTATCTTTTGTTCAGCCTATGCGATGATAGGCTGAATATGATATTCAATAGAAGATTATCCAACTTTTCTTTATCCATTTATCCAGCTCATCTGCAATATTGAAAGTTATGCACAAGGTCTTTTTTATTCAGCTTTTAATGATAATAACAAACTATTCGTGAGAAAGTTGTGCGGATCACAATAATTCAGAAAAATGGATTGTAAATCTAAAATAACATTCAAAAGGAAGGGTACCGCAATTAAAAAAAAAGTGAGATATTGTTGAGTTTTGTTTGCTCGATTTGCAGGTTTTACACGCTGTGCGTCTCTTCTGAGAATGATTGAGCATGATCGTGACTCGGTGGACAGATTTGATGATTTATGGCTCTACTGAAAATAATTATTGATGTATTTTAGGCCGGAACAAATCTCATTTTCTTCTTTTGTCACTTTGCTCGTTGACTCGTCAAAGGGGGGGGGGGGTGATTAATAATTAATGTATTTGATGAAAAATTACCCAAACAATTAGGCAAAATCGTCAAACTCATCGGATTTATTAAGAAATTTTTTCGACAACTCTAATTTCAGCCGGGGCCCGTGGCGTAGTTGGTCAGACGTTCGCTTCATATGCGGATGGTCATGGGTTTGATTCCCAGCCCCGGCACTTGCAATTTTTCGTCAGTTGCTTTTCCCCCTAGAGCAACTGACACTGACCCTTTTCTAAGCCCCATGGCTTAAACGAACCCGGATACCTGTATATCGGCGAACTGCTACTCATAATGGACCCCCAATCGTACTGGAAAGGAACAACGGCTATCCATCATCATCCTTGTGCTCATCATTCTACTAGGTATAAAGTAGAAAAAGTGAAAGCAGAAGAAAGGCAACCAGTTCGATAAAGTAGAATAGAATCAAGGCGCTGTACAAAATGTAGGTGCAGCTGTCAATTGAAATTGCTGAAGCCCCAATGGACAATAGAGCTGTACATTAGGTTAAGTGATTAAGAATAAAAAAAAAACTCTAATTTCACTTTAAATTTTTAAAATTTCTTATATAATTTTTTTGTGTCCCCCATCAAAATGTCGGAATCCGACAAAAAAATTCTAAGGGGGGGTGACATTAGAGAAAATCGAAATTTGTGCAAGTCTTATTTTATCTGGAAATGGTTGTCAGTTTATTACCTGAGATGATCATCATGTCATTGAAGCTGGCTTCCGAGATTTGTTTCGCAGCTTCTTTGGTTCGGACTATTTTACTAGGAGTGACTACGTGGAGTCCGAATCAGTGTAACCAGACATTTCTGCCGCCTCAGCTTCCACTTCTGCGAACGTCTTGAAGGACTTTCATTCATGCTTTCATTTCAGTGTGCAGGGAATTTTGTACCATTTTGAGGACGGGACCGATGACCAGTCTTTGATGAGCGTCGTGTTATTTTAGTCTGGCCACATCAAGACGTTTCCGTTCGCGAAACTTCTAGCGTTCTCTAAAAATAGATACCAGATACTTGTTATCTACGCCGTAGAACATGAATTATTAATGTTTACCTGTGTTACTGTTTATTTTTCCTGACTCCTTCGGTGTCTCACGATAACCGTACCGAGGAGCATTAAACTGTAAACAAAACAATGATGTTTTGACAGCTTATTCATGCATTCGTAACAAGCACTAACATAGCTTATTTCACCTCAACACAGCTTTTGTTCAAAATTGTTCAACCTTTATTCAGACACGACGGTATCTATAGCTATAGCTTGTTCTTTCAATGCATCGAAGCTCGATTCTCAATTATAATTATTATTTCTATATTTAAATTTCAGCAACTATGAACTGTATTCTACATCTAGAACAAGAGCCCTAACAATTCTGGCTTAATTTCTGTGAGATCAATTATGATTTTTGTTTATTTGGAAGTACTGCACAAGGGATGATAATTTGCTGAACTAAAGATGATTAGGCGACTCTAAAGCTCCACCTGATCTTTGTATGTTCTATGAGTAAAATCATAAATCATTCCCATTTGCTGAATAATTTCTGGATAAAGGCTGAAAAAATTTCTTCTCCTGGATATAAGCGCTTCTTCAACCTTAATTCAGCTACCTAGAGAGCTCAAATCATTTTATGGCTGGATAAAATCATCAAAATTGGATGTTTAAGAGCTGAACAAATGATTACACTCGTTTTGCACAGCATTTTTTTTTTTTCAAATAAAGGCTGATTAGCAAAAGTTAGAGAAGCGCATAATCAACATCAAATTGTTACACCCATTGTAATGAATGCTTCTTGAGACGCTGAGTTAGAAAAAAAATCTCACCCTCTTTTAAAACTTTCGGATCTCGAGAAGTTCACGTGGCCCGTCACCCAAGATTGGCGTTGACGCGCCAGTGAATACTGGTAACCCTAGATCAATGCAGTCGTTATTTAGTTGGATGGAATGTATAACAAAGAAGGAAGATAGAATGGTGGGCTCCTTCAGTTGAAGCGAGTTAAGTAGATTGAAAAATAAATTAATCGAAACAGATTCGAAGTAGAGCGGTTTGAAACCATTTTTGAAGAGTATTACGGCACTGATAACACTAGTTTACAGCATTTTTGAACTCGGTAAGCTGATGATCGTTTTTGGTGTAGAATCATGCCCTGAGTTCGAAAACGCGAAGGAAAAAAATTACAGTAGAGCGGAAATTTTTTCGACTTTCCATACAAGGTTGATGATTTGAAATCGATTTTTGTTCTATTTTTAAGCAACGTCGTTCACTTCACACATCTCATTCTCCGTAATGAATGCTCCGATTGAGCTGAATTTTTTACTGTAACTCGCCTACATATGAAATGTCAAATAAAAGTTGAGAAAGAATTTTTAAATTGTTTTTTCTTATTGAAAAAAATACATTTCTTCATATATTTTCGGAAAATTTGCCAATATTTAAAGAGATCGTCCCCAAAACTCGCCAATATCTTGAATTTCATCAGCCTGACGCAAAACCTGCATCCAGATGATCGAATGGTATTATATTCAGCTTTTAATTTATGGAAAAAGATTTAAATTTGGTTGAACAGAACGCAAGATTTTTGAATTTTATTAAATTCTATATTTTAAAAAGTTGTAAAACTCGATATTGAGCTAAAATTCAAAAACTATTCTACTTTAAATTTTTTGAAGCACGGTTTCGAAATCAGCGCTAAATTATGCTTTAAAAATTTTGGTCTTTGACGGAAGTTCACGACTTTCGTTTTATTTTGTAAACTAGTGTAATTGTAAGTGAATTGTATTGAAGTTGTAATATAAACATATTAAATAAAGATATTTTTAGTTCAAGCTGATCAACGAAAACAAGGTCTTTTGATCTGCTCTGAAGCACAGTGCCTTGAGTGTGGTTGAACCAACTCAACAATTGGTAATCATCATATTGTGCACCTCTGTTGGTGGTATACTATTGACAAATTGATTGTAAATGCAACTTGATAATAACAAAAATCATTTGTTTGACAATATCACGAACACAATTCATAGAAGCTTTCCAAAGACTCAATTATGGTACTTGCGAAGTTCTCCTTCAAAGGCGAGACCCCAATAAAAACCGCTTTTTCATGTGCTGTTATCACGACATAATAGAACACCTTTACTTCACCTATTTTATGGGTTCCCCTCAGAACATAGAACAATATTTCCCATGTGGAGGTGTAGCTACTACCTACGTTTGTACTAAGATATCAAACTAGACGCGTGACAAAAGCGGCATGACGGTGCTCCACAATATTGTATGCATTTTATACGCACCCCACCCCCTTTCCTAGTCAGTGAGCAACCGGAAAGTGTACCATTACCAAGTGAGGGCGAAAAAGCGAACCTACTCGCACAGAAAAGGCAATCACCTGTTAAACTGTTTTCGTGCGCTTATGACGAAGAAGGGGGCGCAGAACTTTTTCCTTTCTTCTGGCAACAATAAAGCTATAAAGAAAGTGCGAATAAATAGCGAGGGGGTTGCGATGGGTTTCACTTTTGATGTGAGATAAAAAGAGAAAAAAAAGCGTCACTTCACCTAGTGGGGGACCGAACGCAAAGGGCTCTCTAGAGTACAGGTAGAACTCCCAGCTCACGGAGTTGTAGTACCTTCAGAAGAAACCTCATGTGAATTGTAAGTTACT
Organism: Aedes albopictus; assembly: GCF_035046485.1. Taxonomy (NCBI): domain Eukaryota; kingdom Metazoa; phylum Arthropoda; class Insecta; order Diptera; family Culicidae; genus Aedes; species Aedes albopictus. Next base: position 418,513,671 of record NC_085138.1, on the reverse strand, counting down.
CGAGATTGCCCTGTATTCGTTCGAATACGTTACGTTCAGGATTGCTCGTATGCTACGCAGAGGGGAAGCTGTCTGTCAATTAACTCAAAAGTCATGTTTCGCACAATGTTGACTGTGGTGCGGAGGCTGTAACCTCAAGGGGTTTTCTCCAACCCCATCCGCTGGCTATGTAAAGGAAACTTCTCGTCAGAACGAGGGTGCCAGCAAAGGAACCTTTGTGATTCTTAAATGAGGGAAAACAACAACGACGCATCCGGTTGGTTGAACCGCAGCAGCACCACGCGGAAAATGTTAGTGTGAACCACATTTGTGGGAACACATGGCTTTTGATCTTATACTGTCGGATCAGAAGGAAGGCGTTTTGCCGAGAGAGGTTTTCTGAGTGTACAACACCGGCTTGACGTGACATACCTACAACAGTTGCACCATTTATCTCGAATGATGAAGGGTATAGCGAATGAATGAGCAAATGACAAGAGTTGTTTGGAATGATATGAAATGTTATACACTTTAAGGGGTTATATATGTTGAAATGCGTAAGAATAAGATAAAAATTGAATTTATCTAAAAGTATGTAGACATATTTCTTCATTTCTTCTTACGTCATGCATAGTGCAATATTTAATGTGTAAAATCAGCTTGAGAACATGAAAAAATAGTACTAATTACAAAAGTTACAATAATTTATGTAAAACGTGCTTGCCGTGATGATTAGAATCCATCTAGACGTGTGCGCCGCCGCGCCACGCCGCAGTCACAGACGATTTTTCCACGCCGCTGCCGCCAGTTTTATTGACCCGGCGCACATTGGAGTAAATCATATCAAAACCTGATCATAAGTGGAAAAACTCGAAATGAAGTAATTGGGTTTTCCGTTGTGTTTTTGCCAAGTGTATTTATCGTGTAATCGTTTGACAGCTAAGCAGTGTCCAAATGTTTGGTATACGCTTATCAGAAGAGGTTTAGTAAAGCTGAATTTTAGCCGTTTTCTTTGATATATCTCACAGCGCGTGCTTGTTTTGACCGTACAAAGTGAATGAAATTGATAGTCAATCAATTCAACGATGTAGTTTGTTAAAGAAGGTTAATGTTGTTATTTTGTTAATTTGAAACCCAAACAAATTGACGTTAAGTTTACATACAATATATGAAAATATAGAAAAAAAAAATTGATGGAATCCTTTACCGTACATTCAAACTGAAATAAGTTGATTTTCCGGCTGTTTCCCGGAAATCTGCTTTATGTGTATGATAAGATGAAACTATTGTTCCTCTTTCAAATGCAGAAAGAAAACCTTCCGGATGTTTCCGATTTCAAAAGTTGCAACACTTTGAAAAAATCGTGATAATTATATTATTATATGATATTTTTTGCCTAAAAACACTATTTAGCCCTATGAACGTATTTTTGTTAAAAACTAGAATTCAACAGCTTTCAAGCAAAAAAAAAGAAGTTCAAATCGGTCAACTTTTTCAAAAGCTGTGATTTTTTTTAAAAGTTTTGGTTTCGAAAAATCTTGATTTTTACTATTATAAAATTGGTCACCCTAATGACGAAATAAAAAAATACGGGTCTAATTATTTTCGATAAACAACAAAACCACCAAGTATCACGATGGTCGGAGACACACTATATCGATTTTCTATGGAATGGTTGTATTATTAAAAAAAATTTTTGTTGAAGTCGGATAGATTGGTTGTTTCTCACTGCTAGGCGAATTTATTTTTATAAAATACATTGAAAAATTACTAATTTGGGTTGCGAAAATACGTCAAAATAATTTTGATCAGTTTTGATGTACTAGGTGCTCCACTGTGCGGCGCGCCGCTGTTCATATTTTTCCACGCCGCCGACCCAAATTTCCCACGCCGATGAGAAAACGACAAAGATTTTTTCTCGCCAACACTTTACGAACCACCTATTTAAACCTGATAGCAATTTTTAAACAATTCTATTTTTTTTTTTCTGCATATTAGATGTGTATTTCTTGAGTTATTCTAGTACCTATATCTTTTGTAACATTTTTATTTGATTTACTTCAGCGATTTCTTACAGCAATACTTTGAAGATCCTCACTTATTCAATTTTAAGTACTAAGCGAGTCTCTTTTGTAATCCATAACTAATTATCAAAAAAAAAATCTTAGCGGTCATCTAATTTGGTTAACAACATATCCTCCTACATATACTTTGTTTCTCTTGGAGGATTTTAATGGCAATTTACGAATGACATTTTTCAAAGCATATATTCCATGCAATCTTCAGAAATTCCTATACAGTACCCTCCAGAAATTTCATCATAAATTCTTCTTAAACAACTCCATGCTTGAGAAGCTCATGAATTATTTAAGAAATTTCTCCGGGGATTTTTTTCAGAAAGCCATCCATGGATTCTAACAGCGTTATATTTCTAGAAAATAAAAAGTCCAGCATTCTTTCAGATTTTTTTCCAAGGATTCTTAAAAAAATATTCGAATGTTCTTACCGAAATTTTGTTCAGAGGTGTTTTAAGGCATTCCGTCAAAGGAAAAGCTTTGCGACAAAAGAATTCAAGGTAATTCAGACAAAACTTGTAACAGCTGTGGAAGAATAGACACCATTGAGCATAAATTTAAAACTTGTGGCTCTAGTGAAACTATTTGGAAGTGGATCACAAGGAACATTAAAGAAAAACTAAAAATTTCAATCAACGATCCAACGATCGTTCTCAAGAAATCTTAGGGAGGGTAATTGGAAACAACCAATATCAAAGCAAAGTAGCCTTATGGCCTTATGGTTAGCAACCTTAGGTATAGCATACAATTTGAAAAACTCAAAAAGTAGTCTAGAGAAATTTATTGATACAGTTCGTGAAAAACGATGGGAAAACCGGAAATTGTACGAAAATAGCTTTAAGCGGTGGATAAACGTGTTGTATCATTCCTTACTGAGCGCTTGAACGAGTCGGTTAACAGAGTCCCGGTCTCATCACGTGGCACTTTTGCAACGCTGTTTTGGATCTTTTTCCCCCACCACCAGAGTGGGTTTTTGGTCAAGTAGTTTTTCAGTTACCAAGTAGTGCAAAGAAGTGTCCAAGGTGATTTTTGCGCTTCGTGAAGGAAGCGAATTAGCTGATTCAATCAGACTAATATCGTGCCACAATATCATCGTCGTCACTAGCAGCCATCAGTGAACGATCTCCCGCATCTGTGTAGCAGCAAAGCAGTAGGACACACGGACGACTATATACCTACCTACAGTGCGGACGGCTTACAGCTGCAGTCGAGGATTGAAGGCTAAGTAGCATTGTTTTGTTCCTACCTATTCCCCACTGCATTGTGATAATTTATTTTGCTCCGCCGAACCAAGTTGTTTTTGCTCCACTTCTGTCTCTCTCCCGGTGTGCCCCGTACAAGGGGGTACGGTTTGAAATAAAACTAATTTGAGATTTTTTTTGCATTTTCCTATGACGCTCCACAAACTGTGCGTCAAAATTGAAATTAATTTTTGAGCTGAATTAAAACCGTTTCTTTTTTTTTCTTTTTTTTTTACTTTTGGTGTGTATTATTTTTGGTTACTTTTTGTAGATTGAATTTGATCCCTTATGGGGGAGTCCAATGGAGGCGAATCGCCTCCTAAAGATATTATTGCTCGAACGCGGTTTTACCAGCCATCTTCGCCTGGGCCTTGGGTTGTCTATTTCCGGCGCAAATGCAAACCTTTGAATGTGCTCTCAATTTCTCGAGAGCTGACGCGTAAGTATCCCGGGACTGTTGTTCACCAAGTGAAACAGTCCAAGCTGCGTGTAACCGCACCTAGTTACAAAGCAGCAAATGAAATTGTCCAGCACGAGTTGTTTTCATGTGAATACGCCCTATACATAAATGCACGAGAAGTGGAGGTGGAGGGGAAGATCCTCGACGAAACGCTGACCTGCGACGCCATCAAGACCGGTGTAGGCCGGTTCGAGAATAGGTCGATCGCTGATGTGAGTATTCTTGATTGCAAACCTCTTCAAAAGGCATCCATGGAAGGTGACAAGAAAGTTTACTCACCGTCAGGGGCTTTTCGAGTGACATTCCCAGGCTCCGTCCTCCCGGAATTTGTTGTAATTGATAATGCTTTTTACACAGTACGTCTTTTTAGGCCGAAGGTTTTTAACTGTACCAATTGCAAGCAGTTTGGTCACAGTGCTAGCTTTTGCGACAACAAACCCCGTTGTGGCAAATGCAACCAAGCTCATCTCGACGAGTCTTGCACACAGGAAGCTGAAAAATGTAGCTACTGTGGTAAAGAACTACATGAGTTGCAAAAATGCCCGGCATACAAAAAGCGTATTCAAAATGAGAGTCGCTCAATCATTAAGCGCTCCAAGAAGACTTATGCGGAAATGGTGAAATCATTTAATTCGCCCGCTAATATGTCTGAGTCAGCTGTCCCAGTTGAAAATCCCTATCAGGAGTTGTCTTCCGATGATCAGGATGATGGCGAAACTGATGAGGGTGGATCCTTTTCGGAGGTACACGCATCCGGAAAAAGGAAGTCACCATCTTCCCCGGGATTGCGCCGAAAGGTTTTCTTAAAGTCTTCCCTCAAAAGTTTGACAACTACTAAAGGAGGCGGAGGGAATTTAAAAACTCCGAAGAAGCAGGTCTCTGATGGTGCAGTTCCTTGCTGCAGCAAGGACCTAGAAGCTCCGCCTCCAACTGTTAAGTATACTTCAAAAAGAAATACTCGACAAGGTGGCAAGAAAAAAGCCACACAAGCTCCTCGAACTTCAGCAAAAACTATCAAGCCCAAACGAGGACTGTTCACTTTTAGGGCCCTTGTGGATCGCGTATATGATGCTCTCGGACTTTCCGACTCCTTCAGAGGCATACTAGACATTTTTCTCCAAGCAGTAGAAGAGTATCTTCGGAATTTGACACAATCATGGCCCCTCCTTGCTTCGATCATATCTTTTGATGGATAATTCATCAACCGAGGTTCAAGATATGATCACTGTGCTACAGTGGAACTGTCATAGTTTAAAACCTAAATTGGACCTGTTTAAATTTTTGGTTCACAACTCTGATTGTGATATATTTGCACTTTGTGAAACATGGCTTTCTTCTGAAGACGATCTCAACTTCCACGATTTCAACATTATTCGCCAGGACCGAGATGATCATTATGGAGGGGTACTTTTGGGGATTAAAAAAAGTTACTCATTTTATAAAATTCCAATTCCAACTCATCCTGGCGTAGAAATCGTCGCTTGCCAAATAAACGTAAAGGGTAAAGATCTTTGCGTAGCTTCCGTTTACATTCCTCCAAGAATTTCAATTAACCGCCGTCATCTTTGGAATGCGGTTTCTGCACTATCACATCCAGTTTTAATTCTGGGTGATATGAACGCACATGGTACAGGGTGGGGCGAACCATATGACGATAATAGAGCGGTCATTTTCTATGATTTGTGCGACGATTTCAATTTGAACATTTTAAATACAGGTGAAGTGACACGTATTGCATCTGATGGCAAAGAAAGCCGTCTCGACCTATCACTGGGATCAAGTTCACTATCATTCGATTGCTTGTGGAAGGTAATCGAGGATCCTCATGGTAGTGATCACTTGCCCATAATAACCACCATAAAGCATAATAGTGAAAGGTCAGACCAACCAATTCAGGTTCCTTTTGACCTCACAAGGAATATCGATTGGCAAAAATATGCAGAAGCGGTATCTTTTGGCATCGAATCATTCAATCCCCTCCCACCTTTGGATGAATATCGATTCCTGTCAGAACTGATATACAAGAGTGCATTAGAATCACAAAAACGACGTGTTCCAAGTGCAACCTTCAAAAGAAGACCAGCCACACTAGGCTGGGATGATGATTGCACCCAGTTGTAGCTTAAAAAATCTGATGCTTTCAAAGCTTTTCGTAGGCATGGTACTTCAGATCTTTATCAAGAGTATGCTAAGCTCGAAAAACAGCTGAAGAACCTGCTGAAAGCGAAAAAGCGTAGTTATTGGCGACACTTCATTGAGGGCCTCTCTAGAGAAACTTCAATGGCAACGCTTTGGAGAGTGGCTCGCAACATGCGAAACCGCTCTTCTTCTAATGAGAGTGACGAATACTCCAACCGTTGGATATTTAGCTTCGCGAAAAAGGTCTGCCCAGACTCAGTCCCAGCACAACCGATATCTTGGGAAACATCCTCAAGAGACAGTTCTCTGGACAGACCCTTCACTATGCTGGAATTTTCTATGGCTCTTCTTTCATCAAACAATTCCGCTCCGGGACGCGATATGATCAAGTTCAATCTTCTTAAAAATCTCCCAGATATCGCGAAAAGACGATTACTGGACCTGTTCAACTCATTCATGGAGAACAACATCGTTCCGCCAGAATGGAGACAGGTCAAAGTAATAGCTATTCAAAAGCCTGGTAAACCAGCGTCTGATCATAATTCATACCGCCCAATTGCTATGTTATCATGTTTAAGGAAATTGTTAGAAAAAATGATCCTATCGCGACTCGACCATTGGGTTGAATCGAATAATTTGCTTTCAAATACACAGTTCGGGTTTCGCAAGGGCAAAGGAACAAACGATTGTCTAGCGTTGCTTTCAACAGATATTCAACTGGCCTTTGCGGAAAAGGAGCAACTGGCTTCAGTTTTCTTGGATATTAAGGGCGCCTTTGATTCAGTTTCCATAGGAATATTGTCAGAAAAACTGCACAATAGTGGACTTCCAGGAATTTTAAATAATTTCTTGTATAATTTGTTGTCAGAAAAACATATGAGCTTCAATCTCGGACAACTGACAACTTCCAGAATTAGCTACATGGGCCTACCCCAAGGCTCATGTTTAAGTCCCTTGCTTTATAATTTTTATGTGAAAGACATTGATAGCTGTCTGGAAGGACAATGCACGCTAAGACAACTTGCAGATGATGCTGTGGTTTCTCTAAAAGGCCCACATGCAGAAATGTTGCAAAGACCATTGCAAAGTTCCTTAAACAATCTGTCCATTTGGGCAAGAGATTTGGGGATCGAGTTTGCTCCGCAAAAAACTCAATTGGTTGTGTTTTCCAGAAAGCGGAACCCAGCCCAACTGAAACTCAATCTTTTGGGAATAGAAATCGACCAATCTTTGACTTCGAAATACCTTGGGGTCTGGTTTGATTCAAAAGGCACTTGGGGTACCCAAACTAAGTATTTGGTGCAAAAATGTCAACAAAGGATCAATTTTCTACGCACAATTACCGGAACATGGTGGGGTGCTCACCCGGAAGACCTCATAAAACTTTACAAAACGACTATTCTTTCTGTTATTGAGTATGGCTCTTTCTGCTTCCACTCAGCAGCAAACTGTCACCTAATAAAACTGGAACGAATTCAATACCGTTGTTTGCGTATTGCCCTCGGCTGTATGCACTCAACGCATAATGCGAGCCTAGAGGTCCTGGCAGGGGTGAAACCTCTCCAGAACCGCTTCTGGGAGCTCTCGCTAAGGTTACTTATCAAGTGTGGAGTGAGCAACACACCTGTCATTGAAAACTTCGAAGAAATGCTCAGTCTGAACACTCAATCAAAATTCATGAGAATCTATCTGTTCTACATGTCATCTGATATAAGCCTCCCAGGTTATAATCCTCCTCGTGTACACTTCACCAATGACAGTTCCTCTATTAAATACGATCTGTCCATGAAACAAGCTGTTCAGGGAATACCAGATCAACTTCGATGTATATCTATTCCTCGCATTTTTAACGAAAAGTACCAAAATGTCAATTCCTGGAAGAGATTTTTCACTGATGGGTCTCGCATAAATGGATCCACTGGTTTCGGTGTCTTCAATGAAAACTCCACCGCCTTCCGCAAACTTCAGGAACCTTGTTCGGTTTATGTTGCTGAGCTGGCAGCAATCAATTTCGCTTTGGGGATGATTTCAAACATGCCCGTAGACCATTTCTTCATCTTCTCGGATAGTCTTAGTTCTATTGAGGCACTCCGGTCGATGAAACCTGTAAAGCATTCATCTTACTTTCTTACAAAAATAAGGGAGCAGATGGGTGCACTGGTCGAAAGATCATACAAGATTACCTTTGTATGGGTCCCCTCACATTGCTCAATTTATGGCAATGAGAAGGCGGATTCTCTCGCAAAGGTGGGCGCACAGGAAGGTGAGATCTATGAAAGAAGAATTTCACACGATGAATTTTTCCATTTAGTTCGTCAGAGTTCTCTTCTAAGTTGGCAACGTGATTGGCGAGATGGCCAACTGGGACGGTGGTTACATTCTATTATTCCTAATGTTTCTTTGCGAGCGTGGCATTACGGTTTGGACGTAGGTCGAGACTTCATACGCGTGATGTCAAGACTCATGTCCAACCATTACTCGCTAGGCGCGCATTTGCATAGAATAAACCTCGCGCTCGACAAGCTTTGTACTAAATGCGGTTCCGGTTATGATGACATCGACCACGTAGTTTGGCAATGCCCGGATAATGACGCCTCCAGAGCGCTACTATTGGATACCCTTGAGGCCCGAGGTAGACAACCCTTTGTTCCAGTAAGAGATGTGTTGGGAACCCGCGATCTAATCTATATGCGGTCCATTTATGAGTTTCTTCGCATGTGTTGTATAAAGGTATAATCTTCTGTTTTTTTTTCGCTTCAGTTTTTTTTTTTCTTTGTGTGTGTCTTTTTTGTGTTATATGTTCCTGGCCATCCGGCAGACGAAAACCCGTGAGAAGCCCATGCCAACACCAGAGGCGACGCCAAAAGCCAAGATACCTCCCGGATGTGCTACAGAGAACCCTGAAACCTTATCCTCACCATGCCTTTCCTTGAAATTTTGTGACCCGCTAACCTCGAGCAGCCACGAGTACCCTGGCCTCCTCCCAGTACTAACCTTGAGTACCTAAGAAAGTCAGAAAATTGTATGTAACTGAATACAAAGAATGAATTTCGGCTCCGTAAAGCGTTACACGCGATTGAGCCATAAATAAATGAACTAGACAAAAAAAAAAAAACGTGTTGTAAGAATTGTTACGTTTTCATACATAAAAAGTTAAATAAACAAAAAAAAAGTTCCTCCATATATTTTCCATAAACGCTCAAGTGACGTAATTTTCTTTAACATGTAACTGAATTATTTTTTGAGTCGACTCAAATACAAGACACTCAAGGCGACCTTACAGTTGAGGTCGAAATACGTATCTGTCAAAGGATGCAAATTCTTAGTGGAATTCAAAGGAACAGTACTTAAAGCGATTTTCTTTTTATGTAGGCAGTATTCTAGGAGGGTTATCTGAAAGAATTTCTAAAGAATTGTTTCAAAAGTTTCCTGATGATATTTAATTTCGATGAAACAATTTCAGAAACAATCGTTGAAGGAGCTCCTGGAAAATTCCTTGAGGGAATTCCTGAGATTCACCACAAAAACTACTGAAATGGCTTTGGAGGAAATTCTGGAAGCATTTCATGAGAAATTTTTGAAAAAAATAAGAAAAAAACCCTAGATTAGTTTCTGAGAAAATTGCTGAAGGCATTTTTAAAGAACATCCTTGAGGAATAAAATCATTAAGAAATTTCTGAAGGAATCCTTGAAAACAATTAATCGGGAATTCGTGCCGAAGTTGCGGACAAAGGTACTAAAAATGAATGAATCCCCTAATCAAGGATCGGTAAATTCGCCTCACTCCATTCATATTCACTCCTCTTTGCTGAAGCGAATCGAGAAAGATGCAGCAAACGGATAGTCGTGATCAAACACGCAGCCCCATCACCAGTGGGAAGCGATGCGCGCGATGCGCAAGCTGATTGACATGGATATTCGTAGCCGATCGTCGCAGTTTGGATCGCAAGCGAATGAATGAATGGCGAATGGTGACGAATGCTGGTGAGCGATCGAAGCGGCTATTATCATAACTTGAAGAGAATTTCTACATGTAATGCATACGTTTTAGTGTATTGTTGTGGAAATGCTAGATTAGCAAAGAAAATAATAAACATTTTTTGAAAACTTCAAATATTCGTACGCGCATAATCACTCACGAATCGCATCACCTCTCCATCCCCTAATAAAAAAATATGATACAACGTGCTTAACAACACTTTCGGGCTATCATCTTGATCATTCATGGAATTATACAATCATTCACCCAATCGCCAGTGTATAATACATTTTTATTAGGGTCGCTTGCGATGCGAATGTGGACGAATGTTTAAATTCCATGTATGGCTTCCCACCGTTCGCCGGTGTTTGCTGTCGTCGCTGATAAGCAAACACACAAACTAAGGCGACAACCGTTCGCTGCTGACTGTATTCGAGTGTGGAAGAAGATGAAAAGTGGAAATCAGGAACCCTGCCCCTAATGAATGATTTAGAACAACCCCTGGAAGACATACTTCTGGATTATTGAAAGAATACTTTGCACAATGTCTGCATGGTATTAGTGGATAAAACTCCTTAATACAATTTCCCTAGAAGAACTTGTGAAGTATTCATAAATGAATCACAAAAATAAATGTTCTGGAAAACTAGAGAATGCTGTGCAGTAATTCCAAGTAGAGATATTCTTGAGATATTCCAGGAAAAATGTCAAGCAATAATTCCTGAAGTGATTTCTAAAGAAACTCCTGAAAGAATTGTTGGAGGGATTTTTTGGGGTCACCGGAAAGAAAAATCTGAAAGAATCCACGAAGGAAGGTTTCTATAAATCTCTAAAGAAGTTTGCGATCCCACCCGTGGAGGAATATCTGAGGATCTTTCAGGAAGCCTCCTGGAGAAACTTCTTGAAGAATCTTTTGAACATCTCCAGAAAATGTTCCTGAAGAAACGCATGAAAGAATCCTTATAGGAATTCCTGAAAAGAACCCTCACCGAACTTCAAAAAAAAATATTAATAGTTATTTTATGCAACAAATTGCAGAATGATGAATTTTTCAGCACAAGTTGTACATTTATCCAATGAGGCTTGCCGAGTTTGATAAATACGGCGAGTGCTGAAAAAATCGAGTTTTGCAACGAGTTGCATACAATTTTTTTTTTTACAATTACGAAAAATACCTATTCAGTATAATCTTTTCTCGCTGCTCGAACATGCATCAGAAGGAACCGCGTGCGCGCATCGAAGCTTTATTCGATCAGGTGGGCTATGGTGTAGCCTACGATCGAGCTTGCGTTGTCAAATAGTTCTTCGCAGGCAAAGGCGCTAAAGTAGCTACACCAGCTGCTTTATTACCGGATCTGCAGTCTGAATCGGAATAAGAACCATCCAGATTCGGATTCGAGATTGTCAGTGAATGTAGAAGCAACAGCTGAATCTACGGAGGACAGTGCAGTCAATAAAAAGTGTATGCTGACAAGGGTGCCGAAAAGTGCTACTTTTCAGTACTCACAAGAGTGCCGCAGGGCAGCAGGGACTAAAGTCCTGGGGCCTGACGCACCCCCCCGCTTGCGAGTCAGCCGCGTAGTCGCCGGCGAAGAATAGGACTACTAACCCCAATTCAAGGTGTCAAGCGACCCGTGCTGAGGAATGAGTGATCGAGGGGGTGAAAAAGATGCTCGATCTTTAACGGAGCCTGTGGGGTACCTGGGCACCCCCCACAGTAAGCTGTCCCTTACCGCGTTAATGCAGGGCTCTGGCGTGGTGGACATTCTTTCCCGTGCTACTCGTGGGATTTAATCATGAAGTCAAATAAAAATCAGAATCTAGGTGGAAATAGTGGTGGGATCAACCCCTTCGCAAGAAGCGGGTTGATGAGATCTCCGACAAGGAGAAGTGAGGAGATAGGCGCTGGGAGTTGCGTACGCAGCTCAAGCGTGGGTGCTCCAGTCCACTTCCCGGCAAGCCAGCCGGTGGAGGTTATGGACGGAGCGTGGTTGTTGAGGGCCGTCAACCGAGGATCCAAAGGACGGTCCGCAATAGAGGTGGCTGAGCAGCAGCTTAGCAAAATCATCGACTTTGCGTCCACTAAGTCGAACATAAGCAAGGACCTGAAAACGGCCTTGCTTCGACTTAGGGCGTCGATCGACGATGCCAAGCAGGAGCACGCGGCACTCGCGTTGCTGACTGCTGCAGCAGCGGAGCCTGCAAATGAGAAAGTGCCGAAGTTCACCCAAACGGAGGCCTTCTCCTTCGCAGGAAGTCCGAATAAGGCGGAAGCGACTGCTCGCGACAAACGGGGCAAGCAATCGCAGAAGCGGGCGAGGCAACCGTCAGGCGAGGAGCTGTCTGGCGGTGCCCGCAAGGCCAGGCGAATCATTACCCCGAAAGTCGGTAATAATGCCGGAAGGTCGGACCCCAGCCTGGGTTCCCGGAAAGCTGGGAAGGGTGGGCCTGAAAAGGCTGGCCCGTCCCGGAACGATGGAAACAAGGGGTTGCGACCGCTAGTGGGCCCTCAACAGCCACAGAGTAGGGCGATCCAAGGGGAGGACCCCCCTTGGACGAAGGTAGAGCGGAAGAGGAAGAAGAAGGCGAATCCGCAGGTAGTAGCGCAGGACGCCAAGCCAAGGCGTAGGAGGGCAGGTGCCAAGCGCGAGAAAGGCGACGCTATCGTCATCAAGACGGAACAGTCCAAGTACTCGGACGTCTTGAAGATGATGCGAAGCGAAGCCAAGCTTGAGGGTCTTGGAGCCGACGTACGCAGTATTAGACGTACTCGTACGGGCGAGATGATCCTGGAGCTGAAGCGCCAGAAGGAGCACAAGGGCGCCGCCTATAAGAGGCTGGCAGAAGAGGTCCTTGGTGAGGGTGTGCAGGTGAGGGCTCTGACACATGAGGCGACTCTGAAGGTCAAGGACATCGATGAGATCACCGAAGTGGAAGAGCTCGTCACGGCACTGCGGCAACAGTGCGATGTGCAGGTGGCGCCGCAGCCGTTAAGCTACGGAAAGGGCCAGCAGGGACACAGATAGCTTTGGTTCAGCTACCTGTGGCGGACGTCAAAAAGTCCGTTAAAGTAGGGAGCATAAAGGTGGGTTGGTGTGTATGTCACCTGACATTCCACGAGCCACCAGAGGTTTGCTTCAGGTGTCTGGAACCAGGACACAAGTCGTGGGACTGCAAAGGCCCCGACAGGCGCAAACTGTGCAGGCGATGCGGCGCTGAAGGTCATAAGGCCCAAAGCTGCACGAGTCCGCCCATCTGCATGATCTGTACCGGGAAATCCTCGAACAACAGACATCCGATGGGTGGCCCAAGGTGCCCGGCCTTCAAGAAAGCCGCAGTGAACAACAAATCACAGTGCAGGTAACGCAGCTGAACCTGAACCACTGTGATGCGGCTCAGCAACTGCTTTGTCAGGCAGTTTCTGAGTGGGAGACGGATATCGCCATCATATCGGACCCATACCGAGTACCCGCCGGCAACGGCAACTGGGTCGCGGATGGGACCAGAAAAATGGCGGCGATATGGACGACGGGTAAATACCCCGTTCAGGAGTTGGTGTCTACTACCTATGAGGGCTTCGTGGTCGCCAAAGTAAACGGGGTCTTCTTCTGTAGCTGTTATGCGCCTCCGCGGTGGCCGATCGAGCAGTTCAGACCGGTGGTAATAGCGGGCGACGTTAATGCCTGGGCCGTGGAATGGGGAAGCCGTTTCACGAACCAGCGGGGTCAGATCCTGCTAGAAACACTGGCCATCTTAGATGTCGACTTGGCTAATGTCGGTACCAAGAGTACCTTTAGTCGAAACGGAGCGGAGTCAATTATTGACGTGACCTTTTGTAGTCCTGGCCTAACAAGTAGTTCGAACTGGAGAGTAGATGATGGCTACACTCATAGCGACCACCTGGCGGTTCGCTACAGTATCGACTACAATAACAGCAGACAGCGGATAGAAGAAGAGGCGGCTAGGCCAAGGCCAAGCCCTCGCAGGTGGAAGACATCATACTTCGACGAAGGGGTATTTAGGGAGGCGCTCCGCCGTGAGCGAAACTTAATCGGTTTAGACGGCGACGAGCTGGTAGCGGTGCTCTCACGTGCGTGTGATGCGACCATGCCTAGGCGAGTCCACCCTAGAAATGGGAGGCCACCGGCTTACTGGTGGACCGACGCGATTGCGGACCTGCGCCGCGCCTGCCTACGGGCTAGGCGGCGGATGCAGCGAGCACGATCAGAGGAAGAGCGAAACGAACGGCGGGTGGTGTTCGCCGCTGCAAAAGCCGCGCGTAAGACCGAGATAAGAGCAAGCAAAAAGGCCTGCTTTGAGGGTCTCTGTCAGAGTGCCAATACGAACCCGTGGGGTGACGCCTACAGGATCGTTATGGCCAAGACGAGAGGTGTGATGGCTCCTACAGAGCAATCTCCAGAGATGTTGGAGGGGATCATTGGAGGACTTTTTCCGCGTCATGATCCTAGTCCTTGGCCTCCTTTCGTAGGACAGCCGGGGACTGGGGCTGGCGATGAGGAGAGGGTCACCGATGTGGAACTTGCGGGGATAGCTAAGTCCCTTAGCGTAGGTAAGGCCCCAGGTCCGGACGGAGTTCCGAACCTGGCCTTAAAAGTAGCTATTGCAGAGGCTCCCGAGATGTTCAGGTCTGCTATGCAGAAATGCCTGGACGAGGGAGTTTTCCCAGAAGCTTGGAAGAGGCAGAGCCTGGTACTATTGCCAAAGGCGGGGAAACCACCCGGAGACCCGTCGGCATATAGACCAATATGCTTGATTGACACGGCGGGGAAGGTGCTCGAAAAGATCATCCTCAATAGAATGTTGCGGTTCACCGAGGGCGAAAATGGTCTTTCGAGTAACCAGTACGGCTTCCGGAAGGGGAGGTCCACCGTAGACGCTATCTTGTCGGTTACAAAAACCGCCGAGAAAGCACTCGAGCCTAAGAGGAGGGGAATTCGCTTTTGCGCGGTAGTGACTCTGGATGTAAGGAATGCGTTTAATAGCGCCAGCTGGTCTGCTATTGCCGATGCGCTCTTGCGTCTGGGGATACCGGAGTACCTGTACAAGATTCTCGGAAGTTACTTTCAGAATCGTGTACTAGTCTACGACACGGAGGTGGGTCGGAAGTGCTTTCACATAACCTCAGGAGTCCCGCAAGGTTCCATCCTGGGTCCGGTGTTATGGAATATCATGTACGACGAGGTGTTGAGGTTAGAGTATCCAGTGGGAGTGGTGATTGTCGGATTTGCCGACGACATTACGCTCGAAGTCTACGGTGAAACGATCGAGGAGGTAAAGTTGACTACCAACCACTCGATCAAGGTTGTGGAGGCGTGGATGCGGTCCAGGAAACTGGAGCTGGCTCACCACAAGACAGAGGTGACGGTTGTTAACAACCTGAAGTCGGAGCAGCAGACGGAGATCAGTATAGGAGACTGTACTATCCTGTCGAAGCGCTCTGTCAAACACTTGGGCGTGATGATCGACGATAAGCTTACCTTCGGTAGCCACGTCGATTATGCCTGTAAAAGAGCCTCCACAGCTATTGCGGCACTGTCCCGGATGATGTCCAATAGCTCTGCGGTGTACGCCAGTAAGCGCAAGCTTCTGGCTAGTGTTGCTACATCCATACTTAGGTATGGCGGCCCGGCGTGGGGAACCGCGCTAAGTACTAAATGCTACCGACGGAAGCTGGAAAGTACTTACAGGCTTATGTGCCTGAGGGTTGCGAGCGCGTACCGTACCGTGTCACACGACGCTCTCTGCGTCATTACTGGTATGGTGCCTATCAGCATTCTTATCAGTGAGGACATGGAGTGCTTCGAAATGCGCGGCACAAGAGGCATACGCAGGACTGTCAGGATGGCCTCAATGGTCAAATGGCAGCGCGTGTGGGACAGTTCCACCAAAGGAAGGTGGACCTATAGGTTGATACCGAGGGTAGATAGTTGGATTAATAGGCGCCATGGGGAAGTCACATTCCACCTGACACAGGTCCTTACAGGTCATGGTTGCTTCCGACAGTATCTACACCGTTTCGGGCATGCGGATTCTCCCGAATGCCCAGTGTGCAATGGTTTAGAGGAAACGGCGGAACACGTTTTGTTCGTGTGCCCGCGTTTTCGCACAATGCGTGACCGCATGCTTGCCACAACTCCGGACAACTTGGTCCAGAGGATGTGTAGGGATGAGTTTGGCTGGAACGCCGTTTCAACGGCTATTACCCACATCGTCTGGGAGCTACAGAGGAAGTGGCGCGTGGACTCGGAGAATGGCTAGTCCAGATGCAGTACAAGAGGTGGTCCAGGGGTTCGAAGTCGGCTTCGTAGGTCATACCGGTGCCCTGCGGTCGAGATCGACCCTTACAACGATTAAGTGGCCGCGGAGAGGAAGTCCCGGTAGTGGTGCTGTCGTGGCGTCGGTCTACTGGGTTGGATCCGAGCCCGCGGTTGGAAAGGGGTCCCCGGCAAGGGTCGGGGTAGGTGAGATCCTGCTGTCTGCAACCTACGGGTGCATCTGATAGGGCCTGAAGGGTAGTGATACCCTTCCTTACGGGCAGGTCAGATCGGGTTGCACGTGGGCATCAGTTCTTGATGTCCGCTCAGCAGTAGGGCGCGGGCGGGGTTGACCCTGCCCGCCTTCCGAGGACAAAGGGAGTGGCGAGGACCACTCGGGAAACTGGCTAAGCGCCAGCATGCTACCGTGATGGTCTCTTCAAAGCGAGTCATCGATGTTCGTTGCTGCAGGCTACGCAGCTAACCTTGTGGGTGCGATGTGCACTAGCCCCTCTCTGAAGCAATACCTTCTTGGTGGTTCCGGAGAGACGTAGGGTTTGGCGACCATAGGAATGGTTTAGTGGGTACGAGGAGAGAGTAGTCCTGGATTTTACTTTTGTTGTAGAAGACGGCCTGTCAGACCTACACTACCCTAACCTTCTGTTAGGGTGTCTGTTGAGCAGATTATCCCCCTATGGTTTAGAAGGAAAAAAAAAAAAAAAAGAGTGCCGAAAAGTAGTACTTTTCGACATACTTGTATCGGTGGGGAAAAGTAGGCCGTTTCATCACACTTCTGGTCATTGAAAAGTAGAATTTTTTATCACGGAATTGCAAAAATGTTTTTTTTAGAATAGAATATCCTATACACGCAGAAAAATGGTGCTTCTCTCTCTCTCTCTCTTCTTGGCGTAACGTCCTCATTGGGACAAAGCCTGCTTCTCAGCTTAGTGTTCTATGAGCACTTCCACAGTTATTAACTGAGAGCTTCCTCTGCCAATGACCATTTTACATGTGTATATCGTGTGGCAGGCACGAAGATACTCTATGCCCAAGGAAGTCAAGGAAATTTCCTTTACGAAAAGATCCTGGACCGACCGGGAATCGAACCCGTCACCCTCAGCATGGTCATGCTGAATACCCGTGCGTTTACCGCCTCGGCTATATGGGCCCTTCAAAAATGGTGCTTGTTTAAAACAATAAAAAGAATGGTTGATTTTCAAACTGAGAATTTACTTATTTCAAAGTTATATTTAACTGTTTTCATTTAGAATTTATCGATAAAAACAACCGATTACCATCATTTCATATAATGTCAAAAATTTCATTTGTTTCAACAAAATAAAAACCATAAACATGGCCCGCAAGCACTCACACATCTATAAAATGCTTACCTCAACATCACTATAACCAAGAAGGTGCAGCAAATCCATCACGCCAACTTTCAAGTGCAGCTTTGGCCGTGATGGATAACGCACAGGTACTCACGACAGCATCCACAAACAGATGATCGGTTTCGCCTTTTTTTGTCTTTTTTTAGTCGTTCTCCTCCCCATCTGCTTACCGACGGTAAGATTTCCGAGCTGCCGCAGTTGCTGCCGTCACCAACACAATCACATTCCGGGTTTGTTAGTTGCAAAAGTGCAGTCGTTTAAATCAATCCATTATTTCATGTTGGAAATACCATATATCTGTTTATTTTAACAAACTGTCGACATTTTCGACAAATGAGAATACTTGTATTTTCAAACAATAGAACAGTTCAGTTCAAACTAGAAACCAGTTTGTCGCTATAGTAAACTGGTAAATCGGTTGATTTGAACTAGAATTTAATTGTGTTTACAATTTTTTTCTGCGTGATAAGAAGAGACGTACGACGTTGTGAATTTCTATCGAGAGGAATCCGATATAAATTTCCTGGTAAACGTCCTCAGGGATTCTCTCTAAAATTTATAGCATAATTCTTGCAAGGATAGATTTTATTGATATCTCTGATTTACATACTTTGCACCTTTCACACAAAATAGATGAAAATTGAACTTAAGTTCAGGAAACAAATTATTCTGCATTAACGTTTTTTAGCATTTCACCAAAAGAAATAAGGTAACGCCGATTACGCCGCCGCCGCCGCCACCGAATAGGGTGAACGGCATGGCGCCGGCGTCGCCGCCGCCGCTGCATCACATTATTATAAACGCCGCCGCCGGTGAAAACTGCTTCGGCACACACGTCCAAATCCAACGGCTTAACTGATAGCGCAAACCCAAAACAAAATCATTACTAGAGGACCTTGTGATGCCCTGGAACGATCGGAATAACAAAAAGAACATTTATTTGCAATTTTGAGTGATTTTTCTCCAAAAAGTCACTTTTCCAGTAAAAAAAAATGAATAAATAAATCATAACACTGATATGATTTTTTTACGAAAAAATATTGATCGTTCAAGGACACGACACATAACTAGCGAACACTCAAAAATTGGATGAATACGGTTGGGATTGATTCTGCATTCGTAGTACGTTCTACCTGGTTCACTGCGCTCCTCGGATTTAGGTACCAATCGAATTGACGAACACCATTTTCCAACAGTATTGATACTTGCCCTGATTATAATATCTTTCCAGAATTGTATTTTTTTAATTTATTTAGTTTTTTGTTGATTGCTTATCGACTGTAGGCTTCAACGGGTATGGGGATGCTCTCGGTTTTTGCAATCGGTGACTGGAGCGGAAAAAAAGTTTGCCTCAACTCCCGACGGTTTCGGTTTATTTTAAACCTCCTTCAGGTGATTCTAAAATAAGGGGGGGGGTGTTTGCTTTCGAATAGTTTCATAACGTTATTTACGGTTTGTGACTCTAAGACCAAGCCCACTCGTGGGCTTAACACTACACACGCAACAGCACGTCGTTAACGATTTTCAATTTCGTTATCCACCCATTTTCGCACCGGTCGTTCGTTTCCATGTGAGTAAAATAATGATCAGTCGCCTTTCCGCACCGGTGGTCTCTATTCTATCCGTACACACTAAGATTCAGATGTTCCAGCTCAGTAATTTTTTCACTGAGCTCAGTATTTTTTCCATCTTTTTACTGAGTTTTCAACAGCAGATTTATTTCGGTACACTCGGTAATCGTATTTACCGTTCACCAGTAACGATATTTACCGTGCTTCAGTAACTTTTGAGTCGAGTCAAGTACAAGACACTGAAGACGACCTTACAGTTGAGGTCGAAATACGTATCTGTCAAAGGATGCAAATTCTTAGTGGAATTAAAAGGAACAGTACTTAACGCGATTTTCTTTTTATTTTTTATTTAACTTTTGACAGTTTGTGAGCTGAGCTCGGTAACTCATTTACAGAATATCCGCAAAATAAATAACCGAGCGTACCGAGTTAAATCTGCTGTTGAGAACTCAGTAAAAAGATGGGGAAAATACCGAGCTGATCTTAGTGTGTACCATCGGTTTTTTGCACTTCCGTAAATCATCGCAATATTTTGTTTATTTCTATGGTGTTATTGCAAATCTTATTCAGTATAATAATCTGTGCTCATATTTTGAAAGAAGGGGTTTTGGATAAGACTGAAAACTGTTAGTAAAAATTGAACTCAAATAAATAATTCCCTTGGAGATTTGTACCAGTTTTGGTGCGTTTCAAGATATCATTTTCTCAATAATGTATGATTGTATTTAATCCCGGAATTTAAGCAATCTTTTTTAAATTATACGTTTGTTGCTTACTGTATGACTAGTTGGTTAAATTTTTATCTAAAATAATATCCATCTCTTCGATATCCATGTTGCCTTTCACGCAAGAAATTTGTCTGAATTTGAGATTTTGAGCATCTTTTTTTAATAATTAGGTTTATTGAATAATTACATCCCTTGCATTTCCAACACACTTATTACGTAGTTGTCTCCTTTACAACTTCGCGTAGGTCAAAATTCTTGAATCCTGGTCATAGTAGAAGCTTGAGTAGAAGCTGTCTTCTAACAGTCTACGATAAATTTGCGCAACCTTTTTTCATAAACGTGTATTTTAACATTAGCTAATTCTATACTCAGTAACAACTTTTTAGTTACAAAGCATCAATCGGAAATCTTAATATATATTGCGATATTTTATATACTGGTAAATGAATATTTTGTTGGAAGCAGATTCTATGCGCTTGAAGTAGACTGCGTATTCGTGAAAGTACATAATGAGCACACTCTCTTTTTTGGCACTTCATTAAAGTTTGTTTTTACAAAAAAAAAAAACAAACTGTAGTGTTTTTATGATATCTGAATTGAGTTAGGTACAGTCAAAGCATCTTTGAAAAATCATAACTACTCAAATCTAATCTAGGGGCAAGACACTGTGCAAACGAGAGTAACTCTGAGAAATTCTGAGTAACTCTTTTCACCAATGATCGACGAAATTTGTTGAAAAACACCCCTAAAACTGCAAGAAAGGCGAGATATCGGGCAATATTGTTTTGATTTTGCGATGAATCAGGCAACACCCAAGTAAAAACGAGAACAATCTGGAGGAATTCTGAGTAACTCTGTGAAGGAAAATATACTCTCCAGCACAGTGTCTTGCCCCAAGAATCTAATCTTATACATTCGCAGCCAGTATGCGGAATCACCCTGGAAAGCAATCGTGTTACTTTTCTTGTCAATATTGATGCTTACAGCATATCAGGACACATGCATCAAAGTGGCCAGGTCTATTGCGTTGTATCTACGCGCAAAGTGTTCTTCGAAATACTTGGAGTACAGAATATTTTCTTTCGGCAAGGTACTTCTCGAATTTACAGGGGAGGAAGGATGCGTATACCAAACGATCCAGATTACATGTTGATGAATATGTTTTAAATATATAAGAATGTGTATAATAGAGCTATGAATAAAAAATGTGCAATATTGGAAAAATCTCCCCTATTGTTGGGTTGTTTTTATAGATCTAAATAATGTCGAACCTCCTATTCTGTATGATCGGTGTTATTCACATGGGGTTGTCGCAGATTATTTTTCTGCTTTCCCCTATTGTTTCTACAAGGGTGAAGTTACTCATTTCGCACACTTTCTTGCTAATGTCTCGTTTATTTAATTTATATTTTCAAATTTATATTTAATAAACCACCCACTGACGACCACTTTTTTTTAAAAAGAAAAAAGCAATTAAACCTAAACTCCTTTGCCTTTTTCGAAATATACACGACAAAACGAAACGCGAGGAACAGCTCTTTCAAAACGGGGGATCTCAGCCCGGAAAGTGGAGAAAGAAAACCTTGTGGTCACTTATTACCGTCAAATGGTATCTTTTCGGGTTAGAAAATACGCACATCTTCTTACCGGAATCTGCGACGGATGACGATAATTTTGGAACTTGTCGGAACGAACTTCGCGAGTTATTTATTTGGACATTTTTCTAAATGTGCGAAACCATCTTTACTTGCAGCGTAGAAACCCCGGCTCAAGCATGTACGTGTTAAAAAAGCAAAACTCACTGAATCACTATACAGGAAAACTTTATTCAAAACATACTTAAGCAAAGCTTGTCAATTTAAACCTATTATTTTTCTGCGTTTGTATTATCACTCTATCACAATTGTATGTCAGACAATTTGTTGTGTTATTCGTGTAACGATCTATTATATTATTTGGTTGAAAATTTTAAAGCAAGTAAAAATAAAAATTTTGAATATTTGATGCAAACTAAAATAAATTTCTACCTATACAAAACAAGAAAATCATTCTCTAGAAACTATATACCGGGCAACAAATCTATACTCATGTTCTTTCGTCTCCTCTTTACGCTACCCAGAGAGCTAAACGCGAGAGAGCGCACGAGCCTACGGATAGAGACCGTACTTTGCGTGTCTCTATATTCTAAGCCCTGCGAACCGTACGAACCGTACGTAAACTTTTCGCTTTCGAGCCCTACTTAGCAGCGACCGGTGCGGTTCGTTTCTTTGATCGGGGCTCTACTTACCGTTAAAACGCTTGATTGAGCCCATGAGTGGGCTTGGTCTAACCCTACTACAAAGGCTTGGTTTCTTGTTAGAATCCATGGAAGAAGTCCATGACACATTTCCAATGGATGGCGGCACCTTCGGCTGTAGGTGCAATGCATCACTTCAAATTTTCATTTTTGATTTCTAAAGGGTGGTACGGACAAAATTTGGTCATACATATTTTTTCATAACGTCAGACTGCGTGCACTGAACAGCTGTTTTTTGGGCCAGTAATGGTACATTATGTGTAGCTTATGACATACAATTTTCATCAAAATCCATTAAGTATTGGTTGATATATAGGTAAAACCAACGACCTGCCTTTTTAGAATTTTGTACAAAGGCGCTCCATAGTAAATCTTTGACAATTTAAGATCAGTAGAGCACACTTTTGGTTTTAAAACTACTAATACTGCTCCGATTCACATGAAAATTTTACAGTATAATACTATTCTACAAATATGATCTTAGTAAAATTTTGAGCCATTATGTATGAATACTTCCAAAGTTGTGGCAGTTTGAATAGGAAAAAAACTGACAGGGTGCCACTAAAACAAATATAGCTTTGAAACGACAATATCAAATTGAATTAAATTTTTACACAATATTTGGACATGCATTCTACATACAGAAAAAAAAATCATTGAATTCGGTTCAGTATTTCTGGCTCTATAAATAAAACAGTAAAAATGTGTTCTTATTTTTTAAGCCTCTTTGTACAAAATTTTAAAATTGCAGATCTCAGGATTCAACAATATCTCCGCAAAAACTAAACCGGTTTTGATGAAAGTTTTATGGTATTAGCTACAAATACTGCACCATTACTGGTCCAAAAATCAGCTATTTTGGTGTACGCAGTCCAAAGTTATGAAAAAATAAATGTTCGACCAAATTTTGTCCGTACCACCCTTTATGGTCATGCTACTCACTTTGCTGTATCGATACGTTTGATAGACGCTGTAGTGGTATAAACTATTCCCTTAGCTTTTAAGCTTATTTTACTACGCCTACCTGAACTTTCTAGGGAGTAGCGATGGGGATTTCGGTCGCGTTGCATTTTTCAAAGGAAAAAATGAAAAGTTTTGGGGCAGGTGCACATTGTCCTTCTTCGTGAAGTGTTGAAAATGGATGCACAATTGGAACCAACAGTATTGCAGAAAATTAAAGGAGTAAAGGAGTGGTTGCGATCATCAGATAACATGGAACTTGGTGAGATCATTCCATTTTTTTCTTTACATCCTAGAAGGAGTTGGGGTAATTTCGCCAATGCGTTTTCATGAGGACTCTTGTAATGTAAATTAATCGTGTAGCTCAGGTGCTGACCTAACATTGAAGCGATAAGAATGTTTGAAGAGAGTAATTGCAGCTCACAATAATCATTGAAAAAAATATAAATAATTGGCTTAATTACCTCAACGGCAGTTGATCCAGGTAACACATGGGACTACTCGTAGTAAAATACATAATTCAAAAACAGCTGTCTAAGCTTGAAAGTTTATTCTCCGTATACTCTAAGTCATGGTTTCCCAAACTGTGGGTCGCGGCCCCCCAGGGGGTCGCCGGCCTTCATCCAGGGGATCGCGAGGGACAGTCGAGTATTTTACTATAACCTACAACAAATGAGAGAATTTCCATGGTGGGTCGCGAAAAGTACGTCTGCTGACCAAAGGGGGTTGCGTACCTGAAAGTTAGGAAACCTTTCCGAGACAAATGTGGGGATGCTGTGGATTCCACAAGTTCTAGTAGCAACGGTTCTTGAACTAACATTCCTTCTCTTTTCCGATGACCGAAAAGACGTGGAGAGCGCCATTATTGACTTTAAAATATTGAACTCTTTGTGCACATTAAGAATGCTTAGCTAGTCCCTAGCATTCACATTCATGGATTCTCTGTGCAACTTATATTGTTCTGATCAGGTGTTTTATGTACGGTATTGATCGCTAGGTATGCTCTAGGTGTTCTTCAGTTGGTTGATTCCCTACCCAAGTAACAATTCCATTGCTGATTGGTTTTCTTTAATTTTATTAAGGTTTTATTAACTATTGCTAAAACTCACAGATTTATGACTACTTTTATGAAAGCTTATGTTGAAATGCTTTACAGTATACTAAAAGATATCCATAATGCCAGAACTTAAGAGTAAACAAAACTCTCCGATGTATAATCCTTCTGGCATTATTACCACAATAAAACTGTTAAAATTAGGAACGACATCTGTTGGTGGAAAAGCAGAAACTATAACACTGCTAGGTTTATTGCGGTCATCATAAAAGTAAACTTGCTTTCGTTTTATTTGAGCTAATTATGATCATTGCCATATTGAATAATTAGATAATGGAAATAGTTAATGTTGCTAAAATTACCCTGAATGATAGTTTACCGTTATTTCCATAACATGCTCACATAAATAAACTATCTCAGCTGAGTTTTCTTTTAATTCGAGATAGTTTCACTGAATTAACAAATAGTTTATTTCATTCCAAGATGATAATATGCATTGTTTTCGAAGCGCAACACAATGGTTACTGAAATGTTACTTTGAAATGGTCTCTTTTTATTTGGTAATGTCTCCTCCGCTTTCTTTAAATTGAACAGGTCTTAATGCGTTTTAACTAGGAAACCTTTTGTAGATTTATTACTCCAACTCGGCGCAAGCCCTCTACAAGTGACAAGCTGAACTATACTTGAACGCAACTCGGATATTCTTCAGACAAAGTAATTTTAGCAGTGTACCATCTCTTATCTTTCAGACACCACCGAACGTTACCATCCTTATCAGTTTCTGTGTATACACACTACGATCGAGCATTCCCACAAACCGCTAGAGGCACACAATCTTGTGCAACCTCAAACACCTCAACCAACCACGACGACCAACTATGGCCCTGCGGTCAGGCTTTCCCTCTTATCGCAAACTCGCGCAAGGTGTGACTCGCTCCGCACCGTGTTGGTACTTGGTACCTGTTATCATCGAATTCAAACAAACGCACGCCGTATAACGGATTGTTATCTATCACCGTCGTCGGCGCACAGGTTTAGGGGTGAGGCTGCCTTCACAGGTGAATCGGATCGCAATCGCTCAGTCCTCCGTATTCCGTCGAACTTGTCTGCCGTCCCGTCGATAGTTTCGCGTCCTCGCGGATTCTTTTCCCTTTGTCAGTTAAAGTGAGTGAAATTGGTGTGAGTGTGGGGTTGTGCAATTACGAAATATCCTGGTGGAAATCAGTGACCTCATTTGCATTCGTAACTGAAATCGAAGTGTAGTAAGTGGAATTATAGCACCAAGTGAAGAATCTAGAAAGTGACGCCCTTTGAAGTGAAACATGGCTGGGAAAGGCGAAGGGAAAGGTGAAAATGTGGCCAAACTGGCCAATCGGATTGCCGCCATCAAGTACACGCTGTTCTGCTTCAACATCGTGTCCTGGGTAAGTACTTCCGGTGGGCTACCATCCAAATTTATGAACGGTCCATTAGTTTGGAATTCAGATTACCAAGAATTTTATAGTAAGTGACGTGACTCACTCCAGGTTGATTCAACCTAATTCGTTTTCACAATCGCAGGGCACAGAAAGATAACGCTTCGCTTCGTGGTATTGGTTCTGACTGTTTCGGCGGTGTCTTATCTCTCTGCGCGCGTTCGCGGTTACAACCGCGATATGCGCGCGATAGCGAATTGTTGATGATCCACGACGGCGTGGCTGGGTTTGATGCTTAGTGGAGCCATGTTGAATGAATAATTAAAATTATTATAATATGAGGGTTTCCTCGTTACTATAGGACAATTTTACGCAGCTCTGTGGAAGCCTTAAAACTGTTTTGACTGTTTTGACTGTTACGTCAAAATTTGGACAATCGTGCAAATTGAATAACTTTTCCAAAATACATGGTTTCAAAAATCAAACCACGAAACTTAAGCTATTTTTAACCCTCGAGCAGTCGCGTCTTTGACTACCTGCTGTGACGCTGCGCTCACTTTGTTCCACCACAAGCGTGCATTTTTCATGGCGTGTGTACTCAGTACACGATGGGACCGCTCCCGGGTTAACTTGTTGCTTTTATAAACATGCAGCATGAACAATGCAAAGGTATCCATAATAAGGGTATTGCCATTGAACTACATTAACTCGTTCATGAATGCAGCTCAAACAAATGGGCGGAGATAAACTTACTTTGAGATACCGTCAAATAGGGTAACTTGCAACACTTTTCGACTTTGAAGCAATTTCATTGAAAATCTTTGAAAACATTTGAAACATACTGTATAGAATAGTTTACACTTATTACCACGAGTTCAATATTTGCAGCACTTGATTTACCAAAAAAAAACGTCGCCTCTTAATCAGGAGGTGCGGAATACATGCTTGTTGCAAGTTACTCCAGTGCAAGTAAAGCTTGATCCACTTAGTATTTGGCCGCACAAAACAAGACATTTCTTTGTCAAAAAATACATAGAAATACGGTTTAGGTTTTATAACTCAGGAAATTTATTAAACTTTGAAGAAAAAAATATTGAAAAATTATTCATCGGCATTTCGGATGAATTCTCGGACTTTTCGCTTAATACCGCTCATCATTTTTTGCACAGTAGAACTTTCAACTTGATCTGCCATCTTTTTCCACCACTTCTGCAAATCAGATGGTTTTTTGATTGTTTTACCACATTTTTTAAGTTTGCCTTTGATAATTGCCCAAAATTTTTCGATGGGACGAAAATCTAGGCAATTCGGAGGGTTGATAGTTTTCTCAATAATATCAATGTTATTCCTTGTATACCATTCCATGACATCCCGGCTGTAATGGCAGCTGGCTAAGTCAGGCCAGAACTTCACCGGATCGTCATGTGATTGAATGAATGGCAAAACTCGCTTCTGAAGACACTCCTGCTTGTAAACCTGCCCATTCATGGTCGCTCCAATGATAAAAACATCCGTTTTCCTTCCACAACTGCAGATGCCTTCCCATATCATCAACTTGCGAGCAAACTTATCAGCATAGACGAATTTAAATCTTCCTAGGGCATCACCCTTGCGTTTGGCGTGGTAAAATTTGTGTCCTGGGAGTTGTCCAAAGTCCATTTTGACGTATCAATCAAAAAACCATCTGATTTGCAGAAGTGGTGGAAAAAGATGGCAGATCAAGTTGAAAGTTCTACTGTGCAAAAAATGATGAGCGGTATTAAGCGAAAAGTCCGAGAATTCATCCGAAATGCCGATGAATAATTTTTCAATATTTTTTTCTTCAAAGTTTAATAAATTTTCTGTGTTATAAAACCTAAACCGTATTTCCATGTATTTTTTTGACAAAGAAATGTCTTGTTTTGTGCGGCCAAATACTAAGTGGATCAAGCTTTAAGTTGAATTTCAATCTGTTATTTTGTTCTTCACCGATAAACATTAATCAACATTAAGACCTTTTTTTCGTAAAACTATCCCACATATGAGTGATTTTTCAAAATTTCAATTAGAAATAAAATCAAGTCAGTCATTTTTTTATAACTTACAAATTTTTCATGCCCGTTTCTAAAAAAAATATTTTAAGAGTATTTTTTTACATCTTATGGTCGTAGAAATCAAGACATCACATTTGGGCAGCTCTTCAGTGACCATGGGTCATAGGGATTCCAAGAACTCCCTTGGGTGTAGTGCATTGGGACTACATGAATTACTAGTGATCATTTGAATCTGTACGAACAAAGTTCTTGCTCAACTCAGCCTTATGAAATCATGCTCAGTCAAGTGATTAGGTATATTATTGTTTAGGGTGTACAAGTATGTGTCGTCGAAACAACATGTAATTTCCGCTGTATTGAAAATTAGGTTTATACTGACATAGGCTCATACAGACATGTTCGACCTGAAAACCCTCTGAAGGCCCCAAAACCTCCAGAAAACGACTTAAACCCCACTGTAATTTAGACCCCGAAACTACAAAAAAAAAAACAAAACGCATAGAAACCTCTCTGAATCCCTTCTGAAGCTCAAAAAATTCCTGTAATCCTCAGGAAAGCATTCTTGACATCTCTTGAAATCCCCTAACGTCCCTTAAACCCCTTTGAAACACCTGTGATATTCCCAAGAACCACTTGCATATCCCAAAAAAGCCTCCACGAAGCGCCCTTTAATCCTTGAAACTTATTGTAAAACCTCTTGAACTCCCTTTAAACCACTGTAAACTACTCTTTAATGTCCTTGAAACACCATAAATAGCATGAAACGCCTTGAAACCCATCTGAACTTCTCTACCACCGGAACTTCTAAAAAACTTCCGGCAACCCACCTAAAATCCCATGAACTATAATGAAACCCTTAAATGCTTCTTATACTCTCAGAAACTTCACCTTTAGAACCCCTTAACTTCCCGAGGACCCCCAAAAACCCATTAGAAGCTCCCGAAACACTTCAAAACGCATTGAACATGAGAAAACTCCTAAAATTCACCGAGTGTCTCTGGAACACTTTAAAATACCTCTGAGATCCCCATGAAGTTACCCAGAAAACCGTCTAAAACCTATTTAAATACATTTGAAAAATCAAATTACTTAAATATCTTTTCCTCTTGGCTTCTTCAATTCTCCTACAACCATGAAATTCATTAAACTTTTCAGGACGTGCTCCTAAAATTGCTTTGCGCTTGCGTTGTATATGATAAGCGCGGTTTTTCGGAAGTCTACTTTATACAAAGGCGCGTTTCCTGAAGAGTTAAGAAATAAGCATGTTACGTTATGGAATTTTAGTCATATGCTCTGTAAGCGCCTGATTGTTATCAATGCAATAAATTCATGGGAAATGAATGTGAGAAAAGTCACAAGACTACTAAAAGTTGCAAGACTACCGCAGTTGCAATTCAATATAACTTCGCGGCTTTTTACTGTTATTATACGAGTTACTTTGTAATTGAACGAGAAGTTCTATTTACACAAGTATTTACAGTTTCCGAACATTGCAAGGTTTACAGTATGTTCTGAAGCTCAGGACTCTCAAGTTCTACAAAATCTACTACAATCACATTTCAATTTAAGCTTGCGGTTCACTGTCGTTATTATCTGTGGTACTCTACAATGCCATGAGAAAATATGATTGAGGTAGTACGACTTTGAAAGGTATGCGAAATGCTCTGGACTATAGAACTATCAAGTTCTACAAAACCTACCCCATTGACCAGTCAATCTACATACGTATTGTTCTCTGATATCCATGATGCTCTACAAACGAGAGGGCTTTTTGACGGCTTCCGAACATTGCAAGGTTTACAAAATGTCCTGAAGTTCGGGACATTCAAGTTCTATGATATCTACAACAATCATCATACAATCTACGCTTGCAGTTTACGGTCATTGTTATCCATGGTACTCCGAAATGCTACTAGAAAAACTTTTTGAGGTTGTACGACATTGTAAGGTATGCGAAATGTTCTGGATTTCAGGACTTTCAAAGTATACAGAATCCAACACAATATTCACTTAATGTATGCTTGTTTATTACATCTTCTGTTACTCAGGGTGTTTCGGAGTGAGAAACTAAGTGTTTTAACGGCTGTTAGATATTGTAAGGTTTATA
Source organism: Aedes albopictus (assembly GCF_035046485.1). Classification (NCBI taxonomy): domain Eukaryota; kingdom Metazoa; phylum Arthropoda; class Insecta; order Diptera; family Culicidae; genus Aedes; species Aedes albopictus. Next base: position 418,483,968 of record NC_085138.1, on the reverse strand, counting down.
AAATGGATTTACGACTATCTGGTATTGTGAGGTTTTAAAAATGCCCTAACGTTCAGAACTTGCAATCTCTACAGTATGTACCGCAATGCCGTTCTACGCTTGAGGTTTCCGGTCATTGTTATCTATGGTACTGTACTAGTTCCACGAAATCACCTCAATCACCGCTGCATCTACGTTTACAGCTATTGTTCACCTCCATTTCTACCTAATTTCAATGTACTGTGTAGTAAGAGTGCCTAATTATTAGAACTAACTTTGTCGAAGACCATATTCGTCTGATTAATCATTTGAAGGCGCTGTCCAACAAACATTGATGCTATACAAAAGTTGTATAAGCCACTTTTAAGTTCAATTTTGTAAATTTTGGCTGGATAAGCTGTTATTCAGCTATCATTGTTCGTTGAGCTATATCTGGCAAAGTTTCTGATGGGAGTAATGAAAAAAAAAAATCTTCAAATCTCAGAAGAAATGACAATACAACATCTCAATTGAATTTGTGAAGTAAAGCTACATATGTTCATTGTTCACTCCACGCTCTCTATTAAATAATATAGAGCGATTCTTGACATAAGGGATATATTAAGTTCTATGTTACATAATGTTCCAAACAAATGAGCTGTCATCCTGTATGAAGGAACACGTCAGCGAGCTGTTCCCAACGCAATGCATTAGGAAGGGTTAGCATGGGACATGAACATAACATTTAAAAAAATGAAAATGTATCGGTATGCTCAGTGATAAGAGATACTGTACTGAATGATCCTGGGTGTTCCTCGGGATTGTTTCTAAGAGTTCTTAGGATATTCCTCCAAGAGCTTCCCGGGAATGTTCCAATAAGTTTCCCAGGAGTTCCCCGCTTCTTAAGAAATTATTCTGGAACTCATCCAGTATCTTCATGGGAATTCCATCAGGTGTTCCCGGGAATTCCTCCAGGAGCATTCTTAGAGAAGTTCTAAGTTTGGTTTCGATTGACTTCACATATCTGAAGCCGTTTTTATTTTTTAACCTGTGTTGGAACTGGATGAGTGGAAAATGTTAAAACAAATAAACGTCAAACCAATTGCAATACAAGCGAACGCAAGTCAGGTAGGGGTCGACACTACTGCGATCTAATTCAATTATATAATCCAGGTTGGAACTGGATAAAAAACTGCATAACGTTATTGTTTTGTGATTGAAACGAGTCAGTGTAAATGCATTATGCACCTTAATGTATCAAATAGAATGATCATAAACAAACAAACGTCTCACCCTACTCACTTCCCATCGTTCCTCTTTTTAACGGTTAATTCAAATGCTTGGTAGTTCACAAATCGCTCTGTCACGGTGCTCACTGCTCACTTCGTGTTTTCATCTGTTTGATGCTTGCTCACTACCGCCATTTACTCAGAGGTTTGCACAACACTGTGTGAGACTGAAAGTCTCTTTAATAAAGACAAATCAATCAATCAATCAACACTGTGTGATAAGTATTAGGTAATTAATAAAGACGACTCACTCAAAGTGATAATTTTCGGGATACCAATCCGCGCTTGCTCTTCGTACATACATACAAAAGAGATAGTTATATGAACAACCTTATAGCATCTAAAATGCCTTGTCATTAATTCGGGTTGGTAGCTAATTTCAAGAGTCGTGAGTTCAAATCTCACCTGAACTGTGGATTTTTTTCCTAATTTAACCAGTAATTTACCAATTTGTACATATGCACGTAGAGTTATTTGAAAATCATTATTAACCCCATGGTATACCGAAGATTTGCACTGTCGAGCGATATTGACTGTTACAAAAAGGCTCCGCATATCGTTCCGATCCATGCCTTTTGACGCTTCTGCAAGTGCTCTCTCTTCGCGCTGCTACTTCTTGCAGCTATGGATTTATTTCTCTCCTATTTAGCCGGAAGCCGGCCACTAACATTCGACTCTTCTCGTTCGCCACTCTTTGGTACTCCTTGTCAAACCAGTCATAACGTTTGCATCGATTGTTGAGATGTACCTATCACCTCTTGCGGTGTTGTTGTTACTGTCTACCCAACAAACATTATTGCTGTACAATGGATGAATAAGCCGCTCTTAAGCTTGATCTTAAGAATGTTGGCTGAATAAGCTTGTTATTCGGCAATCACTGTTACTTGGGTAATGCATAAACTTTAAGAAACTGTTGGGATCAGAACATTTATCGTTCTTACAATATTGAAGAACATTATCGTTCTTTCTATCCCCGTTAGGCATAGGTTCTTAACATTTGCCATTTAACAAGTTGCTTGTCAAATATTTTGAAAATTTCACTTTGTTTGAGTGTGATTAATACAACTCGTTTACTAAATAAAACGAAGGTCGTGAACTGCTATCATCGACCAACATTTTTGATGTATAAATATGTGCTAATATCAAAATCGTACTTCAAAAAAAAAAAAAAAAAGAAAAACAGTGTTTGAGTATTCCCTAAAAATCGAGATCTACAGTTTTTGAAAATTTAGAATTTCCTCAAATATAAATATCTCGGTTAACCAATTTTCAATCTTTTTCCAAAATTAGAAAGTGGAATATAACATGTTTCGATCACCCGAACATGTTTTTTGCATCAATTAAGTGTGATTCGAGATATTGGTGATTATATTGACCAATCTCCTTGAATTTGAGCAAAATGTCCAAAAAATAATGAAGATCCGTATTTTTTTTTCAGTAAAAAACAATCAATTGAAAAATTCTTTCTCAACGTTCATTTGAAATATTAGATGTTAGTTAGTTCCAGTAAAAATTTCAGTTCAATCGTATGAGATAAACAAGCCGATAATCTTGTTAATACTGAAAAAAAAAAAGTTCAATGTAAATCGGAGTATTGCTTACGGAAAAAGAGATGTACGAAGGGAACAAATATGCTTGAAAATAGAAGAAAATCGATTTCAAATCAACAGCCTTTAGTGGAAAGTCGAAAAAATCCGCCCTACTGTAAATAAAAAGAAAATCGGGTTAAGTACTGTTCCTTTGAATTCCACTAAGAATTTGCATCCTTTGACAGATACGTATTTCGACCTCAACTGTAAGGTCGTCTTCAGTGTCTTGTACTTGACTCGACTCGAGTCGATATTCCCCTAACAAGCCCAGGTTAATCATCATCACCGCTCTACTGTATTTTTTTCCTTCACGTTTTTAAACTTTGTGCATGGTTCTACACTAAAAATGAATATCAGCTTACCGATTTCAAAAATGCTGTACTAGTGTAATCGACAAAACTGTTGTATATATAAAACATATATTTGCATTGATCACAATATTCAGTTACAAAATGAAATCTGAATGCGTACTGCTATTTACCCACATTATTTTGTTCATGTCATCAACTTAACTATTATAGCATTGATTTTCCCAAAAATGAATCCTTCCAACTCCAATTTCAACCACCAAGCTTTCAAGTGTCTCCTTTCATTGTTTGCTGGGAAATCTAGACAACAGCATCATTACTGCAAAATCGTTCATCTCAATCCCCACTCAGTTCTCTGCCAACAACCGTAAGGTTGCAGAGTCGATGCCGACCAAAGAAGAGTGCTGAACTTTGCGTGACACAACAAGCAATCGAGTCGTTCGTCGTAGAATAACCCTTCTGCCACAAAAATTTTCCACTCGAGCGCAGATTCGTTCGTCCCGGGTCCCGCGTCAAGTGGATGTGCGGAAAAGTTGGCAAATTGCACTCTTACAAACGAGAGAAGTAAGAACCATCGCATCGGGGCACGATTTGGTCGATGCAAGTTTCCAGCAATTGCCGTGGTAGTGGAGGTACCTGCCCTGCCCCGGGATGATCAAAGAGTCTTTTGTGGGTTTGGCTCTGTACCTACATTGAAGTTCGGGGTTAGCTTTGAAATCCAACGGAGACAGCAAGCTTTCTTTGGAGGAAAACTGCGGTCTGAGGGATATTTCAAAAGTTGAAGTTGGGGTGCGATCTTGAATCAGGTTCATCTCCAAAGCAGGTCGTTATTTCTTCCACTGCTCCAGAAGCACATCAAAACCCCATTCCGGCTCCAGGGACGGACATTCGAATTTATTAAATTAAATGGCACCATTGAGCTCTGGCGCCTTTCCTTGGCCCCTCACTTTTCCCACCTAACTGGAACATCACGTACAGATGATAAATTTTCACACCCCTCATAAATAGCCCTACATCTCGGGAAATAGTTCAGTTTCTCATTCTTTGCTCAGTTTTCCCAGCTTCCGGGTGGTGGGAATAGACTCTCTGCCCCACCAACGACGACGACGACTGCTGGATTGCTTTCCTTTGTTTCAAGTGTGTGAACTTGTGGCCGCCGCGCCGGTCCACCACCACCGACCGACGACCGAGGTGCTGCACTTGAGGAGCATAAAATGTTGAAACACGGAAACTATAGATGTAATAAAAATCTTCAAACTTTTCCTCGCCTTGCTGCGCTACAGTTTTGTGACTTTTTGTAGTTTTTTTGCTACTTTTTTTTCTCATTTTGCTCTTATCCTGCCGAAGCGCTGAAACTGTGCAACCAGAGCGGATGTGAACTTGCCAGTGCTGCTCATAAAGTGCCGTGAAAAAGTGAAACAGTTTGAGATAATAAAATCAGTTGAAGGATGTGCGAACGGAACCGGGAAGTGTGCTCCTTGCGCCGATGCGCACTCGGTTCATTTTTTTTACTTTTAAACAGTGCTGTCATGGTAGAATCAGAGCTGGTTACTCAAGGCTTCCAAATTCCAGCGCTCCCTATACTAGTACACCCCCTAAGGAAATGGTTTCGCCTAACTAAGAATAGGGTAAAAGCTCCCTTAGTGGAGGTAGTACCAATAGTGGTGGAAGTGGCAATTTAGCACTATTTCGACCAAATAGCTTGCAAATGAAATTTTTAATAGATGCATCATGCTTAATTAATAACATTAATTCAGTTTTGTGTTCAGGATTTGCCGAAATGATCGTGAAATTCCTTTTCGCTTTTTGCTGGAATTCCTTTTATTAGTTTTACAGGAATTAAAATTTCTAGAAAATTCTCCTGAATTACCTCACCGCCAGAAATTCCTTTAGTGATTCTTTGAGAATTTGTCAAATAGTGTCTGAAATGTTTACAGAAAGAAGTTCCTCGCAGGATTTCTTTCAATGATTTTAGCAAGAATTCCTCTAAATATTTCTCTTAGTTAAGGGTCGCAGTACCGACCAATTTTGGCGAGTACCGGTATTTCGGTACTAGTGCATCCAGTACCGGTAGTAGCGGTAAAATACCGGTACTGGCAGATATTTGCTGAAGCCACATAAGGCTCTAAGTTAACAAGCCAAAAATCAACAGTGTAACTATTTTTGCATTATGAAATTCAGTTCAAAGTTTTCAAATATATCCGTGGCATGTTCCCTCAGCCTAAATATAAGGAAACAAAGGATCAAATTTGTTTCAAAACATTATACTTGAGTTTCCACATGTTCATCAGAACAGTTACATGGCGAATATTGAGAAAGATTTTGAAACTTCTTATTGTCTGGTAATGCTTAAATATAAATGTGTACACTAATAAAATTTGTTTCCCGATGCAAACGACAAATACAAAACTGTTTTTACTGTCAATTTAGAATTTCCAATGCTCAATTAATTTATCGCCGATGTCTTAAAATCAGTTGATCCGTACATTGAAGTAGGTTGAACATTGTCCTGCTCTGAAATAAGTAAGAGCAGGATGCAGCAACTTCAACAATGCTCAACCTGCTTCATTGAACAGGACTGGTATCAAAGTACTGATTCTCCAGTACCGAAAATACCGGTACTAGAGGTGGCTCGGTACCGGTATTTTCGGTACCGAAAGTTGGCCGGTTGTACCGGTTCTACCGGTGCTACATCCCTACTCTTAGTGTCCCTTCAAAATGCATCCCTGGGATTCCTCCAGGTAGTCTTTCGGGAATTCTCACATTTCTTAGGTAAATTCACAAGAAATTTCTTAAAATATATTTCTTGATACTGGCTCACGGGTTTCTTACAAAATTCCTCCTGAGATTCTCTACAAGATTCTATAGGAAATTCATTCAATAATGGTATGCATGCTTGTATTCTTTTATATATTTCTTCAAACATTTCTGAGACTATTCCTCCAGAAATATTGACTGATTTTTTTCCATGATTTTTTCTCTGGGATTTCTCCAATAATTCTCAGAATCAGGAATCTTTCCATGGCTTTATCCAGGAATTCCTCCAAACGTTTCTTCGAAAGGTGCAATTCTAGGAGTGTTTTTTTTTATAAAGATCTGGTGATTCTTTCAGAAATTCCTCTTGGGGTTTCCTTTACAAATTAAGATTTTATCCAGGAACATTTTTCAGAAATTATTGCTTCAATTTATTCAAAGGTTTCATTATGTATTTAAAAAAAAGAGATTTCTACGAGCTTAAAATTTATTTGGAAATTCCTCCAGAAAATTCTTGGAAGTTCCCCCGAGGGCTTCTCCAATAGTTTCTTCGAGTATTCCTCCAGGAATTGCTTTGGGTTTATTCCGACCTTCTATCGGGGATTCTTTTAGTTTTTTTTTCCCAGCGAATCCTTCAAAAATTCCTGCAGAAATTACTCTAGAATCTATTCCTTAGCATTTTCCAAGAATTTTTTCTATGAATACCTGCAGACGGTTTTGCAGTACATCCGGGTATTATTTAGAAAATTCCTTTAAAAATCATTTATAATGTCATCAGTGGTTCTCCAGGATTTTTTTTAACTGTTTCTTCAGTATTTCCTTCGGAAATTTCAGAAAATTCAGAATAGGGGTTTCTGCTGTACAAATCCCTTCTTAAATTGTATAAGATATTTCTTCAGGGATATCTCCAGGAGTTTTTTTTAGGGATTCCTACAGCAAATTCTCGATGCCTGGAGGATACATTTATTTAAGAATTTCTTTAAAAAATCCACTATTACCTTTGTCAGCAATTACGGCAGCCATTTTTAGGTTTTTTTTCGAATATCCTCTAAGGATTTTTCTAATAATCCCTCCACAGGTTTATCAAGTTTTTTTTCCTTGGAATAACTTGATATTTGTTTTTCAGAGAATGAAGGGGATATCTTAGGGTGTTTCTTCAATATTTAGAAAATTTCCTGAAAAACTCCTTGAAGAACTTTTGAAGAAATCCCTTGCTGAAACTCTGAAGAAATCTCTAGAGATAAATATATCTCCTCAAAGGAATTTCAGAAAAAATTGCAGCAGAAATTTCTGAAAGAAACCCTGAGAAGTTCCTAGATAAAAAAGAAGACTCTCCCCTAAAGTGTCAGCTTGAACCATATTGCTTTATTTTTTTTGTTCGTGAATTTTAACTGAGGCTAATTTTTCACACAAAAGCTTGAAACTCTCATTCTATGAACGTATGAGTACACTTAAGTGAAATTCTACATTCGGGTGCAATGATTTTTGGTAGTGAAGAAATCTACGGTAATATCCCTATAGAATTCTTTTTAATGAATCTCTGGATAAATATCCGAATAAATCCTTGGGAAACACTTGAAAGAAATTCAGAAGGAAATTATTAAGAACTTCTTGGAGAAACTTCTCGGTAAATCCTTAGTGGAATTCTTAAAAAAATATTGAAGAATTTATATGAAAATTTCTGGATGAATTATTTAATAAAATTCTTGGAGGATTTTCTAAAAATATTTTTGAATAAATCTGCGGACGAATTTTTGAAAAAAAAAAATGGAATACCTGGAGAAACGCATAGAAAAGCGCCTGCAAAGACCTGATGAAAAAAACTCTTGAGGTATTGCTAAAGGCATTTCTGTAGAAATTCGTAGGAAATATTTTTGAATTAATTTGTTAGGGAAGCCGTGAAGAAGTTACAGGAGTTATCCGTAGAGGAAATGTCGAATAAATTGCTGGGGTAATACATCGAGAAATATGTAGAAGAAATCCTTAAGGAATCTCTGTATGAACTCCTGCAGAAATCTCTGGAAGAATTCCTGTCTGAATTACTGGAAGTAATAATTTAAAAATGAAAGAATCCATAGAATCTCTGGAGGAATTTCTGCAGGTTTTTTTTGATGAATCCCCGAAGAAATTCTTAACACATTCATGTGGAAATTTTCAATGGAAGGAATATCAGGAAAATTTTCTAAAGAAACCAATGAAAGAAAGGAATTCTAAAGAAAACCCTGTCAGAGATCGTGAAAAAAAAATCCCTGGAGACATTTCTGATCATTTTTGTAAACGAATCTCAAGCCAAATTTCTAAAAGCATGATGTAGTTTCAGAAGGAACCTACCTAAAAAGAATTCTTGGAGAGGGAATATCTGAATGAAGCTCCGGAAAAAAATCTCAGAAAATTCTTAGAAGAATGTTTGAAACAAAAAAAGCTCCTGTAAGAAACCTTGGGAGATTTTAAGACCTAATTCCTGGAGTAATTTCTGGAGGAAACCTTGAATTTATTCTGGAAGAAATCCATAGAAAATATCTGGGACATATTTTTAAAGGAATCTCAAGAAAAATTTCAAAACGAATGCCTGGAAGAATTTCTAAAGTAATCTTTGTAAGAATTTCCGAAGGAGTCTGTAAAATATTCTTTAAACAAATCCTTGGAGAAATTTCTGGAGGAACCTTTGTTTTTCTTAAAGATACGCTGAATACATTTCTGATGAAATCCATGGATTATTGGATCTGTGAAGGATGTTTTAAGGATTCCCCCCCCCCCCCCCCCTAGAGGAATTTGTGGAGAAATTTCTGGGACATGCTATAACAAAAATTCTCATGGAAATCCTTGATGAAATTCAAGTTAATTGCTGAAATGATATCTAGAAACTGTGTAGAAAATTAGACAGGACTTTAAGAACTTTCTAAAGCAATCAATGGAAGAATGCCTGAAGGATTTCCCAGAAAAATCTTGGTAGGCATTCATGGCAAAATTTCTAAAAAATTACCTGAACATTTTCTGAAGCAATCACTGGAGGAATTTCTAAAGATGTAATAAGCTAAAGAAATCCCTGGATGAATTTTCAGTATGAACCTTTGATATATTTTTAAAAGATTAGGTACTATGTAGTACATAATTTCGTAAAAAATCGCATAAGCAATCACTAAATAATATCAGAGGCTCTTCTACACTTCCAAAATCTTAAATTTTCTTAAAAGGTAAGGAATAGGAGCGTACAAACGGGCTTGGTGGTCTAGTGGCTACCGCTTCTGATTTATATGCAGAAGGTCCTGGGTTCAATCCCTGGCCCGTCCCTTTCCTCCTACTTTGTATCTTTCTATATACTTTCTCTCTGCTCTCTACATATACAACTCATGTATATAAACATGTTCATAGCCGTCGCTAGAACAGAAACGGGTTGAAAAAGCCGTTTCCCTTCCTTCCAAACTTTCACAGCACAGTGTCACAATCCTATTAGAAAACGCCTACAAGTTATGCAATCAAGCGAGCTGTGCCGCACATCTTCAAAATAATAAAAACACACAATTCTATCACCTTCCTCTGGTATCCACATACCAATGTGTGAACCTTCTGCCAACCAATTCCCACCAACACTCCAACATCCGCATGAATTTGTGCTGGCGCAGAGGTATATTCGGCCAGATGTGGATACAAATGATTGCAATCATCACTTCCTTACCCCTTCCCCACATTGACCAGCAACCTGACGTGGCAGGCGCCATTGTCGCCTAAAAATAGAAGATCACCAACGCTCACACACTGAAGATGCCTGCTAGTCCCCGGCAGTTTATCTCATTGGTCCTTGTGTGAGTGTAGCTGGTCTGGCGATACTGGAGTAGCATCCACGGGCGGTCAATCAAGCTCAAGCTCAAGCTCAAAGGTAAGGAATAGGAGCGTACATATATATCTGGAAGGAAGTTTTTTTGTGTTAACGCAAACACATCGAGAAAAATCGCAGATGGAATATTCTTATGCGTATCTGTAAATGTGGAAGAAAACAAAATCAAATTCTCCATTCCTTATATGAGGGGGTTAGAATCAAAGGGGTGTAAGTGACAAAAACCCACTTTCAAGTAAATGAGGTTTAAAGTTTTTCACCAATTTTTCATCCCATACAAAAAGTATGGAGTTTTAAAAACAAATCAAATTTCTCCGATATTTGTAATTTTACTAAACATCGTAAAAATAATCTTAAAAAGTTCCTGAAAGCTTGAAATCTAAAGAATTTCTTTATATGCTCAGCTCAAAATCGAGAAAATGGTCACTTATACTCCTTTGGCATCTTGACCCCTCATATGTAAGATAATCCCTCCACAGGTTTATCAAGTTTTTTTCCTTGGAATAACTTGATATCTTTTTTTTTCAGAGAATGAAGAGGATATCTTAGGGTGTTTCTTCAGGTATTCTCTTAGAAATTATCCAAGGCATTTATCAAGAGATTTCTTGAGACTTTCCTCCAGAAATTTCTTAAAAACTCCTTCAGGGATTTCTTATCGAATTTTTCAGTATTTTTCATAAATTTCTGGAAGGACTTCTGAAAATCTCTGGAGGAATATCTAATCCAATTATGTAGGGATCTCTAAAGACATGTCAGGAGAAATTTTTGATAGAATCGCGAGAGCAATTTCTAAATGAAATCATTGTAGAAATTTCTTCAAAAATCACTGAAGTTTTTCAAATAATTCTAGAGAAAAAGTTTCAAAGCAACCCCTGTAGGATTTGCAGAACAATATTTAGAAAATTTCCTGAAAAACTCCTTGAAGAACTTTTGAAGAAATCCCTTGCTGAAATTCTGAAGAAATCTCTAGAGATAAATATATCTCCTCAAAGGAATTTCAGAAAAAATCCAGCAGAAATTTCTGAAAGAACCCTGAGAAGTTCCTAGATAAAAAAAGAAGACTCTCCCCTAAAGTGTCAGCTTGAACCATATTGTTTTATTATTTTTTTTGTTCGTGAATTTTAACTGAGGCTAATTTTTCACACAAAAGCTTGAAACTCTCATTCTATGAACGTATGAGTACACTTAAGTGAAATTCTACATTCGGGTGCAAGGATTTTTGGTAGTGAAGAAATCTACGGTAATATCCCTATAGAATTCTTTTTAATGAATCTCTGGATAAATATCCGAAAAAATCCTTGGGAAACACTCGAAAGAAATTCAGGAGGAAATTATTGAGAACTTCTTGGAGGAACTTCTCGGTAAATCCTTAGTGGAATTCTTAAAAAAATATTGAAGAATTTATATGAAAATTTCTGGATAAATTATTTAATAAATTTCTTGGAGGATTTTCTAAAAATATTTTTGAATAAATCTGCGGACGAATTTTTGAAAAAAAACGGAATACCTGGAGAAACGCAAAGAAAAGCGCCTGCAAAAACCTGATGAAAAAAAACTCTTGAGGTATTGCTAAAGGCATTTCTGTAGAAATTCGTAGGAAATATTTTTGAATTAATTTGTTGGGGAAGCCGTGAAGAAGTTACAGGAGTTATCCGTAGAGGAAATGTCGAATAAATTGCTGGGGTAATACATAGAGAAATATGTAGAAGGAATCCTTAAGGAATCTCTGTATGAACTCCTGCAGGAACCTCTGGAAGAATTCCTGCCTGAATCACTGGAAGTAATAATTAAATAACGAAAGAATCCATAGAATCTCTGGAGGAATTTCTGCAGGTTTTTTTTGATGAATCCCCGAAGAAATTCTTAACACATTCATGTGGAAATTTTCAATGGAAGGATTATCAGGAAAATTTTCTAAAGAAACCAATGAAAGAAAGGAATTCTAAAGAAAACCCTGTCAGAGATCGTGAAGGAAAATCCCAGGAGACATTTCTGATCATTTTTGTAAACGAATCTCCAGCCAAATTTCTAAAAGCATGATGTAGTTTCAGAAGGAACCTACCTAAAAAGAACTCTTAGAAAGGGAATACCTGAATGAAGCTCTGGAAAAAAATCTCAGAAAATTCTCAGAAGAATATTTGTAACAAAAAAAGCTCCTGTAAGAAACCTTGGGAGATTATAAGACCCAATTCCTGGAGTAATTTCTGGAGGAAACCTTGGATTTATTCTGATAGAAATCCATAGAAAATATCTGGGACATATTTTTAAAGGAATCTCAAGAAAAATTTCAAAACGAATGCCTGGAAGAATTTCTAAAGTAATCTTTGTAAGAATTTCCGAAGGAGTCTGTAAAATATTCTTTAAACAAATCCTTGGAGAAATTTCTGGAGGAACCTTTGTTTTTCTTAAAGATACGCTGAATACATTTCTGATGGAATCCATGGATTATTGGATCTGTGAAGGATGTTTTAAGGATTCCCCCCCCCCCTAGAGGAATTTGTGGAGAAATTTCTGGGACATGCTATAACGAAAATTCTCATGGAAATCCTTGATGAAATTCAAGTTAATTGCTGAAATGATATCTAGAAACTGTGTAGAAAATTAGACAGGACTTTAAGAACTTTCTAAAGCAATCAATGGAAGAATGCCTGAAGGATTTCCCAGAAAAATCTTGGTAGGCATTCATGGCAAAATTTCTAAAAAATTACCTGAACATTTTCTGAAGCAATCACTGGAGGAATTTCTAAAGATGTAATAAGCTAAAGAAATCCCTGGATGAATTTTCAGTATGAACCTTTGATATATTTTTAAAAGATTAGGTACTATGTAGTACATAATTTCGTAAAAAATCGCATAAGCAATCACTAAATAATATCAGAGGCTCTTCTACACTTCCAAAATCTTAAATTTTCTTAAAAGGTAAGGAATAGGAGCGTAGATATATATCTGGAAGGAAGTTTTTCTTGTGTTAACGCAAACACATCGAGAAAAATCGCAGATGGAATATTCTTATGCGTATCTGTAAATGTGGAAGAAAACAAAATCAAATTCTCCATTCCTTATATGAGGGGGTTAGAAGCAAAGGGGTGTAAGTGACAAAAACCCACTTTCAAGTAAATGAGGTTTAAAGTTTTCCACCAATTTTTCATCCCATACAAAAAGTATGGAGTTTTAAAAACAAATCATATTTCTCCGATATTTGTAATTTTACTAAACATCGTAAAAATAATCTTAAAAAGTTCCTGAAAGCTTGAAATCTGAAGAATTTCTTTATATGCTCAGCTCAAAATCGAGAAAATGGTCACTTATACTCCTTTAGCATCTTGACCCCTCATATGTAAGAGCTTTTTTACACATTCGGGGCGTTAAAGTCACATTTGCACTTATGCAAAACCACAAAAGAATATTATAATATTTGGTAGAGTGACAGAAAAAGATCAAATATCACTAAAATTTTTACATACATATTATCGGAAGATTTGTTCTCTTTGTCATAAGGGGGTTTTGTCACAAAATTTATTGAAACTTTTGAAGTCGTATAATTAAGCTAGGTTGGGAAAGATTTGCGGTCAACTTTCAGCTCCATAGGTTTTAAAAATCTCCTATAACGAAGAGAACATAATTGTCAAAAATACATAAGTTTCTCTATATGAAGACGCCCAGCTCGTACCTAAGAGGGGTGGGGGTTGTTTTGGGGGTTGGTTAAACCCTTCTCATTACCCAAGTTCCATATAGAAGGCGCCTTTCCGCCTTATATTGAAAATACGAAAAAATCCTCCTTTGACATCTTTTCTGCGCACGGGCCTGGAGGGTGCAAAATATCGAAAAAAACACCGATTTCCTTGGTGTAGAGCGGAAACAATTCCTAATTTCACTGAGAAGCATTGGCGTAGCTAGGGGAGGTTCCAGGGGTGCCTGGCACCCCCTAGAATGAATTTGGCACCCCCTAGAATTTTTCCTTGACATTCACCTAAAATTGAAAACTTCACATGATAACATGATTTCTTAATGACGCATTTGAACAACATATAAGCTACACCCGGAATTACTTCACCTTTTTTACTTTCTAGAGCTTTGGATTGGTAAGAACGAACAGCAGACTTGCATTCTGGAAATTAAGCTGGTGCCTATTTATTCTAGCTCAGTATTTTGTTAGAAACCTTCTAAATAAGATTTTCCTGAGGCATTATAAAATGTTAGATACACACATTGTGGCTGGAGGTATTGTCGTCGAGGTTGAAACCCAGGTTTCCCCACACGCGACAATCGAGTTTTCTCCAAATCCATACGTGAAACCTAACGTCGGACGTAGTGCGCTGGGCAGCGGATCTGTCCCTCTATGCAGCGCACTTTGCCCGACGTAAGTCCGACGCACGGTTTGGGAGAAAAATTGATTTTCTCGTGCAAACGAACAATATTTAGGTTCAATTTGCGGAAGACCCAGAATGATATTTTGTGACTTCTCTGGACAGAGTCTCATGGTATTGGTTATTTGCTTTAAATTTGTTTAGTTGGTTTTATTGAAACGCATTCTTTTTAACTTTAGGGAATTCGTTTGAATTAAGCTTATAGTTATAAAATAATAAGTGCGCGTCACCTCAAGAAACATTTTTCGGACAAATAGACTAGAAGAACTAAGAACCAAATAAAACGTTTTAAGTTTTATGAACGGTTTTCAAAACTGCTACAAGATTAGCTACCAATCAAAATGTTGCTTGGGATGTGGGTTTCTCACGGTTTACTTATTTAATAGAAAATATGAAGACACTTTCTCAAACGAAATTTCAAGATTTTCAAACTTTTGATAAAATTTCCGAAACTTAGGTCCATTTACATATTATCGAAAGTTGGAAAATTTGAGCTGCGTTTTCTCCGATGCCCACTCCTATCGAATGTTACTCTTATGCGGTTATGAGCGGTAAGTGATGTTAGTATTTTCGGATCTATCACAACGTTCATAGCGACAGCCCATTTTTTATTGCTTGCATATGTAGGACGTAGGTACATGGACATAATTTTCCAGATCAATAATTTTGAAAACTACCAGGAACTGAAAAAATCACAAACTACGTGTAGTACAGAAATTTTGCGTTTTCGGTTTGAACTGGACATTAGTCGTGAAGTACTAATAAATATTATTGCCAGAAAACCATCACATGAACAATTGAATGATTTTCAAAAGCAATTTTGGAAACACTTATTCTAAAAGCTAAGTAATTTACTGTTATATGATATTTTACAATAACTTTTATTCGATTGAAACTTTCGATTAAACACGATCATTGCAAATGCAGGAGGGGTTTGGAGGTTCTTTCAGCAGAATAAGAGATAGCATATCTGTCGACGATCAGCTACAAAGCTGTATAAAAACGTTTATTAGGCTGACACAAATTTAATTTTGGCTTTTTGTCTTCCCCTCCTTCAAAAATTTTTGGATGGATTTTGCATTTTGAGGGGGCAGACAAAATAGTTGCCGGGGATACTCAGAATAACTGGGACAGGTAAAATTTTCACATTTCTAAAAATGTTTAACTCGCTGTAACTTATCGAAAAGGGCATCACATATTCTCAAATTTTTACTGTAAGTTCATCAACTAGTTGTGTATCAGTGGTCAAAATTTGGACAAGATCGGGCCATTTTACACAAAGTTATAAAGGTTCTAGAAAAATGAATAATTATCCGATGGCCAACTTTGAGCTGTTATATCTCCAGATTCAATGAACCGAATGCAATGAAATTTTGATCATTTATGACTTATATAACGAGCTATTAAAAACATTTGACTAAACTTAAAGTTCTTCACACGAAATAAAGTTATTTCGATTAGTTTATTTTTCTAATATATCAACAATTTATCCAAAACTTCATCTTGGTTTAAAATTCCATATAGTAATTATAGTTAACTAGCAAGCCCGGCAAACTTTGTCTTGCCCGGTTGTGGTGGTTTGACAACTGTTGAGCTCAAAATATCACCGCACTCTAGATTGATTTTATTTCGGTCGTGTTGATTTCCTTCGCAGCTCATGGAAAATCAGTTCTCTATCAATTTTGTTACTTTTCTAGTTGATTTTCGTAACTTTTTATACATATAAACACAGCCACCATGAATACGAATCGAAACGTGTAAGGGTCATGCTGATCTGTTCGGCCGTTCGTAAGTTTTGTTGCCTCAAAGAAGCTACAAACTCATTTTTATATATACATATAGATTTAAATTCCCTCTAATTGAATTGAAAATATTTATGTTTCAAAGGAAAGCAACCAAATAGCCGGCATTAAATTTAAAAAATTAATGGGATACATATGAAAAATAGATACATTTACTGATCAAACATGGAATAAATGAAATCGCCATATTTTTTTCTTATTAATAATTTCAAATTTAGTCAACTGTTTTTCAAAGTTCATTATATAAGTCATAAATGATCAAAATTTCATTGCATTCGGTTCATTGAATCTGGAGATATAACAGCTCAAAGTTGGCCATCGAATTATTATACATTTTTCTAGAACCTTTATAACTTCATGTAGAATGGCCCGATCTTTTCAAAATTTGAACCACTGATACACAACTAGTTGATGAACTTACACTAAAAATTTGAGAATATTTGATGCCCTTTTTGAAAAGTTACAGCGAGTTGAACATTTTTTGAAAAGTGAAAATTTTACCTGTCCGTGTTATTTTGAGTATCCCCTGTATTTATGTAACAAGTTGCAAAATGATGATTTTTTTCAGCACGAGTAGTACATTTATCCAACTCGGCGGATAAATACGACAAGTGCTGAAAAAATGAGTTTTGCGACGCGTTGCATACAACATTTTTTTTACAATTATTGAAAATATCCCGATCATTCCTGACTGCTTAGACAGGTCTCAGCTAAAACCACGTGCGAGCATCCATGCGCACAAGTCCATTTTTTTTTTCAATCAGGTAGGCTATGTTAACAAGTGTCACAACTACTCGGAGTGGCGTCGTTAACGAGCGTTTTTTGTGCTGCTGCTTCTAACACTACGTCTGTTTGGCTGATCAAATCAGTATTAGAATTGCTTCTATTCAGGTTCGATCTGCCGAAAAGACATAGGAGCAAACTTTTGAAAAGTGTACCATTGCAAAGGTGCCGAAAAGTAGTTCTTTTCGGCACTCTTAAAAGTACTGAAAAGTACTACTTTTCGGCACTCTTGAGCTAGTCAAGGAAAGTAGGCCATTTCTGCACAGTTTTGGCAATTGAAAAGTGCAATCCTTTGGCACGTAATTGCAAAAAATATTAATCAAAATATCGGGTCTTGCTAAAAACTCTTCAACAAATCCGATGAGTTTTTAATATTTTTCAGATTAAATGCTTTATTATTTTTTATCCCCCCCGCCCACCAGTCAAAGAGTGGTGGGACAAGAAGTGAAATAAATATTTGTCACGGCCTTAGTGTAATACTATGTACTTTAAATACAGTAGTTACAAAATTGGTGGAATATTTGCAGGAAATAATTGATTCCATTTTCTCTCTTGCAATGCTTATTAATGTATATTGAATTCGTATGAATGTCTACTTTTGTATCACTTAGAGAAATATATTTATATTAGGAAGCCCAACAACGATAACTTTCTAGTTTTACTGCGTGAAAGGAGATATATTTATGATAATATTTTTATAAATCATGGAATATGGTTAGATAACTATTTCGATCATTATGATTTTTTTTGAAAATTCCTTCGGGAATTCCAGCGGTATTTACTTCAGTGTACAATCAAAAATTTCACCTACATAATTTATATTTGGAAGTTAATTCGGTAAATCCTGTGAAATTCCTTAATAATTGCTTTATAAATTTCTTAAGTAATGCTATTGCGTCAATTCCTATGGGATGTTTTTGGATACATGATGAAATGAAATGAAATATATTGGTAAATTCATTTGCAACTTTTTCATTATTTTCTTTGAGAATTTCTGTAATAATTTATTTTGATATTGGTTTGGCAATTTCTTTGATTTTTCTTTTGGCATGTTTGTTTTTTTTTCTTAAAGAAATTCTGCGGCTGTTCTATTGACATTTGATCAGCAATATCATTGAAAACTTGTTCTGAAATTTCAACGGCAATGCTTCTGAAATTCCTTTTGTAGTTTCTTTGTAATCTATTTTG
Organism: Aedes albopictus; assembly: GCF_035046485.1. Taxonomy (NCBI): domain Eukaryota; kingdom Metazoa; phylum Arthropoda; class Insecta; order Diptera; family Culicidae; genus Aedes; species Aedes albopictus. Next base: position 418,466,095 of record NC_085138.1, on the reverse strand, counting down.
AATTATTATGATTTTTTTTGCAATTCTTTAAGATTTAATTAACTTTATATTATTGCATTCAAAAATTGCTTCGGAAATTTGTTTATAAATTTTGTCAACACATGTTTGAAAATTTATTCGAAATTTCTTTGAGAATTCCTTCAGCTATTTCATTGATAAATTCTTCGGCGGTCCTATTGTTAATTACTTCGGTATTTAAAGCTTTCCTTGAGAACTCCTTTGGCAATTTGTTTGGAAAATCAGTAATTCCTTCAAATTCTAAATCGAAAATTTCATAGGAAGCTTTTTCGGCAATTTTTCTGAAAATTTCTTAAGTCTTCGATTTGGAAATTTCTCGGACAATAATTTTAAAGACTCATTTCTCAATTTCTTAGGTATGTGCTATGAGAATTCTTTCAGCTATTTCTTTGTCAATTTTTTCGGCCATTCCTTTGGAAATTCCCAGAGTATTCCTTTTGAAATCCAAAAACTCTCAAATGGGCTTGCTCAAAGAATTTACAAAGGAATGCGATTTTCAAAAGAATAGCAAAAGAAATTTGAGAATGGAATTGCCGAATCAATTTGAAATGGAATTGTTGGAAAACTTCTTAACTACAAACGCCCATAAAATCCCGGGAAATTTCCTGACAATTTCCAAAGGAATTGCCGAATTAGTTTCTATTAAAATTACCGAAGAAGTTTCCAAAAGGAGTTCAATAACTTTTCAAAGAAATTGTCCAAATCCAATTACGAAATAAATTTCCGACATGTAAGTTTTCGCAAGTATACACAAAGGAATTTTCGAATGAATTCTCAAAGAATATGCCGAAGAAGTTTCGAAAGGAATCCCCAAAAAAATTGCCTAAGGAGTTTTCTAAAGAATTATCGCACGATTTTCCAAAAAGACCATGCCAGAGATATGTTTAAAGGAATCGTTGGAGAAATTATCAAAAAAAGTAATGAAGGACTTTTTGGTAGAATTCCAAAATTATGAAAGAATGACCGAAGCAGTTCTAAAAGAATTACGGATTTTTTTGCAGAAACTTCCAAAGCAAGAAGTTTGCCGCACAAATTTCTGGAGGAATTATAGAAGAAGTTCCCTGAGTTATGATCGGAGAGGTTCCCAAAACATGTGCTTAAAAATTTTCCAAACCAATTTCTGATGATATACCCAAATAATTTTCGAAGCAAGTGTTGTCGTAATTGCCGAAGGTATTCCGAAAGAATCTGCTGAAGGAATTCAATAAATATTTGCTGAAGAAATCTCGAGGAATTGCAGAAAGAATTCTTATAAGAATTATAGATGGGATTCATAAAGAAATTATCGAAGAAATACCGAGTAGCATAGATAAAGAAATTGAAAAAAATATACCGACGAAAATCACGATAAAAATGCAGAAAGAATTGCCTAAGACATTTCCAAAGAAACTTATACGGATGTTCTCAGAATGAATCACCAAAAGAAAGTTATTCTCCAAGAAATTGCCGGAAGCGTTATTGGAGAAAATAAAAAAAAAACAAATACATACCAAAAGAATTGTTGACAATATAAAAAAAACGCATGAGAGACTGCCGAAAACATTGGCATCGGAACAAATTCCAAACATTTTTCCGAAAAAATTCCGCAATTTTCACAAAAACTCAAAATTTATTCAAATAAATTTCTTAAAGAAAACACAAATCTCTTATACGTTATGTTGTGGATATTTTGTAGACTCCAAGATTTACATTTCTCATAATTGCTCTGAAAATTAATTCTCAAACACCTGATTGTTTTCAATCAACAAAACAAAGGGGTTGTCGCGATGAAAGTTAAGCTCATCAAGTGTAAGAAGGCTAGTTTTTCCCGTAACGCAGTAGTATTGGAAGCCACTGGAACTGGCACCCCCTAGGCACCCCCTAGGAAAAAATCCTAGATACGCCAATGCTGAGAAGCTGTTATCTTACATGTGTGGAAGCACAAAAACAAAAAAAAAAAACATAGGCTGTTTTTCTTATACTTGCGAGGGCGCTCATCCTGGGAATAAAAAAAAAATAAGTTTGACCTCAAGAGCTGGTTACTCAGTGAGTAACTTGGAGTAACCACGATGACACCACTGCTTTTAAAGAAGTTTTTTTTTGTTGATTTTTTTATAACATGGTGGTAACAACAGCAGCGTTTCCAGGAATAGAATTGAAATGTTATAGGGGGACAGAACCTACAGTGTATCAAACAATTCTCCGTACAGCAATTTTTTGGTCAAAATAATTTTTCATTCAAATGTTCATAACTTTTATAGGTACGTCAATCAAAAACGCTGAAATTTCAACCAATCATGAATTATATATGAATAGCTCTATTGGTAAAATTTTGAACAAGTTCGAAAAAGTTTTCTGAAAGTTCTAGAACTTTTAGAAAAACTTATAATATTTTTGAACACATTTTCAAAACATTATATCTCAGTATGTACTCGATAAAACTTTTTCAATTTTTTTTTTGTTACATCTGATACCTAAGGCTTTCATATGCAGCTACTTTAGAGATTTTATAGTCACTACAAAGAATATGAAAAATGTGCCTATGTAGTTGACGATGTTTAAAAAATCGTCATATTTTGCTCATATAATCTGCCAAACGTTTTCCACATATAAAAGTGCATTAACTGAACGAAAAATACATACATAGGACCTACTTTAAACATGTAGTTTAGTAGGTCCTGCAAAAAAATATTACATTAAGAGTGTTTAAAAACGTTGAAAACACTTGGCACTGTTATTGATCAAAATATGATATATTTCCAAATGACACTCTGAACATATTCAGATTTTTCATATTTTTTGTAGTGAATATAAAACCTCAAACGAAGCTGCAAATGAAAGTCTTAGGTTCAGGCTGTATCACAAAAAAATGGAAAAAGTTTCATCGAGTACATATTGAGATATAATGTTTTAAAAATGTGTTAAAAAATCTTATAAGTTTTACTAAAAGTTCAATAACTTTCAGAAAACTTATTCGATCTCGTTCAAAATTCTACCAATGGAGCTTTAATATATGGTTAAAGAATGATCAAAATTTTAGCGTATTTGATTGATGTATAAAAAAGTCATGATAATTTAAATGAAAAATTATTTTGACCAAAAAATTGCTGTACGGACAATTGTTTGATACACTGTATCTTCAGCATAGTGTTCTCATTGTATCGAAAACGAAGCTAATAAGCGCTATTTGCTTTGTTTTTTTTTTAATTTTTATTATTTGTTTTAGTATTTTTTGTTAGGAGTGAATACGAAAAAAGGACGGAAACAATTGGAGCTTCAATCATCTGTTTTTTTTTTTGAATTGAATTAAAATGGGCGCACAGGCTGAAGAAGGGTGCTCATATTCTACATGCAACAAGTTTCAAAAAGCACCAGTACCTATTTATTTTTATTGTTCATGGGTATACTTTCTTAGGTGAAGTAAACTCTGAAAATGAATAAACTGCGAGCGAGGGTAAATCTAGGCAGAGAGGTGACCAATATTTCAAGGCCACTACAATGTCGTTTTTTCGGCTGGGGGATGGTTTCCTTCATTTCCCTCCGCGTGGGAGTTGATTCGATGCACTATTTTCACAGGAATAGTCGTTTTCTCCGTTGCATGGTCATCTCATCACGCCACTTTGGTGATCATCAATCCTGTCATGGTAAAATCAGAACTGTCAGTGAATCAAAATTCAACCATCGCGCAACAATAATGACAATGTCGCAACCTGTATTTGTTGCGACAAAACAACCCATGCGACATAAGTTTGTCCCAACTTGAAAATAATGGGATTAACATCGTACACCACGAGTTTAGAGATTTTTAAGCCTTGCATTGCGATTTTCGAACGGTAACTTCGAGTCGGTAAACACTGCAACTCTGGTGAAGCTCCATCATCAAACAGTTTCGACTTTGGGTTAGAAATAATTGATTATTCACGAGTTGAAAAGTACGCAACAAATTCAGTTACCGTTTTGTCTGCAACAATAAAATTCGAGATCATGTCATTATCTGTCACCAGTAGGGATAAAGAGTAATCGTCGCGCCTTCTTTGTTGCTTGTTTTGTCTGACAATTCTCTTCACTGGAGCTGGTTAGTGGTTATTCAAGGGATTGCAAATTTCAGTGCCCTTTATCCCTTTCGTGACGGATCAGCACAATTGTGCTGTTGAGCAATAACAGTTTTGCTTATTGTTTCATTTCTTAGCAAAATGTTAGCAGAAATTTCTCTCAAGATACCTCCAAGTATCCTTTCAGAGTGCATCTCTGTCTATGCTTTGATTTTCAAATTTCTCCAGGGGATCATCCAACACTTCAGAAATTTTCCGTTAGACTCACAAAATTCCTCGAAAGTTTCATCTTGAAATTGATCCAGGGGTTTCCCCAGAAATTCTTTACTAAATTCCTCCGAGAATTCTTTCAGGTATTCTATTGAAGGTTCTTTCAAGGATTGCTGCATAAGCTCACACTTGCATTCCTTTATGTATTTTTTCCAATATTTCCGAAGGAATCCCACCTGAAATATCGTCAGAACTTTTCCAGAAGTGTTTCTTTTGGGTTTCATCCAGTAATTATACAGTAATTCTTCAAACGTTTTTTTTTTCAAAGATGCTATTTCAAAAGATTTTTTTTTCACGACGACTTGGAGACTCTTTCACAAGCTTCTCTACGGTTTCCCTTTAAAAAATCGTAAAGCTTTCCAGGAAAATAAGAACAAACTTTTTCAAAAAATATTGCTTGAATTTCTCAAAAAATCCTTCCTGGGAATTTCTTTAGAATTTACTTCTGCAAATTCTCAAGAGATTTTTCCAAAACTTCCCCCCGCGGTTTATTCAATAGTTCCTTAAGATATTCTCCCGGAATTGCTAAGGATTTATTCAGACCTTTCTTCGGGGATTTTCAGAGTTTTTTTTTTAAGATTGTCTCAATAATTCCTGTAGAAATTACTCCAGGATCTACTCCTTAGCATTTTCAAGAAACTTTTCAATAAAGTTTTCTATAAATACTGGAAGTGGGTACCCCAGTTTTTTCCAGGTAATATTTCAGAGATTCCTTCAAAAAAAAATTTTTTTTTCAATTTCAAAATATTTTTTTTTAACTCTCTGGGGATCTCTCAGAAATTTATTAGAGGAATATTTCAAGAATTCCACCAGTAACTTTGTTTGCGTTTTCTACAGACATTTTCAATAGATTCCACCAGAAACTTCTCCAAGGATTTTGCAGAAATCCCTAGAGCGATTTCTTTTTTTCTTTGGAATTTCATGCAGAGTGCCTCCAGAAATCTACCATGATTTTTTTTTTTTCTAAAAATCAATAAGGTATCTTAAGGCATTTTTTCAGGTATCCTCTTAGGTATTATCCTAGGCATTGCTCCAGAGATAACTACAAAAACTTTTTCAGGAATTTTGGTACTGGAATCCCTTCAGAAAATTATGAAGATTTATTTCTAGGAATTTCCAAAGGTATATCCAGGAGTGTTTTAAGGGATGTCTTAAAACAATACTCCAGAAATTTCTTAGAAATACTCTGCAGAAAATTCTTCAGTAATGTTTAGGCATTTTCTGGAATAACTTCTGGAAAACCCCTGCAGGAATATTCAATCCTATTCTGCAAGGGTCTCTGAAGACATCCCAAGAGATTTCTGATGAAACCACAGGAGCAATTTCTTAAAACAAATCCTTGTATGAAAGCAGTAATTATAATCACTGAAGGAATACCCTAAAGATTTTTTTTTTGAGAAACCATGAAAAGAAGGAACATTCCTTTAAAATTTGTGAAAAATAGTAGAATTTTTGAAAAACTTTCGAAGAAATCCCCGTAAAAATCTTTGAAAATAAAAATATCTGTTCAAGGGAACTTCAGAACGTCTCCCAGGTACTTCTGTTAGAATCCTTGAAGGAATTTCTGAATAAAACTCCATAAAATCAAAGTAAAAACATTGAGAAGTTCTTTTAAAACAATCTCTGGAGGAATATCTGAAGAAATTAAAGGAGAATTCTTGTAGGAAACTCAAGAGGAATTTCTCAGTAATTTCCTGAATTCATGTTGGAAGAAAACCATTGAAGAATTCCATGGACTCGGTATCCTTGAACAAATTTATGGAAGAATCTCCAGGAATATACCTAAAAAAAAATCTGTAAACGATTTTTTGAAGGAATCTTTATAAACATATCTGAAGGAGCCAGTGGAAGATTTTCTTATGACATCCTTGGAGAAATTTCAGGAGGAATCTTTGAGTCTCTTAACGAAATGCTAAATGCATTGCTAAACAAATCCGTTTGTGATTCGTACGGATTCCATTTTTTTGAATTTTAAAGAAAACTCATGAAAACTTTTTTAGTGGAATATTCAAAAAAAATCCTAAAAGACCCTCTAAAAAAATCCGAAATAAATTAAAGAGGTAATTCTGAAGCAATCCATGGAAGATGATCTTTGGGACTTTCAAAAAAAATTCGTGGAAGCCTTTCCGAAACGAATTCCTAGAGGATTTTCTGAAGGAGTCTATGAGGTTTCATAAAATGTTCCTGAATGAAGTTCTGGAATACCTTCTAGCTAACTTTGGTGAAGATTCTAAAGGAAAACAAGATTTTTCTGAAGGAATCAAATGGAGAATTCCTGAGAGAATTCCTCAGAGACATCTCAAAGGCATTCCTGACAGAATTCCTTTAAAAAATCATGGAGTTTTTTTTTTAAGGAATCGCTGGAGAAATACTTGAAAAAATGTTATAATGAATTTATGTAGATATCCATGCATCATTTTTAAATAAAAACATCAATAATTTTCTGAACGAATATCTCAAACAAAATTTGAAAGAATCACTAAAGGATGCATATCCATAAACTATTTTTTTAAAGCAATATATGCACGATTTTCAAAAATAAATCTGCTGAGACATTTCTGAGGAATACTTAATAAGTGAGATATCTGCAAAAAAAAACAAAATAAATTCCTCAAGCTTTGATAAATATCCTTGCCAGAATTTTCTCAAAGACAGTTTAGTATACTCTCATACTGCTTGCACTCAGCTCAGAACATAGTCCAATGCCATTTGAAGAATCCCCGGAAGGATCCGTGGTGGAATTCTTAAAGATATTATTGTAAAATTCACGAAACTATCACCGGAGGACACCCTGAAGGGAATCTCTAGGGAAATTCTCGAAGAATTTCCTGGAGCTATTGACGAAGAACTCTTAAATAATGAAATGCTTGGAAATTCCGTGAAATCAATTGAAGAAATTTCTAGAAGAATCGCTGAAATGTATTCAAAAATAAATTTCTGGATAAATTGAAGAAGAAATAGGATTTCTTGGTGCATTCCCTAGAGAATTTCCAGGTATACTTGGGAGAATGCTAAAACAAATTTTCTAGGGTAAACTCCTGAACAAATCCTTGTTGGAATTATTGCAAAAATCATTGGAATCCCTGAATAAAATTCTGAAGAAACTGCAGGAGGAATTTCCAAAAAGATTCATGAAGTATAAAGGCAACTTCTTGGCGAAATTCCAAAAGAAGTTTTAGGAGAAATCCCTGCACAAAATTTGGAAGGAAATCCCTGGTGGAATTCTAGAAGGAATCGTAGGTTCAGTCCTAAAACAATCGCTGAAGGAAACTCCTGAGATATTCCCTGAAGTTTTTTTTTGTTCAGAAACACTCTCAAAACATCCCTAGAAAAACTGAAGGAGTTTCTGGAGAAATTCCTGAAGGAATCCCTGGAAGAATTCCTGGAGGAGTCCCTGTGGGAATTCCTGGACGAAATCCAGAAGGCATCTCTAAAAAAAAATTGGAGCAATCCAAGGAGGAATTCCAGGGTGAAACCCCTGAGGAACTCCTGAAAGAATCCCAGGAGAAAATCCTGGAACAATTCCTGGAGGGGTCGCTAGATAAATTCCCGAGGAATTCCTGTAAGAATCCCCGGAGGAATCCCTGGAAGACTTCCTTGAGGAATGCCTGGAGAAATTCCTGCAGGAATACCGGGTGGAATTCTCGGAGAAATTTCTGGAGTAAACGTTAGTGGAATCCCTAGAGGGATTCTGGGAGATATTTTTGAGGAAAATTCTTGGGAAAATTCCAGCAGGAATCCCTGGAATCACTGAAAGTATTCCTGAAGGACTCCATGTAGGAATTCCTAGAGGAATTTCTTCATGAACTACTGGAGCATTTCCAGGAGGAATCCCTGGAAGAAAGTCCTGGAAGAATCCATGTAGAATACCTTGGAGTAATTCCTGGAGGAATCCCAAGGAGGATTCCTGGAGGATTCTGTGGAGGATTCTGTGGAGGAATTCTTAGAGGAACAACTTTAAAAATTACTGGAGGAATCCCTGCAGGAATTCTTGAAGCAATTCATGGAGGAATTCATGAAACATTCCTGGAGTAGTCCCAGGCGGGGTTCCTGGATGAAATCCTACAGCAATTCATGGAAGAATGTCTCGAAGAACTCCTGAAGGAATTCCTGGAGGAATCCTTAGTAGAATCCCTAGAGGAATTCTAGAAGGAATCTCTGAAGGAATGCCTGGAGAAAATTTTGAAGAAATACCTGGAGGAAGATCTGGAGAAATACCTGGAAGAAATCCTGTAATTCAGGAATTCCTGGAGGAATCAATAGCGGATTCTTAGATGTGAAGGAGGAATCCCCGAAGGAATTCCTGGAGGAATTCATGAAAAATTCCTGGAGTAGTCCCTGGCCGAGATCCTGGATGAAATCCTGAAAGAATTCATGGAAGAATGTCTCGAGGAACTCCTGAAGGAATTCCTGCAGGAATCTTTGAAGAATTCCCTAGAGAAATTATAAGAGGAATCTCTGAAGGAATGTCTGGAGATAATTTTGGAGGAATGTCTGGAAAAAGCGCCAGCGAAATTGTTGATGGATTCCCTGGAGAAATTCCTGAAAGAATCACAGAAGCCAGTACTGACTGAATAAATCGCAGGAGAAATTCTTTAGAAAAACATAAATGAGTCCCAATAAGAGTTAGTGGAGGAACTCTTGGATGAATCCCTGTAACATAATCTCTAGAAGAATTCTTGAAAAAACCCCAGAAGAATTTGACGAGGAATTCCTGAAGGAATCCCAAGAAAAGTTACTGCCCGAGCAGGAGAAAATGAAGAATACCAAACTCAGGTATTGAAAACCGAATACCTAAAACCTGAATGAGGTATTTATAAGCCCTGCATAAGAGGTTTATCCTTCCAGGACGCGCGCCATCAAGCGACCGAAACTGCACCGCGCTCGCGCTGTATACGAACAGCGAGGTTTTTTGGTAGTGTTGTACTTTTTACAACAGCGCGCGCGCTGAAGGGTTAATACCTAAAATAATAACTGGTGTGTATTCTGTGCATACCACGTGAATATTAGCATCAGGTATGGTAATACCAAAATAATAATCGGCGATTTTTCTATACAAATAGTGATTTTTCCATTACATTTCAGAATAGTGTCATTTTTCATTTTCAATATTTTAACTTAAGATGTTTTAGATGCTTTTGCCATCAACCTATTTTGAACCAGTCTTGCTACATCTCTGCAACATACACGTCTGTATGCAGTTCACTACTTTCCGCCTTGTCTCCCTGAGTGAGAGTACCCTCTTCACTTACACGGTTCATTGCTTCCCGTGACATTCCCCTCATCTACGACGTTCGTTGGTTCAAAACTTTCCCCGTGAAAGAAAAGCAGATCCATTCCCGGGTACCCAAAAGCGAGTGACACTCTTCGCTACTTTCCGAACCGATGTTGATGTTAATGATTTCCCGTGTTTGCCAACTGTAAATGATACATTTTCTTCATTGCAAACTGCCGCTGCCGGGGATCGACGGAAACAAAATCGTTTCATTAAAAAGTTCAACATGCGGCTGCACTACCCCTCCCTGCCTGTGTTGCAGAAAAACTGTGGAGGGAAGTGCGAGAAAAAATCAAATTCATGGAAGAAAAATCGCATTCCCCACCCGTTACACCTACCCAAAATCAGGGACCTCTCGGAGTCGGGGTTGAACGGGGCCTGACAAAGGCAGATGACAATTTATTTTCATTAATCTTTCTCGTTAGAGTTGGCGTTTCCCAGTGCCGCTGCTACTGGCGAGGATTAGCTGTGCCAAGTGGTTCCCGGGGCCTAGGTTGGCTGGTGGAGCAACAACTTTTAGGGTTTTGCTGTTGACTGTAAATGAATAAATTAATTGGCAGATTTTTACCCCAATTGGGGCACGGCACGGTTCGAGTGGAGAAAAGTTTTTTTTCTTTTCATCTTACTGCTGCCTGTCGATGAAAGGGAAATAAATTGTGATTTATGAGCAATTTGGACGATTGGATTTGTAAGGTTGGTTTGGAGAGTTTTTAGGTTTTCACAAAAGATTTCTTAATGTATTAAATTTATTGGAAAAACAGATTCGCAGATAATAAGGCATGCAATCAAGCAATCTTCATCAGGATTTCCATTGGATTTTATCTGAGGTTGTTACATAAACATTAACAGCAAATAATCCTTCATGACAAGACTTGAAAAAAAGTTCTATATGAAACTCTAAAGCAAATGCTTGACTAGAAATTTCAGATTTCAAAAGTCAATTTTTTTGTCGAAGTTTTGCGAGATTTTTCAATTTTCTAATATCTTAGTTATAATTGTGGAAGTGCTCATGGAACACTAAGGCTGAGACGCAGATTTGTCCCTGTTGGAACATTACGCTAAGAAAAGAAGATCCTCCCTAAAAGTTACTTCAGACCGAATATTGAGCCTTAGTCCTTCAAACCTCCTTTAATTTCCCATCCATATCCGGCAATCGGCAATTGCCAAAAATCCAACTATTTCCACTATTGACACACAACGCAAAATAACCTTTACCAGCGGCTAAACGACCACCACCGCCGTCATCGCATGGCTTCCGAAATAGCAATCCGTCATTTATCATATCATTTCATTTATCATTCACTCATGTGGAGATATTGCGGATCGCTTATTGCCTTTCGGTTAGATTTCCTTTTTATGAGGACCCCGCCCGACGACGACGACGATGATGATGATGGCAATGGCTCGACCCCGATTTCTCATTGGAATCCATCCAATCGACCAATCTATCCGCGTGCTGGGAAAGAGTAAGTTGTCGATGAGAGTTGCTGGCTGGTTTTGGTTGCTGGCATTTTCCTGCTGAGAAACAAAAATAGGATGAGGATTGAGGAACTAGAAAAAAATCCAAAATTCGTCAATCAATCAAACTCTGCACTCCCCAGTCAGTCGTCGTCGTCGGAAGGGCCTTCTTGTGGTTTCGGGCGTAAAACGTCCTCATTGGGACGGAAACCATGAATGACGGCGGCTACGACCGCAGAAATTGAGGCCAAAAACTCTCCCATACCTATATGAGAATATCCTTTTACATCAAACACTGGGGCTTTGATGAACGAGGAGTTAGGGCAAAAGTTTTTGATGACAATCGGAGGACTAATAACTCGTAAGTTCTATTTTCTGTGTACTCTCTGTTCTTATTCCACATTCTCAGCTTCTTCATTATTTGTCTTTGTTCTCTTATATTCTCCTAAATCTTGGATCTTGTAATTTTAATTTTTATTTTCGTTTTTATATTTTTTTTCGTTTTCTTTTTTTTTTATTTTTTTTTATTTAAGGGGCTTTACCCAGATGTAGCATTTTTTTTTCTTTTATCTGTATTAACGAGATTTTTAGCCCTAGGCTAGTTCATCTCGGGACTCACGCTTTACTTCCCTTCCGAAGGAAGAACTCGCATTTTGCGAATTTGTCGGGAGTGCGATTCGATCCCAGGTCCTCGGCGTGATAGTCAAATGTTTTAACCATCACACCAGTCCGCTCTGACGTAATTTTTAATAATTTTAATATTTTAAAAATATTTGTTGTCTCTACTTTTTATGTTCCTTCTGATCTTTCTTTTATTACTAGATACTCTGCTTCATCTGTTATTAGAGCTTTTTTATACTGACCTGCATATGTCACTTTTTAGGAAATTTTATTTTTATTCTATTTATTTATTTTTTTGTACTTCATTCGTTGCAATTCCATTAAAAACATTCATTTACGTTTACGATTTCAAACAGAGAATATCGTGTATTTTATGAGTCCATGAAACAACCTTCCAGAAATAAATGCTCAATCCCGGTGAAGGATGTTCATTTCCGGTAGGAGCAACTTTTGATGGCATGCCATTATGGGCTGAAATTTACCAAAAAAGCCCAAAAGAGTCATTTCGAATGTGACGCCCCACAGCCATACCACGGAACGGGTACGCACGGATTCGGAACGACAGTCAGCACTAGGTTTTACAATAATTCCCACATTCTGGAAGTCAACTTTGCCTCTGACGAGGACAACGACAACCAGGGAATCATATTTCAAACTCATCCCGATCCCTCAAAACACCGAAACAGTTTTAATTAGCAGTCATTTTTGAGGTTAGTCCCAACAGGCAGCCGAAACTATTTGTTCCATCATCATCGTACGACGACGACGACGGTTGCTCTCAGGAGCAACTCTATTTCTAACCACTACCTATATGTTTACGGGTCAGGGAGTCTTGAACTCTCGGATGTTGGATGCTCTTTCTAGCGGTGATGTTGGTTTTATGACATGTGAATGCAATCGGAGCTGGTTGGTAGTTTTACGAGCAACCTGCTGTGATATAAATGAACCTTGCTCGTTTATTGGGGTGAAAACTTTATTATCTTGAAGAACTTATCACACATCCAAAACTGAAGCATGGGTTCTGGTTACTCATAAAAGCATAGTTTCATGCTACCAAAAACGATATTTGCCCAAACTTATATGTTACTTCTCGTCTCCATTCTGTTCCTGTTTGTTTTTTTTTTTCTGTTATAGTTGCCCTCTCTATTTTTTGTTCCTTCCGTACTCTTTTTACTTCCAATTTAAAATTATCTATTGTTGATGATTATTAACCTGGGCTTGTTAGGGGAATCTGTACTTAACGCGATTTTCTTTTTATTTATCTTTTGTTTCCACTGAAATCTTCCTTCCCTTCGTTCTCTGTTATCTCAATCTTCTTTTTGACCTTTGGGTTTCCTCTTATTTTAATGTTCCTCTGATTTTACTTCCCTTTCTCTGTCCTCTCTATTTTTTCACAGCATATGTTCTTTCTGTTTTCTCAACTCAATCCATTCTTTTGTTTTTTTTTTCTGATCTTTGTTTTTTTTTCTGTTCTCTTTGGCTTTTATTTAAATGTTTTCTTAATACTTACTGTTTTGTTTATCATCTGCTTTTCTGTTCCCTTTATTCTCTCATTTCCCTCTATACACACTGTTTAACCTAATGTACCCGATCTGTCATCCACGTTCACTCTTTTAAATCAGTCTGTTTGTTTCTCTCGACTCTCTCCTCTCTATTCTCTCTAATTTATCTGTTCTCTCTGTTCTCTCAGAATCATAAGCAGGATTCTCTCAGAATCCTGAGCAAGATTCTCTCAGAGTCCTTAGCAGGATACTCTGTTCTCTGTTCTCTCTGTTTTCTCTGGTCTCCCTGTTCTCTCTGTTCTCTCTGTTCTCTCTGTTCTCTCTGTTCTCTCTGTTCTCTCTGTTCTCTCTGTTCTCTCTGTTCTCTCTGTTCTCTCTGTTCTCTCTGTTCTCTCTGTTCTCTCTGTTCTCTCTGTTCTCTCTGTTCTCTCTGTTCTCTCTGTTCTCTCTGTTCTCTCTGTTCTCTCTGTTCTCTCTGTTCTCTCTGTTCTCTCTGTTCTCTCTGTTCTCTCTGTTCTCTCTGTTCTCTCTGTTCTCTCTGTTCTCTCTGTTCTCTCTGTTCTCTCTGTTCTCTCTGTTCTCTCTGTTCTCTCTGTTCTCTCTGTTCTCTCTGTTCTCTCTGTTCTCTCTGTTCTCTCTGTTCTCTCTGTTCTCTCTGTTCTCTCTGTTCTCTCTGTTCTCTCTGTTCTCTCTGTTCTCTCTGTTCTCTCTGTTCTCTCTGTTCTCTCTGTTCTCTCTGTTCTCTTTGTTCTCTCTGTTCTCTCTGTTCTCTCTGTTCTCTCTGTTCTCTCTGTTCTCTCTGTTATCTCTGTTATCTCTGTTCTCTCTGTTCTCTCTGTTCTCTCTGTTCTCTCTGTTCTCTCTGTTCTCTCTGTTCTCTCTGTTCCCTCTGTTCTCTCTGTTCTCTCTGTTCTCTCTGTTCTCTCTGTTCTCTCTGTTCTCTCTGTTCTCTCTGTTCTCTCTGTTCTCTCTGTTCTCTCTGTTCTCTCTGTTCTCTCTGTTCTCTCTGTTCTCTCTGTTCTCTCTGTTCTCTCTGTTCTGTCTGTTCTCTCTGTTCTGTCTGTTCTCTCTGTTCTGTCTGTTCTCTCTGTTCTCTCTGTTCTCTCTGTTCTCTCTGTTCTCTCTGCTCTCTGTTCTCTCTGTTCTCTCTGTTCTCTCTGTTCTCTCTGTTCTCTCTGTTCTCTCTGTTCTCTCTGTTCTCTCTGTTCTCTCTGTTCTCTCTGTTCTCTCTGTTCTCTCTGTTCTCTCTGTTCTCTCTGTTCTCTCTGTTCTCTCTGTTCTCTCTGTTCTCTCTGTTCTCTCTGTTCTCTCTGTTCTCTCTGTTCTCTCTGTTCTCTCTGTTCTCTCTGTTCTCTCTGTTCTCTCTGTTCTCTCTGTTCTCTCTGTTCTCTCTGTTCTCTCTGTTCTCTCTGTTCTCTCTGTTCTCTCTGTTCTCTCTGTTCTCTCTGTTCCGAAAGGATTCCGGCAGAAACCAGCTCAGGATTCCGGAAGAATCCTGTTTAGAATTCTCGAAAAATCCTGCTCAAGATTCCGGGAGAATCCTGCTTAGGATTCTGAGAATTCTGAGAGAATCCTGCTCAGGATTCCGGGAGAATCCTGCTCAGGATTCCGGGAGAATCCTGCTCAGGATTCTGGGAGAATACTGTTCAGGTTTCCGGGAGAAAACTGTTCAGGTTTCCGGGAGAATCCTACTCAGGACTCCGAGAGAATCCTCTCAGGATTCCGGGAGAATCCTCTCAGGATTCCGGGAGAATCCTGCTCAGAATTCCGGGAGAATCCAGCTTAGAGTTCGTAAAGAATCCTGCTCAGGATTCCCGGAGAATCCTGCTCAGGATTCCCGGAGAATCCCCGAAGAATCCTGCTCTGGATTCCCGGAGAATCCTGCTCAGGAATCCCGGAGAATCCTGCTCAGGATTCCCGGAGAATCCTGCTCAGGATTCCCGGAGAATCCTGCTCAGGATTCCCGGAGAATCCTGCTCAGGATTCCCGGAGAATCCTGCTCAGCATTTAGGGAGAATCCTGCTCAGGATTCCAGGAGAACGCTGCTCAGGATTCTGAGAGAATTCAGCTCAGAGTTTGTACAGAATCCTGCACAGGATTCTGGGAGAATCCTGCTCAGGATTCCAGGAGCACGCTGCTCAGGATTCTGAGAGAATTCAGCTCAGAGTTTGTACAGAATCCTGCTCAGGATTCTGAGA
This sequence comes from Aedes albopictus, assembly GCF_035046485.1. Lineage (NCBI taxonomy): Eukaryota > Metazoa > Arthropoda > Insecta > Diptera > Culicidae > Aedes > Aedes albopictus. The sequence goes on along the minus strand of NC_085138.1, from coordinate 418,450,722 downwards.
GAACCCTGCTCAGGATTCTGGGAGAATCCTGCTCAGGATACTGGGAGAATCCTGCTCAGGATTCTAGGAGAATCCTGCTCAGGATTCTGGGAGAATCCTGCTCAGGATTCTGGGAGAATCCTGCTCAGGATTCTGGGAGAATCCTGCTCAGGATTCTGGGAGAATCCTGCTCAGGATTCTGGGAGAATCCTGCTCAGGATTCTGGGAGAATCCTGCTCAGGATTCTGGGAGAATCCTGCTCACGATTCTGGGAGAATCCTGCTCAGGATTCTGGGAGAATCCTGCTCAGGATTCTGGGAGAATCCTGCTCAGGATTCGGAGAGAATCCTGCTCAGGATTCTGGGAGAATCCTGCTCAGGATTCTGGGAGAATCCTGCTCAGGATTCTGGGAGAATCTTGCTCAGGATTCTGAGAGAATGCTGCTTAGGATTCTGAGAGAATGCTGCTCAGGATTTTGAGATTATCCTGCTTGAGATTCTGAGAGAATCTTGCTCAGAAATTTGAGTTTATCTTGCTCAGAATTCTGAGAGTATCCTGCTCTGAATTCTGGAGGATCTGCTCAGGATTCTTGGAAAATCCTATTTGAACTATGGAGGAATCTCATTCAGGATTCTGGGAAAACCCTGCTCAATATTCCAGGACAACCCTGCTCATAATTCTGAATTGTGTAAGAATCCAGCTAAGCATACCGTTCTTCTGTTCTTCTGTTCTTCTGTTCTTCTGTTCTTCTGTTCTTCTGTTCTTTTGTTCTTCTGTTCTTCTGTTCTTCTGTTTTTCTGTTCTTCTGTTCTTCTGTTCTTCTGTTCTTCTGTTCTTCTGTTCTTCTGTTCTTCTGTTCTTCTGTTCTTCTGTTCTTCTGTTCTTCTGTTCTTCTGTTCTTCTGTTCTTCTGTTCTTCTGTTCTTCTGTTCTTCTGTTCTTCTGTTCTTCTGTTCTTCTGTTCTTCTGTTCTTCTGTTCTTCTGTTCTTCTGTTCTTCTGTTCTTCTGTTCTTCTGTTCTTCTGTTCTTCTGTTCTTCTGTTCATCTGTTCTTCTGTTCTTCTGTTCTTCTGTTCTTCTGTTCTTCTGTTCTTCTGTTCTTCTGTTCTTCTGTTCTTCTGTTCTTCTGTTCTTCTGTTCTTCTGTTCTTCTGTTCTTCTGTTCTTCTGTTCTTCTGTTCTTCTGTTCTTCTGTTCTTCTGTTCTTCTGTTCTTCTGTTCTTCTGTTCTTCTGTTCTTCTGTTCTTCTGTTCTTCTGTCCTTCTGTTCTTCTGTTCTTCTGTTCTTCTGTTCTTCTGTTCTTCTGTTCTTCTGTTCTTCTGTTCTTCTGTTCTTCTGTTCTTCTGTTCTTCTGTTCTTCTGTTCTTCTGTTCTTCTGTTCTTCTGTTCTTCTGTTCTTCTGTTCTTCTGTTCTTCTGTTCTTCTGTTCTTCTGTTCTTCTGTTCTTCTGTTCTTCTGTTCTTCTGTTCTTCTGTTCTTCTGTTCTTCTGTTCTTCTGTTCTTCTGTTCTTCTGTTCTTCTGTTCTTCTGTTCTTCTGTTCTTCTGTTCTTCTGTTCTTCTGTTCTTCTGTTCTTCTGTTCTTCTGTTCTTCTGTTCTTCTGTTCTTCTGTTCTTCTGTTCTTCTGTTCTTCTGTTCTTCTGTTCTTCTGTTCTTCTGTTCTTCTGTTCTTCTGTTCTTCTGTTCTTCTGTTCTTCTGTTCTTCTGTTCTTCTGTTCTTCTGTTCTTCTGTTCTTCTGTTCTTCTGTTCTTCTGTTCTTCTGTTCTTCTGTTCTTCTGTTCTTCTGTTCTTCTGTTCTTCTGTTCTTCTGTTCTTCTGTTCTTCTGTTCTTCTGTTCTTCTGTTCTTCTGTTCTTCTGTTCTTCTGTTCTTCTGTTCTTCTGTTCTTCTGTTCTTCTGTTCTTCTGTTCTTCTGTTCTTCTGTTCTTCTGTTCTTCTGTTCTTCTGTTCTTCTGTTCTTCTGTTCTTCTGTTCTTCTGTTCTTCTGTTCTTCTGTTCTTCTGTTCTTCTGTTCTTCTGTTCTTCTGTTCTTCTGTTCTTCTGTTCTTCTGTTCTTCTGTTCTTCTGTTCTTCTGTTCTTCTGTTCTTCTGTTCTTCTGTTCTTCTGTTCTTCTGTTCTTCTGTTCTTCTGTTCTTCTGTTCTTCTGTTCTTCTGTTCTTCTGTTCTTCTGTTCTTCTGTTCTTCTGTTCTTCTGTTCTTCTGTTCTTCTGTTCTTCTGTTCTTCTGTTCTTCTGTTCTTCTGTTCTTCTGTTCTTCTGTTCTTCTGTTCTTCTGTTCTTCTGTTCTTCTGTTCTTCTGTTCTTCTGTTCTTCTGTTCTTCTGTTCTTCTGTTCTTCTGTTCTTCTGTTCTTCTGTTCTTCTGTTCTTCTGTTCTTCTGTTCTTCTGTTCTTCTGTTCTTCTGTTCTTCTGTTCTTCTGTTCTTCTGTTCTTCTTTTCTTCTGCTTACTTTTCATTTGATAATTGTAAAAAAAATGTTTATTCGAAATCATCTTGCTGTGTTCCACTTATGTAACTTTCTTAGTGATTTCAAATTGAGATAAATGAGAATTCAGACAAACTGCACTCTATGACAATAACATCCACCCACCCAACAGTAATATGCTCCCATCATGTAAATGCTATTGCCTCTCCTACTATCACATTGTATGGCGCCAACCGTGTTCAGACGAAGACTTCACAGCTGCATATCCGGCGACTACCGTCGACCATCGTTGCGCACAACACCATAGCAGACTATCTGTTAAACGCTTATTCATTCGCACCCACACGTCGCCGCGATAAAGATCTATTGCCTGGCATTACCGGCCGGTCTCCCGTCGGCGCCTGGACAGAGCTCACCGGAAATTTGTTCCCGAGAAATGCACATATTAATTCAGTTCGACCTTACCACCCCCGAGGGAAAGCCTGGTACGACGTTCAGGTTCGCATTCCGGCGGTCACCATTGCCGAGCCTGCCGACATATTGGATTGTCTCTTCCCAGAATGCGAACGCTTCATCCACGCGGTGTGGAAGCCGGAGGAAGACATATCGTCTGTCAGTCGTACGTTTCGCTCATTATGCCTGGGAAGTCCGTCTGTCGATATGGCGGTGGTCATTTATCCTTTGCCGCCAATACAGCACTTCGGAATGTCAATGTGTGTGGCGAACGGTAAGCCGGTGCGGTGCCGGAGTGGATTTCGAGACGGATGGCGCTTGGCAGCTATTGATGCCCGGTGATCAATAAGGGTCGAATGTGGAATTGGGATGGAATACTGATTGTGGGAGAAGTTTGCTTCAAGAATGGTGGACTGCTAACAATTGCGATCATTAGGAGTAAGCGGGGTAAAATGTAGCTCCTCAGCTCCAGAGTTCAGCTAGAATAGAAATGGTAAACTGATAAGAATAACATCTGTCGGGATAAAAAATATTCCCCACATATCTATGCAGTACTGACTGAAACATTTTGCCCAAAACCAGATTTCATTCCACATCTTCCAAGTAATGGTAGGAGCAACGAAGTCGGAATCTAGTCAAACGTATTAATTTACAAATAATCTTTTCATTGTCGCATTAACCCGGCATAAAAGAAAATGAAATCACTTTAAACTAAGCCTGCAACATCAACAGAACGAACCAGACCTCCTGACAAAAAAACCAAAAGCGACAATCTCATAAACCCACAAAATATTCAATTTTCCATTCTGCTGACTCAAGACATCAATTTTCTCGCTTGTATCCATGCTATGGTATGCTCGTTTAGCGCGGCTCCATTGTCGATGGCGGCGGGAACTTCACTTGAATGCTGAGTTGCTTGCACTCTGGAAGAGCATGTGGATGGTGTTTTCCTCTGCGTCGACCGCCGACCTCATCTCTGAACTCTGCACTCTGAGGGGAACCTACAAGAATGGCGAGAAATTTGCCCATGTTCTCCATAAACATTTTTGATTGCTTTGGTTTTATTTTGCGACGCGACACCCACCAACAACGGCACTTGGCGATGCGCGCCGCCCTCCCGAGAATGTGACTGCTTTGAACGCAGCTCACATGGGGCGAAAATCCTCATGTAAATCTCAGTGATGCAATTCGGGAGTCAGGGGCGTCGCTATATCTCGGAACTGGAAGATCGAGACAAATGCCCCTTTAAGATATTGTCCCTCTAATCAAACAAAAAAAAAAACAGGAAAAACTCTTAATGAAATCTCTGGATCAGTTCTAACAACAAAAATTCCTGGACGAATCACAAGAGTAATTAATGGAGGAATTACATGGGAAAGTTCCAAAAAGAATCCCTGCATAATTCTTTAAAAACGTCCAGTTGGAGTTCCTCCAAGAATGTATGCTGAGATTCCAGTTTTTCCAAGTATTTCTACACGAAATTAATCCAGGAATTTACCCTGAGATTTCTAAAAAAAATCCTTCTAAATTCCTCTACAATTTTTTCATGTGATACCCTCAGGGATGCCTCAATGATTCCTCTCGGAAAATCACTCAAAAAATTGCTGAGATCCCTTCCAAATTTCCTACTAGGCTTTCTCAAGAAATGTTTGTCGAGATTTATCAAGCATGTTTGGCTTAGATATCTCCAGTTATCGGTCTTACGGGGTCCTCTACAAACTTTTTGAAGAAATCTTAGCAACTTTTCTTGAGCTACAGACTCCCTGAAGAAATCTCAAAAGGATTGCCTTCAATGGAAAAAGAATGCCAAAAAGAATTCTTGGAAGAATCCGAAGACAAATTTATGAAGGAATCACTGAGGAAAAGCTCTTTGGAAATCCTATCACCGCAGAAATTGTTTGAGGAATTCCACCATTAGGTATAACCAGAGGATTTCCTGAAAAAACCCCTGTAGAAATTTCTGAAGAAACTCCAAGAGGAATTCCTGGAGGATTTCTTGGAGAAATCCCTGGAAGAATCACAGGAGAAATTTCTGGGGACAACTAATCTACGCTTGTCCACGTAGACGAGAGTGGAGGTATCCAGAGGTATTCAGATCAACTTATGAATCGCAAGTGCTCATGTTTTTAAAATAAGTTGCCAAATTTTGAAGATTTATGCAAAATTTCAAAATTCTGTTGTTTGAGACGAAACTGGAAACATTCATCACTTTTTGATTTTTCATTGAATAAAAAAATGCAAATTTGACTTATTTTCCTCTATATGGGTAAAATTGTCAAACCGGAACAACTTTATTCGTCGTGAGAGAATTTGACATTAAATAACAGTTCATTAAGTGCCAATATATTGTTGATAATCGTTACAAATTTCAGTCAATTTGGTTTACTGGTTTCCGAGATATGACAGTTCAAAATTTTGCTGTTAAAAAAATAGTGTTTTACCAGAAGAGTTCTAACTTCGTGAAAGATTAACCAATCGAGCTCAAATTTGTATCGATGATGCACTTATAATAAGTTGATGAGCAGTCAAAATTTGAGATTTTTTGATGCACTCTATGAAAAGTTACAGCTTGTTGAACTTTTTTGTGAGAGAGAAAAAATTTGCCTATCCCAAGCATTTCGGTCATCCTCTGTATATGTTGAAGTGTTACACAACCATTGCACATTGACGATGTATCAGAGTTAATTCATGGTTTTACCGAAAACCCATGCCACAAAATGAGCTTCTGAAACTAACATTTTTCTGATCCAACATCCATATTGCTCATATTTTCCATTAGTTTGGGATTGCTCTGACGAAGCTCACGACAATTTTCGAAAATAATTCCTCTCCCGCTCCAAAATGTATGCACATTTCACACAACAGAGACGTGTAGATGTTCATCTAATTCCATCCGAAGGAGATTTGGATTGTGAAAAGGAACAAACCATGGGCATTAGTGGAATCGTGTTCAGTTCTGTGCCTTCAGGGCACGGAGATGGTCAAGTGGCTCCGTAGCTTGGAGGAACGAAGCGCCTGTCTAGCGAATTGGGAGTCGTGGGTTCAATTCCCACCGGAGCACGTAGATTTTTTTTTTCATCATTAATTTCTCAATTTGTTCATCAAACACGTGTTTCTGTTGTGTGCATGAATGTCAGAGCAATCAAACGCTGAACATTATCAGTTATCTCTTTATTCAATACAATAAATAAGGATAAAAATTTTAAATTTTTATTTCCAACATTTTTGTTTTTTTTTTCTTTGTCCACGCGGACATTAGAAGACAGGGGTAGGGATTAGCGAAATGTCCACACTTGTCCACGGGATGGAAGGTAGGAGTAAAAAATCATGGTTTTTCTGTCCACGTGTATATGGACACACCCCCTGGGGAGGAATCCCTTCAGAAATTCCAGGTTGGATATCAAAATGATTTCCTGGATGAACCCTTAAAGAAATCAACAGAGGAATCCCAAAAGAAATCTTTAAAGGAATCCTCGGAAAATCCCATGAGGAATCACGAGAAGAATCTTTTGAGGCAGGCATTCCTGGAAGGATTCCAAGAGGAATTCCTGAACGAACCCTAGGAAATAGCCGTGAAAGAATTCCATGAGGAAATTTCGGAAGAGTCCATGGAGAAATGGAAGATTCACAAGAAGAATTACTGGGGGAATCTCAGCAGGCAATCCTTGCAGGAATCCTTGGAAAAATCCCTGGAGAAATAACGGTCGGACAAATCCGGGCATCCAATTTTCCTTCGCTCACGCGAGTGACGATCCAACACCACGGTGTTATCCAGATAAAGCAGCCTTGCATTAATGGACGATTGAAAAAGCTCTCACTCTGTTTTTCTTCCGAGATAAAAGTGTTCTGTCTCTCATTAGCGCTCACTCACAAAACGTATCCACTTGCCAGAGGAGATGTTTGCACAGTATGCACCAATTCACATTTTTACCCTGTTGACGTCTGAGTGGTGGGGATTGTTTTTATTACCGTACGGGTTTGGGCCGAAGGGTCTCAGATTTTCATGATACTTTTTCCACAGGCAGAGCTCATGGATATATGAACAAAAAAAATTGAGAAAAAATCAGGGTCGCCTATTTTTCCGGGAAACTCAGGTGGAATTTTTTATGTTTTCCCCTGACAATACTAACTTTGAAAAATCATAACTCAAGAACGACGCATCGTAGAAACAAAGTTTTTTTTTCAGAAAATGAAAGCAAATTTTCTCAGGAATCAAAAAAAAAAAATGAACTGGAAAAAGTTTTCCACAAAATTTTCCACAGTTGAGAAATTTCATAAAGAAAAGCCGGAAAAACTATGTCCGAACTCGTGGAAAATTTTCAAAAAAATATTTTTGAGAGGGTAATTTCATAAGCTTTGATCGCTGAAATTTTTAGAATGCACTTCATTTTCGTTCCTGAGTTATGGAAAAAAATGTGAAAAATGACCATATTATAGGCATGGTCTTTTTCACAAAATTGGCCATAACTCAGTTACTAAAAAAAAGTACATTCCAAAAATTTCAGAGATCAAAGCTTATAAAATTACCTTTTCAAGAATATTTTTTTGAAAATTTTCCGCGAGTTCGGGCATAGTTTTTCCGGCTTTTCTTTATGAATTTTCTCAACGGTGGAAAATTTTGTGGAAAACTTTTTCCACTTCATATTTTTTTTGGATTCCTGAGAAAATTTGCTTTCATTTCCATTAAAAACTTTGTTTCTACGATGCTTCGTTATGATTCTTCAAAGAAAAGGCTTTAATGGCACATTTGGACATCTTTCAACAAAATTGGCCATAACTCAAAAACGAAAAAAAGTGCATTCCAAAAATTTCAACGATAAAAGCTTATAAAATTTATTATTTTAATAATATTATTTTAAAATTTAATATTTTTTTGAAAATTTTCCGCGAGTTCGGGCATAGTTTTTCCGGCTTTCTTTACGTATTTTCTCAACTGTGGAAAATTTTGTGGGAAACTTTTTCCAGTTCATATTTTTTTAAAATTCCTGAGAAAATTTGCTTTCATTTTCTTAAAAAAACTTTGTTTCTAAGATGCTTCGTTCTTGAGTTAGATTTTTCAAAGTAAGTAGTGTCAGGGGAAAACAAAAAAATTCCACCTGAGTTTTCCGGGAAAATAGGCGACCCTGAATTTTTCCCAATTTTTTTTTGTTCATATATCCATGAGCCCTGCCTGCGGAAAAACTTTCATGGAAATCTGAGACCCTTCAGCCCAATTTGTACGATAATAAAAAAAATGCCATGTTAACTGTTGACAATGGGAACAAGTTCATTTTATGTAAGCACGGTACCACTAAACGTCAAATTATTTATCTCGTGCATCGGTGGAGACGTTTTGTTACTCTCAGACGGAGTGATGCTCTGTTGTTTATTCGGATAAGCTTATGCTCATGATTCGACACAGAAAAGTGAGTTTTGGATACCGAGATGGTTCCGCATCTGTAATAATTCATTCGACAAAGTTTCTAAAAACAGTCTTTCCCGCAACTTTGCAGAAGACACCTGAACAGAGATGCCAGATATACAGATTTTTCTGTATTATACAGAATTTTGACCTTCCATACAGACAAGATACAGAGTACAGAAAAGTACAGATTTTTGAAATGTGATACAGATTTCTACAGAAAGCATAAAATTTGAAGTATTTTTCAATGAATTCAATGAATACTATGCTTAAACTTTGAAGAATTTATGAAAATTTATTCATTTTCACACATGTTATAAAAAAATAAATACCAGTAAAATTTCAAAATCATTAAAAAGTAGTACATTTTTTTAATTTCTATTAAAATCGAGGACTCCCAGTATCTACTCTACCCTCAAACACGGCGATACAGAAAAATCTGTATTGATACAGATTTTTGATGAAAATAATCTGGCATCTCTGCACCTGAACTCCATGTTCTTGTAAATGAAGTGAAATTCTTGTCTTTTTTTCAAGGTGGATTACATATATAGATTAAAATAACACGGGTCCAACCGGTACACGTTGAATCCCCGAAATGGCCCAGAAACCCCCTGGAAGCTCCTGAAATTCAAATGGAACTCCCTAAAACCTTTCTGAAAGCCTCAACGACCCCTCCACCCAAAACCCCTGGGACCCTCTGGTATCTGAAATTGATTTGAAACCCTTTCTCTTGAATTTCTATGAAATGCTTCTGGAACTCCTGAATCCCTCTGTAAAGATATTTATTTTTTTTTCGTCAACCGATGTAGACTATGTTATTTACATATGTATACATTGTCTTAACATGCTGTTCTTAAACCGTATGCTTCTGATCAAATGTTTTAGATGTTTTTTTAAATATATATATTTTTTAAATATGTAAAACCATTGATCAGAAATATATTTTGAGAAAATCTCGAAAGTTTTTTTCTAAAATATTTTTTTTTAAACCTAAGGTTCTCCTGGAGAAAAAAAAAGACAATTACACCGTCTTCGACCCGGCGACCTCTACAGACTGAACATTACTAACATTAGACAACGGACAACACATATAACACCCAGTGGCCCAGTGAAGAATTTTCCGTTTGACGAAAAGTTTTTCCCGACTGGAGCGGGAATCGAACCCACACTCCAAGACTTGCGAGACACCTAAACGACTGACGCCGCTAACCGCTCGGCCACGAAGCTCAGAACATCGCAGAACTATGTTGAACTAAATAAATTATGCTCTAGAAGTACAGTCGGTTTTTTTTACGCGGTTTTCATTTACGCGGCCGCGTAAATGAAAACTCCATACAAAAAAAAAATCAACATCTTATTTTTGCATGATTCGTCGAGAAATGGTGAGACTTTTTTTACGCGGTTTTTTTTTTTTTTTGAACTGAGTTTTTTTTACGCGGTACGTATCTCTCGCGTGAAATAAAACCTGACTGTATTTCGATTTTTTTTATGATTTTCTAATGTTTAAGGATATTGTTATCAGATAGCTTGAGATATCTTTCTGGGAGTAAGTGATGAGTAATGGATAAATATTCTCCTTTTTGATATGTAATGAATCAATTCTCTTCTGGCTTTTCTTAATACTATTTTGTTTAAATTCACAGTTTAACGTTCTCATACGCATTTCCTGAATAAAATTTCAAATATATATTCTTAACGGAAATTACAAAATGCTTTTAAAGAATTCCGTTATCCATGTGAAAGAACAGAATTTGTGTTTGCAGTAAATTGCAGATCTGTTTTTTTTTTTCAGGCGGATTGAATAAAAATATGATCGACTATCATACTTGATTTTTTTGAAGAAATACTAATAAATGTTAAGCAACGATCTCAGGAATGATATACAGGGGGTGGCCAAAATATTTATGGTCGGTATCTCTTTTTTTCTCACAAAAAAAGTTCAACAAACTGTAACTTTTCATAGAGTGCTTAAAAAATTCTCAAATTTTGACTGTTTAAAACAGAAGTAGAAAATCTTTAGATATCAAAACTAAAATGTAATGACATTGATGTAAAAAATTAGCTTCTTTTTCGAGAAAGATCCGAAAAGTGTCAATCCATCATAACTTTTTCAACGTTCAAAATGTTCCTATTTTTTAAGAACTTTTAAAGCATCAATATATTGTCGATAAACGTTCAAAATTCCATTCGATCCGGTTCACTGGTTAAGGAGAAATGACAGTTCCAAAAATTAGTTTTCTAAAAAAAATGTGTTTTACAAGAACGGTTCTAGCTTCGCGAAAAATCACCTAAACGAGCACAAATTTGTACCAATGAAGCAGGACCACCCCACTCACTATCAAAATTGCAACCGAACTTCTTAATTCAAACTCGCTGTCTTAAAGATATGTCATCATCTATAAAAATTCACCAACACTTCTTAAAACTACACCACTTTATTTTCCGAATGAAAAAAAAAATATTTTTTTTAAATTTTTGCAATGCACTGAATTAGAAAAGAACATCTACAAATGAAACAAACTAGCTGACTATCTAAAACACTGAATTGAATCACTAACTAACTGCCTGAACTGAGCTACTTTTTCCCAAGTTTAAATGGAAAAACCTAAGCAAACTGGTCTCAACTATTTTTCCAGGTTAAGATGGAGTACAAGAGTTGTCGATAAGCCAGAAATGGCGTCGAGCTCAGGACCCAAACTTAACAATGGAAAAATTCTAAACACAAACTCACTCCCGATCCTTGGAGCTGCTACCCCTTATATAAGGGTCCTCTCCCTAACCATCAACTCTTATTCTCCTGATCATAATTATGATCCGATCAAAAAAATCTCCAGGACTCTCCCCGAGACCAGAGGGAAATTTATCTCCCGATGCCCCATGCATAATTGCTTATTAATTACGCTCTTTTCTAATCTTTGCAGGCTAAAATATAAACGACTCATAAGAAAGTGATCATTCGTCATAAATAATTCCAAAAGTCCCAGTGAAGAAACAGGGGTGTAAGCAGTAATAAATAACAAAAGTTCCATAAACAAATAGAAAAATGCATAAATAAATCAAAAGTTTCCATAAATAATTGATTTTTGAGCAATTAAAAACGTCAAAAATGCAATGAATAATTCAACTGTTGCAATAAAAAAAGCCAATTTTCCCACCAAAAAACTTCGAATTTTCCATAAATAAATCCGATTTTTCCATAATAAATTGGGAAATTCACAATAAAAAAATATCTAAAAAGCAATAAATAATTCAAAAAGTGCAATAACAAAAAAATAAATTATCAATAAATGTCAAAAAACGAGCAATAAACGTAAATGCATTTTGAGCCAAAAATTACATAGACCATGCGGCGAAGCCGCATAGAGGATTGAGGAACTGAGGCGGCAGAAGGCCGCAGAAGTTTCCGATATCCGATGCACCGCAACTGCATCGATTCGGTTCTAGGCAAACCACAGATTCAAGAATTTGCCCGGTATAATGCAAACATAGATGTTATCCCTTTTTTTAGGTCCGACGAGCGATAGCGAGTTCGGACAGCAAGCAATTGCTTGGTAAATTGCAATCATAGTTACGCAAGCTTTTCAGTCGATTCAATCATAAAAGTGCGATTCAGCATTTCACTGTCTCATACTTTTCTGCATTTGTTTTTCATGGGTAATTTCGTCATTTTTTATTGCATTTTTTGAATTTTTTATTGCTTTTTCGATATTTTTTTATTGTGAATTTTCTAATTTATTATGGAAAAATCGGATTTATTTATGGAAAATGCGAAGTTATTTGGTGGGAAAATTGGCTTTTTTTATTGCAACAATTGATTTATTCATTGCATTTTTGACGTTTTTAATTGCTCAAAAATCAATTATTTATGGAAACTTTTGATTTATTTATGCATTTTTCTATTTGTTTATGGAACTTTTGTTATTTATTACTGCTTACACCCCTGTTTCTTCACTGGGACTTTTCGAATTATTTATGGGAAATTTTGTATTTATTATAGAACGTTTAATTGTCTGCCAATCTTTGCATCTCCCACATCCATGAGAGCAATACTAAACTCTTCCCTACACGAATGCTCGATTTTCCCATGCCTCCCATTTCGCCATCTCACATCCGCGAGATTAATTGAGTCTCCAGAACGAATGGCCAATTTATTCACACCTCTGAGATTCGAACCTCCCGAAAACTCTCCCCAAAACAAAATTCTGAGGGGAGCGAAAGTACTCGCGAATTCAATCTCAAAATTTCTTCCCTAAGTAGCTGAGTCATCAAGGGCCACATCCGAACTTGATTTTTCACGAACGCATCGGGCGATCATAAATTTATGGTGCTTATCTTTCATCGATTCAAAACATAATTTTTACGATTCATTTATGATCGTCGTCTGTGATTACCTTTCTTTTCGGGGAAGGTTATGCATTGCCAAGTTTTTTCTTGTTGCCAAAAACAATCAGATCATTCTTCTCAATCCATTTTACGATCAGATTTCTAGGCAATTGTTTATTTCATCAAGACGACCCTGTATGTACTTGATTTTCGTCACCCATAATAAAGCATTGTCCAGTTAGAATCCGGACGCAAAGGATAATTTATTGTGACACTCTCAATGATCATAATCATATTTTTTTTACAGCAGTCTGATCATAAACAAGTACACTATTGATGGTGAAAATTTCATCAATTTTCTTGCTACGAGTAAAAAGTTATTTCAGATTGGAGACAAGTGAAGGAAAAAAATCTTGCACAAACACGCTGAAAATTAAGCGTGGTCAGGTACGACAGTCGCGAAAAATGTTAATGTCTCCATAACCATTATGTGTTATGTGCACAGATGTTGTTAACCATGTCATGAGGAAGTGCCCAAGGAAGATTGAAGTTTATGTTCATGGATAAATCTGCTTGGAATTCCAAGATTTGCCAGGAAGTTCGAGCTCTGGACATCGTTTTCTCACATCACGATTTTGACACCAAATGTGTACAAAGATGATAACCTCAAGAATCGCGTGCTGCTTTTCAAAAATGCACACAAGGGATCTGTAGAGGTTTGAGCTAATTTGGTGAGCTATCACGACAGCCTGAGATGTGTAGTGGTGTCATCACTGTTGGATAGTGTTTATTAACGAAAAAACACTCAAATTTCGCTTCTTTGGAATTCACTGAATATCCCTTAATTTCGCAAGAAAAGAAATATTTGGCAAAGTTTCTTTGGAATCCTAATCAGATTGGTAGAGGGTCTCAGGACACTACACAGATGACCTGATTGTTAAACAAATCCGCCGAAGGGGTTGATGTTAAAATTTACTACCATTGTGCAGATTTTTAAGGAAGTAATCACGGAAAAAATGAGAAAATGTATTAAAAATTAAATTAAATAATTTTAATGATATTTTTCCATGAAAGTACAGTAAATTATCTTTGTTTTGAGGGCTTCACCTTTTCTTTTTGTTATTCCACCTCTGAGATATAAGTGATTATCTGCGTCCGGATTCTAACTGGACAATGCTTTACAGGCAGAGAAGGCTTCAACATATGTTGAAAACCATGCCCAATGCTTATGCCATAAAATATAAGCCGAGATCCCAAAATGTTGGTTTCCTTTTCTCGATTCATTCTTGAACTCCTGACTCTCTCCCTTTTTGTCGCTTGTTCTCAATGTTCCCAACAATTGATATCATTGTTCATCAAATATCGTTTACCAAAACAAAATATGTTTTTCCTTCGATACTTTTCATATCTCTTATTTCGGCATGAGCGAAAAATGCAAAATTGTTGCAAATGATTGGGGAAAAGGGTGGCGTATGCCCCATTCCCGAGAAATGGCAAAAAATATGATTTTGGCAATAACTAGCTGAATCTCAATTCAGCGATTTGTTGCACCAATGACGCACATAAAATAGGTTGACAAACGGTCAAAATTGCCTTGTATGAAAAGTTTGTGAGAGAATATGTGAGTTTGCTGCATTTCTTCAAAATTAATTTTTTACAAAATTTAGGCCGGAACAAATCTCATTCAAGGGGGGGGGGATGATAAAATTATAAATAATAAATGTATTTGATGAAGAAATACCCAAAAATTAGGCAATATTGCACTGTTGAAAATGCTTTGACATCCATGTGCACAACAGAACATGTGCTCGATGAACAAATTGAGATTTGAAATTATGAAAAGAAATCCACGTACTCCGGTGAGACTCGAACTCACGACTCCCAATTCGCTAGACGGGCGCTTCTATTCCTTCAAGCTACGGAGTCACTCGACTATCTCCGCCGCCAGCAGGCCTAGAACTGAACTCGATTCCACAATCGCACATGGTTATCTTCTTTTCACAATCCAAACCCCCTTCGGATGGGATTAGATGAACATCTAACACATTGTCTGTTGTGCACATGTATGTCAAAGCGGGAGAGGAAGTTATTTTTAATTGTCGAGAGCTTCGGGCACTGCCTTCCAATCACTTATTGGTATGGCAATTAGTGTGCATTTTCAACAGTGTAATTTCCCACATGGCTTGGTCAGCCAAAGCAAAATCAAGAAATTGACATAGGCAATATTGTTAAACTCACCGAATTTGATAAGCAGTTTTCTGGGCGACTTTAATTTCACCCTAAAATTTTAAATTTATTGAATAATTTATTTGTGTTCCCTCTCAAAATGTTGAATTTTGACCAAAATGTTCCGAGAGGGGCGAGGGGTGACATAAGACGAATTTCGCACCAACTCGTCTTCGGGGTTGGCAGCACATCCTCAGAATGTTATGAAATTTTGTAGGTTTCAAGACTTTACCTTTTCAAGCAACTTTGCATTTTTTGTTTTTTCAAAATTAACCTAGACTAACATTTAAAAAGAGTCAAAGTTTTTTAACCGTTTTTTTTCACAAAAAAATAACTCGAATATGATAAGATGTACAAAAAAGTGATGTTTTGGGACATTTAGAGAATTGTCCAAGCTTTCATGAAAAATATTTAAAAAATTCTAAGTACATTTTTACACGCTAAAAATATATTTTTAAAATTAAAAGTCAATTTACAGAAAAAGCTCACTTTTTTATGTTTTGAAATTTTTTTCCAAGAAAGTCAATATTGTTGCCTAACTTTCCTCCATACATCACAAGATGGGCACTTTTAAGGAAAAAAAGTTTTTCCAACAAAAACTTTTTCATGTTAGTTTTTTTAGCGTGTTGCGCATTAGCCGTTTTTTTCACCAAAAATATAACTCGAATATGATAAGTTGTACAAGAAAGTGATGTATGGGGGACTTTTAGGGAATTGTCCAAGCTTTCAAGAAAACATATTTAAAAAATATAAAAAAATGTTTTACACGCTATAAAATATCTTTTCAAAATTAAAAGTCAATTTACAGAAGAAGCCCACTTTTTTATGTTTTGAATATTTTTTCCCAAGAAAGACAATATAGTTGCCTAACTTTCCTCCATACATCACAAGATGGGCACTTTTAAGGAAAAATAGTTTTTCTAAAAAAAACTTTTTCATTTTATTTTTTTAGCGTGTTGTGCATTAACTCGTACAGTAATGTATCCAGAATCCTAATAACAATCCATGAAAACTTAATGGGCTCAACTACTTTTTTAATATCTTAACGTGCTTGACATTGGAAAGGGCTAAAGACAAATTTGCTTTTAGGGTTTTACATCAATGAAAACGCTTGTGTTTTGATGAAATATGTACATATGTACATGTGTATTCAATTATTTTCTTTTCTACAATATATACATCCTTCTTTTATACATTCTATTGAAACATTTTTTGAATATTAGATCTTTAGTCTATCTGAAACAAAATAAACTTTTTTTGATTATCCTTTGAATTCGAAAACTTCTTCGCTTCAATTTGATTTTCAGAAATTGGCACAAATGAATGAAATTTTTGTGTACCAGGTATTGTTTTTACGTGACTGTATAGTTCTTCAAATTCATCCGTCATTTTTGCATATTGTTCATTTGAAATAAAGCAAAAATTCAATTTTGTTATATGTGTATCTGACTGTTTAACTGCCCAGTCATACAGTTCTCGTGGAGTTGTGATTGTGTTTCCATAATCTCGAGCAAGACTTGCTCGTTTTGCCATTCGCTTGAGAGTACCTCCAACAGCGTCACATGGACCTTTGCCATGTGAAGTTGCGAAGAAGTGCCATTCTGATTCCAATCCATACTTGGACCGAAAACTGCACAAACTGGCAAAATTTTTTTTGTTCTTATAATGAGCTGCTGCTCCATCTGACATGAAAGTAATTTTTGAGAAATCAATCGATTGTTTAATGAAATCCAGCAGTTTTGATATAAATAACTGAACTGCTGTTGTATCGTGTGTAAGTACTTCAGATATTATTATACAGCTCAAGTTTTTCAACTTATTTTCTTTACTGTAGAAGAAAATCGTAGAAGAGAAAATCAGTAGAAGAGAGAATCGAAATTTGTGTCAGCCTTATTTTAACAAACTTACAAAAAACGAGACTTTTTTCTTAAGTTCTTCCGTTATTTCTGTATTTTGTTTCTTTATACAGATGTTCTTTATACAGATTCTGCCAAAGAAAATCATAAACTCGTTTTTATTGTACGTTTTTCTTTTTTTTTATGTTCCAATAATTGTAACAATATTTTCGGTTTAAAATGATACACATTTTTTGAGAATCGAAAAAGATATTACTTTGGGAAATTCCGAATAAGTGTGCTTTATTTAATAAACAATAATTGTGTACGAAAAGAAGCTCCACACCAGAGATGCCAGATTATTTTACCAAAAATCTGTATCAATACAGATTTTTCTGTATTGCCGTATTTGATGATATAGCAGACACCGACAGTCCTTGATTTCAATAGAAACTAATTAAAATGTACTACTTTTTGACGGTTTTTATTTTTTACTGGTATTTATTTTCTTGAAACGTAATTAAAAATACACAAATTTTCAATAATTCCTCAAAGTTTAAGCAGCAATTTCATAAAATTTATTGAAAGTAACTTCAATTTTTATACTTTCTGGAGAAATGTATATCACATTTGAAAAATCTGTATTTTTCTGTTCTCTGTATCTTTTCTATATAGAAGGTAAAAAATCTGTATAATACAGAAAAATATGTATATCTGGGACCGACACGAATGCCTATTAGGGTAAAGTGTCGTAAATAAATAATAATTACAATAATAATAATGTTTATCTGGCATCTCTGCTCCAGATGGCATTCACGAAGTTGACTCAGATGAATAAATACTACCAAGATCCAAAAACAATTTTCCATCATAATTTTCCAAAAGTTCCATTTTTTTCAAGTTTTCCAAAAAAATAGTATTATAATTTCCAAAAAAAATATTATACTATCACTTAGGTAGAACTTTGAGAAAAAATTTCGGTAGAAATTGAGTTATTGTCGGTTTTCGATCTCTCTAGGATGGTCTTTTAGCTGCGTGGATGAAAATATATTATTTGTTCAATAAAACCGAAAAACAGTGCTAATTTAGATTACCCATGATGAAAAGTAATCGCAATTCAGTCCCATTATGAACTTTTGTATCCTCCAATGCAAAACTCAATAATGTATAAGACATTTTCATATTTCTCACAGTTATGTTTTCATGTTTAAAAAGTTTTGTGAAAGATTCATGATGATTGCGGAAATACTCAAATTATGGCGATTTTTTTAAATTTTACATAACAAAAAGAGTTTTAAAACTTTCATTTTCTCAATGCCTACTTTTCACAGATGGATCTGACTTGCGATTTACAGTAGAAGTGTTAGTTGGAATTTATAAAACACTTCACTAATATTCAACTTCAGCGAAAAAAAAAATAACACTAAACATTATAAAAATGTCCTTATTACTCTTTTTTTTTCTCTTTTATCCATTCTTACTTTTTTTGCAGAAGTGAAATAATAGTGAAGTGTTATATAAAATTTCAGTGGAGAAACAAGAAAACAAAAAGCACTTGTCATGATTCACCGCTTAACTGGAAAAACACCAGAGAAAGTGGAATTTGAAGTCGATCTTAAGTCCAGTAACATTCTAACCACGCTCGTTCTCTGTAGAACGTTGAAAATATTATGTAAGCATTAGAAAAGTATTCTTAGGTAATTCTAATATAACGAGTATTTTGAAAATGTACTTGTTGCGGATCGGAAAGTTTCAAGGCAGTTCAAGCACTTCCCATAGCAGCTTAAAGCTATAATTTATTAAGCACTAGCTGTCCCGGCAAACGTTGTCTTGCCAAGCTGTGGTGGTTTGACAACTGTTGAGCTCATAACGTCACCGCACTCTAGATTGGTTTCATTTCGTACGTGTGGATTTTCTTCCCAGCTAACGAAAATCAGTACTTTATCAATTTTCACCCTTTTCTAGTTGATTTTCGTAGCTTTTTGTACATATAAACACAGCCAACACGAATACGAACCGGATCGTGCAAGAGTCAAGCTGATCGGTTCATCCGTTCTTGAGTTTTGTTGCCTCAAAGGGACTTCAAACTCATTTTTATATATATAGATTTCATTATTTGAGATTATATATTTAGGGATATATATTTCACGACTTACATTCAGTATTTAATGCCTAATCTTTGAAACCACGATACAAAGCAACGCAAAATTCACTTGACTATCACACCGAGGACCTGGGATCGAATCTCTCTCCCGACAAACTCAGAGTTCTTCCTTCGGAAGGGAAGTATGTAGTGTGGGTTCCGAGATGAACTAGCCTAGGGCTAAAAATGTCGTTAAACCAAACTTTTTACGAAAAAAAAAAGAAAAAAAAGTATTGTTAAGTGTGTTCAGCCCTTAATATCGCTCAAAAAGATATGTTATCAACACCAATCAAGGTAGCAGCCCATATATTTGAGGGCCCCACAAGTGTGAATTTTGATTTGCAAAGATACGCTTTTTCTTTCACAAGATTGGTTTTTATAAATAGTAATCCTGAATTTGAGCCTCTGTTGTCTTCTTGTTTGGTCCTGCAGTTAGGCTCATGAAGCTGAAGAGTTGCATGTCGGTACGGAATTCCCCAACATATTTTTCCTGTAACCTAGGGGCCCATACAAGTGGGTACAGTAAAACACCTTGTTATGCAGATTATGTTTTTGCTCTTTAAAATTATGCACCTTTTTATGTCCTGCATAAAAAAGGAAAGCTATTTAGAATCAATATTTTTGCACAATATTGATAAAATGTAATAATGACGTTAACTATGGCATCGGCGGCCAGGGGACGTTTACAAGGAAGAGCAAAGAGAGGTTGCAGGGGATTTTATGTCAGGGGGGTTCAGGAGATTCCAGGGTCCTCCAGGGCATCTCAGGGGGGCCTCAGATGGTGTTAGAGACGTTTCTGAGTGTTTTCAGAGGTGTTTAAAGGAACTTCAGTGGGTTATCAAGGACGTATTTTGGGGCTTCAGGAGGTTTTCAGTTCAAGGAGGTCTTAGGGAGGAACTAGGGGAAGCTATTTGGAATGACCCCGGATCCCCTTGGGACACCCTTGAAAGGTTCCTGAAACCACCTGAAACGTACCAACCTCCTGGAAACCTTTATACTGATACTCTCTGAAATGCTTTTGAAATGCCTTGAAACGCCTCTGAAACCCTTCGTAACTCCCTGTAAAGGTTCCAGAGAAACCCCCTGAATTGCCCGTATAGCTGCCGGCTTAGAATAGCACTACGGACCCCCTGTTCCGGAGGTAAAAGTCCACCAAACAGGGAACCCCAATCCAAGGTGTCAGGCGACCCGTGCTGATGGATGAATGATTGAGGGGGTTTCAAAGATGCTCGATCGTTAACGGAGCCCGTAACTTGGGTAGATCACCTTTTCATGTTGCGTTACGGAGTAAAATCTACCGAAACCTAGTGTCGTCCTACTTTTCCAATTTTGGAATATGCGTTCTGGCAATTCAAGGAATCATAGTATTTAGTCCTTGTCACTGGTATCATGGTGGCCTACGGTCTCTGAATAAAACTAAGTTTACCAACTTTACTTTGCAGATAGTTAAAAACCTCGCCTTTCTAGGCTAAACTTGATGCAAAGTACATCAAATCGGGTTAGGCATCCATGTATGTACTAACTCTTCAAAGACAGGTAAGTGCTGGTATGCAAGGAACATACTAGAATCCTTATTACTGAACATATGTTCCATTATTGGAATGGTATTGCTGCTAATGTTAAAACCCGGGTTCTAAACTTCTTACTGGGGAGAATTTAGCAGTAAAACAAGGGTGATGCTAGGTTTCCGATGCATGGCCAATATCAGTACTCTTGTTTTGTTTTCTAAGAAAACAAAACAAAAACTGTATCAAAATCGATACTTTATTGCCCCTCAATGGCAATTGAGTAATGCGACATGCACTCCACTAAGGATACGGGTAATGTCACAATAGATCTAAAAACTGGTCGCAGTGACAAACCCGAACAGGAATAAAAAAAACCCTGAATCGCCCTTGAACCCTCTTGAAACGTCCCTGAAATCCCCGCTCCCACTATTCGTGTTCTCTCAAAGCCATCACCAGCTAAATAAAGTGCCAGTGCGGCCACTCCCTCGCATTCCACCACGAAGCCAATGCAAAATGATGCAATGAAAAATAGATAAAAAATAAATTATGTTTGAAACATATTCAAACACTTCCTTTTTTTTCAATCTTGAAGATGGTGGCGACGGCAGTTTTTACAATGTGCAAAATTTATGTCGTTCGGAAGAAAATGGGATCAATGCAGCTTGATACGATATGAAATGTGCAGATTAAAGCAATGAATAAAATACCCGTCTCATGAAATTATTTCAATTACGTTGATTGAAAAGTTCGACGTTTGCTTGACAATTTCGTGAAATATCTGCGGTTGGCCATGGGTATGATGCAGGCATGGCCCGTGCACAGAAAGGACGGGGGTGGGGAGGACCGTTTAAAACCTCAACCCCCTCCCTTCTGCACACGGCCATGGCACAGGCAATCAAAATAAAATAATTGAGTATAATAACAGTAATGATAATTAAGCTATAATATTGTTGTGCATTGTTCGTACCATACAAAATAAAAACCATGTAAGCCGACAGAAAATTGAAGCAGATGGACGAGGATCAAGTAAATTCCTTCGCACTGTTGCAAACCTTCTCACAGTCATTCGCTTGATTGGTCAACTGTTTGCAATTTTGTTGCCAAACCCTTCCAACTGCGGCCGGTCCATTCGAAACCATACTGAGTGGAATGCTCCGGGTCTGATGCCCATCCGCGACCACAATGATGACGATGATGAACGACCATGCCGGAAACTTTTAACGGATCACGGCCGGCCAGGCCAGCACCTCGTCTCGCGAAAATCGCTTTATGATGTGACTCTCACACGACGGGCCTGAAGCGGGGGTCCGGCATCAGAAAAATTTCACACCAAGCCAGACGGGGCGGAAAAATAACACTTTCAACCATCACACACATCACATGCACAATACCTAGCCCCGCGAACCGAGACCCCTGATGCGATGATGGGGGATGATGGTGGTTGCCGCTGCCTGCCAGCTAGTCGAGTCGTCGTCGCTGCTTTGGCTCGATGGTGTCTGGGAAAAGCGTTATTTATGAGCTTTTATTACACACCAAATCCAGTGGCGCTAGCAACGGCTGCGAGCACAGACCGGTCTGACGCGAAACGACGGGAAAGAGTAAAAAATATCATGAATGGTCTACCTACCTAATGATGAGGTGAACTTTCCCTTGCTAAATAAGAACGAAGTATCGGAAGATGCTTTCGGCCTCCGGATATATCGATGAATAATACCTGTAGCCACTGAGTGTTCTCCATAGATACACACCAGGTTTCTCCAGAAAACCATCCAGAAACTTCTGCAGAGAATCCTCCAGAAATTCCTCCGGGGATTCCTTCAGAAAATAGTTCGATGATTCCTCCGCAATTCTTCCAGAAATTCCTCCAGCGATTTCCTCAAGGAATTCCTCCAAGAATTCCTTCAGGAGTTTCTCTAGGAATTCTTCCAGAAATTCTTTCAGGACCTCCTGCAAACTCCTCCTGGAATTCCTCCAGGGATTCCTCTGGGAATTCCTACAGAAGTTTTGCTGGGAGTTTGTTCAGGAGTTCCTCGAAGAATTCCTCCAGGAATTCTTCTGGGAATTTCTCCAGGAATTCCCCCAAGAATTTCTCCAGGAATTCCTCTGGGAATTTCTCCAGGAATTCCTTCAGGAATCCCTCCAGGAATTCCTCCAGGAGTTCCTCTGGGAATTCCTCTGCAAATTGCTCTGGGAATTCATATGGAAATTACTCTGGCAATTCCTCTGGGAATTCCTCCAGGAGCTTTGCTGGGAGTTTGCCCAGGAGTTCCTCTGAGAATTCCTCCAGGAATTCCTCTGGGAATTTCTCCAGGAATTCCCCTAAGAATTTCTCCAGGAATTCCTCTGGGAATTTCTCCCGGAATTCCTTCAGGAATTCCTTCACGAATCCCTCCAGGAATTCCTCCAGAAGTTCCTCTGAGAATTCCTCTGCAAATTGCTCTGGGAATTCATATGGAAATTACTCTGGGAATTCCTCCAGGAATTGCTCCAGGAGTTTCTCCAGGAATTCCTTCAGGAGTTCCTCCAGGAATTCCTCCAGGTGTTCCTCCAGGTGTTTCTTCAGGTGTTCCTCCAGGAATTCCTCCAGGAATTACACCAGGAATTCCTCTAGGTATCCCTACAAGAATTCCTCCAGGAATTCTCCCAGGAATTCCTCCAGGTATTCCTACAGGAATTCCTCCAGGAATAACCAGAGGAATTCCTCGAGGTATTCCTACAGGAATTCTCCCAGAATTCCGTCAGAGATTGCCCCGGGAATTGCTGAAGGAAATCCTCCGGGAATTTCTCTAAAAATTCTAACGGAAATTTCTCCAGGAATTCCTTCAGGAATTTCTCCAGGAATTCCTCCCGGAATTTCTTCAGGAATTCCTCCGGAAATTTCTCCAGGAATTCCTCCGGAAATTTCTCTAGGAATTCCACTAATTCCTCCGGAAATTCCTCCAGAAATTCCTCCGGAGATTCCTCTAGGAATTCCTCCGCGGATTCCTCAAGGAATTCCTGTGGGGACTCCTTCAGGAATTTCTCCACAAATTCCTCCAGGGATTCCTCTGGGAATTCCTCCAGGAATTCTTCTTGAAATTCTTTCAGGAATTCCTCTGGGAATTCCTCCAGGAATTCTCCTGGGAATTTCTCCAGGAATTCCTCCAGGATTTTCTCCAGGATTTCCTCCGGGAATTTCTCCAGGAATTCCTCAGGGAATTTCTCCAGGAATTCCTCAGGGAATTTCTCCAGGAATTCCTCAGGGAATTCCTCCAGGAATTCCTCTGGGAATTCCTCCAGGAATTCCTCCAGAGATTCCTCCAGGAATTCCTCTGGAAATTCCTCCTGGAATTCCTCCAGGAATTCCTCCGGAGATACCTCTAGGAATTCTTCCGAGGAATCCTCCAGGAATTCCTCCGGGGATTCCTCCAGGAATTCGTGTGGGTCGAGGTTGTTAATCGATAAATTATCGTTATCGCCGATAAAGTTAACGTCTTTTATCGTTTATCGTCGATAACGATAACGTCTTCAGACGGATTCGTCATCGGCGATACAGTTAACTGTGGAAATTATCGATTCGATAACGTCTCTGAAAAATTTTTGAAATAAATTCTTCGCGATCTGAACCGTTGTTGATGCCGTTACTAGGGTAACGAGTTTTATTGCCAAATTATCGAAGGTACGTTGATCTACGCATTGATTTATCGTTTGATTATCGTTACCGAGAGATTATCGAACAACCTTTATCGTTATCGAGTTTGCGTTGAGTTAACTGTCGATAATTTATCGCTTAACACCCTTGGTCTGGGTATTTCTTCCGGTATTCTTTGAGAACTCCTCCAGGAATTCCTCTGACAATTCCTCGAAGAATTCCTCTGGAAATTCCTCCAGGAATCTTCTGGGAATTCCTCCAGGAATTCCTCTGGGAATTTCTCCAGAAATTCCTCTGGGAATTCCTCCAGGAATTCCTCTGGGAATTCCTCCAGGAATTCCTCTGGGAATTCCTCCAGCAGGAATTCCTCTGGGAATTCCTCCAGGAATTCCTCTGGGAATTCCTCCAGGAATTCATCTGGGAATTCCTCCAGGAATTCCTCTGGGAATTCCTCCAGGAATTCCTCTGGGAATTCCTCTAGGAATTCCTCTGGGAATTCCTCTAGGAATTCCTCTGGGAATTCCTCTAGGAATTCCTCTGGGAATTCCTCTAGGAATTCCTCTGGGAATTCCTCCAGGAATTCCTCGAGGAATTCCTCGTGAAATTCAACCAGGAATTCCTCTGGGAATTCCTCAAGGAATTCCTCTGGGAATTCCTCAAGGAATTCCTCTGGGAATTCCTCCAGGAATTCCTCTGGGAATTCTTCCAGGAATTCCTCTGGGAATCCCTCCAGCAATTCCTCTGGGAATTCCTCCAGGAATTCCTCTGGGAATTTCTCCAGGAATTCCTTTGGGAATTCTTCCAGGAATTCTTCCGGGGATTCCTCCAGGAATTCCTCCGGGGATTCCTCCAGGAATTCCTCCGGGGATTCCTCCAGGAATTCCTCCGGGGATTCCTCCAGGAATTCCTCCGGGGATACCTCCAGGAATTCCTCCGGGGATTCCTCCAGGAGTTCCTCCGGGGATTCCTCCAGGAATTCCTCCGGGGATTCCTCCAGGAATTCCTCCGGGGATTCCTCCAGGAATTCCTCCGGGGATTCCTCCAGGAATTCCTCCGGGGATTCCTCCAGGAATTCCTCCGGGGATTTCTCCAGGAATTCCTCCGGGGATTCCTCCAGGAATTCCTCCGGGGATTCCTCCAGGAATTCCTCCGGGGATTCCTCCAGGAATTCCTCCGGGGATTCCTCCAGGAATTAATCCGGGGATTCCTCCAGAAATTCCTCCGGGGATTCCTCCAGGAATTCCTCCGGGGATTCCTCCAGGAATTCCTCCGGGGATTCCTCCAGGAATTCCTCCGGGGATTCCTCCAGGAATTCCTCCGGGGATTCCTCCAGGAATTCCTCCGGGGATTCCTCCAGGAATTCCTCCGGGGATTCCTCCAGGAATTCCTCCGGGGATTCCTCTAGGAATTCATCCGGGGATTCCTCCAGGAATTCATCCGGGGATTCCTCCAGGAATTCCTCCGGGGATTCCTCCAGGAATTCATCCGGGGATTCCTCCAGGAATTCATCCGGGGATTCCTCCAGGAATTCCTCCGGGGATTCATCCAGGAATTCCTCCGGGGATTCCTCCAGGAATTCCTCCGGGGATTCCTCCAGGAATTCCTCCGGGGATTCCTCCAGGAATTCCTCCGGGGATTCCTCCAGGAATTCCTCCGGGGATTCCTCCAGGAATTCCTCCGGGGATTCCTCCAGGAATTCCTCCGGGGATTCCTCCAGGAATTCCTCCGGGGATTCCTCCAGGAATTCCTCCGGGGATTCCTCCAGGAATTCCTCCGGGGATTCCTCCAGGAATTCCTCCGGGGATTCCCCCAGGAATTCCTCCGGGGATTCCTCGAGGAATTCCTCCGGGGATTCCTCGAGGATTTCCTCCGGGGATTCCTCGAGGAATTCCTCCGGGGATTCCTCCAGGAATTCCTCCGGGGATTCCTCCAGGAATTCCTCCGGGGATTCCTCCAGGAATTCCTCCGGGGATTCCTCCAGGAATTCCTCCGGGGATTCCTCCAGGAATTCCTCCGGGGATTCCTCTAGGAATTCCTCCGGAGATTCCTCCAGGTATTCCTCTGGGAATTCCTCCAGGAATTCCTCAAGAAATTCCACTGGGAATTCCTCTGGGAATTGTTTTGGGAATTCCTCTGAGATTTCTCCAGCATTTCCTCTGGGAATTCCTCCAGGATTTCCTCTGGGAATTCCTTCAGGATTTCCTCTAGGCAAGGTTGCAACCATTCATTTGCAAAGATTTACATTCATTTGCTATTATCTCAGTTCAGAAGCATGCTATCGAAAAACAATGTATGGATGAATTTCACCTCGTAGTTTTATCTGAAAGTTTCCGAATAACATTGGGGTCGCACACACATTCGAAAGTCGTGAATGAGCTGTGAAGGCAACTTTCCACAGCGTGAATGAAATTTACATTCACCGCGTGGAGAGTTGCCTTCACAGCTCGCTCACGACTTTGGTATACGTTTACGATCCCAATGTTATTCGGCAAACTTCCAGATAAAACTACAAGGTTAAATTCATCCATACATTGTTTTTCGATAGCATGCTTCTGAACTGAGATAATAGCAAATGAATGTAAATCTTTGCAAATGAATGGACGCAACCTTGCCTCTAGGAATTCCTCCAGGATTTCCTGCGGGGATTTCTTAAAAGATTCCTCCAGGAGTTCTTCCTGCGATTTCTCCAGGAATTCTTCCGGATATTTCTCCAGGAATACCCTCGTTGTTTCTTCCAGGGATTCCTCCTGGAATTCCTCCGGGAATTACAAAAGATTTTTTCCGGGAGTTCCTCAAAGAATGCCTCACGGAATTTCCCTAAGAATTCCTGAAAGAATTCCTCCAGAGATTCTTCCAGCGATTCCTTCAGGAAATCCTCCAGATGTCCACCAGAAATTCAGCAATGAATTATTTAAGCGTTTCCTCCAGGACTTAACGATTGGATAATTTCTGGAATTCACTAACTAATTCATCCAGAAATTACAGAATAGGGTTGCTTCAAGAATCTCTAGAAAGGATTCCTTCAAAAATTTAAGAATAGATTTTTCCAAGAATTAAAAAAATATATATTTTTCCAGAAATATCCTTGATGACTTATTTGAAAATTTCTCCAAAAAGAGTTTTTCTGAGTCATTCTTCTAGCAAATAATTCCATAGAGGAATCTCATCCTTTTTTTCATAGATGAAAATTTTCCCAGAGATCAAGTATCAGAGATTTATCAAGTGATCTTCCAAGGATTTCCTCAGTGGTTGTCCAAAGATGCTTCCCAAAATATTTTTCGATGTACCTACATATACAAAAACCATAACAATTGGCAATAGTTTTCTTTTTAATTTTCAATTTACGTGAGTTTAAAGACAACTTTCCTTGTCTTCAGCCGGAGGCAGTACAGGTTGAACATTACTAATATTAAGTTGAAAGTGGAGCTGTTAATAAACCAGCAAGGCTTTTTGGGGGAAGGGGAGAGTCGCACCAAGTCAACGCTGGGGCATGGACGGGAGATCTGAGATATCCCAAATTCGGCTTCGTGGATTGCGAATCAATTTCTTGGAAATCGGTTGCGCTAATCAAGGTGCTATTCCCTATTTGATAAATTCCAAGAGGAGCTATGTAATGTTCTTTTTAGGCGTCGTGATCGCGTGGTTAGCAGTGTCAGTCATCTAAGCGTTTCGAAAGCCGAAATTCGACCAATTAATACACAAACTGTTGAAACTGGAAACTTGGAGAACTGTCAAATTTCCTTGTTATTCGGTAACATGTAGTCTTTTACCGATTTGTTGCATTTCCTAACTTCATACTCTTCGGCCGTTTAAAATAGAGTGTAATATGGGATTTTACCAGCAATAAACGCGTACTAAATCATTGAAAATAAGCACTACTTGTTATTAAAATGAGTGATAAATATCTAACAAACATGTATTTGCATTATTTACGTTCTCCGTCAGCGAAGTGTTTGTCTTTAACATCAGTAGAATTAAAAAAGAATAAAATTTACTATTTCCTTTAACAATCAAAATTATAACCTTTCCGGTTACGTCTCAGTACGATAAAACCCAAAAAAAAAGTAAACCTGACAGAACAGTTAGTGTGTCAGCCAGCAACGCCATTCCGGTTGGTTGTTGGTTGGCTTGCTGGTCTGACTTCGATGATAAGGTACCCCGGGGCAAGTGAGAATCCGGGGCAAGTGAGACCTACAGCTATATTTTTTTTTATTTTTCATTTTCAAGGCAAACATTGTTCATGGAAAACATAGGTATCACATAGACGGATACTTTGAATTCAAAAATTGATATTGTTCTCACCATAAAGAGACCATATATGTTATTGTTTTTCATGTGTCATTTTTAATTCACTAAGTGAGATTAGCGTACCCCACTACATTCGTCGTTTAAAAATAGAATAACAAATAAATTAAATCTTTTTCGGTGTTAGGATAACATTTGGAGTGCTTGCAAATTATTTTAAGCGAAAAAGCTGTAATTTATTTTCATTTGTTACCTTTAGATAACTGCTCTCACTTGCCCCAGTGCATTTCAGCATCTGGGGCAAGTGAGACCTATGAGAGTTAACAAACACATTTTCATAGTTTGATCTCGCTTTCTTCAGCCTAAGTCGAAATTTACACAAAAGTGAAGGTAAAATCGGCGCCTTAAGTAATGAATCGTTTAATTATACTTAATTACTTTTATTCTGATGATATAGCTGATTCTTGGGTAGTACATTTTTTTTTCGAAACCATCTATTATTTTATATTTTCATCCAAGCAGATTCTATTATTTTTTCGTTTTTCGCTGCATAATGAGTTTCCTGAGTGTTAAGGAATCAGCCATAAAGAATGAAAAAAATTGGAAAACGACTTATGCAAAGTTCACGATTTAAAAATATTTATTTAATGATCGTAAAATTATGTAAGGGAAAACATAACATCTGTAAAGCTTGAAAAATCTTTTGGCAAGATTCATCAACTACGTAACATAAAAAGCAAGTTTGGAAATCTTTCGGCATTTAACTTTGTGGCGCTTTTTGTATGAAAAAAAAAAAAACAATTTGTTTTACACGAGCTGCTAGAGTTAAATCATTTTTTTTTCACAGTGATTTATCATTATATGTGTTACGTAATTTATGCACGATACCATAAAACTCTTCTAACATAAATCGCTAAACATAAATATTCGCATAAGATATTTATAATTTATGCTACCTGACATATAAGCAGCAACCATATATAGCCATTTGTATAAACATTCCAAATAGGTCCCACTTGCCCCATGATACGGAGTAAATGAAGATTTACTCCACTTTTCATTATATGCATAATATACAGATTGTAAAAATTTTGAAACAGTTTTAATGCCCATTAATAAGAAGAAATATACCAACAATGTCTTTTAGAACCATTGAAATCATAAAATTATTTATGATTGAATTTTTTTGGCTTGACAAAACTAAACTAGCATTTTTTTAGGTCCCACTTGCCCCGGGGTACCTTACCCCTTGCGCGCGTCATATGGGGCTGGCCGGTACGATTTTGCCATGGTAGCAGCAACGGAATGAAAATTTAATTGAACGTTCCGGATTTTTTATTTCTCTCAAATTTCAAACTTCGCTACTAGCGGCTGTAGTGTAGACACTTCACTTTCCTAGTTTTTTTTTTCCTACATGAAGGGTAAAACAATTTGCGGTTGGGAATGACTCATATCGATGCTATTTTTCCCAAGGGCTGGACTCTTCTAGCTAGCTTTCTGGCAAACTTGTGAATGTGTGCGCTGGGTGAGATTGGAGCGGGTGTCAGCTAAATTTGACCTTCGGAAACATTTTTCATTCCAGTTGACGTTGAGATTGGAAATTTATTTATCATTCAATTTCTGAATGAATATCCCTTAGCGAATATGATACCGTAATCACTAACTAGGGAAAAAATGCTGCTTCTCAGCTTCAGAAGACCGGCTCCAGAGGCACGTTATTCTCCATTTGGGACATTTGTGCTTCTCAGCTTAGTGTTCTTATTGTACTTGTGCAGTTATTAACAGAAAAAGCTTTCTAAAATATTACCGTACCTATCGTTATATTCAACTACAATTCAACTGACTCCTCACGAATGCAAAACAGCAGCACCAATCTGTAATTTATCACCTTATCCACCATCAGGAAAACCAACACCCCGCAGCCGTTCGGTGGTCGCCCTCTGCGAGTGTGTCCGTCCATCAGCCGGCTCAGGAATCAGTTTCTTGCATTTTCATTTCATTTCCATCTGCCGTACCCGCACCCAGGGAACAATCGTTCAGGGGTCCAAAATCCTTTCCCTCACTTGAATACGTAATGTTGCAACGTTTTATGTAAATCAGCGCTGAAGTGAGCATTTTCTTGTGCGCTTTCCCGGAGAATGTACCTCTATAGTGAGGGGTACCTACAACAAATGATGCACAATTTGGTGCTGGCTGGCTTCTTTGAGTTTTTCGCTTTTTGCATTTTTCGCTTTTGCTGTTTGTAAGTGTGCAATTTACCCTTCTGATTTTCTTCCTCGTGCCATTCTCTCTTGATTGTGCAATGTGCATGTTGGTTGAGGGCTGCATTTGCATTCGATTTCCTTGAATTAAACTACGCCGGGGATGAACCTACGATGGCGAGCGGAGTGCGAGCAGGGAGGGAAACAATTGCATCAGGGAATTTTTCACCATTTACGTCCACAGATAGGGATCTCCTGTACATTCCTCCCCCCCCCCCTGGATTTGTGAGAGACGCTTTGAGAAATTGCAGTCGTTTCCCTCCGGAAGGTTTACTGCTGTATGTTCAGTTCAAGCACTGATAACCACCGAGATGTGGCTATTTTGCGTTGTGGTTTTGTGGTCATTTTTTTTCCGAAGCGTGATGTGGAAAAATACAGTTGAGTTGTGGTAAGCAGATCATAGTTTACGCTTCCGTTGTAATTATTTTCTATATATTATTATTTTCTGTATATCTGCGTCAAAATGGCATTTGGAGCATAAGCCTTAAATCAACTAAGTCTCTTAAATAAAGACAAATCAATTAAATCAACTAGTTTATCATCGGATAGCTTTTATTGTCCTCATACATGTTATTTACAAAACGAGCGCGACGGTACTGGCATTGGTTGTTGACACAACGCCTATCGAAGCAAAATGTTTCATGGTCACATTCCTCGCTTCTCACTCTTCACTGCTCACTCTTTATTCCTCACTTCTCACTCTTAAATTCATCACTCTCCCCATTCTTTACTTTCCTTTGCTCATTCCACAGTTAAACTTCTCACGTGAGAAATGACGAGTAAACAGTGATCTCATGTCTCCATTCTAATTCTTCGCATCTCACTTTTCACTGCTCACTTTGCACTACTGACTTCTAACTGTCACACAATCCTCAATGATTATTTCTTACTAATCATTCCTCTTACATCTTATTACTCACTCCTCACTAACACTTACTCTTCACTTCTCACTCCCTAGTTTCAGAAAACTTCGCACTGCTCAATACTCATTGAGTCATTGATCACTGCTCACAACTTATACTCACTCTTAACTTGTCACTGCCCATATTTAGCTATGCATTGCTCATCCCTCATAAAAAATGCTCTTAATTGCTTTCAAATGATGAGGAATAAGGAGTAAACACCTCATTCCTCAACACTTGAAGGACAGCCCAAGTAACAAGCACTCATTTTGCACGCTCCTCTGCGACGAATTAATTCAGCATGATGCTGAATAATATTTGGTTAATTTCCAGGCACAACCATTGATCGGGTTTTGTTCATACAAATTTGGAGAAACTATAAAGCATAGTGTTGTGTATCAACTGAACCGTTTGTTGTTGAATCGTTTAACAACGATATAGTAAAGCTGTTATTCAGCTTTTGCAAAAATTTAATCATTTACCGTCAAGGCGCCATTCACCGTGGGGTGAATGGAGCCCCACGGTGAATGGCGCCTTGACGGTAATCATTTAATAAATAAAATGCAAAATTTTTCAATTTTTACGAGAGTTTATTATTAGCACTTATGCTGTGAACAACTATTACGAAATAATAACTACACATAAATTTACCTAAATAAAGATTCGAACTCGAGACCTGTCGATTGCCAGCCGCTTGCCTTCCTATCTGCGCCATCCTAGGGATGATGAATTGAAGCTCTCAAATCAAAACATAAACTTCCTGTGGTTTAACAATGATCACGCTTCGACTCCTATTCAGCAGTGGTGAATTAGCACAGAACATTATCGAAAACAACTGAACAACACATTAATACAGCTGCTATTCAGTAAAAAACACGTGTTTTTCATTCTATACTCTGAGTCGAAGTATGATAAAACGGAAACGTTTGTTTGACTAGTGAGAAACACATTATACAGTTACATGTGCACATTTTTACATGAACTTAACAAGAAGCAGAAAAAGGTCTTGTTAAACTATTTTGTAGAGGATTTACTGCAAGTTGAATAAAAATATCATTGGCTACTTTATCAATTTGAAAAAGCATTTGTACAGTAATGGGTACAGCATAACTTTAGCTCAGCTATCATTATTATTATAAAGAAACAATTCAGCATGCATGCTTGTTTGCGCCTTGCGATTGTTAGTTGTTAGCTAGCTTTTTTTGCGTATAAATTGTACAAGAAAAAGCTATTGAGAAAAAAATAACATGGGAATGCTTATGCTGAAAAATTGAATTTGGGACAGCTCGGCTTACAAAATTGAATTAGAATTTCGCTACGAATCATGCCAGGATTTATTTCGTAGTTCGTCTCAAGAATCCCCGAAGTATTTATCTTGGAATTTCTCCAATACTCTACTGTTAACTCTTGTTGAGATTTTTTCAAGTATGATTCTAGTAGTTTATCCAGCGTTTTGTTCAGCGACTTTTCCTGGTATTTCCAAAGATTCCCAGAATTTTTTCACTTGGGGATTTCTTCCGGCGTTTCTCTATCTTTTTCGGAGTTTCTTCCTAGAATTTCTCCCGGGATTCTTTAGTTGATTTTCCTGGGATTGCATTGGGGATTTCTTCAAGGATTTCTAAAAGTTCTCCAGTGTTTTCGTTAAGGATTTCTCCAGGTATTCTTTAAGAGATTGTCATAGGATTCTTAAAGATTTTTCCTGGGTTTTACATGGTTTTACTCCAGGGGATTACTTTTGAAGGGATTCCTTCAGCATTCTTTCAATGATTCCTGCCGAAATTCCTTCAAGTATTTCTCCCATGATTCTCTAGGAGATGGACATTAAATTCTACTAAATTCCCTAAGAAATATCTCCCCGGATCCCTCCCGACAGTCTTTCTTTCAGGGCTTGCTTTGCAAGTGTAGAATTAGCCAAGTGTTAAAATACACACTAATAAAAAAAGGGCTTGCTTGAAAATTCTTTTGGGAAGTGCTAGTAAGATTCTTCCAGGAGACATTCAGAGATACTTTCCTAAAATTGCAAAGGTATTTCTCCCGGGATCCCTTTCGGGATTACTCAAAGGATTCCTCCCAGGGTTCATTGATTCTCAGAATTTCCCTCAGAATTCCTTAATAGATTCTTTCTTGAGGGAATCCTTCCCGGCTTTCTCCAGAATTCTCTCAATACTTCTGGCATTCCTACAGAATTTATTCAGTAATTCCTTCTGTGATTCATTTCGGGAATTATTCATTGACCCCTTCCAGTATTACTTCAGGGGTTTCTCTCGAGATTCCTTTATGAATATCTCCTGAAATCTCTTCTGGGATCCTTCCCGGATTCCAACAGATTTTTTTTTTATTTTTCTTTGATTCCTCTTGGGAGTTTTCGACGGTTCCTCGTGGAATTCTTCCAGTTTTTTTCTGGGATTCATCTCAAGATTTATTAAGGTCTTTTTCACACAATTTCCGCCTATTTTTTTTTTTGTTTTCTTACGGAATTTCTTCTGGATTTTATCCTGAGATTCCTTCAGGGTTTTATCCAGAGATACGTTCTGGAAAGACTTCTTCTTGGATTCGTTCAGGAATCCCTGCTAGATTCATTCATAGACTCCTTCCAAAATTCCTTCAGGGATTTTTTCAGGGATTCTTCTCGGGTTTTTTTTTTCGAGAATTCTCCTGGTATTCTTTCAGGGATTATTCCCAAGATAGTTTCGGAATTTTTTAATGACTATCTTCCACAGTTTCTAAATCAATTTCTTCTGGGATTGATTCCGAAGATTTCTCCAGGGATTGATCCCGAATTTCTACATTGTCCAGGGATTTTCTATGGATTCTTTCATGGAGTCCTTCATGGATTTCATCTCGGGATCAGTGTTGAAAAATTCATTTCGTCATATCTAAATCCAACCACCTACAGCTCGTTTTAGAAGCTGTATCTGAGAATATGATATATGACAAACTTGTGCGGCTAGACAAGTTCTGCAAGAAAGTCACGGAAAAACCGCTATTTTTTAAGGTAAATGTCACGGACTACCTATGAAAAATGCCAAATGATATTCACCGTGAATATCATTTGCATTTTTCGAAGGAAGTCCGTGATATTTACCTTAAATACTAAAAAAATAGCGGTTTTTCCGTGACTTTCTTGCACAACTGGTCTAGCCACACAAGTTTTTCATATATCATATTCTCAGGTTCAGCTTCTAAAATGAGCTGTAGGTGATTGAATTTAGGTATGACGAAATGAAATTTTCAGCACTGCTCGGGATACTCTCAAGGAGTCCATTAGAAATACTTCACTGACTCTTTCTGAGATTCCTCCATGATTCTATCAGGAATTTGTTCTGGGCTACCTTTAGAGGCTTTCGCCAAAATCTCTTCAGGAATTCATCTTGGATTTTTTTTAAGCATTCTTCCGAAGATTCCTTCCATGAATTTGGAATTCCTCCCAAGTTTTTTTTAGAGATATCTTCAATGATTATTTCAAGAAATATTTCAGATATTTCTCCAGAGATCTCATAAGTTTTTTTTTTGTTTTTTTTTTTTCAAAAACAAGGGTTTTTTTCCGGGATTCCTTTTAGGAGATGTTCGTGGGGCTTTCAAAAAGATTTCGAAAGGTTTGATGGCAAAGTTCCATAAGAAGTTCAGAGGGACTTTGTGTAAGATTTTAAGGGACTTGTGGTTGCAAGGAGTTTTTCGGGGTTTTTGAAGGAATCCTTGAGGGTTTTCAGAAGAATGTCAAGTGGATTTCAGAAAAATTTCAGAGGATTTGTATGAGGTCTTCAGTAAGGATTTCTTTGATTCCCAATGAAACCCTCTAAAACTTCCCTGAAATATCCTAAGATTCTTTTATAATCTTTTGGGAACCCATAAAAACTTCCCTGAACCTCTGGAAGCTCTTGAAACTTCTCTGACTGAACTCCACTGCTCCCTAAACTGCTCCCTAGAACCCTCTAGACGCTTACCTAACTTACCGATCAGGCTTAGGCCTGGGTGGCCTCTGCCGTACAGGCCACGTCCATGGCTGTCTGTCTCCAGTTTCGCACTCTGCGTAGAGTCCGCAGACCGTCCTCCACTTGATCGACCCAGCTAGCTCGCTGCGCGCCACGTCTTCTTGTACCGGTTGACGTGACCCGCCCACCGTAGCCTCCCGATTTTCGCGGTATGGACGATAGTTGGTTCTCTCAGCAGCTGATGCAGCTCGTGGTTCATTCGCCTTCTCCAAGTCCCGTCTTCCATCTGCACTCCGCCGTAGATGGTACGCAACACCTTTCGTTCGAAAACTCCAAGGGCGCGTTGGTCCTCTGCACGTAGGGTCCATGTTTCGTGCCCATGTAGATAGTTAACTTCGTGTTACGGCGAACTTTATTCGATCGTAGAGTTCTGCGGAGTCCAAAGTAAGCACGATTTCCTGCCACAATACGCCTCTGAATTTGTTTGCTGGTGTCGATGTCGGCGGTCACCAGTGAGCCCAAGTACACGAATTCTTCAACCGCCTCGATTTCATCACCGTCGATATAAATTCAGGGTGGCGGGCGCGGTGATTCCTCCCTGGAGCTCTTTGCCATCATGTACTTTGTCTTCAACACATTAATTACTAATCCGATTCGTTCCACTCTTTAGTCGGATGTACGTTAACGCCATCGTCTCAAATTTACGAACAATAATATCAATATCATCAGCGAAACCAAACAGCTGAACGGACTTCGTGAAAATCTTTCCACTCGGGGTTATCCCCGTTCTCCTAATTACACCCTCTAAAGCAATGTTGAACAGCAAGCACGAAATACCATCACCTTGCCGTAACCCTCTGCGAGATTCCAAGGGACTCGAGAGTGTCCGTAATACAAGAACTACGTACATTGATTAATCGTGTCAGTTTATCCGGGAATCCGTATTCGTGCATAATCTGCCATAGCTGTTCTCGATCGATTGTATCATACGCCGATTTGAAATCGATGAACAAGTGATGTGTGGGCACGTTGTATTCGCGGCATTTCTGCAACACCTGACGGATGGCGAACATCTGATCCGTTGTAGCACGTTCACCCATAAATCCAGCCTGATATTGCCCCACGAAACCCCCAACTATCCATCAGATCCTGGTTAGTGATTAAGAAAATTCATGGTGATACCATGAGGGGTAAAGAGGGATGTAAGGTTTTCTGGAGAGTTTTAGAGGGGTTTCAAGGCATTTCGTTCTTTGGGGTCTATCATGGAGCTTCGGGACTTGTAGGAGTGTTTCAAAACGTTTCAGAAGCATTTTAAGGTGTTCCAGGTGACATTCGGGTACATCAAGGGGCTCCAGAGAGGTTTCAAAATGCGTTTTAACATGCTCCAGAAACCTGAGATTTTCAAGACGTTTTGGAGCCTCTCAGTGGATTTCAGTGAGTGATTACAAATCTTATTCGTAATACAACGATAGATCACTAGTTAAGCATGTAGAGTAAATGGGCTTTTCTCAAAGGAGTTCTTGGTTAGCATCAGTGTGCCATCATTGAATCTCCTTGTCACCCAACTAACTGCTCTGAACAAAATTATATTTTATTTAGGTAATGCTAGCTTAATAAAGAATATTTAACCGAAAATTATTCTATTTGAATGGAGGATCCAGTATATCTTACATTCAACCAGCAACCATTCCCTGCATGATTCAATTTCGGCAAATTGAATTCGCAACATTATAATAAATTCATTGCATTAAAGAACTATCGGTTCGCATGACAAAACAATTTGAATAACACGAATTCCTTTCACGTGCTTCAACCGAACATCCATCTGATGCTTCCACAACCATTCCAACAGTGCAGTAACGGAAGAATTTTTCAATATTTCCAACAAATCTATTCCATACCAATGAGAATGCACTCTGCCGTGCCACACAAAGTATGTTGCATACATTCGGGCGGGCGGGCGGTTGTGGATGGGTTCGAAATTGGTATCTCATTTCGAAGTCACTTGACTGCGCGTTGCTCGGATGCCACGGGGGAAAAAATGTTCCTCCCCCCTTCGTCCCCTTAGGGAACACTCGCTCTCACAATGTATTGCAACATATAAATCAGCCCCCGCCGAACGTTTCTTGATATGTTTGATGCACACACTCCGAATGACATTGTGTTGGCTTTCTGTGTGGAAGAGAAGTTGGCAGAGCGGAACCGAATCTTCTCGTTTCTTCTATGGAAAACGAGGAAAGTTTTCCGATGCAATATCAATTCCGTTTGGCAAAATTAAATATTTGTTCCCGCGTATTTTGAAAAATGAGATTCGTTTTGTTAGGATGGAGAAGGACGGTTACCATTGGGTGTGCTCGTGGACCTGACTGATATCCTTGTTGGCTATAGGTAGTCGCCGAACCAGAAAGATAAATTTATGCATGAGAACGATTGTCGTGCTGGGTGAACTGATCACATAGTCAGATGAACTCACTTTGGCTTCCCTAATTTAAATTTCACATTATCGTCGAGGAATTCTCCGGCAGTCATAAACTTCAACCTAGTGGAATTTTTCATAAAACCAAAATGTTTTTTTGCTCTAGAAAATTTCAACCGCCACACGCCGCTTAGCAAATCAACCACTTTTAATTGGTTTCTGCCCCGACCAAAAGCCAAACTCTCTAAAATATTTCAAAAATTTTCCATAAGCGAATAGTTGGCCCACGCCGGAAGGCGTGGCTCACCTAAACTAAATAATTGCTAGCCACGGCAAGAATTTAATAAATGTTTGTTGGTTGCCTCACTCTCTAGCTGCCCTGCTCAGGTTAAACCTCATCCAGGTCGTTAAAATACGACGAAACGCATGCTTAACCTCACATATTGCACGCCCTCCATTCCATACGCCTGCCTAGAGCCAGCAACTCCGAGTGAACTGAACGAAAATATGTTTTAATTTGCTGCAAAAATTTATCTTCTACGTTCATATTGCTGACAGCTTTCGTTTTAGGTATGGTGCAGTATTTTAATAGTTTTAAAATGACGACCAAGGTAAGCAAAAAGGGATTGTTAGCTTTCAGATATCATGCTCCTACTATACTCGACCACCGGTATAGTGCGTAATATAACGTGATTTATTTCATTACTGAAGACTATCTAGGAATCGAAACTCCTTCGGATCTGGATCAGTTTCCGAAGAAGAATACTCAATTGAGTGATAAATCATTATGAATGTGGCACATCTCTGGAAGCTTATTATCCAGGCAATCAAAACTTTCAGGAGAATTTGTAAAGTTTTGTTAATTATCACTTTAATTTAATTTAAGATTTGAAGTTTAAACACACGTGAATAAAATTAAAAAAAAAACACATCAACAGCAAATTTTACTTCCAAATTATGTGCCAAAACAATTCGTGGTTATAAACTAGTTGTAGTATCAAGACATTCAGAAGGAGTTCCCAATTACATAATCCACCCAGACAACCAGTAATCGTATAAGATGTTGCATAAGATGATAAAGTGGAAGCCATATGCGTGCATGCCTCCATTTAGGCACATGTAAAATGTACGCATATCGCCTCCACTTTATCATCTTATACAACATCTTATACGATCATTGGTTGACTGGGCAGTAACTTAGCCCCCGAAAAATTCCAATACCGTCGTTGGGGGTGAGAATGGGTCAAAAATGCAAACTTCCACATTCATTGTTCACTAACATTTGCTTCTCTGCATGAAAAAGTTCTTTGATCACTGGAATGCGATCTTTTATAATGCATGCACAAATGATGAAATAATATTTGGAGCTCGTCAACTTTCCTCAAAACTACAAGTGTATGAAAATTGACCCATTATCACCCCTCCCGAGCAGAAGAAAATAACCGCAGCATAAGGAGCTGTGTTATTTGGCCAAAATAACTGAATAACAAAATCGATTATTTTTAAGTTATTACCATAACATATTGTGTTATAAACTTGTCTGTCATAAGCGGCAAAATAACAAATTCCATAACAAAAAAATGTCCCGGGAAACCATTTCAATAACTTGTTTTGTTAGTTTCAATAACAAGTTAATAACAGTGAATTCGTAAAATATTTCAATAACAAATTTTGATCTTAATATGTTATTGATAATATCCGGAGAGCAGAATTTGCTATGATATCAAACTCGTAACTAAATAAGTAATAATACTTATTGTATAAAAATTTTCGCTTTGTCTCACAAACCCGCCACTAACATGAGGTTCATCACTCTGACGTAAGAAATATTTTCATTGTAAGAGATTTGAAGTCGCAAGATAATCGAACTTTA
Organism: Aedes albopictus; assembly: GCF_035046485.1. Taxonomy (NCBI): domain Eukaryota; kingdom Metazoa; phylum Arthropoda; class Insecta; order Diptera; family Culicidae; genus Aedes; species Aedes albopictus. Next base: position 418,411,170 of record NC_085138.1, on the reverse strand, counting down.
GTTATTTATATATTATCAAATACGACGAGCTTCGATTTCCACCTGTAATTTATAAACTGTTATACTTTAATTGTTTTCGGAGCACGTGTAACCTTTGTTTTTTTTCAGCAGAATTTTTAGAAAGCTGGTTGAGCTGAGTTGCAGAGCTTTGAGTTTTGCAGAACATTTTTGAGATATTGGAAATATTGTACAGATTATTACAATTTTCCTGGAAAGATTGTTTTAATCCCTCTGGATTCAAGAAATATGTCGAATATTCCTCCTGGATTCTACAAGAATTCCTCCAAAAATTTTGCTATAATTTCTCCTGAACTTCCTCTGATGATTCCTACAGGACTTCCACCAGAATTTGTGTGTTTTCCTAAAATTCCTCTATTTATTTCTCTAAGGATTCCGTCAAAAACTCCTTTTATCAAATGACTTTGTCATAAAATTCTTCCAAAAATTTGTCGACAAATTTGGTCATAAACTTTTCCATAAATGCCTCCAAAACTCTTCCGGAAATTTCTCCGAGAGTTCTTTGACGGAATCTTTCATGGATTTTCAAAGACTCCTCTAGAAATTCCTCCAGAATCCTGCATATAATGCAGGAATCCTTCTAAATCCTTCAGAATTTCCTGTGTTCATTAGTTCTGAAGCTCATCTTAAGATTTCTCAGAAAATTTCTTTGTGGATTTCATTATGAGTTTTTCCGAAGGATTTTTCAAAAAATTTGCCAAGAATCCTAATAATTGCTCAGAAGAATTAACTTCGGAATTTCTAAGAAAATTGCGCCAGTAGTTCTCTTGAAGACTTCTCCAGGGATTTATCGAAAGTTCCTCCAGAACTTCCAAGTGCTTATCCGAAAATTATTTAAGGAATTCTTAAAAGGAGTCGTTCAGGAATTTCCTTTTTAACTGAACACAAAAATGGAACAACACAAAGGGACAGGTCACAATTGTCGAATTGTTGCTGTGATTCCAAAACTTGTTACTGTTGTGCTATTGCTGATTTTTTTTTTTTTGTTTTTATTAATGTGTATTTTAACTTATAGCTAATTCTACACTTAAACTATTGCTGATAAGCTGATCAATAGTACAACAATAACTGAACTTGTACTTTAACAAAACATGTTATTTAAATGTAATTTATTTAATGTATATCAATAGCTTGATTATAACAAAATGAGATTGTCCAACAAAATTTGTTATGGAAAAGCTATGCCTTGATTATTTAAGAATAACAAAACAAGATATAAAAACACGTTATGTGATTTCGTAGTTATTAACTTTCTATTCTCCTCTGCTCGGACTTCGAGGCATTTTGAAAAGGCCTTACGAGCTTTAAGCTTCTATCGATGATTTATCAAAAACCTTATTTTTGACATAAACTGCTGGCAGATACGATTTGATATTTGCATAATTTGACGAGAAATTTCGGATTATGTTTTAACCCAATCTTGCCCCTCTGACCCATTGTCACCCCCAACGACGGTACATACACTGTGGTGCATAATTGATAGGATAAACGCTGATTTTCATGCAACCTAGCCAACTTTACTACACTAAAACCTCAATTTATGCATGTTATTTTTATGCACCTTTTTTATGCCCTGCATAAAAAGAGGGAAAGCTACTCTGAACCAATATTGTGTTTAAGAACATTCAGAAGCGTAACGGAAGCGTTACGGAGGAATTTTCGGGGGTTTCAGGGCGTTGCAGGTGCGTTACATAGCGTCCGAGGGGGTGTTAGGGGAATTTGGAGGCATTTCAGGAAGTTTCAAAGCATTTTCGGCGGAATTCAGTGGCGTTACGGAAGCGATACGGATGAGTTTTGTGGGGTTTAGGAGCGTCGCAGGTGCGTTACATAGGATCCGAGGGGGTTAAAGGGAGATTTTGGAGGCATTTCAAGAAGTTTCAGAGTATTTTCGGCGGGATTCAAAGGCGCTATGGAAGCGTTACGGAAGAGTTTTTGAGGGTCGCAGGTGCGTTACATGGGATCCGAGGGGGTTCAAGGAGGATTTTTGAGGCATTTTAGGTTTCAGAGCATTTTAAGTGGTATTCAGAGGCGTTACGGAAGCGTTACGGAGGAGTTTTCGAGAGTTTCGGAGTGCCACAGGTGCGTTGCGTGGGATCCGAGGGAGCTTAAAGGAGATTTTGGAGGCATTTCAAGAAGCTTCAGTGCATTATCGGCGGGATTCGGAGGCGTTACGGAAGCTTTACGGAGAACATGGGATCCGAGAGGGTTTTAAGGGGATCTTTGAAGCGTTTCAGGAAGTTGCAGAGGATTTTCAGGGACCCCATCCCGAAATCCTTTGAAACGCCCCGGAAATGCTATTTGATTAAAGATGTTCTTGAAGCCCCTTGTTACGACCCTGACCTGAAATACGTCGAAACACCCCTGAAATGCTATCATACGCCCCTAAAATCTCTAGGAACGCCCTTAAAATGCTCCTGAAAGCTCCAGCAGTTCTCTTAAATTACTCTGAAATGCCGTGAAACGCCACTCAAACCCCTTGTAACGCCTTTTAAAGGCTCCTGAGATCCACTGAATTGCCCAAAGCACCTTGAAGCGTCCCTGAAACCCCCTAAATTCTATTGAAATGACCCTGAATTTCTCGTAATCCCTTGAAAACGCCATCAAAACCTGGCAGAACACCCTTAAAAGGCACCTCAAATCTCCTGAAACAACCACCTGAAACACCCCTGAAGACCCTTGGAACCCTCTTTTCTGGGCTCTCTGGGAACTTTATGGAAACCCGCTTAGCCCCACCTCAAATGCCCAGGAGCAAGACATGTTCTCAGGAAGTAGATTCCCTTATTAAAGCCCAAACATTATTTATGAACAAATTTCCCTCATTTTATGCCTTTTTTTAATAGGGAATCGCGCCACTTGAGCGGTGGCTTCTATTTTCGTCTGTTTTCTGCTATAACTCAGTCAAATTTGAACCAATTGGCACAATTTTTGGAATGCGGTGAGATAGGTATAGTATCTAAGGACTGTTCAATTTATAAAACGGACAACTTTACAAGGCTATAAAAACAAAACGCGTAGTTCAAATTTAACCAGCCTTGTTTCGTTGTTCAGTACATCATCATTCATTATAGTAATTATTTTTGAATCGACAAAAAAATAGTTTTATTTTATAGAAAACCGGCCAGGTGTTAAATGAGGTGACTTTTTCGATTGCTGAAAATTGAAAATATGTATAAAATTACTGTTCACATATGGTATATCGTTTTGAATATCAGAAAAGGGTGGGCCATGCTGCAGCGGTATGAGTAATAAACATTCTGGCGACATTTAAACTCAATTGGAAAATTAGTTGTGGAGATATTAAAGTCTCAAGTGAGCTTCGATTTTTTGAATAAAATTCAATTGTAAAGGAAAAAGGGCATGAAAATATTAAATAAACAATTTTTGTATGCATTCAGTCGAAAGTAGGAATAATGTGGTTTTAAATGCAGAAAACTGCTTCTTAATAGCATTGCTGGTTTGGTTACTGTGCGCCATTATAGGTACAGCAATCCAAACAGTTTCGTTCTTTGAAGGTTGTTCCAAATAACAATGCAACCTAATGCAAATTTTGTATAACAATGATGGTGGAAATAAAAACTTTACATCCGATTATTATTAAAAAAGGTGTACAATAACGTAGGACCAACTTTGTTGAAAATAAATAATAACAAGTTTCGCTGTAGTCGGAAAATCTGCATCAATGAAGCAAAAATTATGCAATTTTTTACTATGACCATCTTTATGGATTAAATTTTTGATGAAGAATGCCATTAAAAGTAAATTTTTCTTCTGCATCATTCAGAAAGCAATATTCTACTCCTCTGGACAAATTTTTAGACGAATCCGTTGTGCTATTGCAACACAGGACTCGAATAAATATGTTTTAATAATTTCTATGAAAACAAGTCAACTCACTATATCAAGCTGGAGACTTCGTGATGCATTATTACTGACCAACTATTGAGCTTTACCTTTAGTAGAATAGTATAAAATTCCAATACATTAAAAACTTAATGAAAATGGGCATGTTAAGTATGTGGAAAGTTATGTCAAATTTTGAGAAATGGGTTTTTATTGATGTTTTACGAAAACCGCTTCAGTTAAACAATAAAGAACATTTTGCTAAATGTTATATTTTTCCTACATTTGAGAATAGCTATAGAAAGTTATGCAAAAAACTGATTATGATTTTATTGAAAAATAAAAAAGATATCGCACAAGCAAGTTGTCCGTTTTATAAATTGAACAGTCCTTACCCGTGTACAACATTTCAAGTCAATTGGTTCAAAATTGACTGAGTTATAGTGGAAAACAGACGAATATAGAAGCCACCGCCCAAGTGGCGCGATACCCTATATGCACATTTTTCAATTTATGCGCCCCCACCCATGTGCATAAATTAAGGTTTTAGTGCATAACCTTCTAACTTGTATTGTTTGATTCAACTCGAGACAAGTACAAGGCACTGAAAATGAACTTACAGTTAAGATGATTGTTTTATTCGGAAAAATTAATCGTAAGATGAAAACGAGTTGCACTGTGCAAATTTCCGGTGCGCAATGCCATCCCTGCTCTGAGGTTAGTTTCACGAGGGTTCCACGGGGAGTTGATGCGTTTCAAAGCGTTTAGAGCGTTTTAGAGGACTTCTGACCATCTCGAGTGAGTTTCATTTAGGTTTCTGTGGGCTTTCAGAAGCGTATCAATGCATTCCAGGTTTTCAGGAGCTTTCAGGGGCGTTTTAGAGGGTTTCAGAGGTTCGCAGGCGAATTTTACGGAGCTTTCAATTTCAGAGACGTTTCAAGGCGTTTCAAAACGTTTCAAGAGGTTTGAGAGGGTTTCAAAGTGTTTCACAGCGTTTCAGGGCATTTCAGGAGAATTCAAGGAGTATAAGGGGACTTCTGGGGCTCGCATGTGAAATACACGGTGATTTGATGAGAGTGTCAGTGGCATTTTGAAGTTCCAGTGATTTCTTAAGAAAATCTTCAAGAGAATTCTTCAAAAATTGAACAGGTTCTTCTCCTTAAAGTTTACTATAGATTTGTTCAGTAATTGCTCTAGGAATTCCATTGAAAATTACCGAAATAATGCGTCTAGGAATGACTTCATCCAGGAAATCTGGCAGGAGTTCCTCTACAGATTCTTACAGTATTACTTACAGTGATTCAGGCAATAACTCCTCCAGATATTCCTGTAACAGTTCATACAGAGATTCTTTCAGGATTTCCTTCAGATATTCCTCCATGTATTTCTCTAGAATTTTTTCTCGCATTTCGTTTAAGGATCAAGCTTCGATTTTTCCCCTGCTTTCTTCAAAGAGTTTATTCAGAAATATTACCTAGCAATTTCTCTAGGAATTACTCAATAAGAATATCAAGATACATTATTTTCTATAGATCTTAACAGAAGCCTATCTAGACGTTTCTCCAGGTATTTTTACAGAACACTGATATATGTTGTCCTTTACTGCCATTTGTCAGATTTGCTGGTATGCCATAAACATACAGAAAAAATTGTAGTTAGAAGGTACAGAATGTTGCTAATTGACAATTTGAGAGATGAATTTTTGAAAGAAAAAAACGCGTTCTGGTGGGATTCAAACCCACGACTCTGTATTCGCTGGATCGGTGCTTTAACCAACTAAGCCACAGAACAGGTAATGATTCTGTGGAATAGAAAGCATTGGGCACAAACGCGGATGTGTTGCGCATTTGCATCTAAGCCGAAAGAGAGATGGTTCGTGAAAAAGGAATGTTCATGGTAGGGGCTCGGGTTCAGTTTTGCTTCCTATTCCGCAGAATCATTACTTGTTCTGTGGTTTAGTTGGTTAAAGCACCGGTCTAGCGAATACGGAGTCGTGGGTTCGAATCCCACAAGAACGGATTTTTTTTCTCAAATTCATCTCTCAATTTGTCAATTACCAACATTCTGTGCCTTCTAACTACATGTTTCCTGTATATTCCTCCGGAAATTATTTTGAAATACGTCCACAGTTTGCTCCACAAATACTGCCAGAAAATCTTTCAAGAATTTTATTGAAGAATTTCTCCAGAAATTTTCCAGAAAGAATCTTCAATAACGTTTCCACGGTGCTCCCACAGACCGTTATTATAAAATAAAAACGTCCATCAAAACTAAGTTCAGGGGTCGAATCCTGGTGCCGTTCTGCACCTCTGGGCAAATTTTTAAAATAATCCCTAGGAGGAATCTCGAGAAATCTCGGTTTGATGTTTTATACTAAGAAATTTCAAAGAAATCCATATTCAGATTGGACAATATCGCTTAAATACCTACACAAACTTTCCCTAAAGTTTTCAAAGTTGTTTCAAACCCGTATTTATTTAATAACGTTACTTCAATTATACATATTTACTACTCATTTAAATCAATTAACTGATTATACTGACTTACCAAACATTTGGCAGTGTACAAAAATCAGAAAAAAAGATGCAAAAAACGTTGCTTGTCATGTGTGCTTTTGGTTACCAACGTTAGGGTTAGAAAAACTGGAGTAGGTCTTTGAAGGCAGTTTTCTTATAATGAATAACGTTTTCAGTCACAATAGTCAAAAACAAATTTATACCGTAAACCGGGGTCAAATTGATCAGCGGGGTGAAATTGATCGCTCGGGTACTACATTGTAATTTCACACTAGGAGCTCTTAAGCGTCGTAATGAACTTAAACTGTTTACGTCATCTGATTCGTAGATGTCTAGAGATGAGTGTAGACTTTAATTTTTTTAGAAACAAGTAAGTTTTGCCTTATTTTTTCAAGAAATTTGCAATGTATTTCTCATTTATCTGAAATCATTGCTACTAAACAATCAATTGCTAATAGGACTTCCCGTAAATTCTCTGTTTTAACATTTTTGTGGAGCCTTGGTTGGGATGTTATGCAGCTAATCAGAACATGAAATAGGGTCTTGTACCATTTGGGCAGGTGTACCTATTTTGGGCACTTGCTGCTGTAACTAAGTCAATTTCAAACAGATTGATTTGAATTTTTGTACAGAGTTAGATACTGTACGTGCCTAATTCTATACAAAAATTCAAATCAATCGGTTTGAAATTGACTTCGTTATAGCGGCAAGTGCCCAAAATAGGTACGCCTGCCCAAATGGTACAAGACCCTAGTTATAAAAAGTTTATTTTATGAGGAAATAGTAATTTATTGTGATAAAAGTCACTTGTTTCATATGAAATTGCCTACCTTTAGGCGTTTAAGGGGAAATTTCAAAATTTAATTTTGCATTTAAATTGACTAGTTGTAAGATTTTAGACGCTTTATTCTGTTTTAGAAGAGCAAAATTAAGCGGAGAAGAAAATTTCCCTTTCCAACCGATGCTGTATACTGATCAATTTCGCCCCAAATTGGCTTTTCCAATATTTTGATATTTGGAGTTATTTAACTTAAAGTTTAAATTTGTTGAACAAAATTCTGTCACATGGTTCCATGGAGATCCACAGGGTACTGGTTTTACACATATTCTTTTGGCAACATTTGAACAGGCACTTCCTGGCCAAGTTCGCAGGGGTTGACGGTATTAAAGTGAAGGAGTTTCATTTTGATTATTGTAATGGAGTGTTCTTTAGTGAAACATATCACCTTTTTAACACTTTAATGCGCCTCCAACGGTTCATCACGAACCGGCTGCTGCAGATGGAGTATGGCTGATCATATGCATCAGACATGCTCGATAAACATGGAGGATCCGCCAGGGCTCATTAGAATCTATTCCCAAGCAATAGTTCCAAGTCGGTTGGATTTAAGAAGGTTTTTATGATCGTTACAAATCCTAATAAAAGTATTGTAGGATTTGTGACAGGTTTTGGAACCTTTTACAGCCAGCTGACTTCAAAATGTTGTTTGGGCTTTATTTCCCACGTTTCTCGGTTGATTTTGATTAGTAATTCATTAATGTCATAGTCGCTTTTTCGAATTTTTAGAATGTTAGTTGGTCATATTTTCTTTAAATAAAGCAATTAAAATCGACCGAAGAATAAATGGTGGGAAGGAGATTTGCAGCACTTAATTGTGCTGATAGATTCGAAGCTAACGTGCGAACACTTAAACGCATTGTTGACGTCAATGCGTTCGACGTGACATTTTGGACAAAAACTGACTGCTTTTTATTAACTGAACAACGTTACTTGTGTATGACTAGGTTGACATTTCTAGGCTACGCTTAAGAAAATGACATGGTTCATCTAGGTAGGACCGATAGGACAATTGAACGAATTTGAATATTTTTAATAGTATTTGTAGCGGGATGAAAGTTGACATGAAATCTTTATTATTTTAAAATTTTATTGCAATGAACTGACTAACTTGACGTATTTTTGTTTATCTCTTAGATGGTATTTTGACACTAACAGAAAAATATCAGGAGTTCAGTTGCATGTTTCTGTGGGTTTTGGACCGATGACAATTTAAGGACACAATAGATGAACACAGAGAAGTAGAAAACGATTAGCGAATTCAAGAAAACAATTTGACACAGGATCGACTATATTTTAACATACAGGGTTTGATTGATTCGATGAAAAAAAACAAACATATGACAACTGATTTAACGAGAAGAAAAACATATTGAACCATACTACAAAATCGAACAAGACGACAAACACAACCCGTGTGACCATAACACTACATAGGCATATCCTGACTGACTGACCAATTGAAAACTTTCCAACCTTCTACCGTAACTTTCTGAGTCAGTAGGCAACAGTGTCTTAATGGATATCATTTTCCGCGTACGGCTGGCAAACTGCTTCTGAAAGATTACGTACTCTTTTCTATCTTCGGGTCTAGTGTAGAGGTTTCAACTCTATTCAGAGTGCAGCTAGAAACCTAGCAAAAAAAAAAAAAAACATTTGAACAGGCACTGATGTTATCCGCAAAAGTTGTTTTAAAGTGATCAATTTGACCCCGGATTACGGTACTTTTTTTCGATATTGCTTAGCATTTTGAACAGGGGCGTTCAGTGTTTAGTAATTGTATTGTTCCTTGCTGTAAATGTATCGCTCCTATATGGGGCGAGTATGACACATAATCGATCCGATGACCGTAAGGACGTAACCAGCGCCGTTATTGACTTTCAAATGTTGAACGCTCGAATTGTGCACATTGAGAATGGTTAGCTAGTCCCAAGCCTTGCTTTTATTGGTTCTCTGTGCAACTCTGGTCAATCACGGAGTAGCAACTACGGTGTGTACGATTATCTTTGATTTGCTTTGCCTAGAATTTTGAACATTTTTTTTTTTGAATGAAAAGTGCTACATATTCTTACACATAACACTAGAAAATTGCTAAGAAATATGTGTTAAATAAAGATCTAATAGTACACCAATTTTGGAAGAACAGGAAACTACGACGTATATGTAATAACATGGGATACGGTTCATATGGGAAAATATAAAAAATGCAAAAACTCTAGTTCTTGTATACTTTTTGAGTTCCATTTTGGTCCCATATCAACTGTGCAAAATATCAGGTCGATCGGGAAAACTATTTTTTGCGCCCGTTATTCTTAGTTTTTCAGACGATTTTATGAGAAAATTTACTTCTTCAATGAAAAATCGCTTGGGGTCACCCCTTGATCCCTAAAAATAATTCGATGAATGATTTCTGTAGCAAACTTCACGATGAATTAGACCTCCGAAGACCGCAAAGCGATGCGAAGTTCATGGGAAAAAAGTTTTGAAGCCTTACCCGATCGATAAAATGACGAGATTTGATTATTTATTGTTATTCCTTACATGTTAATCAGCGTTTCCATGCTATTCGGTTTTCAGTCAATAACTTTTTCCACATATCTTAGATCCCTTTGTGGTCTTCGGAGGGTTGGTTCCTCGTAATATAGTAAACATGTTGTAGAATTAGGGAAAATTTTAATGTATAACACTGGGATGTGTAATATGTTCATAAAACAATAGGGAAAAATCGCTTTTTAATGCTTACGTTAAAACCGATGCTTGGCTTGGAAAACATACTTATGTCAGTTTAGTCAGTTAATTGAGTTGGGTGGGTAGTAATTATGTATAATAAAAGTGGCGTTGGTAAATATATACTGGTTTGAAACAACTTTGAATACTTTGGGGACTTTTTTTGTAGGTATTTAAGCGATATTGTTGAATCTGAACATGGATTTCTTTGAAATTTCTTAGTATAAAACATCAAATCGAGATTTCTCGAGATTCTTCCTAGGGATTATTTTAAAAATTTGCCCAGAGGTGCAGAATGGCACCAGGATTTGACCACTGAACTTAGTTTTGATGGACATTTTTATTTTATAATAACGGTCTGTGGGGGCACCGTGGTTTCTAGACAATTCAAAAAAGGTTTCCTGAGGAGGTTGTACAAGTGTTCATCCAAGAAACCCTTCAATTTTTTTTTGGATTCCTTCCAGAATTTCCCTGTTTCGTCTAGAGATTTCTACATTTCAGTTTTTTTTTAATAAAATCTTTCAGAAGATTCTGTTCTGATTCCCCCTGAAACATCTGCTGAACTTTCTTCAGGGATTCCTTAAAAAATATCTCGGGATTTTAAGAATTGAGTCAGAAATTTCAGTAAAGAGTATTTTTTTTTTTAAGTTCTTCCATGAAGTTTTTTATAAATTTAGCCAAATTTCCTGCAGAAATTGGAACGTGTGAATTCCAACAAGGATTGTTGCAATACTCCTCCATATTAGGCTGTCCCAAAAAAAAATCGATGTTCGAAAAGTCAAGGTGCTCAACCCTTAAATGAAAGATATACATATTTGAAGCATTTTTGTAGAACATTTCGATTTTCTAAAAAAACGTTTAGTAGTTCCGCCAGGGCTGGTAAAAGGTCTTTTTTTGAGAATTTTTCATCAAAATTTACTAAAAAAATACATCTATTATTTTTTTCATTCATGAAAGTTTTATCTGATAGTACTATTAATTTGTGCCATTTCTCTAAGAAAAAGATTTGATATATTTGAAAAAAATATTTTTTTTTGAGAATTTTAAAGAAAAAGGGTCATTGTTTTTCAGTTGCTCTGGCGGAACCTCTAAACGATTTTTAAGAAAATCGAAATGTTCTACAAAAATGCTTCAGATATGCGTATATTTCATTTAAGAGTTGAACACATTAACTTTTCAAACATCGATTTTTTTTTTGGGACAGCCTTGAAGTTCTAAAGAAATCATTGTAGGATTGTCTGAATAAATCCCTTAAAAACTACTGGTGATAGCTTTGTAGATTCTCAGAAAAAAATCTTGATAATTTCTGAAGGTTGTCCTGGTCAAAATTCTTTAATCAATTTCTGAAGCTATTTATGGAGGAATTTCTGAATCAATGCGTGAAAGACAATCTGTTGAAACTCATTATAATAACATACTGTTATCTTATCAGAAGGGCAGCTCCACAGGCACGTTCAAGTACTATTTGAGAAATGTATGCCATTGCCCTAAAAAATCATGGGAAACTTTTGGAGAAACTCTGACAGTAATTCCAAGGATAATTGTCTTAAGAAATTGTTCGAGGGATTCCCGGAGAATTCCAGAGAGTATTTTCTGAAAAATATCCAGAAATAAATTGCAGAAATTGCAGACAAAGATAATGGTGGACTACTTGAAGAAGCCTCTCAATAAATTTCAAAGGGATCCATCGAAAATTTTGTGATATGAAACCAACCGAACAAATGAGAATACTAACCGAAGAAATAAAAGTACAAGCATTGAACTTGGGAATATCGCCAAAATAAAAGACAAATCCGCACATTTATCCCAAAGCGGATATCCATTTACGACTCTCCGGAGTCGTAAAAACTTCAGAACAATGAAATGAAGCGAAAGTTCTTTTTTGGCCCCAATGAAAACCATTCGTCGTGAATAGGAGGACAATGAATGTGAAAAGGAAAAAAAATGATCATCGCATTCTCCAGCTATTGTGATGAACCAACCAACTTTCATCCGATTCATGACGATTGTTTCGATTTTGATGGATTTATTGCAACAATCACTTTCCTTCATAATGAAGCCAACGCTGGAAAGAAAAAAAAAGCCAGAAACCATTTCGGGCGGGAAAGGAAGACGCCGTAAATCTTCGCGCTTCAAAGCATCCCGATTGGGGCATCGGGGAGGCCAGAGTCGTAAAAAAAACTCAGTTCGGAACGGAAATTTGGAACGAATACGGATTTGCTTCGGTGATTCGGTGAAGGGGCTGAGTGGGGAAGCAGTGAAAATTTGTGTCTAATCCTCTTGTTTTCGGTCAAAAGTTTTGCTCCAAGGAAACAATAAAAAGGTTCACGGTGTGTGGTGGCGCGCGCGGTATTGGAAGATAAAAAATAATTCGTTGCGATGATTGAGCAAAGTTTTTGACTTGGATGCCCGAGCAGAAATGGTCTTTGACGAAGCTCTCAATTAATGACTGAGGAATTGTTTGTAGAATACCAAACTTTAAGAATAGCCTCCATCACAGTTGGGATGTTATGCCTGAAAGAAGAAGAAGATGTTATCTTGGAAAGAAAAAAATCTTTTCTCGGGTGTGGACAACATTGAAACATTTAGCAATCATCCGATGATGAGTCTGCAATGGAAGAGGATTAATTCAGTGGTTGATGACTAAGGATGCTCTGTCTTGTTATAGCTTTTGTTTAGTAACTTTCTGAATTAAGATTCAGAAGCCACATTGTTAACCTCATTCGGCAATAATACTCGAACAACACAAAGTGGATTCATTGCTCCTCCTAATTTAATTTGGCTGACATTTTGTTCAGTGACTGTTTTCAGGATTTCTGTCAAAATATTGAGAAAGAACATATTAGAAAATATGATCAGCTAAATTGTCTTGGTACTGCTTTGTAAATATGTCTTAGAATTCCTCCTGGGATTCTCACAGAAGTTCTTCGAGTAGTTTTCCTTGGAATTTCTTCATCAGGTTTTCAAGAAATTTCTTTTCAGGTTTCAGTTTCTTTCTCCACGAACTCTTTCAGGGACTTTCAGAAGTAAAAAATCCTTCAAAAGTTGCTTCAGACATGAGTAGTACATCCTCTGTACATGTATTCCGTAAGGAAAAACATCAGAGAACGCAAATATGACTGCCACAATGGCCGACGTGGACCCCTACTCACATTTTCAAGAGCACCTATCTCAAAAATTCGTAAACAAGCGCTCGATTTGGAAAAGCTGCTTTTTTTTGCAAGTAAGCAAAGGCAGATTAAACAAGTGCAGCTTGGTTTGATGTTTCGTTCGTCAGATTTGTGCGTCTAAAGTTCTAAAGCAAAATTGCAATGGGATTTCTTTACGTTTCACCTTAAAAAAATCAGGGATTCCATTAAAATTTTCTCTAGCAATTTGTTTTGGGAATTTTCTAGAAAATCGTCTTGAAATTTCTGGATATTCTTTAAGAAATTCCTTCAGAGATCCCATAAAAATTGCCGTCCCGGCAGACATTTAATTGCAGTCGCTTGCAGGAATACATTTAGAAATTCTAGCAGGAATTTCTCCAGAGATTTCTGCAGAAGTTCCTTCACAGATTCTTTCAGAAATTCTTGCAGGAATTAATCTATGGATGCCTTCAGATTTTTCCCAGGAATTAGTTCAGAAATTTTTACTGGAATTCCTCCAGAAGTTCTTTCAAGTATTTTCCCACATATTCTCAAGAATGACTCCAGCAATTTCGTTAATATTTTTTTTTTCATAAAATCCTCCAGGAATTATTGTTTGGTATTTCTCCGGAAATGCATCTTGAAAATACTCAAGATATTTATCTGGGATTTTCTTCAGGGATATCTCCAAAAGATGCTCAAGGACTGCATCATGAATTCATTTCAGGATGTGTTTTTATAATTTTCTTAAGAAATTCTTTCAGACATTTCATTGGTTACGTATCAGTTTTTCCTGAACATTATTCCTTGAAACTTCTCCAGGATTTTTTTTAAAGAAATAATTATAGCAGGACCTGTAGGGGGCTCCTCATTTCTTCCTGGAGAGAGATTATTTTCCTTCAGAAAATTATTAACAAGATTTTCTCCAAGACTATGGTTTTATAAAATTGCAGCAGGATTTTCACTCATATCTTGAGATGTTGTACGTAACATTTTTCGAAGCGTTTCTCCTGAAGAATCTTCAGGATGCTTGAAGAATCTCTCAAGGTTTGCTTCAAACAATTTTTAGGAATCTCCATTCGGAAAATCTTGGAAGATTTTTTTTTAATTCAAGAATTCATTTGAAGGAATCTCTGGAGTTATTTCTGACGCAATCCCAGGATAAATTTAAGAGAAAAACTTTGTAGGAATTTCTGCTGAAATCCCTGAAGAATTTCCTAAGGAATCCCTGGAGAAATTTTTGGATGAATTTCAGCAGGTTTGTTCTGAAAGTAGGGAAATTTTATGAAAATCCATGGGAATGCCTGAAAAAAAAATTAGAAGGAATCCATGAAGAAATTGCAATAGGAATACATTCAGGAGTTTGTGAATACAACTTCAGTCCAACTCCTGCAAAAATCCTTGAAGGTATTTTTGAAAGAACCCCAGGAAATTTCCTTAAGGCATATCAGCAGGAGTTTCTCAAAAAACTTCTTGAGAAACGCTGAAAATGCCCAGGATAAATTTATTGAGAATTTCTTTAATATAGTACCTGGGCCCATATAGCCGAGGCGGAAAACGCACGGGTATTCAGCATGACCATGCTGAGGGTGACGGGTTCGATTCCCGGTCGGTCCAGGATCTTTTCGTAAAGGAAATTTCCTTGACTTCCTTGGTCATAGAGTATCTTCGTGCCTGCCACACGATATACACATGCAAAATGGTCATTGGCAGAGGAAGCTCTCAGTTAATAACTGTGGAAGTGCTCATAGAACACTAAGCTGAGAAGCAGGCTTTGTCCCAGTGAGGACGTTACGCCAAGAAGAGGAGAGGAGTACCTGGAGAACTTTCTTCTAAACACTTGGGGGAATTTGAAAAATCTTTTGGAAAATTTTCTATGGAATTGCTGTTCAAATTCCTAGGAAATATTTCTGGAAAAGTTCAGAAAAGGTATCCTTGAAGTAATGCTGAAAGCATTCCTGGAGATATATGTGGGGAAATAGTACTGGAACTCCTGAAGGAATCTCTGCATAAATTTCAGAAGGATTCTTTGAAGTAATTCTCGCAAGAATAATTCAAAATGATAATGGAAGAATCTGTGGAGAAATTCATGCTGGATTTTCTGGATTTTGAAGTAATTAAAAAAATCCTGGAGACATTTTTGCTTTTTCAGCCTGGGGCTGAAAGGGGTGATACACAAATTATGTCACGCAAAATCGGCCTTTTCCAACCCCTCCTCCCCCCTATATCACACTTTTTGTATGGGACCTCAATATTTTTTGTAAGAGCCGTCACGCTCTGCAAAACCCCCCCTCCCCCCTAAAAGCGTGACGTAATTTGTATACGGCCCCAAAGTTTCAATAATAAAGAAACATAAAACTTCTGCATTCCTGAAGCAAATTATAAATAATTTCCTGGTGAAGCTCCAGATTTCTTCAGAAGTATTTTATATTTTATGAAGTAATTTTCTGAAGTAATTTCATGAGAATCCATTCAAAACTTATTTTAACAAATTCTTGGATAAACTCCCGAAGAAGTTCTTAAGGGGCTGTCTATAAACCACGTGGTCATGAGGGGGGGGGGGTGTTCGGCCAATGACCATTTTATATGGAAGAAAAAAAAATTTGTATGGACTAATGACCACGGGGGAAGGCTTGAGAAGTCCCAAAAAAATGACCACGTGGTTTATGGACAGCCCCTAAGGGTATTTAGCTGAAAGGAGCCCTGGAGAAACTTCTCAAAGAGTTTCTGAATGAATTTTTGAAAAAAAAATCATTGGATTATTTTAAGGAGTAATTTCCTAAACATATCCACAGCGCAATTTTGGAAGAAATTCATGATTTCCCAAAAGAGAAATTTCTGAAGGAGCCCATGGAATAATTTCTAATAAAACAACGTTTTTCTATGTTTTAATAAAACACTCGAAGAAAAATTTAGGAAATCCCTTAAATATTATTCAAAGAAATTTCTGAAGGGATTTTTCGAAAGAAACTTTTAAAAATGTACTAAAGAAATCCATGGCGATGTTTCTGTAGAAAATCTGAACTTTTGATTATATGAAATAAATCGCAAGAAGAATGTTTGAACCAATCTGTAAAAGATATTCTGAAAGAATATCAGGATAGGTTTTTGAGAGAATGGTGCAATTTATAAAAGGCACAGGGGAGCTTTCTAAATTATTCCATGAAACAATTACGGAAGGAATCCACGGAAAGAATAATTGCAGAGTTCTTTGTTTGTTTAGTTGGTAGTTTCTAGATGAAATTTTTGGGAACTTCAGAGAAATACATGAATAAATCTATGGATTAAAAAAATCTCTGAAACAATTCACATAGAAATCTCAGAAGGAATTCCTGGCAGAATTTCAAAAAAAAAACTATGCTACGGAAACGGCTAAGCAGTCTTGGGGAAATCAAACGATACTATTTGATTTTACCCAACGTTCCGACAATTTTTTTTGGTCTTCTTCAGGGGATAATCGCTATTATCCCCTGAAGAAGATCAAAAAGTGGTCGAAACGTTGGGTAAAATCAAATAGTATCGTTTGATTTCCTCAAGACTGCTTAGCCGTTTCCGTAGCATAACTATCCCACTCAGTCGAACCCTCCCAATCCATTTACTGGAGAAATTTCTGAGGAATCCATGAAGAATTTTTGGAAGAAATCCATGAACGATTTCCTTAATTTTTCAGAAGGTTTTGAAGGAACATCTAATTCAATTTCCGAAGAAAACTTCTAAACGATTATTTGATAGATTTTTTAAAGAGTTCACGTAAAGCAATTCAAAGAGAAATCCATTAAGAAATTTCTAGAGAAATTTTTGGAAGAATTTCTGAAAACTTTACATATTTACCTATTTAACATATTTTTCGGAAATTTTGTGAAAAGTTCAATAGATTGTCCCATGTATTCACGAGCAGCCTACTTTCATCAGTCTGACGTGGCAAATTTGTTTAAATGACTGAAATACATTGTATTCAGCTTTCTATTGACGAAAACATTTCAAAATTAGTTAACTGCAACGAAGGAATTTGCCTCAATATTTCGTCTTATAAAGAATTATTCTGGGAAAAGTCCTTCATGAATTATTATTTCACGAAATTGTTTTGTAATTCAACGGAAGGGGTATTCTTGCAGGAATTCTGACCCTGTGCTCAGAAATAAATATTCCAATAATTCCTTTGAGATTTTTTTAAAATGTTTCCCTTTCCATGTTTTGTTTTTGGATTTTTTTCAAGACTTCTTTTAAAGATACCACCAGAAACTCATTTTGGAACTGCTTCAAAAATTTCTTAGATTCAAGCAGGATTTCATAGAATAATGATAACAGTCAGAGCTTTTCGAAAGACTCCTTCAGGTATTCCATAAGAATGCATTTCTGTTCATGCTATTTCTTTGAAAATTTATCCAGAGATTTTTTTGAGAAATATCTTCCACATCCCAGAAAGTTTCAAGATGCATTTTGAAACTAGTTCATCTTGAAAGTAGTGTTATAAAAATAAACTCCGGGAGTTTTCTTTGCATTTTCTCCAGGAATCTTTCTAAAAATTCTCTTCCAGGTAAATTTTTAAAAATTCCTCTGAAAATGCAATTCCCGGAGATTTTTTTCCATAGTGATTCGGAGATACTTCCTTCAGGTATCATTCCATATATTTAGGGATTCTCGTAGGCATCTATTTAAGAATTTGTCTTCAAAATTATCAAGAAATTTTTCTGGAAGCTCCCCATGGATTCTTTCAGAAGTTTTTTTTTATGATTACGCTTCAGTTGTTCAGGAATCAGTAGGACGGCTCCAGAGGCACGGTTTCCTTCATTTGGGAAATTTGTGCCATCAGTTGTTACTCCAGAATCGATTACATTGCTTTTTTCAAAAAAAAAAACAAGAGATTGCTCTATGAAAACCTGCTAAAGGTTCAACTATTATTTCAAGCATAATTTCGAAGATTTCTACGAAAATACTTTTTTTAACGCCTCAGTAATTTTTTAAAATTTTCTTTAAGGGACCTCGAAAGGTTTCACCAGAAGTTTTTAAAGGCTTTTCTTCAGGGATTAATTAAGATATTCCCCTGTACTTTTTTTTGTGCAATTTCGGGAAGAACTTCTGGAAAAAAATCTCTGGATAAATGGTTGAAACAATTCCTGTTGACATCTTTGAACGAGCTTGGAACCGCAGGAGCATTTTTTTTTAAACAAAGCCTTGTTGGAATTTTTGCAGGGGTCCCTGATGAAATTTTGCAAGGAATCCTTGAAGGAACTCTTGGAAGAATTTATGAAAGTAACTGTACAATTTTTAAAGAAATTTAACATAATTTCGGAAAAAAGCTCCACGGAGGAAATTCCTTGCAGATATTACTGAATATGTATCTAAGATTCAGAAGATTTCTCTGGAAATAATTTCAAGAGAATCCCCGAATGAATTTCAGAAGAAATCCCAGCAGAAATTTCTTAAAAAATCCTTGAAGCTATTTCTGCAGAAATACCTAGTAGAATCTCTGTAGGAATCTCAGCAAAAACTCTGGAATCAATTTCAAGAGGAATTTTCACAAAAATCTCATTTTCCGAGAAATTTTGAGGCAATTATTAAGAAAATTATCTTGGAAATTATTGGGAGGTTTTTTTCTGGAAATTCCACCAGGCATCTTTCCAGAAGTTCCTTGAGGTATTCCTGCAGGATGTGCTTAGGAATTATTCACTTCCTTCTGGTATCATTCCATTTGTTTAGGGATTCTCGCTGGCATTTGTTTAGAAATTTATCTTATAAATTCCCAAGAGATTCTTCTGGAAGCACCCCCAGGCGTCTCACCAAAAGTTCCCCGAGATATTGCTTCCGGAAATGCTTAAGGGGGCATCCATTTAGTACGTCACGGCAAATTTGGGAATTTTCAACCCCCCCCTCCCCCTTCGTACGGGTTTTACGTATACCTAATGCATTGCTTGTCACACTTTTCAGAACCCCCCTCCCCCCTCTAAGCGCCCCCTTAAGAATGATTCAGCCCTTTCTACAGGGATTCTTTCAGAAGTTTTTTTCTCTGGTGATGCTTCATGCGTTTCTCCAAAGATTCTCCAAGCATTTCCTGCAATTATTGTTCGTATTCCACAGCACTTAAAAAATCGAGAGATTCATCTCTGAATACCTGCCGAGGGTTCTACAGTTCTTTCAAGTATATTTTCGGAAAAAAACCTACGAAAAATACTTTTTTCTGAAAAAAATAGCATAATTTTTTTAAGATATTTTTTTCTAGGAACCTTCAAAGGTTTCATCATGAGTTTTTAAGGGATTATTTTAAGGGATTATTTTAAGGGATTATTTTAAGATTTCTTCAATTACATTTTTTTTTAATTTTGAAAAGAACTTCTGAATAAATCCCAGGAGAAATGTTTGAAAGACATCCTGTAGGCAGGAGCAATTAAAAGAAAAAAAGAAATAAAACAAGTCCCTTGAAGGAATTCTCGAAGGAACTCTTTGAAGAACTTTCAATGAAATCTGTAGATTTTTTTTTGAAAAATTGAAGAGCAATTTTCGGAAATCCCTAAATGAATTTCAGACGGAATCCCGAAGGAAATACTTTTAAATGAATATCAAGAGGAATGTCCGTATAAATCCCAAGGAAGTTTCTGAAGGAATCTCAGGAGTTTTTTTTAGGAATTTCCTAGGGAAATACCTCGACAAATTCCTCGGGAATCCCTTGAAAAAACCTTTAATTATAGTGTTATTTCCGACCAAATTCATAAAATCTTCTTGGAATTATCCTTTGAGAGAGTACCGAAGATATTTCTGGGGAAATACATGTAATTACTGCAGAAGTCTGTCGAGAAATTCCTGCCTGATTCACTGAAAGTTATCATGTAAAAAGTTCTCAAGAACTTCCTGTAGGATATTTTGGACGAATCCCTGACAAAGTTACTGTACACAATCATACTAGAATTTTCAGTGGATTCCCTAGAGCATTCTTGAACACATCTTCAGAGGAATTCTAGAAGAAATACATGTGTAAATTTCTGAAAGAATCTCTGGAAATTTTTCTGAAGAAACTGTGAGAATTTATGAAATCATTTCTCAATGAATCCCCGTATAAAATCCGAAGAATTTTTAAATGAGTTTCTGAAGTAGTTTCTACTTAGTTAAGTTTCAGAAGTAATTTACCTCAAAAAGTCTTGCAGAAATTTCTGGAGAAATTTTTGAGGGAATATCTGATAGAAGTCCTGAAGAAATTTCTTAAAGAATCTCTGGAAGAATTTCCAAAGAAATTGCTGAAAGAATTCATTTATGTACCCTTGATAAATTTGGGACCGAATTCATGGGAAACTTTCTCAAGGATTCCATTGATTAATTTGGGATGAAGTTTAAGGAAGATTTTATAAAGAGACTGTTTTAAATGAATCGGTGGGATGATTTCTTGAATACTTTGGAGAAATTTCTAAATGAAACTACGAATTTTCAAAATCAATCCCGGGAAAAATTTCTAAAGGAATTCTCTAAGAAATCTCCGAAGACATTCCTAGCAGAATTTCTTAAAAAAATCCCTTGAAAATGTTATGAGAAGTTTCGGAAAAAATGCCTCGAGAAATTTCTGAAGATATATGACTATTTTTACAGGAATCCATAATCTTTTTCTAAAGATATCCATGCAAGATTTTCTTAAATAATCCCTTTAGAGATTTCGGATGAATTATTAGTTAAATATTTGAGTTCCCTATGTGTTACTGAATAAATTCATGAAGATAAATTAAATGTTCGATAGTTCCAGAATCCATAGATGAATTCCTGGGTAATCCTTGAATAAATTCCTGAAAAAATCTCTGAAATGTTTCTTCTATTTGAGGGGCTTCCTGAAGTAATCTCTGGAGATTTTTTTTTTGCACGTGTAAAGGCACAAAAAAATATTTGGAAGCTTAAGGTGAAGTATTGTGTAAAAAGTTAGAATATTCATAAGAGCTGGTGAACTTACTGAGTTAATTCTATGACATCATTGCAAATTGCCGGGGCCCGTAGCGAAGTGACTACACGTTCACTTCATAAGCGGATGGTCATGGGTTCGTTCCCAGCCCGGCACTTGTAATTTTTCGTCAGTTGTTCTTCCCCCCGAGAGCGGCTGGCACCTGACCCTCTTCAGAGCATATGCTCCAACGGACCCGGAAACCAGGATATCGGCTAACGGAAACTCATAATGGATCCCCAATCGGACTGGAGAAGGAACAATAGCCACACATCAATATCCTCGTGCTCATCATTCTACCACGGACAGGGTAGAAAAGTGACAGCAGCGCAAACGCAACCAGTTCGATATAGGAGAATAAGAATAGAATACATTTAGGCGCTGTACAAAGTGTAAGTGCCAATTGAAATCGCTCACGCAGTGCCCTAGTGAACAAAAGAGCTGTAAATTAGGTTAAGTGATTGAAGAATCAAATATATCTTTGCATATAGTCGCTGTCCCGGATCCTGGCTCCAATAGTGGTAACAATGTCTTTATTTCCCCTGATTTCAGATTATCGGCGCCGGGTTGTTCGCCTTCACGATCTACATCCGAGCCGAGCCCGGTTTCGATGAGTGGGTCGCCCTGCTGGACATCTACCAGTACTACATCGGTGTATACATCCTGATCGGCACCGGCGCCCTGGTCATGATCTTCTCCTTCCTCGGCTGTTGCAGTGCCCTCATGGAACACTCAACGGCTCTGTACGCGGTAAGTACCAAATTTGTCGCAACAAGTCTGGGGTCCATAAATCACACAATTTAAGCCCCCGAATATTACTCACAAGCTTTGGCGAAAAAAAAAAACAACCCTGTGCCAAGTGGCGGGAAAACTAATTTGAACGAGCTTTTTGCCAAAACCAACGCCGTCGCGCCAGTAGCATCCAATGACCTTTGCATCCGAAAAGGGGAACTGTAACCACGTGCCACCTCACCACCCTCTTGTGACCCCCAGGTTCGTCCTTAATAAATGAACGCACTCTTGGCGACGACCAAGGACCAAGCGCCATTGCATTTGCTGGCACCCAAGCGGGTGTTCCCACTTTCCATTACAAGCTCGGTCGCTCGCGTTGGCACACACGCTGTTCCAGTGAAAAATGATGTTTTGCGAACAGTAATTAGTGGAAGTTTTTATTTGCTCCACTCCATGGCCGTCAGGGTCGCCCCAAACGACCGACGATCATCCTGCCTGACTAGGACTAGCACGGCGGCGGTGCGGTGGGACCATTTGGCTGTTGCAGTTGAACTATAGCGTGCTTTTCGAACTAGACAGCACCGACGACTAGCTGTGGTGTTGTCATGACTTCCCACGGCGTAGTGGAACTGGTCGCTTCCGGAAAACTGTCCCGCTCGACCTCCACCTCCATACGAACGAGCACCTCTTTTCTGCCAATTTAGGTGCACCACATACCTATCTGTAGCATGTTGCAAGACTTCGGGAGCCTTGGTAGAGCAACCTTCTTCTGGTTGCTGGCATCAACCAGTCACAGAAGAATGTTAATTATTATTCGATGGCGTTGTGTTCGGTTCGTAATAACATAAGGCTCCGGTGAGATATTGTCTTTCTATGAGCTTTCAGCATTGCCAACAGGCTGTGTGCACTGTGCAGTCAGCAAGGGGGTATGCTGGGAAGATAAATTGAAATATGTTCTATTAATTACGAGACATGCTGCTAGAGAATTGGATGTGGTGATCGAACTGTTGTAACCATATTGCTTCTAATATATGAGGAAAGGAGTGGAAATGAGATAAGTAATTTATGAGATAAAATTGAAATGTGTACGTGTTTGAGTTCGTAATTCATCAACAACTTTGAACAGGAATGGAATCAACTGTTTTATTGAAATACATAAATTTAACAAAGGAAAAGATCCGACTTGAGGCTGTCAAGTGGTTTTGAATTATTTTTCCTTCCGACATTGCACAAGATATTCCTCTTAAAATTCCTAAAGAAATATCTCCAGTAGTTCTTTCAAGGATTCCATCAAAAAGTTATCCAGTTTCCCTCACAAATGAACGGAAGGATTCCTTCAAGACTCCTCCAGAATCAGGTCAAAATTTCTGTTTTGTTTTGTTTTGAGAGCCTCAGAACTCAGAATTGATTGATTGATTTGTCTTTATTTAAGAGACTTTCAGCCCTTGGCTAGAACTCAGAAATTATTTTAGGTTTTCTTTACAAAACCTTCCTGGGAGGGAGTGGTATCGTATATAAGTTGTAGCTCAGAAAATGCTTCAGAATATTTTTGTCGGGGAAGTCCAAAAAAAATTTCAAGAATTTCTTCTAGGAATTCACAAAGCCGCCATGAGTTTTCTTTAAGGGATTTCTTCAGAAAGTTCTACTGGGATTTCCCAAGAAATTTCTTCATCAGTATTTATTGTGAAATTGCCAGAAGTACTACTGAAAATCACTGGAAGAATATCTAAAACAAATCTTTGAAGAAACCCCGGAGATATTTCTGACGGATCATCAGGAGTAATTTCTTTTAAAAAATCCTTGCATGAATTTCTTCGGGATTTCAGGAATGTTTCAAGAACTTCTTGGATGCGATATCTTACTTACAGCAATTCCTGAAAAAAAAACTGTATGAAAGAGCCTTTGAAGAAATTACTGAAGTAACCTCTGGAGATATGTTTGAAGAAATCCAGAAAAAAAGGAAAATTTTAAATTTTAATTTCTGAAAGAATTTCTTAAGAAATTTTTGAAGAAATTTCCAGTTGAATATCTGTACAAATCTCAGGAGGTACACTTGAATAAACTCCTCCAGGAATATCTGAAATTAAAGCATGGGATAATTTTTAAAAAAGTCCCAGGAGGAATTTCTGAAGAGAATTCTTAAGAAACCGTTGGTGAAATTCCTAGACAAGATTATTAAGAAATTTACAGGAAAATTACAAAAGAAATCATTCTACAAAATTCTTAAAATATTTTCTGAAAGTTTTCCTAAAGCAAACCGTGGACGTATTTCTGATAGAATTTCTGCAGTCATGCAAGGACAAACTTTTGGATTAGAAGTTTTCTGGGAAATATTTCTGAATGAATTTCTTCAAGAGTTTTCATTTTTTTAACGTATCTTTAGAGAAAATTCTGTAGAAATTTTATGCAAGAATATCTGAAGGACGACCTGTAAGAATATCTGCATGAACTTCTGCATTAATCTCTAAAATAATTTCGGCTGGAGTCACTGAAAGTAATAATGCAAGAATCTTTATACTTCAATTTATACTTTGCAAATTTCCTATATGAATTCCAACAATGAATCCGTTGAGTAATTCGTCAAAAATTCAAAATAAATGTCTTCAAACATACTTCTGCAGTTATCTTGAAAAACACCTCTGGTAACTTTTTTGAGCTCTTCTGGCAATTCATCCTGAAATTCATCCGATACCTCTAACATTTTTTTATAGTAGCTTTCACTGTTTTTTTAGATTTTTTCAGATTATGGCGCAATTTTCAGGAGTTTTATTTTCTTTTTTTTAATTTTCATCGTGTAACTTTCAGCAATCTACCGATAGTTTCTTCCGAGATTCGTTCGCCAAATTTTTGCCAACTTCTATTTTTTTTTTGTTAAAATTTCCTGCGAAGGTTTATTTGGAAACTATTTGGTTATATTAATTCAGGGTTTTTTTATTTTCTTAACTGCCTTCAGGAGCAGGTTCTTGGGGAAATTCTTTGATAATTCCTTTAGAAATTCTTTGACAGTTCCATCCGGAATATCTCCGTCAGATTCTCCAGAATTCATTGAGAGATTTTTTCGCATATTCCATTGAAAAAAAAATATTTGCCGTTTATGTCCGAATTGTCTTTTTTAAGAATTAAGTCGGCAATTCTATTGGAAGATTTTCTTCTGTTTTTTTTTTGTTTCAAACATTCCCCTGACAATTTGTTCGGTAACTTCTGCAAGAGTTTCTTCAGGAGTTTTTTAGTCATCTCCCAAGCAATACACTTGGACATTAATAAGTTCCTGTAATTTGTTTGCAACTATATTGAAAGTTATGCCATTTGAACCAATCGTCTTATTAACGACTAAATAGCAACCAAAAAAGCGCAAGAGGTGGAGCCAATATAAAACATCCATTCCTGATATAAACGGTTGTAATACGCAATCGAATTATAACCAAGATACAACTTATAGTTGACTTGAAAAATGGTGACCGATTCGACAACTAGTCAGCTAGTCACCACATTCGTCACTACCAGTTATTATGCACCCACAGTTTCGTTCATGTGATCAATAATTGTGTGCACAAATATACCGCAAATAAGGCTGACCGAGAACGTCAATTTGTGTGCCGTTCCAGATTTATCGGTAAGTTATGCATTTTAGCTCCGTATTCTCAACGCGCCTCAGTCTACCTATCATTTTGCGAGTAAAAATTTAAGCATTTGTGATAAAAATTAACTCGCCATATTGCTTTGGTGGAGTGTATTTCAGCAGCTTATTTAATGCACCCATAAAATGCTGAAAATTAATTTTTGAATTTAGAAAGATACTATTTGCTGAATCATGTCTATGGGAATGCGTATTGACAAAGTACAACAATGCTGCACGTGGTACACGGAACTGCCAAACTACCAAAAATTGGATTCTTCTGTCGCAATCCCATAGTTCGGCCCAATAAGTCAATATTTGAGTGAATCGATTAAATCCACGCAAGGTAAATTGCCTTCACCTCCAACTAAAAATATACTCAAGAGTAGGTAAATTTAACCCAAGACCCCCTTCATTCAACCCAAATTTGGGTAAATCTACATTTACCCAAAAATTGGCTTATTGGCCTCAAGGACCGCCGTTGGATAGACGCATCTCTGTTAGGTAGTTTGAAGTTTACGTGTAGGACAAAAATAATTAAAAAAGCAGACACTTGAACGTGTACTTCCCATGTAGGTCGACAAGTGGCTGTCCATTCATTACGTACCGAAAGTTTCACGTTTTTTTTGTAAAAAATGTAAACCCATTGTAACATTTTTCGTGGGAAACCCCTAATACAGTCGGAACCCGCTCGTTGAGCCACAACCTCCACCCAACCAACGAATTTGATTCGCTAGTTGGGTGAAGTGACAGCAGCACAAGGGGCGTGCGCATTGTTTTTTCAAATCATGTTTAGGTTGGCAGTAAAAAGTAAAATGTTTCAATTTGTTTTACATTTAGAGCAAAACTAATACGTTTTGCAAGATACATATATAGCTAATGCGAGAAATAATTATTTTCACCCATTTTAAGTCGATGAAGTGAAAATATAGATGTTTATGAAACCACCCGGACCAAAATGCAACACAAAACGCTTTCAATGATCGACAAAATAAAGATTGCCGATGTTTTGCATTTGTTTCGAAGTAATTGTACATATTGTTTTTTTTTTAAGAAATATGAAATAGGAATTCTTCTCGATTATCAGTAAAGTTTAAGAAACCAAAAACTCATTAGCTCGCCCCTCGGAATTACAGATTGGTTGTCATTTTCAGTTTGACATTGAATTATGACATCCAGGTGCTTTTAGTTGGCTGACCGCTCAACTAACGGAGCCCCAACTAAAAAGCCACCCAACTATTAAGCCTCCAACCAGCGAGTCATGACTGTATTTTTGAACATTACGTTACGTTAGATTTTTCAAAACCACATATATTCAAATCTTCCCAGTGGTAGGTTCAGCCGTTCAGTACTGCGAAAATGAGGCAGAACTTTTTTTATTGGGTCAATATTATGCTTCTAATCAGATTTTTTTTTTCTATTTCACCACTTTAATTTTATAAAATTTGGAATATATCGATAAATTTATGAAGAAAAGGTTACATTTTATTTGTACATGATTTCGTTATTTTTGAAACATTTTGGTTTTTTATAGTGCATTTTATATTTTTCGTGATCACAAAAACATTTTGCCGCACATTTTGGAACTTCTATCTCTCCTGTCAAAATGTTCGTTATGTTCTTAATAAGTTCCAGGTGCAACATGTTTATAACAATCAGAATCAATGTTTTGGTTGATTTGGTTTGTAAACGGTTGTAACTAAGATTCGTTGAAACAATCAGATTATACTTCAGTTACAAATTGGTTTCGCAAGTTTCGACTAATGATGACGTTTGTTTTCATTTTGTTAGTTGTTATAAAACTGTTATACCTGAGTTTGGCATTAACAACAGGAGTTTAATAGGTTTTAATTTTGTTTGTTTCATGAAAACTCAGTTGCAACATGTTTGCAACGATGATCATTTCCATTTTAGTTGCAGGTGCTACTTGGGCTGTACGAAGGGACTCCCGACAGGGATTTCTACATTATATTACTGAAGAACTTTTCTGCAATTTGTGTATGCACTCTCCGACATTTTATTTTTAAAGTTTTCTCTAGCAATTTTTATGAGACAAACTCATTCTCAAATTTCTCCAGGTTTTCTTCCGTACATTTGCACTCCCCTTTAAAATTATTCCGGTGTTTTAATGATTTTTTTTAAGGAAATTTTGATAGGAATCATTAAAAAAAATAGCGTCAAATATTTGGGAAAAAGGAGATAGGTGCTCTATAAAAGTGTGACAGTGTCGGAGGACTTCATGAAGAATCGTTAAGAGCTTTCGGATAAATTTCAGAATCAACTGCCTCAGAAACTCTTGAAGAAAATATCAAGAGAATGCTCCAAGCAATTTCAGGTACAATTCTTGAACAAACTTCCTAAGAAATTCCTGAAGCAACTTTCTTTTTTTTCCAGAGATCCTTCTGATTATTTCTTTGAGAATTCCTTCACAAGTTTCATTAGATATTCATTTGATAATTATAGTTTAGGAGTTCATTTCTAGCGATTCTTTTGAAAATTCCTCCGCCATCTCTTCGAAAACTACATTGGAAACTCCTTCAGATTATTTTAGAAATTGCCCGAACATTGCTTAAGATTTTTTCCCGGCAACCTCTTGAGAATTTCTTAAATGAATTTGGGGTATAATTGTTGAAGAAATCATCTGACCAATTTTTATGAAATTGCCAGGAGAATTCCTTTATAAATTGTCGGAATCATAATTTCTTGAAAGATGTTTCTTATTTCTTTGAAGCAATGTATGTGGAATTTCCAGAAAAATAAAAGAACAATTATTGGCTAGAGAACCATTTAAACAAGTTGGTCTGGGGGATTTCTCATGAAATAACTGAAAGATTTTTTGAAAAAGTTGCAGAAGGAATTCCTGTGAAATTTCTTGAAGGATATTACTCGGGAAACCCCAAAAAAAGTTGCAAGAGAATTGCAAACGAAATTGTTTGCAAAATTCATAAAGCTTGCCTGAAGAACTTCCTGAGAATATTTCAGAAAAGTAGCCAAAGGAAATAACTCTATGGAATTTTGTACTGAGAAATAAGGACTGTTCAATTTATAAAACGGACAACTTTATAAGGCTTTAACAAGAAGACGCGTAGTTTAAATTTAACCACGCTTGCTTCGTTTTTCAGAACATCATCTCTCATTATAGTAATCATTTTTGAATCGAATAAAAATAGTTTTATTTCATAGGAAATCGGCCAGGTGTTAAATGAGGTGAATTTTTCGATTGCTGAAAATTGAAAATATATATAAAATTACTGTTCACATATGGTATATCGTTTTTAATACCAGAAAAGTATGAGCCATGCTGCAGCAGCATGAGTAATAAACATTCTGGCAAAATTTAAACTCAATTGGAAAATTAAGTGTTGAGATATTGAAGTCTCAAGTTAGACTCGATTTTTTGAATAAAATTCAATAATGAAGCAAAAAGGACATGAAAATATTAAATAATCAATTTTTTTATGCATTTAGTCGAAAGTGGGAATAATGTGGTTTTAAATGCAGAAAACTACTTTTTAATAGCATTGCTGGTTTGGTTACTGTGCGCTATTACAGACACAGTAATCAAAACAGTTTTTTTCTTTGATGGTTCTTCCAAATAACAATGCCACCTAATGCAAATTTTGCATAACAATGATGTTGGAAATAAAAACTTTGCATCCGATTATTATAAAATAAGGTGTACAATAACATAGGACCAACTTTATTGGAAATATATAATAACAAGATTCGCTAGAGTCAAAAATCTGCATCAATGGAGCAAAAAGAATGAAATTTTTTAATATGATCATCTTTACGGATTAAATTTTTGATGAAAAATGCAATTAAAAGTAAGTTTTTCTTCTGTATCATTCAGAGAGCAATATTCTACTACTCTGGACAAACTTTTAGCCGAATCCGTGATGCTATTGCAACACAGGACTTAAATGAACATTTTTTAATAATTTCTATGAAAACAAGGCAACTCACTATATCAAGCTGGAGTCTGCTTGGTGCATTATTACTGATTAACTATTGAGCTTTACCTCTAGTAGAATAGTAAAAGCTTCCAATTAATTAAAAAGTTCATGAAAATGTGCATGTTATGTATGTGGAAAGTTAGGTCGAATTTTGAGAAATGGGTTTTTATTGATGGTTTACGAAAACCGCTTCAGTTTCACAATAAAGAACATTTTGCTTAATGTTTTATTTTTCCTACATTTGAGAATAGCTATAGAAAGTTACGCAAAAAAATGATAATGATTTTATTGAAAAATAAAAAAAGATATCGCACAAGCAAGTTGTCCGTTTTATAAATTGAACAGTCCTTAGTTAATGCACATTCCATGCACGTTAAAGCAATGGACAAAAACACTGCTTGCCAATTTTCAATGGTGACAATCATATAAATGACGGCTTCTTAAAGATTTCAAACGTCCAATAGATATTTTTGATGGAATTTCCAAATAGGTTTCCTGAGAAATTCATAAATTTTTGATGAAATTTCGAGACAATTGTAAAAAAAACTTCCAGAAGAAATCCTGAAAGGTTATTGAAGAAGTTCCTGAAGAACTTACTTAAGGAATCATTTACCTAAGAAAATGTTGAACAAATTTCGAAACTGCTTAAAATAACTTTGAAAAATGAGCTTTATAGATGTTGAGGTCGTGCAAAAAATTGATTTTTCTTCGTTCTTTTATCGTAAAGCATAGGTTCTGAAGTATGCTATGTCAAATTTTCAATGTCGATCCGGTGACTATGATAACGGAAAGAGTTCTCAACCGATTTCAGTTATTTTTTTTTAGTATTCCCTATTCATGTACACTATCCTTGAACGATCAAAATTTTTCGTAAAAATGTTCATATCAATGTTATAAATATTTTATGTTCTTTTTTTTTTGATAAAAAAAGATAATTTTTTGAGAAAGAAAGAGAAATAAAAAAAAATATGTTCATATAGTTTTACAAAATTTCAAAATTTTCCTTATTTTTGGAGAATTTAAATAATAAATTCATAGAACCGTTCCGGATGAATGCAACTGAGGCTAAAAACAATAATTTCTTGAATAATTTTTCCAGATAATCTCTGGAGAGCTCTGGAGAAATTAAAAAAAAACTAGATTTTCTTAACCTATGGATTGTTTTTGAGAATTCCTGAAGAATTTCCTGTCATTTTTTTTCGAAGACTACCCTAAAAAATGCCTGGAGAAATTTCTGGAAAAAATCCAAGAATGGTTTCTTAAAATAATCCTTCAATAAATTTCTGGAGGAATCCTTCAAAGAACTTTTGAAATATTTCCAAAGAATTCGATGGAGAAATTTCAGAAGCAGTCCATGCAAGATTTTATAAAATGAACTTTGAGAAATTTTGGAGAAATAGCCAGTATAAATCGTACTCCGGCTGAACAGCCGGTTCATTGCATTACACCTTATTGAAGAGTGGGCATCAGAGACCGTCACCTGATTTTTGGTGCCCGGCGAGATCTGAACGAACTGGATAATTCACCAGAAGCCCTTACCCAGTCTATTCCTGCTTGGATGAGTCTGGTCATCTTCCCAAGAATGCCGTTCTCGTCAATGTTTTTTCACAGCTGTGTTCGAACGATGCTCTTGTATGCCGCATTGAAATCGATGAACAGGTGATGTGTTGGGACCTTGTATCAAGCTTGAGCCTAAGCAAAGGGTTTTAGGGGTTGAACCCTTCTTTTTGACATAATTTTCCGTCTTTCCGCATTTTACCAAGAATGTGCAAAACTCTATCCTTTCATTTTATCTGTGCACGGGATTGCTTTGTATTCACAGCATTTCAAGAGAATTTGCTACAGTGTATTTGTGCAGTGAAGATCTTCTTAGTTGTCGACAGGCCGTCGATGAAATCGGCTTCCTAACTTCTCACGAATTTATTCGTTTTAGGAGAAGAAAGACGGAACGTAAAATTGAAATGGGAGAGCACTTCGTAGGCGGCATTCAAAATGGTGATATTGGCAATCCAGCTTTGCAGGTAACCAGCTTTTATGATCTTATTTTGTTGTGTTCAACTGCGATACCATTCTTTCCAAGTAACATTTTATAGTAAAATAGGTTAGAAGAGGTTCTGAAAGCCTTTATAAAACCAAAATAACAGGTTTTATGACGGTTATCAAACCCTCTTCAAGACTAGTTGGTCATCAAAATGTTACTGAGTTTGCTTCGAGTTGATGGATGGCATCCTTACTTACCTTACCGATCAGGCTAAGGCCGGAGTGCCCTCTGCTGTACATAGTAGCCGTCTCCATTCCACTCGGTCCATGGCTGTTTGTCTCCAGTTCCGCACTCTGCGTAGCGTCCGCAGATCGTCCTCCACTTGGTCGACCCACCTAGCTCGCTGCGCACTACGTCTTCTTGTACCGGTCGGATGACTCTCGGCATCCTTAACTTGTGTGAATAATAAGCATTAGTTAGAATTCACGAATAAAAAGAAATTGAAAAAAATCATCCTTCACTTTCCTCAGCATATGAGTTGGGACCATTTCCCTCTTCTTCTGTACTGACGTAGTCGTTTGATTTGTTGTCTCCGGGCCTACGTTCTTCGCGCTTTTCTTGTGCTCATCGAAATACTGCTTCTACCTTTCAATTTCCGTCTGTCAGAAGGTTCACGTTTTATCTGCTCATTTCGGAGAAGCTAGAATCTATTTGGAGCGCAATTGAAGTAGAAACCGGACTTTTTGCAATCAAAACTAATTTCCGATTTTATTGCGCTAGGTCTACCCTTTTTCCGCACAATCAGGAAAACTAGTCGAGCCTTCCGTTCGGCCACCGCCGCCACTAGCAATGTCAAATGTGACGTCGTCGTTGCGGACCGATTCGAGCAACGGCGCTCGTTTTCGTGTCGCGCTTGTTTTTGAGAAAGTGAAATCTCCCTGAAAAGAAGACAAGTGGTCCAACTGGCACTGCTGATTCGAATAGTGACTAACAACAACGAACAACAACAAATAAGCCACACAATGTGATGTTTTGCATTTGACAATGTACCGCATCATGACGGGCAGGGTTGTTTGTCGTCGTCGTCGTTGCAGGTTGCGCATCTTCGTTGGTTCCGTGGAATACGGACAGTCCGCAACCAGCAGCAACGGCAACTAACTAACCAACTGATGATGACAACCGTCTGCTGACGACCAGTCGTTGTGTTTAGGGGAGCTTTGGGTACTGTTGGAACTTCATCACATTTTTTTTTTTTTTTAAGATTAATCTGTCATGAATTTTATAAGAGCTTCAGGCATTGATCTCAGTACATAGGCAACTTGAATAAATTACTACTCCGGTATCGTCTGGTCAATTTTTTCACGAAATTCAATCAACCTTCTTCAAGCTCTTCGGAATTTACGATTTTAGAAATCCCAGCTACAAAGTTAACTGTGCCCGTTCATCTGCCGGGCTCGTGAATCAACAACCTTTTCCAGCGAACTAATTTCAGTATATTGCTTGGCTTTAACAGTGCCCCAGAGTGAAACATTTACTCCGATCTCCCTTTGATTCGCGGACGATTGTCACCGGAAAACGCTAGTGCTGGTGCAAGAGTCACGGGGAAAAATGAGTTTTGAATGCTTTTCGTTTTCTTCTAAACGGTCGCGGCGTAGGTTCTACGAGAGGGAAGTGTCCTTGCGGTCTGCCCTATTGTGCAACCAAAAAGAGGATGGTCAAGTGGTAAGCCAAAACGCAAGGGGTATTTTGTGACCACGACAGCACCAGCAGGCGCAAGCAAAACTATTACAGCTGGTCGTAAATTAAGTTTTAATATGGAAATAACGTAGCTATTGCGTTATAAATATTTTATTAGTTGCGTTTATTTATGGCCAGGAACATTATGTTTCCTCATCGTTTGGTTTCCCGATCCACTTTTCTTTTCTTCCTGCGTTGACTTCATATTTTACGATGAGAAAGTGGGTGCATTTTTTCCCCTTTCTTAGTCCGATAAGGAAAACGATTTGTTGCATACTTTATGAGCACTAATGTGAGGAGCGATTTTCCCGTTTGGACGGTGCGTGGTGGTGCTGAGATAAATCATTGCCTTGCTGAATTGAAACAGAAATCGACCTTTGAGAGAATAATTCCCCCATCGAGTCTGAATCTGAATGGAAGCACGTGGAAAAAAGTCATCCCTTCAAAGGGAAACGTCCCAATGGTGTATTTTTTCCATTATACGTGGATCGTTCATTTGTCGTCCTCGTCAACGCCATTGTTGAGCTTGGATTATTGTGGCGAAATCCTGATGCGAACCATGCCTGCCGCCCACCCAAATCCATTTGAAGTCCGCTGTTTGTTTGGTTTTTTTTTTCGGAACGAGCTATTGTTTGTCTTGCATGTTCTCGTGATTCAGTGGGCTCATTTCTCAAGCTTAACGACGCGAATCGAGAAGGTAAATAACAGCGTGGAAGGGAAAATAGCTGCAAATCTTCTTTTTTTTTACTTATAAGGTATGACGTTGGTATCGTTGTGGATTACCATGAGAGAAAAACAAGATTTACCGTACTTAACGAGTAACATTGTAACACAATGGAACCTTACTATTAATTACCCAGAATATAGGTAGGTACTTTCAGTACCGTTCCGGACCAGCGACTCTTGAAGGTTTTTCAAGAGCTCTCACAATCTTATGAAACATCTAGTGCATGAGTTTACCTCTCAACTCTACACAAACTGTAATTGATACAACAACGAGACCGCCCAGCATCATTCACCCCAGCTCAGATGATGATGATGCCCCGAAGAAATTGTTCATCCCATCCAACCATATCACTCCAACGACTCCCAATCACCTTAGGCCGGTCAATCGACCTTCCCACTGTGCTCGGGAGATTGATTTCCTCGGTAATGGAAACCAGTTCCACTACTCGTCGGACGAGTTTTTCCGAACGGTCGATGATTTTTCCTGGCCGTGAAATTTCCACCGCACATACACACCCCTCCCCCTCTAATGCCAGGCCAGGAGATTGATGGCTCATTGCAGCTCACAGCAGCAAACAGCTCTCTCGCCGTAAGGGGCTGTCCATAAACCACGTGGTCATTAAAGGGGGGGGGGGGGGGGGTTCGGCCAATGACCATTTTGTATGGAGTAATAAAAAATTTTGTATGGACTAATGACCACGCAGGGGGGGGGGGGGGTTGAAAAGTCCCAAAAAAATGACCACGTGGTTTATGGACAGCCCCTAAGTCGTCAGGAATGTAAAACAGCATACCGATTCGCACGACCCCGAGAGGCAGAGGCAGCGTGAAGGAAAGCAGTAGTAGACGACGCCCCGCGCTGCCGGCCGGAACGGAGACGCAAGACAAGATTAATTAGAACTAGAGAAATCCGAACCTCTCGGAATAATGATGTCGATGATGAACAACAGCTCACCTGCTGTTCCTCCTCGGGCAGTTCTAGGTAGGAAGGTGCCTGCCTGTATACCACACAGTGAGTGTCTTGCAATGAGATTTGAAAAACTGTGAGTTTTTGGTTTGGTTAAAAGATGATAATATTATGTTCAAACATTCGTCTTCTTCTTTATGACTCTACGTCCCCACTGGGACTTGGCCTGCCTCTATTCAACTTAGTGTACTTTGAGCACTTCCACAGTTACCGATTAAAGGGCTTTCTTTGCCTGCTATTGCATGAATTTGTATATTATGAGACATGGACGTAGCCAGAGGGGGGCAGAGGGGGCGTGCCCCCCCCCCCCCTAGCCACCAGCTTTTTTTTTAAATTCAAGTCAACTTTCTTCAGGAACACCTGCAGGGATTCCTCCGGGAGTTCCCCCACGAACTCTTCTTGGAATTCCTTCAGCATTTCTCCAAGGATTCCACCAGTAATTTCTTCCTGGGATTCCTGCACGAATTTCTTCAGAGATTCCTTCAGGAGTTATTCCAGTGATTTCTCTAGGAATTGCTGTAGGGATACCCCTAAAAATTCACCCAGGGTTTCCTTCTGAAATGTTCTCTAGAGATTCCTCCAGGAATTCTTCTGTAAATTCCTCCGGAAAAATTTCTAAAGATTTCTCCGTTATTCTCTACAGTCATTCTATAAGGATATCCTCCAGGAATTCCTCCTTGTATTTTTTTAAGGAACTCCGCCAAGAATTAATTCAGGACTTCCTCCAGGAACTGTTCAGGAATTTCCACAGTAAGTACTCTTGAAATTGCTTCCGGGATTCCTTCTGGAGTTTCTTCAGGAATTCTTTTCTCCAGAACTTGTCCAAGAATTTCATCTATTTCTTCAGGAATTATTTCTGGTATTCCATTACAAATTCCTCAAGAGATTCATACACGAATTTCTTCAGGAAATTCTTCTAGGAATTTTACCATGGATTCCTCTGGGAATTCTTGCAGGGATTAATCTAAAAATTCCTTAAGCAATCAACTAGAGATTCCTCCAGAAATTCCGCTACAGGCATTCCTCTAGGATATCCTCCAGGGATCCTTCCAATAATTCCTGCAAGATTCATCCAGGGTTTCCACAATGCATTCCTTCAGGACTTCCTCCAGGCAATTCTCCAGAGATTCCTCCAGTAATTACTTCCGGGATTCTTCCAAGAATTCCACCAGGAGTTCCCGCAAAAAAAATATCCAGGAAATCTTGAACGGATTCCTAAAAAAAATCCAGATACTCCTACAGGAATTCCTCCAAAGACTTCTCCATGAATTACTTCAGGAAATTCTCCAAGAATTCCACCAGGAATTCTCCCAGGCATTCTTCCAGGAAATTTTCCAGGCTTTCTTTCAGGATTCTTGCAGAAATTTCTGCCAGAATTTCTTCAGGGATTCATCAAGGAATTTCACCAGAAATTTATCAAGAAATTGAATCATAAATTATGTCAGCAATTCATCCAGGAATTTCTTAAGGAAATCCCCCAGTGATTCCTTCAGAAATTCTTCCAGCAATTTCTCTAGGAATACCTTCTGGATTTTTTTCAAGAATTCCTTCAAGAATTCATCCAGATTTTCTTCCAGGAGATCCACTTAAAGTTCCTACAGGAACTTTTATAGGAATTTTCCATGGATTTCTCCTCGGATTCCAGGGATTCCTTCAGAAATATCTTCGTGGATTTCTCCAGGAATTCCTCCAGAAATTTTTCTTGAAATCCCTCCGGGAGTTTCTCAGGGGATTTTTTTTTTCGAAATTTCTTCCAGAGCTTCTCTAGAGATTCTTCCAGAAATTCATCCAGTAATTGTTGCAAAAATTCCTCAAGATTTTCTTCAAGGATTCCTCCAGCAATTTCCAAAGGAAAACCTCCAGGAATTTCTCCAGGAATTCCTCCTGGATTTTTTCCAGTAATTTCTCAAGAAACTCCTCCAGGAATTCCTCCAGGAATTATTCCAAGAATTTCTTCAGGAATGCCTCCAGCTATTTCTCTAGGAAGCGCTCCTGGACATCCTTCAGAAATTATGTCAACAATTTCTCCAGGAATTTGTCCAGAAAATCTTCTGAGGATTTAAAAAAAATCCTATGATTTTTTTCAGAAATTCTTCCAGGAAACACTTCAGGAATACCCTTAGGAACTTCTCAAGAATTTCCCCAGGATTTTCTCCTGAGATTCCTTCATGAATTACTTCAAGGATTCCTCCACGAATTTCTCCAGGGATTCCTCCAAGAAATCCCACGAAGATTCCTTCAGGAAGTTCTCTCTAAGGATTCTTCCTCTTGGGATTTCTTCAGAAATTCTTCCAGGAAATTTCAGGAGGAATACCTTAAGGAATTTGTCAGTAATTCCTCCGGGTATTCCTCCAGGAATTTATATCAAGAATCCTCCAGGGACTTCTTCACAAATGTCTTCAAGGATTCCTTCACGGATTCTTTCAGGGATTCCTTCGAGGATTTCTCCAAGATTTTCTCCATAAATTCTAATAGGAATTCCTCCAGGATTTGCTCAAGGGATTTTTTTTCAGAAATAGATAAATAATAGAATAGAAATAGAAATCTCCCAGAGTTCCTCTAGAAATTCATCCAGTAATTCTTTCAAGAATTCCTGTAGTGTTTCCTCCAGGAAATCCGTCATTGGTTTTACAGCACTTCCCACAGGAATACCTCTAGGAATTCTTTCAGGCATACATCCAGGAATTTATCCTGGAATTTCTCCAGGAACTCCTATAGGAATTCCTCCAGGAATTGCTCTTGGATATCCTTCAAAAAATTATGTCAGGAATTCCTCTAGACATTTCTCCAGGAATTTCTCGTGAAATTCCATCAGGAATTGTTTCAGGCATTCCTCCAGAGATTACTCCATGAACTTATCCAGGGATTTTTCCAGGGATTCCTCCAGGAAATCCTCCAGCAGTTCTTCTAAGGATTCTTCCAGGAAATTCTCAGAGTTCCTCTCTGATTCCCTCTCTGATTTCCTCTTTGATTCCCTCTGATTCTCAGATTCTCAGATTTCTTCAGAAATTCTTCCAGCAAATTCTCCAGGAATATCTTCAGGAATTTTTCAGGGATTCCCTCAGGTATTCCTGCAGGAATTTCTCCAGAGGTTCCTCCAGGAATTTCTTCACAAATCTCTTCAAGGATTCCCCCAGGGATTCCTTCAGGAATTCCTTCGAGGATTTCTTCAGAAATGCCTCCAGAAATTCGGCTACACATTCCTCCAGGAATTTCTCAAGGGATTTTTCTCAGAAGTAGAAAAATAACAGAAAAAGAAACAGAAATCTCCCAGAATTCCTCTGGAGATTCCTCTAGATATTCACCCAGTAGTTCTTCAAGAATTCCTCTAGAGATTCCTCCAGCAATTTCCACAGGAATCCCTCTAGGAATTCCTTCATTCATTACTCCAGGATTTTATTCAGGAATTCCTCCAGGAAATGTCCCAGGAATTTCTTCTGGAATTCTTTCAAGAATTTCTCAAGGAATTGCTCCTGGCATCTTTTGGAAGTTATGTCAGCAATTCGTCTAGGTATTCCTTCAGGAAATCCTCTGGGAATTTTTTTTTCAGAGATTCTTCCGAGAAATTCTCCAGGAATACTTTCAGGATTTTTCTCAGGGATACCTCCAGACATTCCTCCTGGAATTTCTCTAGATATTCTTCCAGGAATTGCTTCAGGAATTCCTCCAAAAGTTTCTCCACGAGTTTCTTCAGGGATATTAGCAGATGTTCCACCAAAGGATTCTACAGAAATTCACTCCAGGGGTTCTCCCAGAAAATCCTCCTGCAATTTTTCAAGGAATTCTTTTTTTTTTTTCTTAAATTTCTCCAGCAATTCTCTTCCCATAGTTGCGCTGGAGATTTTTCCAGGAATTATTCAAGGGATTGCTCAAAGAATTCATCTAAGAAATTTCTCAAGGAATTTCTCCAGGAATTCCCACTGGATCTCATCCAAGAATTCCTCTGGGAATTACGCCAGGAATTTGTTCAGAAGATTCTCCAGGCATTCCTCCACGATTCTCTCTAGAGATTTTCCCAGGAATTTCCTCACGGATTCCTTAAGGAATTTCTTCAAGAATTCCTCCATGTATTCCTTCAGAAGATTTCCTCTATGAATTCCTCAAGAGATTTCTTATGATTTTTTTTCGAGGCAATCCTCGCAGAATTATCCAGGAATTTCTACAGGTATATTTCCAGAAAATCTTCCAGGGATTCCTTCGGCAATTCCTCCAGGGATTCCTCATGGCTTCCTCTAGGCATTCCTGCAGGAATTGCTCCATGGGTTCATCTAGGTGTTTCTTCAGGGATTTTTTCAGGAAGTCTTCCAGGGATTGCTCCGGGAATTTCTCAAGTGATTTCTCCAGAAATTCCTCTCAGGTTCCTTCAAAAGTTCATTTGGGATTTTTTGCGGAAACATCAGAAGTCCTTTAATCATCTTTTCAGGGATGTACCCAAGAACATCTCCAGGATTACCTGATGATTCTTGATTTGATTTTTTCAAGAATGTTTGAAGAAATTTCTCCAGCGAACAGAATGGGAAGATAATTTGAAAAGGACGCATACAGGAATCAGGAAATTCTTGGTTAGTGCTCAAAAAAGTTCGTAATTTGCAAAAGAGATCAGCTATAGTTTCATATGAATGTTTTGTAGACATTAACAACAAATCAGAGCAAAATAATGCATGAGTAAATAAAAATTCTTTATCTTCTAGAAATTGGTCACCGCTGCCAGCACCACGTTTATTTGTGTAGATCAGGCGAACTTTTTTAACATATTGTATAAAACACAACAGCGTGACTGCTGAAGGGTTAAATAATGCTTTTAGAATATAATGATATTATATTCAATTATATTCAATAATTCGACTTCAGAAGATTCTCCAGTCTTAGACGTTTGATAAGAACTGTTGCTTATCTGCGTCATTTAATCTAGCTTGCGTTTAGAAGTTTTTTTTTAACGTTTACTCGCAGGAGATTCTCAAGGAATCATTCTAGGAGTTCCTATACGAATTGCTCCGGGAGTTTCTTCAGAAATAGCTGCGAGAGCTTCCCTAGAAATTCTACTGCAGCAGTTCTTCTATAAAATCTATTTCAAGCGCTCTTCTAGGAATTTATCTGAGAGTTTCTTTTGGGGGTTACTCTAGGAATTCCTTCAGGAGTGAAATTATTGATGACTTCAAGAGTTCACCAATGCATTCCCCTGCCATTCTTTTTTAAGGTATTCTTCCAGGAGCTCCTTCGGGGTTTTCTCCGGGAACTTTTCTTAAAAGTTCTTCTTAAAATGTGGTTGAAGTGTTCCTTTTGAAGATCTTTCATAATTTTGTTCAGGGATTTATACATCAAAATTTTCTCCACGATTTCCAGTAGAAGTTCCTCTAGGAACTTTACATGGATTCTTTCAGAAATTCTTCCGGTTGTTCAGCCGGGAACTGGAACTCATGGAGAAGATTCCTTAGTACAAAATCATAGAGGTACTCCCGAATGAGTTTCTAATGAAACTACCGGAAGAATTCCTGGGAAAATTTCCGAAAAAAAATACAGGCACTTCCGAGTACGTTTGTCTTGAAGGATTTTTTAGACAACTCATAAAACTCATAAAGAATGTGTCGTAGAACACCTAGAGCACCTTTCGGAAGAATTTGTAGAAAACTTGCTGGGTTGTTTTTAAGTGTTACATAACACAAAAAATGCATATAGGAACTTCTCAAAAAATTCTAGAGAAAATCCGGAGAAATTCCTAGAGAAACCCACGAACAATTACTTGACAGAACTCCTGAAGAAACTTCTGGAAGAACTTTCAAAGCAAGTCCAAGAGGGATTCCGTACTGAACTTCCAGAGGAATTCCCATAAAAATTCCTAGAAGAACTCCCGATGGATGTCATAGAGAAACAAGAAACTACAGATGGAATGCCTTTATGAAATCCTAACAAAAATCCTAGATGAGCTAGAGGAACTATTGGATAAATTACGGAAGAAATTCTTAGCTGAGGAACTCCCGGAAGTTTTTTTTTTAATTTTTCCAGAAGGAATACCTAGGAAAACTCCTAGAAAATTTCCTAGAAATGCTCCCGGACGAATCCCCACAAGAATTTCCGAGATTTTGTAGAAGAACTGTCGGAAGATTAGCTAGACGAACTGCAAGACAAATTTCAGCAGGAATTCCTATAAGAACTCACAGAAAAATTCTTAGTAATATTTCCGAGTACATTGTCGTGTCCGGACGGACACTGTGGCAGTCCGGATCAATCAATTCCACCGGCCGAAACTCTTCACAGTCGAGGAAGGATGCAAAAGATGCAACCTACTCGTGCGAAATATTTTACAAGACTGACTTAACGTTGCTCTTTTCCCGCTTGCTTTGTTTTGGTATCGCTCGGCCTGGCTTCCTTTGATATATGCCCTACTTCATGTTCATATTATATTTCTTTGTACGCCTCTCATTCCCTACATCTCTCATCTTTCATCTCTCATCTCTCAACTTTCATCCCTCATCTCTCATCAAACATATCTCATCTCACATCTTTCAACTCCCATCTTTAATTTCTCATCGTATCTCTCATCATCATCATCATCATCATCATCATCATCATCATCACCATAATCACCTTCACTTATTTCTAATTTCTCATCTCACATCTCTCATTTCCCACATCTCATCTCTCTGTTTTCATCTCATCATCATCATCATCATCATCATCATCTTCAATTTCACATCATCACATCACCTCTCATCTCTCTGTTCTAATCTCTAATATCTCATCTTTCATTTTCCATCTCTCATCTTTCAACTCTCATCATCATTATTATCATCTATCACTCTCATATGTCATCATTTTTCATCTCATCATCTCCCACCTCTTATAACTCATCTTTTATCTATCATCTCATCTTTAATCATCATCATCTCTAATCTCTCACCTCTCAGCAGTCCTCTCTTATCCTTCACCTCATCTTTTATCTATCATTTCTCATTATTACCTCTTATCTCTCATTGCATCTATGATATCTTATCCTTCACCTTATATCTCTCATCTCTCATGGCTCATCCCTTATCTCTCATCGCTAATCTCTAACATCTCAACTCTCATCTTTTATCTTTTATCTTTCGTCTCTCATTTCTCATCAATTCCTGTCTTATTTCTCATATCCTATCTCTCATCATCATCATCATCATCATCATCATCATCATCATCATCATCATCATCATCATCATTATCATCATTATCATCATCATCATTCTCATCATCATCATATCTCATATCCGATCTCTTATCTCTCATCTCTTTATCTCTCATCTCTTATCTCTCATCTCTCATCTCTCAACTCTCACCTCTCATCTGTCATCCTTATATCTTATCTCTTATCTTTTATTCATCGTCTCCCATCTTTCATCTCTCATCATCATCATCATCACCATATCTCATATCTAATCCTCTTTTATCTCTTTTCTCTTGTGTCTTAGTACTCTCACACAGCTATCATCTCTCAATTCCTACTTCTCATCTTTCATCTCTCATCTCTTCGCCATTAGCTCACCCTCTTGGGGGAATTTGCCTTTTCGTTGCAGCTTTCCCTCTAAGGGGAATACACTTTTTCGTTGCGGTTTACTCTCTCGGGGAAATTCACCTTTAGCTTACCCTCTCGGGGCAGTTTGCTTTTATATTATATTTCTTTGTACGCCCCTCATTCCCTACAATGTAGGGCCTACAAACATGGCTGGGGAAGATTCCGGGGAAACTCCTAGATAAACTTCTGAAGTTAGTCCTTTGAAACTTTCGAAATAATCCGCGGGGGGACTTTGAGATTGTTTCCCTAATGATATCCCATAGAAAAACTCCAAAATGTTTTGATTAACATTTCCAGGGGATTTCCACAAGAACATTTTGGAAGAATTCCTACAAGAACTTCCCGAGAAATTCGTTGTGGAACTGTGGGATGATTTCCCTGAGAATACCTA
The DNA here is from genome assembly GCF_035046485.1 of Aedes albopictus. Classification (NCBI taxonomy): domain Eukaryota; kingdom Metazoa; phylum Arthropoda; class Insecta; order Diptera; family Culicidae; genus Aedes; species Aedes albopictus. The sequence goes on along the minus strand of NC_085138.1, from coordinate 418,368,539 downwards.
GAAAATTTCCCGAGAATATTCTCGGAAGAATTCCTAGAGGAGCTCTTGAAAGAGTTTCCAGATGAACTGTCACAGGAATTCCCAGAAGAACTTTCGGGACAAGAAGAGTTTTCAGAGGGTTCTTGAAAGAATGAACAGAGGAACTCCCAGAGGAATTACTACAGGTTCTCCCCAAGGAATATGTAAAGAAACTCCTGAAGGAATTTCTAGAGGTACTACCGGAGGAATTCCAAGAGAGAAATTTCTGGAGAAATTTCCGAATTATTTTCCGGAGTAGCTGGAAGTAATTCCTATAAGAACTCTACAAAGAATTATTTGAAAAAAAATAAAGAATTGCTATGAAAACATCATGGGAGTATTACCAAAAGAACTCTCGGGGGAATTTTCAAAGTAGCTACCGGTGGAATTCCTAGAAAGATTTCCGGAAGAATTCCTAAATATTTTCATATCAGAATTTCCACGGAAACTCCTTCCTACAAGAGATACCCCCCCAGCACTATTCGTTGAGAAGTCCCAGATAAATTCCTAGAGAAACTTCTGGACAAATTACTAGGCAAACTTCCTCACTACTTCACAGCACATATTTGCATGAGGATGTACAATCATGCATTCAAACACACAAGTTACCGAAGAGATCAGTCACACTGAATTACAACTAACAGCATACTCCACTGTCATTCCGAGTTTGCTAGCTGGAGGGTTCAAAATTGCGTACCTCGGCCATGGCCGCAACATTCACATATGTTTTTTTTTTCTGGAGATTAATCCAGTAATTCGAACTAAAGATTTCTCCAGGAACTTCTAGGGTACTTCTAGTCAATCTGTGGCAACTACAAATTTGACTGGCATCTATGCTCTAGCCTTGTGTCTCTGAAGAATCTGTTTTAGTTGATAAGAAGAACTTTCTAATAAAAATAACACAAATCAGAAATTTGTCTGTTTCCAAAAAAAAACTGTTTGACGAATTTTCCTCTGCATTTGAGCCCGCTATCCTTCGGATCATTTGTTCACTCTCCTAGAAGCAAATCGGCAGTGCTGATGATGATGATGAAAAAGACGCTACCATTCCGGAGGAGAAATGAGTCTTGACGGAACCGAAGCACGGACGGTGGCGACGTAGCAATCTCCTGCTACTTCGAGTAGGTACATAGGCATTGGACTCCAACTGCTTGGCTGGTACCAGTTATTTATGGGCCCATCGAAAACATGAATAGGATCATCCCATCCTGGAATTAATATTGATTTGTTTCTGCCCGTTGTAGTTTTGTGCTTGTGTGAGCAATTTGTTTTTACCTCTGCTAATAAATGTCTTCTGGGGCTCTCTTTGCCGGAAAATGAAACTCTGACTGCGCTGGATGGCTACAGATATAGGACACCACCGCATTCAAGTCAACAATTTTTGCAAACCATCAACGGACGAGAATCTCGCGTGAAAAAGTAGCAATAAAGCATTATTTCTCTGTCCGACACTTATGAACAGAGATGGAAACACTCTCATCGTGAATCAACTCGCGAGTGTAATAGCAACAAACGGTTTACTCACGGTGCCGAGAGTAAGCCGTGTGTGAGTTTATTCGCACCCGCTTGCTTCACGAGTATGAAGCAAAACAAAAACAAAAACACTCATGAATTTTTATTCGCGAATAACAAGTGGAGATGCGGGAATTGCATTTTAGTGCGATTTCAATAGCAAAACAAGTAATCATCCATCAGATAGTAGTGATTTGTGCTTTATTGTTCCTGAAAAGTTAATCTGTCGACCGTGTAAATTCGTTTTTTCACAAAATTGGAAAATGTTCAGAGCTGCTTCGCGAATCAATCACGAGTGCGACCAGCTTCGTTAGCTCGCGAGTGAAGGAAGTGCGAATATATTCTGGCTTCTGTTGTTCGCGAGTAGGATAGCTTTGCGTTTGTGTCTACTCAGCTGCATTCCTCACTGTTTTCCATCACTGCTTATGAACGACTGCCGTTTTTGTATGCTTTTGAAAAGACGCCAGACTGATAGTGTCTGTCTGTACATTTACTGCAGAGTGCAGATGCTTAACTTATGAAACAGGAGCGTACCTAGGCTGGGATATAAGCTGCTTCAAATCCCCTACAAGACATTCCGCACACAACCATGTTCATCACACTCAAGTGATTGAATCCACATCTCGCGGTTGGTTGCCAAAAACGCTACTAGGAAGAGCTTTTTATCTCGTTGATTTACCGAAACCGTCGTCCTCGTTCGTCGTCATCGTCGTCATCGAGATGTGTTTCTCGCCTGATTCCAGCGGTAGTTTGCAAAATCTAGACAGATTTGTGATGCATGTTAAGGCTCCCTTCCTTCTTTGACTATGTGAGTTTCGTCGTATCACCAGTACCTACTGTTCACATTATGCGCATTCACTACGGTATGGAAGCCTTTCTTGTGGCATAAGTTTTCCGGTTTTCCACTTTTGCTGCATGATTTACGACGATTTTTTTTACTGTTTGCGAATTTGGTGGTAAAGTTTGAGCGGATGTGGGACTAATTGAAGGAAATGAAGTAAAATAGTATGTATACATACATTTATTTACACAACAACCATTTCCTGCATATCCTGCACTGTTTTCGTGCACATCGCCGAAGATCGCCCTTAGCAAACGTCTCTTGAAAACATCTTGTAGAAGATCCCTGCGAGATTAACGGTGAACTAACCGACACCATCCATCGTTACTTTGATAAATGTTTTCCATAGCTGTCGATACTGTCGTATGCCGCTTTGAAGTCGATGAACAGGTGATGCATTGGGACCTGGTATTCACGGCATTTCTGGAGGATTTGCCGTATGATGAAGATCTGATCTGTTGCCGACCGGCCGTTGATGAAACCGGCTTGATAAGTTCACACGAACTCATTCGTTTTAGGTGACAGACGAAGGAAGATGATCTGGAATAGCACTTTGTAGACAGCATTCAAAGGAGTGATCGCTCTGAACTTCTCACATTCCAAATGGTCGCCTTTCTTGTGAATGGGGCAGATTACCCCATCATTCCACTCCTCCGGTAGCTGTTCGGTTTCCCAGACCCTGACTATCAACCGGTACAGACAGGTGACCAATTTTTCTGGGCCCATCTTGATGAATTCAGCTGAGAAACCATCCTTACCAGCTGCTTTGTGGAGGTTGGCTCATTTCCGTCCTCTGCTGCATTGGCGTAGTTGTTCCTTCCGTTGTCGTTGTCTCCCGTGCCTACGTCCTTCACGCCATACAGGTACTCGTCGAGGTGCTGCTTCCACCTTTCAATCACCTCACGTCCGTCCATCCGTTAAGAGGCCTTCGTTCTGACTCCCAAATATTTTGGCTCACGCCACGAAGCCGTTGCGGGATGCCTTGAGCTTCTCGTAGAACTTCCGTGTTTCATGCTGTTTCCCCCGAAAGAAGCGGGTCTGCTGAAACTGCTTCTGTTTCTAACGTTCCACGTTCTCCTGATTTCCTTGCTGCAGCATTACCGTCCGTACTGTGTTCTCCTCTAAAATAACTCTGCACTTCTCTTCGAACTATCCGTTTCGTCGACTCCTTTACACGTACCCAATAAAGCTCACGGCTGCGTCGTTAATAGCTGCCTCATCGAGCTCGCCCTCGTCTGGCAACGCTTCCTCGCTTCGAGGCGACATCCGGTTGTTTCAATTGATCTAGATTTTACAGTGGCAGTCGCCGGTACCGTACATTGTTGATGATCGAAAGTTTTGGGCGCAATTTGACCATCACCAGATAGTGGACGGAGTCGATGTTAGCGCCACGACAGGGCCTGACGCCGATAATGTCGGAAAAGTGTCGAATTCCGTCTGCTGTTGTGATCCTAAAATGTAACGAAAAAGGATACTGTGTTGGAAAAAAGGTGCTACGTCATGATCTCGGAGGCGGTGAAATCTATGAAACGTAGGCCATGTTCGCTCGTTAGCTAGAGGGCACTGAACTTTGCAATCGATATGGTCTGATCTAAATTTCTTCTCTTTCCTTACCTGAGCGTTTAGATGTCCTCTGATGATCTCGTTGCAGAAAGGGTCATCAAGCTCCTAATCGCACTATGCTGTGGGTTGAGGGTTCGATTCCCGCTCAGGGCGATGAAACTTTTCGTGAGAAGTGTTTCTTTTCTGCGTGTGTCCCTTGTCTAGTGTTAAGTTTCGTTCAGTCCGTGTCTCATGCAGTGGTCGTACTCGCGTTCGAGCAATTTCCTAAAATACGTTTTCGTCATCATTAGTTGTTCCGGAGTGAGGACTGAAGTTGATGAATTGATATTTGATTCTCAACCTGCACATTGTTATTTTCATCAACTATGTATAATAATATAAGTAATATATTCAACATCAGTTTTTCTTCCTCAATTCTCAAAGCCGTTCTTTAAAATGATTTCTTTGCCATCCAGACGGTAGATTCCCCAGAGGTCTAGGGGGTTTGAGGGGCATCCAGGTGCTTAAGAATGTGCCAAGGTGTTTCAGGGAGTTTCATATGGGGTTTTCGGGGCGTTCGAGTGGGTTCGAGGTTCACGAGCATTCCAAAGAGTTCGTGGTGGCGTTCAATAAGGTTTCCACGGTCTTCAGGAGCATAAGCGCGTTACATCAATGTTGTGGGAGTCTCATGAGGTTTCAGTGAGATTCAGGAATGCCATACTGGGTTTGGAGGGTCTCGGGGCGTTCCCATGGGTTCAGGGGATTTCAGAGGGTTTCAGGAGCGTTTCGAGGTATCCCAGGCAGGGCTGTAATTTTTCGATAGGCCTTTATGATGCCATTGTTATTTTCCGATCAGAAATACGGGAGCGAAATGAAATAGGTACTCACACTCGCACGCAGCGTGCTGAAAACGAGAGCTGACAGGGCTAAATTTCCATTAAATTTTCTGTAGTGTTTTCACCCGTGCTTGCGTATGGGGCACTCACTCTCACAAGCCTCCGCTTGAGACGAATGGCCCGTCAGCATAAGGAGTGTGTGGATGGTTGGGAATCGACCTTGTTGGGTCGCTCACGAATAAAGCTGTCAGTTCTCAGATCGAGGAACTGAAAACGACCGCCGCAGTCATTCATTTTCGGCTGAAAAACAGGTACTTAGATTGATATTTAGCAGGCCTGATCCCAGTGGCGTTCCAAGAGATTCCTAAGAGTTTCAGAGCCGTTCTAGGAGACTTCAGGGATGTTCCAAAGGGGTTCCAAGGGGGCTTCAGGAACAATGCAAGAGCGTTACAGGAATGTTTTAGGAGTCTCAGGGGGTTCAAAAGTATTATAGGCAGTTAAGGAGGTTTCAGGGGCGTTGCAAAGGGGTCATGGGTATTCGAAAGGTTTCAGGAGTGTTTCGGGGTGGCTCAGGGGAATTCCAGGGGATTCCAGGATCGTTTAATGAACTTCAGGGGCGTTCCAGAGATGTTCCATGGGGTTTCAGCGAATGTAAATACGTTGTAGGATGTTTCAGAGAGTTTCAGTGGAATTCCATGTGGTATAAGGGGGTTAGGTTTCATCGCCACGCTTCAGGTTTCCCAATTCATTTCCGTGATCTTTTGCAAGCGTTTTTTGTAGTCTTGCAACTACATGAGTACTGTTTATGTTTTCACATGTCAGCACTCAAGATTTTTTTTTAGATTTTCGTATTTCGTTGTTGTAATCAGTCAGGGCTTTCCTGTACTGAGTCCAATCTCCCGTTTGTTTCGCTCTATTGAACATTTTACGAGAAAATTTTCTAAGGCGATCCAGTTTTAAGTTCCACCATGGCACGTCTCTAGTAGAAGACGATTGTATGGTGGGACAACTTCTGTTAAAGGAATTGATGATACATTCATTTACCCTTTGAGAAAATGATTCTAACTTTTGGTTTGAATCAATAGTTTCTCCCATTGTTAATGATTGCGTATTTCACAATTCTACATATTAAACCCAGTTTGTCTTCCTGAGATTTCTAAATGCGGTTCTAGAATAATCTCTACCACTCCAATTGAAGATAATGTGTTTATGATCAGATAGAGAAATCTCATCTGACACGTGCCAGTTTGTGATCTTGTCAAATATTGCAGCATTGCACAGTGTTAGATTCAAGTTCTCTTGTATAATTGCATTTGAATACTAGGTTTATCACCATTATTGCAAATGTTTATATTGTTCGAAGACAAATATTTTAATACCGACTCACCTCGACTGTTAATATCCGTACTACCCCAAACCTCGTGATGCGCATTGGCGTAACAGCCAATGATAAACGAGTTGATGCTTTCTTTACAGAATTGAACAAATTATGCGATCTCAGGAGGAGGGTATTTCAGGATCATCATCAGGAAAGTAAACTGAAGCCACAGCGATCTCAGTTTTACCCCTAGTAATTGGTACCTCTACCATGATAGCAACAATGTCCCTTCTAATAAACACTGTAATAGGATAGCATTTTAACGTTTCACGTACTAAGACAGCAGTTCTGCGAGAATCTTGTTGCTCATCATAAAACAGTTTACTATTTTGTGTCAGAACCCCAAGAATCTTTCGTTTATTGGACCATGGCTCTTGGATAAGCGCTACTTCCAGTCTTTCTTTTTTGAACCTTCGACTCAACACAACAGAAGCACCTTTTGCGTGATGAAGGTTTACCTGTACAAACTTGATTCCGTTTATGAAAATATGCATTTACCCACTTTTATTGAGCCTCGGAATTGAGACTTTGGAAAAGTAGCCAATTTATCCAGGAGACAAATAAGGTCCACTGTGTCATTGCTCCGGATAGCACAGTAAGGGCAAAGTACTGTGGAGGGCGCCCTGGTACTCCACAGACTCCGTTAGCGGTAAGGTTTTTATTAGACCCCCGTAGCCATTCATTCCTTGGCGCGAAAAGCATATAGCCGCATAATACCATGAATTAGGGGTCACCTGTTAGTGAATTCTTACCACCGCAACAGGCCAATTGAGGCCACCAGAACGTTGCCAATTGGCAACCGCTACCGACACTACACAGCTATCTAGGCTGATCGAGAAAAGAAGTTAATATTGATGATCAACTTAATACGAGCTCGAACAAGCCGGTATAATGACTCCTGACATGGATAGCGTAGACATCAACAACCATGCGCCTCCATGCGTGCCTCAATCTCGTTGGAAACACTTGGCTGGTAATTTAATCACCAAAAGCCTTAATTACATGCACGAAAAACCGAAGCTGGTCAATTTTCATTGGGAATTCCAAAGATTTTTCGTGGGTTTGGCGGCTTAGCTTCAAGAAGAATGATCGATGCAAACATATCTTGACACCATTCACCTATAGTAATGATCAAGTCCCATTCAGGAATGATTTTATGATTGGGCCATTGTACCCCATCTTGCCATTTTTTGCTCTGTTCCCCTTAAAAACATTCACATACATCGGTAGATGCAAGTGTTTCGTGCTTAAGTATATTCACGATCAGCCCGAGAGGTGAACATTCATCACTCGTTGGGACTGCTGTCAGTTCATATCTTCTTCATTTGTTGCGAAATGAACGAACTAAATGCACACTCTATCACTGACAGAGACAGATGTATCCAAAGCCCACGCGAGAGCGGGATCGCATGTGTTGCTTCTCAGGGAATCGATCAACAACATAATGGCAGTGCGCATTCTTGTCGAACATCTAGATCTAGATCTAAGTGATCACCTACGCAATCATATGCTGATACGTGAACTGATGGAAAAGCTTCCAGCTGGGTGGGTAATTGCTGATGTTAACATGGTGGCTTTCGGTGAATTCATGTCAAAGTCAATAAAGGCAGTAACAGATTTTACTCTTCCGGCAGATTACCTATTTGGAGTGGATATTCAATCATCTTGCTGTAAGATCACGATTTGACAGCCCTTCTGGAGCTGAGAGCCACCCATCTTCCAACACTGCCGAAGGTGGTGTACATTCTAGTCGCACCCCGATAGCAGACAACGCGACAGCGAAGAATAACGAATGTTAGATGAAAAACGACAGACATTGAGATCAACAAACGTGGTCGGTTCAACTGTTGGATTATTCGTCGTATGGCCGAGTAATGGTTACCAGCAAGTTCTTCCCCGATTAATGAGAGTAAGCCGTAAAGTATTCGTCCCTCGTCAGTGCCAGACAGGTTGAATTTGGTCAAATCTACGACGAACGAGCTACGAGAACGGTAAGCCGTCATGCCGGGGATTGAAGTTTACCGACTAAGTCGGATCAGAAGCGTTTTACTTCCTTCTGGAAAGACGAATAGCGCAGACAGGCTACGGCTTAGGCTCCTCGTGTTTTCGCTCGCTCTATCGTGGCTTTCACCTCCCTTCGCAATTCTATCTGCTTCCAGGTGTCATCTGTGCCCCACTGCTTTCTCTGGATGTGTAACCCACCCAAATTATTCTCGCCGGTAATGATGAAGGCGTTCTTCCGGGATATCCATCGCACGGTTTCCCAGCTCCTCAACGAAGGACCTTTTCTCCGCAATGTCTTCCAGTCAGCGTGTGTTGAACCGGCACCCGTTTTTCTTCTCCTATCAATGCGCAGCCGGATCTCGCTGATTAGGTGATGATGGATGGACGCAATGTGTGTGCCTCGTTTGTTCCGTACATTAAGAAGGTTCCGTCTCCATTTTCGGCTGAGATCACGGGAAACCCATGTCACTTTGTGCACTGTGAGCGTTGAGCAGGAATCCAACATTGACGTGGAGCGTGTTCACCACATAGACCAGAGCAGTGTTGCAATTTTTCGACAGGCCTTTGTGATAGCGATATTTTGCTTTTTTCATTTTCTCCGTTTTGGTTTTCCTGTCAAAGTTGCTTTCCGATCAGCAACACGAGAGCGAAATGAAATAGGTACTCACACTCGTACGCAGCGTGCTGAAAGCGAGAACTGACAGGGCTAAATTTCCATTCAATTTTCTGTAGTTGAGTGTTTTCACCCGTGCTAACGTATAGGGCACTCACTCTCACAAGCCACCGCTTAAGACGAATGGCCTTTCAGCATGAGTAGTGTGGGGATGATTGGGAATTGATCTTGTTGGGTCGCTCACGAATGGAGCTCTCGGACTCTGTCAGTTCTCACATCGAGGAACTGAAAACGAACGCCGCAGTCATTCATTTTCGGCTGAAAAACAGGCACTGAGACTGATATTTTGCAGGACTGGACCAGAGGGCCATGAAGCAGAACTTGATCCGATGCCAATTCATGTTCTCCAAAGTTCGGCCAACAGACTTCGCTTAGTCCTAGGACCTCAAGCTTAATACCCCACGCCTTATTAGCTAGTTGTACCAGTTCGCTGGGCTTGGTTTGGTGCTTTACAAGTTGCAATTATTATCCGTTGTTTCGCTCTAAAAGTCGTTGCCGTTGAGTCAGTTCGTAATCTTTCTTATTCGGTTTCTGTAACGGTTTTCGGGTTACGGGAACAGAAGGTTGTTGCCCTAAGGTCCCCTATCCACCGTGTTGAGACTGCCATCTTAGGTATAGCTTCCGGTGAAGGTTCGTTCACACTTAGACGCTCGATGCCAGGACATACGCTGTTTGAGCCGCACCTCATTGTTGAACAGACGCTCGGGACGTACCTCCTCAATCTAGCTGAAGTCAGAAGGACAATAGAGCCCAGACTGCACACAGAATTTAGCGGGCAACCTTTGTCTTCCGTGGAAGCATGAGGTAGGAACATGTGACGACCAAAGCTATATTGGACGCTCCAGTTTATCGACACATGGAAGTAAGCATAGAGCTTGCTGACGTTTATTCACCTCTCTCTTTCAAGCATGCAGGCGGGATAGGATTTGTTTTCATCGGGGAAGAATACCGCAAGTAACAAACTTCACCGTTTATCCGGGATTCATTGTTTTCAAATAGGGTACCTAGCGAAAAGTTCGTCAATCAGAATGTATTATGCTCAGTTGATGTTGCAACTTGGAAGAAAGCATGCCCAGCAAATCTGTCGGATATCCGGTACAAAACCAGGAGTCCTTTTTCGATGTCGTCACCGTTCCCAATCAGCTGACCGACCGGGTGCCGGTGATTTAAATCAAAACCTGAGCAAACAAACCATCGCCGTAGAAGTCCGGCGAGCGAACGATAAGGCCAAAGTCGGTGGTCCCTGTCGATGCGGTGCGGCTCTTTGTACGTTCCCCGTAGGCCACCAGAAAAATCCACAACCGAACCACACGAATCGAGAAAAATTTCCAACAGACGGAGTTGGAGACAAAAAAAAATTCCAATCACATCACGGAAATTGGTTTTCATAACATCCGGCCAAGAAGCGACGACAACGGCGAGGACGACGACGTTCCGGCTGTGTTCGGCTGTCGTCGCGCGTTTTCCGAAGACCGTGGGAAATTCTGGCCGGCAGTTAGCTTTCCGTTTTAGATTCTGTTTTTAAAACGGATTTCTACAGTGCTACCTTCCCGACGCGAGACCGACACGATAGCAACAAGCTTCTCTGGTTGTTCCTTGTCTGCTAGGTCTGCTGGTCGTTGGGAACAAATTTGAACGACACCCTCCCTCCTGCCTTGTACTTAACCAAACGATGAAAGAGGGAAAACCAGAGCAAAATTTCTTGTTGTTTCTTCTGAACGGTCTGTGCTGCGGTGTGGGGCTGCTGCTGCAGTGCTGGAGGCTATTAGGTACAATCCCATCACTAGCTGCCGTGTGGTTGGTGGAGGTGCAGATGGTTGTCGTCATATTTTCGGAACGGCGCGGCGGTGGTGGTCGAATAGAGCAAAAAGTGCTTGATGAAAAGAGCCTTGTCGAGAGGAAATGGTGACATGATTTTGTGCATTTAGGTGGAAGAGTGTTGCTCTTCGCGATTCTATTTCTGGTTGTAGCGGAAATAGAATTTAGCTTTTTGTTCCATTCAGAGATATTGATGGACAGAAATAGTTTTACTGTTCCAGACTTTGATAATCTTTTTCATTTTGGTAACTCATAATTTTCAAGAGAAGCCTGCTAACTTTTTCAAATAGGTGCATAATCATGAATTCCAAACATCTTGTAGTCTCAAAAATATGGGTGAGATTTTCAGCATTACGAGTTTAACCCATATCCGCCCAGTCCCAGCACCCTATTTATAGGACAGATCTTTTGTAGTGATTGTCTTGAGAATTACATCATACATCAACATACACCAAAGCCTCCATTTAGGTAATGAGTCGGGACTGCCTAAATAGAATTGCACCCATATTGATTTATTACCTAAATGGAGTACAAGGTTGCAAAGAAGTTTAATTAGGGAGAGTGACTTGAATAGGAGATTTAAAGAGGGTCATGCGGAGTTTCAGAGAACTTTCAAGGGAGTTTCAGGAGAGAAGGGGCTTCAGGGGCGTTTCCGGGGGTTTTGAAGGATCTGAGGTGAGAATTGTCATTCACATGATTGGCTGGGCACGGAACACGAAAAAAACCCTGCAAAACATAGGTAACGTTATCTATATGGAGGGACCTAAAAAGATTTTAAATGGATCCTACCTAAATGGAGGTTTGAGTGTACGTTCCTTGGAAAACTTGTTCAGACCATTTGTACTTCGTAATAGACTTTAGAATTGACTCAAAAGGTGACGCAAAAGTTGCTGCAAAGATTACATATGGCCGCATCTTGTAATTCCATTTCAAATGTAAAATAAATTTATTTTCCTAATATCTTAGCCATGTTTCAAAATTTGAAGTTGATGTCTTCAGCAGAGTTGTTCATACGGATGTAAAGTTAGAAGTTTCCTCACTAGTTGGTACTGTGGTATGTTTGATTTGATTTGTTTATATCACAGGACAACAAAAAGATAAAATTTTGGTGATTTCTGCAAAAATGACCAATCTTAGTCCGAAGAGGTAATAATTACATGCGGGCAGCCAATTAATCGTCCCATAATAAATTAAAAATTTTCCATAAATAATTCGAAAATTGCCAATAAGTAAATGGGGGTGGAAGCAATAATAAACTATAAAAGTTCCATAAACAATTCAAAAAGCGCATAAATAAATCAAAACTTCCCTTAAATAATTGATTTTCGAGCAATAAAAAATGTCAGAATTTTCACAAATAAATCAACAATTGCAATAAAAACCTATATTTTTTCCAACAAAAAATTTCGAACATGCATACTACATCTTAGAACTATGATAGAAACACTGAAACTATTGTGCAAATTAACAGACAATCGCTTGCTGTCCGAACTCGCTAACGCTCGTCGGACTTTAAAAAAGGATAACATCTCTGTTTGCATTATACCGGGCAAATTCTTGGATCTGTGGATTGCCTAGAACCGAATCGACGCAGTTACGGTGCATCGGCTTTCGGAAACTTCGGCGGCCTTCTGCCGCCTCAGTTCCTCAATCCTCTATGCGGCTTCGCCGCATGGCACAACCGGTACTTTTACTTTGCTCATTATTTCGTATTTATTGCTTAATTTTCAATTGCTTTTTTGATGTTTTTCAATTGGGAATTTCTAAATTATTCATGGAAAAATCAGATTTATTTATGGAAAATTTAAACTTTTTTGTTGAAAAAAATATAGTTTTTTATTGCAATTGTTGATTTATTTGTGGAAATTCTGACATTTTTTATTGCTCGAAAATCAATTATTTATGGGAAGTTTTGAATTATTTATGCACTTTTTGATTTGTTTATGGAAATTTTATAGTTTATTATTGCTCCCACCCCTACTTTTTTATTGTCAATTTCTGATTTTGTTATGGAAAATGATCACTTTTTTATGAGTCGTTTATATTTTAGCCATTACAAGCGTAATTACTCTGGAACGCCTTGAACCCCATCTGAAAGTCCCGGAAACGTTAATTATACTCTCTAAAACACCTCTGAATCCCTTTGAAAATCCTTTGAAACTTCCTGAAACCACCAACCACCCTAGGGCCTCCTGCAACGCATTTAGATCCTCATGAGCCCCCAAAAATGCCCCAGTAACGGCTTTGAAACCTGTTGAAAATCCTCTGAAACTGCTTGTAATGCCTCCTAAAACTTCCTACGGAACCCCTGTAAAGCACCCTGAGACTCTCCGAAACCCTTAAAATCGCCCCTGAAGCTCTCTACCATGCCCCTGAACCGCTCCCCTTCCCGCAACTCCCTTGAAAGGCCTCGGAAACTATTCATGACCCCCTTTCAATTCACCTATCGACTCGCCATTCATTCTACATACAAGGCACACAGCAATTCCTCCCAATAACTCTCCAAGAATTTCTTCAAGAATTCCTATCATGGTTCATTTTGTAATTCCTCTAGAGAATCCTGTAGAGATTCGTACCAGGATTTCTCTTGGAATTCCTCCCAAGTATTACTCTCAGAGTTCTTCATGGGATCGTTTCAAGTATTCTTCTAAGGATTTGTCCAGAAACTCTACCCGGGATTCTTTCAGGGCTTCTTACCAAATTGTTCAAGGATTCCTCTTGGGATTTCTGTAGGTATTACTCTAGGACAGGAAGTGTCCGGCCATTTGGCCGAATGCCGTTTGGCCGCATGCCATCTGGCCGAAAGGGACGGTTGGCCGAATCCAGGCTTGTCCGCACTGAGCGCAGGAAAATTCTGCTCTTTTGATTTATACCACCAAAACCAGCGTATTTATGCAATCTTTTTATATTACCTGGTAGAAGGATGTTTGAATATCCTAAATGTGATTTTGAACTGTCAAAACATCGCACCGCAGTGCCACACTGTGTGCGCAAAGAGAATTTCACCCGGGTGAATTCACCCCAGTGAATTTCTCTTTGCACGCTCAGTGCAGCACTGCGGTGCGATTTTTTGAAAGTTCGAAATGACATTTAGGATATTCAAACATCCTTCTACCAGGTAAGATTAGAATATTGTATAAATACGTTGGTTTTGGTGGTGTAAATCAAAAGAGCAGAATTTTCATGCGCTCAGTGCGGACAAGCCTGGCCGAATCATGATCAAAGGAATTCAGAAGAAGTTTTTGACATTCTAACTACCAATATGATCATCAGAAATATTTCCTTCTTTAAATCATAGGCTATTCTTTCTAGTTTTGACATTCAGGGATGAGTTGGCGTTGAATCTGTCAATATTTTATCAAAGATTTTTCCTTCTTTGAATCATAGGCTGTTCTTTCAAGTTATACTGATGCCAGGAATAGTGACATGGTCACTTAAGTTCATCATTTATTTTCGGCCAAACGGCATTGACCCTTTCGGCCAAATGGTGTTTGGCCAAACGGCATTCGGCCAAATGACCCGGAACCTACTCCAGGTATTCCTTTGGCGAATTCCGCGATTTCTTCAGTGATTCCCACGATATTATGGGAATTTCTCCCGCGATTCTTCAGAATACTTCAGGGATTTTTTCTGGAATTCAATCAAAGGTTGCTCTCAGGATCCCTTCAGAGATTTCTGCCGGGCTTCCTTTAGGAATTATTTCCAGATTAACTTTATTGATATTTTTCAAAATTTCCTACAATGATTTCTTCCAGGATTCTTCACTGATTTCTCATATGACTTTTTTTTGGCAATTTCTCTCGGGATTAATTTTAGAAATTTCTTGAGTTTCCGTCAAGGAAATCTTCAGGGATTCCATCAGGTATTCCTCTATGCATTTCTCCAGAGATTCTCCCAGAGATTTCTCCCAAGATGCTTCTATTGCTTTTTTCGGATTTTTTTCCCGGGATTCCTTGAGCGATTTCTTCCCAGTTTTATTCATTGGTCCTTATCGGGTTTCCTTCGCAGATTGCTCCTGAAATTCCTTTCGGGCCCTTCAGAAACCCAAGGAATATGTCAAGGAGTCGTTTAGGAATTCTTTCTTTATTAACATTTACGTTATCAATTCATTCAGGGATTTGTTCCGGGGTTCCTTTCTGGATTTTTTCACGGAAAATTCACAAGACTGCATCAGGGATTGCTCTGGAATTCGTTCTGGATGTTCTTCTGGGCTTCCTTCAGCGATTTTTCGTAGTCTTTCTTCAGGGATTGCTTCCAGGCAGGGAAGCCATTTATACAGATTTATCTGTATTATACAGATTTTTGAGCATCCGTACAGTTTTTTTTATGAATTCGGATTTTTGAGCTAGACGGGCTGTTTTATTTTTGTATGGGATACAGATTTTTCACCCAAGTTTTGTATGGGATGCAGATTTTTGAAAAGAGTGATTAAGATTTTTCAATAAATGATCTGGCATCCCTACTTTCAGTATTCCTTCAGGAGTTTCTCCCAGGATTTCTTTATTGATTTCTCTCTGCTTTCATTTTTAAGAAATTTCTTCCGAGATTCATTCAGGTATTCTATCAAGGATTTTATGTACCAGGATTTATTTGAGGATTTGTTCCGGAATTCCTTCTGAGATTTCTTCATTGGTGACTGGGATATATTCTTGCATTATTTCAAGTATTCTCTCCCATAACTAATTCAGAGATACCATTGGAGATTCCTCCTGGATCCTTTCAGCATTCCTTGGAAATTCCTTCCAAGATTATTTGTAGTTTTCTATCAGAGATCCTTTCAGAGATTACTACGGGAATTTCTGCTACTCCTTCTGGTATACCTTCAGGGAATCTTCTTGGAATTCAGTCCAGGACCAGGTTTTTCCCGAAATTCCTCCAAATATTTCTAAATGGATCCCTTCCGGAATTCCTCCTGAGATTTCTCCTGCGATTTTTCTTGGGATACTTCCAGCGATCTCTCCCAGGTTACGTTCAGGAATTTCCCCAGGGTATTCAAATGGACTTTTCTTTTACAAATTCTTCCTTACTTCTGCTGAGATTACTTCAGAGATTTCTCCTGGGTACCCTCCATGGATTCCTTCAGGATTCCTTCCTCCCTTCATGGTTTCTTCCCGCAATTTCCAGGGTTGCTTCATTAAGTCCTTCCGGGATTTTTTTTTATTGATTCTCTTTGGGATTCCATTAGGGATTCATGCCGGGAAAATCTCCCAGGGTTTCTTTGAGTAATCTTCCGCAATTTTTTTAGGTGTTCCTCTCAGGATACTTTCAGTGATAACTCCAGAAATCGTTTTAGGGAATTCTCCCAAGATTAATTTATCGATTTCTTCAAGAATTCTTGTGAGGTATTGCGTCATAGTTTCCTCTTGGGATTCCTTCCTAAATTTCTCCTTAAATACCTTCGGGGATTCTTTTAGAAACTTCTCAAGGGTTCTCTCAGAGACTCCTCTTGAGTTTTTTTTAAGGACCACTCCAGTATTAGCGCACCGAAATTTGAATTTCCAATTCCAATGTGGAATCTGTGCTGTTTTACGCCAGCGAAACGTGGTGCAACAAACTGCGGGTTTTTACAAAAAGCGATATCAACAGAAATTTGAGAACGCAAATGGGTCGGCCACTCACTACGAAAGGACGATGACGAAAGCTACAAGCAAGTGCTGGATTGGAATCCGACAGGACATCACAGCAGAGGCAGAACTAGGTGTTCATGGCGAAGAAGCCTCAACAAAGAAATCAAGGAAGTTGATAGGAATCTGACTTGGGCCCAGGTCAAGGCAAAAGCGAGAAGCCGCTCAGTATGGAGCTTTTTTACGTTGGCCCTTTGTAGCCCCAGTGGTGCTCAGGATATATGAGTGAATCAGTGACTCCAAGGACTTTTCAAGGAGTCTCAGGGGTTTGAGTGTGATTCCAGGGGGCGCCTTAGGGAGTCTTAGGTGAGTTACAATGGGTATCAAGGGCCTTTTAGGGGTACCAGTGGGTTTCATGAGGCTACTTGTAGGTGTCAAGGGGTACTTAGAGATCTCAGTGGGTTCCAGAAGTTTGCGGGAGTGATTCAAGCAGTTTTAGGGGGCGCAGTATCATAACATCCGAGGCAATAAAGTCCCAGGACTTTATGGCGCATTTTTCCGGGGCATAACGTCCAAAGTTGCAGATACGCCACGAAGTCCAAGGAAAGAAGGCACATAGGATATTATGACGCATCCAAACTTTTGGACGCTATTTCGCAAAAAAACGCGACTTAATGTCCGGGACTGTATGGCCTCGGACGTTGTGACCCGGCCCCGTTTTAGGGGCTTTTCAGGTGGTTTCAAGGGATTTCTAAGGGCATTTCATGAGGGTACCTGAAGGTCTTAGAAGCGTTTTAGGAACCTGGAAGTCTGAGGGTCGTTTAAGGAGATCTCAGGGGATTTCAGGGGGTTCCATGGAATTCCTGGGGCACTTATCGGATCTCAGTAGGTTCCAGTGGATTTAACGGGGATTCTAGGGACGGTCTCAGGGACATTTTAGGGGGTTTCAGGGAGTTTCAAGGGGTTCCAGGGCTCGCAGGAGCGTCTCAGGTGTCTCAGTGGCGTTTCAGACGGTGCCCGGAAGACAATGGGGTCTCAGGGACTTCTGGGAATCTAAGGGCTATTTTGGGGATCTCAGACGGTTCGAGGAGGTCTTGCAAGGTTTCAAGGGCTTAGTACTGCTGAAATGACCCTGGAATACCCATAATCTTTTTGAAACACCCCTGAACGCTATTAATCTCCTGAGATCCCCAATAAAACTCTTGTAATCCCTTGAATAATCCCTGAAGCTTCTATAATTCCATTAAATCTGGCTTGAAAACCCCGTGATCCATTTAGAATCCCTCTGAAATCCCTTGGAACATCTTTAAAAAGTTCCTGAAGCCCCCTGAAAGGCATCTGAAAATTCCTTGAAGTTCCAAACAGACGCCCTTGAAACCTCTAGGAAAATCTTCCCGATATCCATGAAAACTGTCTGAAATGTAAAAGTTGTGCTGAAAAAGAGCTTGAAAAAGTGATCAGATGTTGAGAACCCATTGAAAACTTTTTTTGGAACTTCACCATAGACTTCCATTTTTTCGTGAAATAAAGTTCATTTTATTGGAACATAATAGTTGATAAATAATTTATATGAAGAGGCAAGTTTTAAGACACCTCAGGAAGAAACGGGTTAAAACATACCAGAATTTTGTCTTTTTTATTTGTTGGTAAATGTATTTTGTCATACAAAAATTCTATCACATTTTTTCTTCTCCAGACACGAATGCCACTACCAAACGTGGTAAAGTGTCTTTAATAAATAATAATAATAATAATAATAATAATTTTTTCTTCTCGGATTAAATTGCCTCCCACACAAAAGCGTGCCTTGGTGTCCAATTATTTAAGCTACTGCTCAAATATTACAAACTAGAAGAATCCTAAGTAGTGTGCTCTAAGCAACTATCGCCAGAAAGGTAAAATCCCCACAGAAAACGCAAAATGTAAACAAACGTTAAGCTCCGCTTCACAAACTGGAAAACTTTATCCTAATGGTCCTGGGAGACGGACGACGACCACCGGCTGACGAGACGACACCATCCTACTACATACAGCTGTTATTCCTTCATCCGTCCATGGACCGAAACCATACGTGAAAGTATGCATGGGAAGCGCTTCCGAAAGAAAGTTTAAATTACTTTGGTTGAGCAAATCCAGTCCTGCTGGTGGTAAAGAGCTTCCCACGCGCTGTTGCCCATTACCTCCTAGCGCCAGCTCACATGCGTGTCGGTAAAGCTTGGATTTTGGACCCTTATTCGTCGAAGTGCCTTTCCGGCGATCCTCAGGAATCTTCAGCGCAACTCTTTCGGGGGTGATCCAATTTAGAGGAGTGGCTTTAGTCGTCGCCCCCGCGTCCCGTAACTCGAAGTAGGATTTTTCCAGTGATGTCTGGCAGTTTTCCGAAGAAGCTCACCCTTTTATTCACTTAAGGAGATCGGAAAAAGGCATCCGAAAAAGAATTGGATTCCCCCGGTGGAAAGGTGTGCGGCGGCGGCGATGGCTGATTCGTTTATACGTGTGGACGTACGGGTTTGACAGGGGTTACCAAACTTGGTCATTGGATTCCACAAACCTTAACAACAGTGGAAGAGCTCATACACAGCAAACATATCCAAAAATCACAGCCGACGTAAATAAAATTGCATGAAAGTTTATATTCCAGCTCACTGAACTTTGCATTAAAGATTTTATTTTATGGAATGTTCAATGCAAGCTTCATATTAGAGTCAGCTGTAAATGTATTAACTGATTCGTAAATGTGTGAAGTCCAGAGTTCCTTACCAACTGAGGTTGAGAACCACCGCGCATAAGAAACCTGGACGGACGGATGGATGGATGATGGCCAGAAAGTTTTTCCGCTATGCGCATCCACCCGTCTGCTCCGTAAGAATGAAATCGGTAGGATTATTCCCCAGGATCTCAACGCGCGCGAGTAAATTTGAATTTTAAAACAACTCGACTCAAAAGCTGAGGTGAAAGACTTTTTCTTCGAACAAAGAATAGGGAAGAGCTCAATGCTATGCGTTCTAGGACTAGGATTACGGGGAAATGAAATCATTTCGAAGGCGAATCCATGCGAAAGGGTTTCTTTCGCCCCTTTGAAGATGAAGGTTGAGGAAATTTTTCCGAATGGCCGCCGGTTTGATGGGAAATTTAATTTTGGAACGGCGTGGAGGAAGAATGAGATTACGGTGATGGAAATGGAATGGCTTCATTCGTCCATGCTGAACGGGCCAAAATAAACCATTTCCCTGGAAAATTGCCAAGAAATGATGATCTAATAATTGAGTTTTTAAAACGCTCGGTAAACCACTTCATAGTTAAGCAAATACGCAGTATAATGAGATTATTTAATTAATATTTTGCTATTCCATATCTGAATACTTTGTTGGCCATGCACTTAAGCTGCATCCATTGCATCCTCGCCTAGCATCATGCGTTCCATCTTCGCTTGTAATTACCGTTGGTTCCTCAGACTAGCACAATCAGGAGTACCCAAGGTTTAAATGTGGCCAAAATGGTTATTTATATTTGTGCTCATATATAAACGAACTGGTTCTCATATAGTCGTAAGAACTTAAAGTATTTTTAGGCAAAGTGGGCTTCGTGGCCGAGCGGTTAGCGGCGTCAGTCGTTTAGGTGTCTCGTAAGCCTCGGAGTGTGGGTTCGATTCCCGCTCCAGTCGGGGAAAACTTTTCGTCGAACGGAAATTCTCCACTGGGCCACTGGATGTTTCATGTGTTGTCCGTTGTCTAATGTTAGTTATGTTCAGTCAGTGCGGCCTCTGGCCGAAGACGGTGTAGTGTCTCTTTTAATTGGCAAATTTCCACTTGTTTTGGTGGGATTCGAATCCACGACTCCGTATTGCCAAACCGGCGCTTTAACCAACTAAGCCACAGAACAAGTTACGATTCTGCGTAAACTGGATCTCCATATCTTAAGATCAAAGATGCCAGATTGGTTTCCTGGAAATCTTTATCGGTTAATGACAAACATCGTTCCTACCATTTTCATCTCATGGCGCTTCTTTCTTCCAAGCTACGGAGCCACTTGACCATCTCCGACCCCTGAAGGCACAGAATCGAACTCGATTTCACATGATGTGCATTAGTGGAATCGAGTTCAGTTCTTTGCCTTGAGGGGGCGGAGATGGTCAAGTGGCTTCGTAGCTTGGAGGAAAGAAGCGCCCGTCTTTGTGATCTTTGTGAGTGTAATTTCTTTCAGTGATTCTTCAGAAACTCCTCTAGATGTATTTTCAGGAATTTTTTCAAGGACTCCTTTAGAAAGTTCTTCAGGGATTTCTTGAAAAATACTACCTGGATTTTCTCAGAAAATCCAGGAAATTTCTTTATGTATTTCACCAGAAATTTCTTCACGGATTCTTTCAAAAAATCATTCAAGAATTCATTCAGAAATTGCGCTAGGGGTTCTCCCAGACATTCTACAAACATTTTCTTTTGAAAATTTTGCGTTGATTGCATTAGAGATTCCCCAATATATCTATTAAAAACTTATTCATGATTCTCTTTAGAAAATCCTACAGAAATTCTTCCGGAGATTTTTTCAGGATTTTTTCCGAAAAAAAAATTTGGAAACCCTCAGATTTTTTTTTCTTTCAAGAAAAAGCTATCTAGTTTTTTTGGATTTTTTTTTTTATTCTTTTTAAAAAGCAGTCCGAGATTCAATATTTCTCCGGAAGTTTCATTTTTCTTGGAAAATCTTAAATTCTTTTCTTCAGTAATTTCTCGAAGAATTTCTTCACAAATTATGTCGGGAATTCGTGCAGAAATTGATGCGGGTGTTCCCTTGAGAGATTCCTTAATAAATTCATCTGCGGGTTTTCAGAAAGTTTTCTATTTTTTTTTTGCGAAGGGCTGAAAGTCTCTTTAATAAAGACAAATCAATCAATCTAACTTTTTTGAGAAATTCCTTTATGGATTTCTTTGAACGTTTTACAGGAATTTCAACGGTTTTTTTTTTCAGAAATACCTCCTCAGATCCCCCAGGGCCACATTTGGAATATATATTGTATGGATTGCATTAAAAATTTCTGAAACATTTCCTTAAAAAAAAACATTGGAAGTTTTGAAAGATTTCTCTTATAAAAGTTCAAATGGATTGCTCCAGGAATTCATCCTTGTACAAATTGCCAAAGATTTCTACAGAAACTTTTCTAAAAAAAATCTTCAACCTCAAGTTCAAGAAAATTTTAAAGAGACTTTCCAGAAATTCAGCAAGATTTTCGTTCTAGAAACATTCCCGAGATTCATTTGGAAATTTCTCTTCAGAAACTATTCTGGAAATTCCTTCAGAAAACTTCTCTTGGAGTTCCTTAAGTATTTTTGGGGAATTTCAATCTCCCATGTGTTACTGCTCTTAGAATTCCCTCAGACATTCTTTCTGAGATTTAAAAAAAACTAAAGGGAATTCTTAGGAAATTCTTCCAGAGATCATTTCACAAATGTTTTCAAAAATTCCTTTTGAAATTCTCTTTGAAATTTCATGCGACTCCAGAATTTACTCGAGATTTTTTCTTGTACTCTTTTACAAAGTCTTTCCAAAATTGTTGCATATTAGGTTTAGTTAGGAAGTCCTCGAAGAGTCATTTTCAGAAAATGTTAAACGAAATTTCTCAATAAAAAAAAGTATAGATTTTTCGAATAAATTTTGCATATATTGCTTTGGAAATTCCTCCACTGATCAAAAATTCATCATAAATTCATCTAGAGATTCCTCCAGATTTCCTCTAAAAAAAATTTTTCTTGAGCATCCTTCGTTATCACTCTATGGATTCTTTCGAATACGTCTTTCACAGATTCCTGCAGAAATTCAGAAGTACTACAATAATTTGTTCCAGGATTCTTTAAGGAATGCTTTCAGGAATTTCGTAAGACGTCTTCAAGGATTTCTGCAAAAATTCCGTTGGTGATTATTTCAGAGAATTTTCTAAGGATTTCTTGAGAAAACCTTACATGATTTCTTTTAAAACAAATGCTTAACAATCTTCTTTAGCGATTGTGTCAGAAGATTACTATTCGCATTTCTTCAGAAATTATTCAAGCTTTTCTCATAAAACCATTTCAGAAATTACTTCAACGGATCCTTTAGGTGTTTTTACAGAGATTCTTTAGGAATTTCCACTAGTATTTTTTTCAGATATTTCTTCAAAATAATCTCAAAAGTTTTTTCTTGGAGGTGTAATTGGACATATTTCCATACTCCATACATTTCGATCTAATTATACCACCAAGATGGCAATTCACATTCCTTTAGAGATTTCTAGAGAGATTGACATACAATTTTACAGAATTTTTCCGGGTATTCGTTTATGTATTTTCTCAGAAGTTCTTCCAGCGTTTCCTCCGAAGAATCCTCCAAATTTTTTTTCCACGGATTACTTCAGAAATCCTTTTAAAAATCGATAAGGATTTTTTTTTTCAAGAGTTCTAAAAATATCATAAGAGGTTCCGTTAGGTATCTTGTGTTTCCCAAGAAGATTCTGTAGGAATTTCTTCATAAAACCCTCCTTGGATTTCTTTTGATTTTTTTCTTGCATGCAAATGAGAAAAATTTGGAAAAAGTATTTGGAATTTTCGAACGAAAATTAACTTGTGGCCGAAATAGTTTCTCTTTTAAATATCCGAAAAAATAATAGGACGCCATTTTCAAACAAGGGACGGAGAGGTTGGCAACTTTGTAATGGATTGCATAAAATACAACAAACATTTTTTTGTGGGATTTATTTACCAACATTATTTCTTGATCAATTTAATCTGAATTTCAAAATAAATATTCATAATACATGTTACGGGAGTTTTTTGGAATATCTTTTAACGAAGGGAATTTCAAGAAGCTTTGTTTTCGAATAAAAATCTCCAATACTCTGTGTTTGAAGTCCTAGTATATTTTGCTGGAAGTTTATAAAAAAGTTTTGAAAATTAATTCTGCTGGTGTTTTTTATGGGATTTTAACATAAGGCTGAATGCACGAAAGGCTGAATACGAAAGGCTGAAATCAAGAAAGTGTAACATAAGGCTGAAATTACAAAAGGCTGAAAATACGAAAATGCATGTACAAGTTATAGCACTACTACCTTTTCTTGGAGTAACGCCAGAACTGATATCGAGCCTGCTTCTCAGCTTTGATATATCGTGTAACAAACTCAATGCCAAAAGGAGTCAAGAAAATTTTCTTAATGAAAAGTTCTTGGTCCGAACGCAAATCGTACGCGTAACCCTCAGCATGGGCCCTAGTTTCGAAACTGAGCTTTTAGCGAAAAGGCTAATGGTACATACCAACGAATACAAAAAGGAACTGAAGATAATCTTATCGTTAATTTATTCTTCTTTAAACACGAGCTATTCATTCGAGTCATGTTGTTTTGAAGATTGTTGTCACTACGGCTACTTAAACAATATCATCAGAGATTTTCCCTTCTTTGAAATATATGCTATTCTTTTGAAAAATATTGCTGTGTGCGTTCAAGATGCAAAAGGTGCCCAAATGCGCTCCAAACGCGGTAACACAGTGTTACCAAAGGCAACTTAGCAACCATAGTCAAAACCATCGCCAACCTAGGATTCAAAAGCTCCCACTGACATCGGGTTACTTGTTAGAAAATCTTACCGCATTTGGTGCTCCCGCATTTGATATTTGCATTTCGAATGCACACAGCAATAATGTCTTAATAATGTAGGTGTTCAATAACACTAGTTTACAGCATTTTTGAACTCGGTAAGCTGATGATCATTTTTGGTGTAGAATCATGCCCTGAGTTCGAAAACGCGAAGGAAAAAAATTACAGTAGAGCTGAAAATTTTTCGACTTTCCATACAAGGGTGATGATTTGAAATCGATTTTTGTTCTATTTTTAAGCAAGGTCGCTCACTTCACACATCTCATTCTCAGTATTCAATGCTCCGATTGAGCTGAATTTTTTACTGTAAATCGCCTACATATGGTATGTCAAATAAACGTCGAGAAAGAATTTTTAAATTGTTTTTTTCTTATTGAAAAAAATACATTTCTTCACATATTTTTGGAAATTTCGCTAAAAATTAGAGAGATTGTCCCTAAAACTCGCCAATATCTTGAATGTCATCAATCTGACGCAAAACCTGTATTCAGATGATCGAAAGGTATTGTATTCAGCTTTTAATTTATGGAAAAAGATTTAAAATTGGTTGAACAAAACGTAAGATATTTGAATTTTAGTAAATTCCATATTTTAAAAAAATGTAAAACTCGATATTGAGCTAAATCTCAAAAACTGTTCTACTTAAAAATTTTTGAAGCACGGTTTCGAAATCAGCGCTAAATTGCGCTTCAAAAACTTTGGTCGTTGACAGAAGTTCACGACTTTCGTTTTATTTTGTAAACTTGTGTAATCCATAGCATTATGGCCAGTCGTAAAACTTTCTGATTCAAAACATAGTATGTAACTGAAGCATATTCAGCCAAAATGGCTTAGTTTTGCCAAACATGAACTAGGGACGGTAGGACGGTCAATCGTCAAGCTCAAGCAAAACCAATGCGAGTGCCACGGCTGGGTAATCAAAAAACAAGCAAATTTTCAAATAGATCGTAAAATCAATGGATGTATGTAATTATTCCCAATAGGAATGATCTGTTTGTCTGGGTTGATAATGTTGAGGTTAGCCTTTAGGCTAGAGCATTTGAAAACTAGTCAAATAACTATTTCAGCCTTATGTTATTTCAGCCTTTTGATGCATTCAGCCTTCTGTAATTTCAACCTTTTGTTATTTCAGCCTTTCGTAATTCAGCCTTTTGTATGTAACCCTTTGTTTCGGCCAGGATGTCTTAACGGCCCTACGCTGTGTACTTTTATTAACCGCCGGAACACCGGGCGGCGAGAAAGAAGTACGCGAGATTCAAATTAAACGATTTATTCGCACCACCGTGTGGCAGTGCTCCACACGGCGGTGATATGACGAGAACACACTATATTCAATACATTTAGGGCTTCCCTTTTATAGGGGAAGCAGTACGGACAAGATAAAGTAATAGAGCGCACGGTAGCACGCTTTACCGTGCCTACCGTTGCTCTGGACATTTACTGCTAGGCAATGAAAGAGAGGCGATTAACAATAGTGAATGGGCTGTTGCTGATGTATAGCGTATAGCGCTGCTAGCGTGTGTAACAGCCAACGACGACGCCGAGTACGATGCGAGATCCAACATACTCCCGCCCGAAAACGACCGTTTTCCAATTCACTTTTGCGCCTGGCAAGTTGACGACGGCGACGGTTGATCTGGCGCTGCAGTTAGGTAGGTACGATCGGGCTGCTAGGCTGTTCGGGTGATCGTGATCGGGTTGCGATGATGCGCTCGCTGTTTGCTGCAGGTAGGCTTCGGTCGAGGATGGTTCGCTCCTCGACGACGAGCTCGGTCTAGGTAGTTGGATGATGATGTGGTCCGGTTGATTAGTTGTTATTTGCTTTCGTTGATTGAAGAAAGGCCCGCCGTGGGGGGATTTCAGCGTGGATGATGAATTTTGTGGCATTTTCGTTCGTTCATTCCTACTTGTGTCTGGCCGACAGGAGTTTCTTGTTGACGACAACGTGACTAGACTACGCCGAGTGCTGAGTCAGAAATCCGGGCACTTTTCGACACTTTCCTGGGCTGGGTTCTGGGAGATCTTTGCTTCGACGAAAGCGTGACCTGGCTGCGCAGAGTGGCAGGTCAGATTCCCTCTTACCAGCAGTTGATGATTGGGTCCGCATGGGATAGCGCTGCGGCCCGTGATGACGCTTCGGTCCGAAATGAATGGCGCTACGGCCCAACGGTGGACGCAGGGGGTCCGACGGGTGGATGCTTGGATCCTTCAGATGGACGCAGGGGTCCGGTGGGTTGACGATCCGGCAAGTCGACGCTTCGGCCTTGCAAGTGGACGATTCGGCAGGGCGATGATACGCTCGCGGCCTGCAGGTGGACACTCGGGGTCCGACGGGTGTACGATTCGACAGGGCGTTGGTTCGCGCGCCCTGCAGTGGACGCTGGGGTCCCATTGATGCGCTGTGGCTTGACACGACGACAGGATTTCGTGGTCCGGCTGGAACGGCAGGCTGTCCGACTGGGATACTCGGATCCGGCTGGGAAGCGCAGGTTCGACTAGGACGCTTGACAATTCAATCGTGGCGTTGTGGTTGAGTGTGCTTGCTTGCTTCTGTCCGATGACTCAATTCGATCGAACAGTCCGACGACGAATAGCGGTGGCTTCTTCTCGACGTCCGGGGGTCCACTCCAAGTGCCATCCTGGTCACGGCACCAATGTTTCGGCCAGGATGTCTTAACGGCCCTACGCTGTGTACTTTTATTAACCGCCGGAACACCGGGCGGCGAGAAAGAAGTACGCGAGATTCAAATTAAACGATTTATTCGCACCACCGTGTGGCAGTGCTCCACACGGCGGTGATATGACGAGAACACACTATATTCAATACATTTAGGGCTGGCTAAAATATAAACGACTCATAAGAAAGTGATCATTCGTCATAAATAATTCCTAAAGTCCCAGTGAAGAAGCAGGGGTGTAAGCAGTAATAAATGACAAAAGTTCCATAAACAAATAGAAAAATGCATAAATAAATCAAAAGTTTCCATAAATAATTGATTTTTGAGCAATTAAAAACGTCAAAAATGCAATGAATAATTCAACTGTTGCAATAAAAAAAGCCAATTTTCCCACCAAAAAACTTCGAATTTTCCATAAATAAATCCGATTTTTCCATAATAAATTAGAAAAATCACAATAAAAAAATATCTAAAAAGCAATAAATAATTCAAAAAGTGCAATAAACGGAAAACTAAATTATCAATAAATGTCAAAAAACATTTTAATGTTTTGTATAATGCAAACATAGATGATATCCCTTTTTTAGGTCCGACGAGCGATAGCGAGTTCGGACAGCAAGCAATTGCTCGGTCAATTGCAATCATAGTTACGCAAGCTTTTCAGTTGTTTCAGTCATATAAGTGCGATTCAGCATTTCACTGTCTCATACTTTCCTGCATTTGTTTTTCATGGGTAATTTCGTCATTTTTTATTGCATTTTTTTAATTTTATATTGCTTTTTCGATATTTTTTTATTGTGAATTTTCTAATTTATTATGGAAAAATCGGATTTATTTATGGAAAATTCGAAGTTATTTGGTGGAAAAATTGGCTTTTTTTATTGCAACAGTTGATTTATTCATTGCATTTTTGACGTTTTTAATTGCTCAAAAATAAATTATTTATGGAAAGTTTTGATTTATTTATGCATTTTTCTATTTGTTTATGGAACTTTTGTTATTTATTACTGCTTTCACCCCTGTTTCTTCACTGGGACTTTTGGAATTATTTATGGGAAATTTTGTGTTTATTATGGAACGTTTAATTGTCTGCCATTTAGGGCTTCCCTTTTATAGGGGAAGCAGTACGGACAAGATAAAGTAATAGAGCGCACGGTAGCACGCTTTACCGTGCCTACCGTTGCTCTGGACATTTACTGCTAGGCAATGAAAGAGAGGCGATTAACAATAGTGAATGGGCTGTTGCTGATGTATAGCGTATAGCGCTGCTAGCGTGTGTAACAGCCAACGACGACGCCGAGTACGATGCGAGATCCAACACCCTTTTTTATTTGGCAGTTTTTTGCAAAATAATTATAAAAATCATTTTAGTAGAATCAAATAGAGTGTGGTATAGGGCCCATATAGCCGAGGCGGTAAACGCACGGGTATTCAGCATGACCATGCTGAGGGTGACGGGTTCGATTCCCGGTCGGTCCAGGATCTTTTCGTAAAGGAAATTTCCTTGACTTCCTTGGGCATAGAGTATCTTCGTGCCTGCCACACGATATACGCATGCAAAATGGTCATTGGCAGAGGAAGCTCTCAGTTAAAATAACTGTGGAAGTGCTCATAGAACAAGCTGAGAAGCAGGCTTTGTCCCAATGAGGACGTTACGCCAAGAAGAGAGAGAGAGAGAGAGTGGTATAGTTTTAGGTGCCATCAGATTCCACTACATATGAAAAACTTAAAATTGTGAAAAAGCATGATATCTATCTTTGGAAAACTCCAGGTTAAAAAGCCAGTGTGTTTTGGGTGTTAAAGAGTATGTAATGACGCATATTTGTTCTGAACATTGCATGTTGCTAGGTCTTGTCATTTAAATGTCAACAACGATGTTTTGAAATGCTTGGAGTTGGTAGGATCACACAGTTTTTTATCGGCATTTGGAAGGTGACATATGTATAAATCTAAATTTGGAGCAAAAAATGCGAGAGCAATATTATTGAAATTTGAATAAATCGACTCCAAAAAGCCTCTTAAAAGATCTAAAAACTACATACAGGGCATGGCCAAAATGATTGGGATAGGCAACTTTTTTTTCTCACAAAAACATGCTATAACTTTTCATGGAGCGCATCAAAAAATCTCAAATTTTGACTGTCTTTCAACCTACTATATGTGCATCATTGGTACAAATTTGGGCTCGATTGATTAATATTTCGCAAAGTTAGAACCGTTCGGGTAAAACACTATTTTTGAACAACTCACTTTTAAGCTGTCATGTCTCGAAAACCAGTGAACCGAATTGAATGAAATTTTTAACGTACACTAACAATATACAAAGGCATCACAAACTATTAAAACATAGATACTTTTTGAACATTAAAAAAAGTCATCATAGATTGACACTTTTTGGATTTTTCTCGAAAAAATGTAATTTTTTTACGTCAATGTGAACCAATTTTAGTGTTGATGTCCTAAGATTTTTCACTTCTGTTCTCAAGTTATCTTTAATCAAATATATTAGAACCTATTTAGCTTAAAGGAAGAACACATTTTGTAAATTTTGTGTGGTATTGTAAATTTGACTTATTTTCCTCTATATGGGTAAAAATTTCAACCCGGTATAACTTAATTCGCCGTGAAAAAATATTAAATTTTATAACGTTGTATTAAGTATCAATATATTGTTGATAAACGGTAAAAAAATCATTCAACTCGGTTTACTGATTTCCGAGATATGACAGCTCAAAAATGAGTTGTTGAAAAAATAGTGTTTTACCCGAACGGTTCTAACTTCGCGAAAAAGTATTCAATCGAGCCCAAATTCGTACCAATGATGCACATATAACAGTTTGATAAACATTAAAAATTTGAGATTTTTTGATGCACTCTATGAAAAGTTACAGCATGCTGATTTTTTTGTGGGAGAAAAAAAGTTGCCTATCCCAAACATTGTGTCCACCCCCTGTATATATTAATCCAGGATTGTTGAAAAAATCGCAGACATTCTCAGGCAATACCAAACTCAAACCGAAATTACGGATAATAGCGAACATATAATTTTGAACTATCTTTGTTTAAGAACGGGTTCCATTAACCCCACTGTGCAGCACTAGATTCAATTAACTTAGTGAATAAATATTTTCACTCCCAATCAAAAGCTACCGGTTACCGGTTGTTGGCTTTTCCTATGCTACCACTTCTTACTCTCTGGTGCCACTAGCTGACCGAAGCCATTTATTCCTGGGAGCACACTTATTTCTCCAGTGCAGTCAGTAGTGCCACAAGGCAGAAACAAACCACCCAGCCGCGCGCCGCCTCTCCGACAAACGAACGGACGGATGGACGGGGGTAAAACCAGGGAATGAAATTATCAGCAAATTGAGACGAAAAACGGCGTTTTTCGAGCAACCGATTTTTTCTGTTTTTACTTTTCCTGTGAGAAATGTTTATCGGTCGTTGCAGTTTGTCCCCGATCAAAGATAGCCGAAAACTGGAAATCGCTCTTTTCATTTTCGCTATCCAACTTTATCACCCGCAAAGTTATCGCGATAATTATCAGAAGGCAAATAACAAAAATTTGCCGCTAACGGGATTCGAACCTAGACCCTCCACAAAAATGTGTATGAGCGCGCACCATAACCACTCGACCACACAAGCTGCTCGAGAGAGGACAGAAATTTTACACATAAAAGCTACAGCCGGTGACGACGGGACTACGGAAAGGCGAACAAAGGGCAGAAAGCAAACCAGTCAACTTTTCATTGTTGATGATAATCGACTTTCGGCGCTGCGGAACGAGCGAAAACACATTCTCGGGAGAAACCCGGGTCTGAATTTATCGCACGTCTTTTTTCGCCGATAATGTGTGTGGGAGAGTTTTCTACTATCGCGATCGTGATCGATAATTTCATTCCCTGGGTAAAACTACAGAAAACATAAATAAAAGTTATTTACATTATTAAAATTTCCTTTCAATAGCATGTCGTAAGAGCACTCCACCGTCCATCATCGTCGTGAACCTTAGGCGAGTGCCGCCGGTGGGGTTGGGGGTAAACATCAGAACCAACCCACACGCCACGGCTTAACCCATTTCTCTTTCAGTGCTGGGTGCGCGCGTGTTTTCCACTTCTGGCCGAGAACGCCCGAGCCAAGTGCCCGCGCTATCGATGAATTCTGATGGGTGGCGTGGTGGTGGTGGCGTGGCAGCGGGATCGCGATACAAGCACCTTTTAGCCATTCATAAAGCGGCGGGAAACTCCGTCGTCGGAACGACGACGAACGATGATGATTATTATTATGATGAAAATGGTGAATAACGATATCCCACTCCCCGATGCCACAGGTTTTTCGCAGACCGCGCGCGCTGCTCCGGCGATTTTACAGATCCCCCGGAGTCTCCGCAATAAATAGTTCGAATTGAGCTCTCGATTGTAGAGAGAAATCCTCTTGACTGCGCATTTACAGCGGTGAGTAGGATGACGGATTAGGGCGAATCAACAATTCCGAAAATTTCCTTCTAGTGGTCATGTCACGGTCGCCATATGGTTTGATGGCCATATCCCTGACAACTACTGAAATGCCTGAAATCTTAGAAATATTGAAGAAGTCTTTGGAGATATTTCTGAATGAATTCCTTGCAAAATTGCAGAACTCCTTTTCATCAAGACTTTTGAATGCATTCATGAAGGAAATGCTAAATTAACCCTCTAATACCCAATCCCGCCTTTAGACGGGGTATAGTTTGAGCATTTTTGTAATTTTTGTTTCGTGGAAAATATTTTTTTTATATTTTTGGCTCATATTTAGGACTGTTCTGTATATCTCAAAATGGGTTTTGGTTTATTTTAAAGCGTATTTACATTTTTTTTAAATCATTGAAAAATTGATGTTTTAGTCACCTTTAAGAAATTAATGTTTATTTTGTATTGAATCGCAACAATTAACATATTTTAAATTTTTCACAATTCATTCTATCCTGGTTTAATAGTTTAAGGGAATCGAATTCACTCTAAAATTATTTTCCTTAAAATTACACGGAAATAAAATTTCACATGAAAAAAATTTGAAATAAAAATATTTCAACAATAATCATAAAATCTCAAAATGTTTTCATCCCAAAAAATCCGTTCCCCAAATTGGCTTCTAGGAAAAATATAAAAGTGTGAGGATGTTCAAAAATAAAATTAGAAAAATCAAAAACTGAAATTCACGAAATCGAGAATTAAAAATAATCATCTTCCAAAACATGTTTAAATCGATTTTAAATGACGAAAAATGATATTTAGATCAAAATCAAAAATTTGGGTATTAGAGGGTTAATCCCAGATGTTTTTCTTTAAGAAAATCTGCTGTAAAATTCTTTTGGTAATTTTTTGAAAGAATTTCTGAAGGAATCCAAGCAAATTTTCTTAAGAAATAAAGTTAAAACTCCTTAGAAAACCCCACGAGGAGATTTTAAAAAATCTTGAAGGAATTTCTTAAGCAAACTCTAGTAGAGAAGATTTTGTAAACTGCAGGAATTTTCGATTCGAATATTTTTTGACGGAGGGATTTCTAAAGTAACCTATGGAAAATGCATGGAAAAATCAGAAAAACATCAAATAGTTTTAAGAAATATTTTCGATGGGATTTTGAAAGGAATTTATGGAAGATTTTCAGAATGATCTTTTCAGGGGATTTTTTCAAAGAAGTTCCCAAAAAAAAGCCATTGAGGAATTACTTAGCAACTCCATGAAAGGTTTTTCGAAGGCATGACTAGGAAAATTACTAGAGAAAGATGCATGGCAATATCTGAATAAAATGTGGGAGGGGTTTTGGAAAAAAAAAACTTGGCGGAATTTCTAAACCAACCCACGGAAGATTGTTTAAAGAAATCCCTCGAGAAATTTGCGTAGGAATCCCTGACGGAATGTCTTAAGAAACTCTTGGTGAAAATATCCGACTGAATCCATGAAAGATTTATTTAAGTTCATAAAAGTAGTTAAGGACAAGGTATTTGGAGTACATTGCTCAAAATTTCTAGAGCACCGTTTTTTAGAACCGTTGAACGGATTTGGATTAAAATGCATCACGCTGTTGACAACCACTGAACAGTTAGCGTGATGCATTTTCATCCAAATCCGTTCAACGGTTCTAAAAAACGGTGCTCTAGAAATTTTGAGCTATGTACTCCAAATACCTTGTCCTTAATGTAGAATTTCATGAAAAACTTTCTAATGTAATACATACTGACCTCTGCAGAAGCCAATGGATGGACAAATTTTCGAATAAATCAATAGAAAACTTCCGAGGAGCCCCTGCGTAGGATTTTCTGAAGAAATTCCTGTAAGACTTTCTGAAATAATCCATGAAAGGCTTTCTGGTAGGAACTCAGAAGAATTTACAAATTAATCCCTGGAGAAACTTCAGAAGTAATTTTTTTAAAAGATTTTCTGAAAAATGACCAAGTTTCGAAGAGACTATTTCTCTAACAATATGAAGAAATTAAACATTTTTTGTAGAGGTATTTTTTCTTGCATTTATGAAAGATAGATTTTGATTGGTTCAGCAATTCCTCTAAAATTTGATTCAGAATTTCCGCTGATCCATCGTGAGGGGGAACATGCTGCTGAGCACAATAAGCTAAGCAGGAGAGCAAAAGCTATTCTTTGAGAAAGTTCATGATTTTTTCAGTAGAGATATTAGAAGTCGGAAGTAAACTTGTGAGCTTGTCCTCTGTTCCCCAGTTAACCTAATGGTTAAGGCTATGGATCGCCAATCCGGAGACGGTGGGTTCGATTCCCATTCCGGTCGGGAGAATTTTCTCGACTCCGTGGGCAGTAGGCATAGTGTATCATTGTGGTTGCCTTACAATATACCAATTTATGCAATGGCAAACAAAGAATGCCCTTCAATTAATAACTGTGGAAGTGCTCTATGAACACTAAGCTGAAGAGAGGCAGGCCAAGTTCCAAAGCAAACGTCGTGTCATAAAGAAGAAGAAGAACATCCTCTGTTCTCTCGGAAAATTTCAGTATGCTGTACAAAACACTGAGAATGTGTTAACTTTTTTTTTTCTTGAAACTTCAACAGTATTAACAAAATCTAACTTAAACTTTTTTAGAAATTTTTTCGTTTGTTACATCTCAAAATACGCAAAAATGGTTTTGAGGCTTTCGAAAAATAGTTCCAAAATTAGTTTTTTTTTAATATGTGGAAAAGAACTTAAAATATCAATTAAAAAATTTCCCGAGACTTTAATCAGATGATGATTCTGAAATACCAGTATTTGTTCTGGAATTCTGGAAAACATCTTGGAAATTTATGGTAATTTTGTTGTAGAAATCTAGATAAACTGAGACTACCACAATATTTTTTGAAATTTTGATTTTTTTTTCTAATATTTTTTGACAATATACAAAAAAAATGATTGATGGCATTAGTGCACTAATTGAGATGTATGCTTTGCAAAAACTGGAAAATTAAAAAAAAAAAATATTGAAAAAATGTCATATTTCGGGGCGTATGCATTTTTAAATTATGTATCTTGGAATGGTTGCAGTACCTGTACGGCCCACTGCAATATTTGGTATTTTAATCGTTTGATGAGGTAGGCTGAACTCATGGCTCAAAGTTTATGCCAAATGGATAAAAGTGTAATGTAGCAATTTCGTGCATGTCCAATCTACTTCATTGAACATGAATAATGCTTGAAAAATTCCGAACGCTTTTTGGTTGACCTGCTTTAACCACTTCGCTTACCTCCCTCTTTATCCGGGACCATGTTCTTAGTCTTGGTAAAGTTTCAGAAGCAACTACGCACTGTTTATTTAGGATTTCGAAATGAAACTGTGGTTTTGAGCGCACATTGAAACTCGAAGTGTGGTTTTGTATGTTTTAAAGTGCCTGCAGAAACTCCATAATTTCACTTAAAAAGTAAGTGCATATCATTTACTGATAGTGTTTAAGTGACGCTTGGGGTGGCTAGTAGTTGGAGTTTTCTTCAGAAGATCTTCAAGTAATTCTAACTGGAATTCCTTCAACTATTCTTTCAGTAGTTTTGTCGAGAATTCCTCGATAAAATATTTCAGATATTTTTATGAAGGTGTCTTTGAGAATTTCATGTCATATTCTTCAAACCTTTCTCTAAGAGTTCATTTGGAAGTACTACTGTAAATTCATTAGTTCATTCGTAATGTTTTAAAAAGCTCTTTCAATTTATTTTTCCCTGGAAATCATTTGTAAATTTTTACTAAAGTTTCTTCGAAAGTGTCTAAAAACTTTCGTTGAGAGTTACTTCGGGACTTTCTTCTGAAATTCTTGCAGGAGTTCCTTTGGAAATTCCCCCGGGTGTACACAGGAGTACATTCAGAAGTTACTCCGGCAGTTTCTACGGATGTTCCTTAATGCGATCGGAATTTTTTTCCAAGAGACCGTTCAGAAATATCTTTAGGAGTTCCCCCTAAAAATTCTTCAAGAGTATTTCTATAGTTCTAGAAGAAGCCACTTAGCAAATCTCTTCAACGGATTGCTATTTTTCCCAGATTTTCATCAAAAATACGTCAAAAATTCAATTTTCTGCTTGTGTTAGAAAAAGTTCCATCGATAATTCTTCTTGAAATGCCTTCAAGGGATCCTATTAATTCAGAAACGTGGAAATTTTTCTAGGATTCTTCCGGAAAATTTTTCTTTAGGAAATCCTTTTGAAAAACACCTAGGCGTTACTTCAAAAATGCCTATGTGATTATTTTTGATTAAAAATCTCATGCAGTTCCTGCTTTTCAAGAGTTCTTTCGGCAGTTCTTACACAAATTACTTCGGGAATTTGTCCAAAAGTTCTTCAAAAATTTTCTTCAAAAATCCTTCACTATTTCTAAGGAGATTTTTTTCTAAAGCTCACCATAATAATCTTTAAGTAATAATTTCCTCAGAAGCCGTACCAGGAGTTATTAAGGAAAACCTTATAGGAGATCTCACGGAATTTTAGAATTTCTTCAAAAGTTGCTTCTGAAACATTAGAATCTCTTCAAAATTTATTTTTTATAAGTTTATCAGGGCTCGCTACGGCAGTTCCCGTATGAAATGTTTCCAGGAATTTCTCTGAATAACTCTCAAGCAGCTTTTGTTCTGGTGTTTTTTTTCTTGAAATTTCTTCAGGATTAATTACCAACAAGAATTGTTTTTAAATTCTTCAGAAGTTATGGCGGACTCTCTTTTCAAAATTTCCTATGAACATTTATCTGGGATTTCCTACTAAAATCATTAACAAAAATTTCCTCAAAATTTATTTTGACAAATCCTCCAGGAGTTCTTTTGATTGCTTCTCCAGAAGATATTTCATAAATTCTCCAAAGGTTAGTCGATTAATTTTTCGGGAATTCCTCTAGTAGTAGATCTGGTTCTCAGGCATCTTCTTAGGAAATTTCTCCAGGAAGAAACTTGACTATTTCTTCAGCAGTTTATTAGTCCTTCGGTAATTTTCCCAGGTGTAACTTCTTGCGTTCTTTTTAAGTTCCTTGATGATTTTCTTTGGGCATATCTCCAGCAATTGTTTCGAAAACTCTTACAAGGATTTATTCGGAAATCTTTCAACAGAACGTTTTGGCGAATCGATTGACGAGTGTATACGGGGATTTGAAGACTGCGTGGCCGGGGCAAGATAATTTTAAAAACCAAAACAAATGTTTGGGAGAACATTCTTTAAAAAATCCCGCCAGAATCTTTTTTGGTAAATGTTTAAGGCATTTCTTCGTCCGTTTGAAAAATAAAAACCAATGAGAATTTGCCTAGAAACTATTCAAGGGGTTAAGTTTTTTTTTTATTTTGAATTTTCTCAATGAATTTCTTCATGAGTCTCACCAGGAATTATAAAAGGAGGCACTTGGAGGGATTTCAGTGGATTTCCTCCATCCTTAAAAAAATATTGTTGAAAAATATTGAACAATTTTGTAACGAGCAGGTATTTTTGAACTTATCTGGAAGTTCTTGATGTACGAGCACCCGGAGGACTGGCAGTGTAATTTTCTATAGGAATACCCGTGAGAACTCCTAAAGTAAGTCGCAAATGAAATACCAAAGAAGTAATAGTGATGAAAAAAATCCATAAGGAGCTCCAAGTGAATTCATGAATGATTTATTACGGAATTTCTGGAGAAATTCTTAATAAAACTGTTACAGGAATTTAAGGAGGAACATCTGCAGGAATCGCCTTGGACACTCCTGCGAGTCACGAGAAATCTGCTCTCTTGGTTGAGGATCTTTACGAAATGGAAATTTCATTGGCATTCTTGGTCATTATCAGGGATGGGAACACTTACTTGCAAAGAGTTACATTGCAAATTACGCTCACTTCGTGAAGAATTGCTTTAGAGCTCTGTTCCGCCTTAGCTATGCGTGTGCGACACTTATGTTTTTGCCTTTCTCGTACACAAAGTGTACTGAAAAGGCTATATGTTCACTCCAAAAATGACTTTTTGATAGGAGGCCCGGAGAGTCGAGTCATATATACCAATCTACTCAGCTCGACGTGTGTGTATGTATGTGTGTATGTGTGTGTGTATGTGTGTATGTGTGTATGTATGTGGACAAAAAAAACTCACGTCACTTTTTTTAACTAAATATCAACCGATTTTAACGACCGATGGTTCATTCGACGGGGAATCTGGTCCCATTGTTTCCTATTGAAAATGGTTCGGATCGGTTCAGCCGTTACGGAGTTATGGCCATTTTTGTGTTCCGGACCGGAACCCCAGGCAGGGGCCAGATATGAAATTGCAGCAAACCCATGCATGCGACACATCAAACCGCAGCTTTTTCGGTAACCTTATGAACGGTTAGCAAGAAAATAGGCTCAGAACAAATTTGAAACTACCGGTAGTGTTCCGGAACCGGTTCCGGATGTCCCGCCGGAAGTGGCCAAATATAAAAGTGAACCAAATCCATGCATGCGATATATCAAAGCGCGACTTTTTTGATAACCCAATGAAAGGTTGGCATAAAAAAAAGACTCAGACCATATCTGAACCGGTACTGTATCGGAACCGATTCCAGGTGCCCCGCTGGAAGTGGTCAAATATAAAAGTGATCCAAACCCATGCATGCGACACATCAAACTGCGGCATTTTCGATAACCTGATGAGCAGTTAGCAAGTAAAAAGCTCAGACCATATCTTAATCGGAAGTGTTTCAGAACCGGTTCCGGGTGTTATTACGCCGGAAGTGGCCGTATGTAAAAGTTGACAAAACTTTTGCATGCGCCACATCAAATCACGGCTTTTTCGACAACTTGATGGCCGGTTATTGAGGAAGTAGGCTAAGACCACATTATGGACTGTCAGTAGTGCCGAAACTAGGTCCGGGTTTCTCTCCGAAAGCGGCTAAATATAAAATTGAACCAAACCCATGGCTGTTTTGATAACCTAATAAACTTTAGCAAGCAAATAGGCTCAGATTATTTGAGAGACTATCGATAGTGTTCCGCAACCGGTTCCGGGCCGGAAGTGACACCAAACCCATGCATGCGATACTTCAAATCACGGCTATTTAGGTAACATGATGAACAGTTGCAAGAAAATAGCCATATCAGTGTGTTACGGAACCGATTACGGGTGTCCCGCCAGAAATGGTCAAATGCAAAAGAGAACCAATACATGCGACATATCATTGACTTATTCAGTAACAAGATAAACGGTTAATCAACAAATAATTTCAGACCATATTTGGGAGAACCGGTAGTGTTCCAGAACTGGTGACAAGACGAGTAACGCGTCGGAAGTGGTAAAATATAGAAGGGAACTAAACCATAACGGCGTTTTTGATAATCTGATGAACGGTCAACAAGAAAATAGTCTCAGGCCATATCTAGAACTTGTAATAATATTTCGGAATCGGTTGCGGGTGTTCCATCGGAAGTGATTTAATAGAAGTGAACCAAAATCATGCATGCGATACATCAAATCCCGGCTTTTTCAAAAATTTGCCGAACGGTTAGCAAGAAAATAGCCTCAGATCACATTAATTTTCGGCTTTTCAGGTAACCCGATTAACAGTTGACAAAAACAGTCTCAGACCATATTTGAGACAACCAGAATCGGTTCCAGGTGTCCCGCCGGAAGTGGTCAAACGTAAAATTTAATAAAACCCATGCAAGCTGCACATCAAATAGCGGAATTATAAAAGTGAACAAAATAAGTATCAAAGCGATAAATCAAATAGTGGCTTTTTTGATATCATGTAAACGTTGGGTAAGATTATAAGTGAAGAATGGTCTAAGCGATCTCTTCTAATTCCTGCGGTGTTAATTTATAGTAGGATGGATCATCGTTTTATGGAAAAAATATAATTTAATCGCATCAACACCTTATACAGTTTTTCAATCTTCACTATCCTTATGCTTCTAAAATTACTGCTAACAATTTGGGTGCGGCTGGTTGAGCTCCCACTCTTCTCATTGTGATTGAAATTTGAATAGAAAATGTATATTTTCTGCATTTTTATCGTAGGAATGTCTAATTTTACATGAATCGTGTTACCAATGATAATAAAATATAGCCTAAAGTGTGCTGAAATAAACATTGGCGAAGATCACAAAGTGATCTGTGATTGTGAATAAAGTAAACCTTCTTCATGAATTAGCTGACCCTCACCCCGCTACCGTAGTGGATGGAATGGGGTCATAATGATCCCAATACACGTCTAGGGTTAAGGTGGTCAAGCAGTCAACTGAGAGGTCTGATATTTTTCTGCTATGTTTTGCTGTTGACCATAACATCGGAATATCACCAATAATTTTTTTTTAAATCGATGATGGCTTTATTAAAATTGTTGCTTTTCTATGTAAAGTGTTTTCAGGATTCAGGAATATTTTGGCTAACGTCGACGAAACGTTCATGAGTACATATTCGACGAGAAAGGCACTATCACCACTAGGTGGATTAATCTGGGTTTATATTGGAAAACTTTTAGATAAAATTACAAGGTATGCTCACTATTGCATAATAGCATACTTCTGAGCTTATCCCTTGTCATCATCTTGTTCTTGCTCGCTACATGAATTCAAAAAAATAATACATATTGTTTGTTTGTTTGTTTATTTTCGACACTTTACACCAGAGGTGCATTCATGTCGTTAAGTCTAGAAAATCCATTTCATTTACAATTCATAGGTCTTCTACAATTGTTGGTATAACCCTGTATCTCGCAGAAATTTCAAAATCTTATTAATACTATTTTCTTCGTTACCCAATGCGTCTCTTAACCTTCCGTTAATCGCGCTGTTGTACTTTGTACAACACATGAGAATTATCGACTATTACTTTGAAACCATCTTTTCTATCGATGTCAACCCCAAATGTATTCTACAGGAATCTTATTTGGAATATTATAAGACCTTTTTTGAAAACAGTATAACTCCTTATAATGCGGAAAATTGAAAATCGCAATATGAAGAACGTACTATATTTAAGATAAGATAGACAGTTGAATGTGAATTAGTGTACTTCAAAATCTAAATGATCTAGAAATATGGTGTCTTCGGCAAGGTTACTTGGGATATCAAGGGCCTTCGCGAGGTGATCTAAGAAATTCAGATTTCAACCGATAGGCGGCGCTAGTGAGCATGTAATTTTTATATCACATATAACTCAGGATCCTGAGTACTTAGAATGATGGTGTCTTCGGCAAAGTTATTTGGTTGGTTAAACACTAACTGATGGAGAGCCGTTTGGTTTGAAACTCCACATCTAGGTGGCGCTAGTGGGCATTGAAATTTTATAACTCATACATCTCAGGACCCTGATTACATAGAAAGATGGTGTCTTCAGCAAAGTTGTTTAGTAGATCGAACACTAACTGATGAAGAGCCGTATGATTTGAAACTCCACATCTAGGTGGCGTTATAACTCATATGTCTCAAGACCCTGATTACTTAGAAAGCTGGTGTCTTCTGATCTACCAACCAACCTTGCCAAAGATATCAACTTCCCAGGTAATCAGACTCGGAGATATATAAGATATATTGCATACTCATTAGCACCACTTACTGGCGAAATATTGATTTCAACGACCCATCAACCAAATGCAACCACCAAATGGTGGTTGTCAAATAGAACTTTGCCGAAACCACCATCAATCTTCTAGTAACCAGGATTCACTAGCATCATCTAGTGGTGAAACTACGATTCAAACGGACAACTATCTGTAAGTTTTCGATCTTTTGGAAGGTCGGCACGAGAGGTAACTTTTCCTCCATTTGGTCTTTGATCTACCAAACAACTTTGCCGAAGACAACATCTTTCTGGGTAAAGTGGAGCTTCGTGGCCGTTCGGTTAGCGTTACATACATACATTTATTTGTTCAACATCATTAAGACAAGACATAATCAACAATAGTACGCCACAATACTCGGTTCGTGGCTGCCGCTCTCCATCCTCGATCGCGCCCGATGCTCGCCAAGTCACGCTCCACCTGGTCCGCCCATCGTGCTCTCTGCGCTCCACGCCTTCTTGTGCCAACCGGATCCGTTGCAAACACCAGCTTTGCAGGGTTGTTGTCCGGCATTCTTGCAACATGCCCTGTCCACCGTATCCTTCCGGCTTTGGCCACCTTCTGGATGCTGGGTTCGCCGTAAAGTGCAGCGAGCTCGTGGTTCATCCTTCTCCGCCACACACCGTTCTCCTGCACGCCGCCGAAGATCGTTCTTAGCACGCGTCGCTCGAAAACTCCGAGTGCTTGTAGGTCCTCCTCGAGCATGGTCCATGTCTCGTGCCCGTAGAGGATCACCGGTCTTATTAGCGTTTTGTACATGGTGCATTTGGTGCGTGGGTGAATCTTTTTCGACCGCAGTTTCTTCTGGAGCCCGTAGTAGGCCCGACTTCCGCTGATGATGCGCCTCCGAATTTCTCGGCTCACGTTGTTGTCAGCCGTCAGTAAGGATCCGAGGTAGACGAATTCCTCCACCACCTCGAAAGTATCCCCGTCTATCGTAACATTACTACCCAGACGGATCCGGTCGTTTTCGGTTCCGCCTACCAGCATGTACTTTGTTTTTGAGGCATTCACCACCAGTCCGACCTTCGTTGCTTCGCGTTTCAGGCGGGTGTACAGTTCTGCCACCGTTCCAAATGTTCTAGAGATAATGTCCATGTCGTCCGCAAAGCACACAAATTGACCGGATTTTGTGAAAATCGTTTCCCGGCTGTTGAGCCCGGCTCGTCGCATCACACCTTCCAGCGCGATGTTGAAGAGTAGACATGAGAGTCCGTCACCTTGTCGCAGTCCCCGGCGAGATACGAATGAACTGGATAGTTCACCCGAAATTCTTACGCAGTTTTGCACACCGTCCATCGTTGCTTTAATCAGTCTAGTCAGCTTCCCAGGAAAGCCGTTTTCGTCCATGATTCTCCATAGCTCTGCGCGGTCGATACTATCGTATGCCGCTTTGAAGTCGATGAACAGGTGGTGCGTTGGGACCTGGTATTCACGGCATTTCTGGAGAATTTGCCGTACGGTAAAGATCTAGTCCGTTGTCGACCGGCCGTCGATGAAGCCGGCTTGATAACTTCCCACGAACGGTTAGCGTTACCAAGTGTGTAACCGCACCATGCTATCCACTGGTGCATGTAATGTATGTCGTGTCCATGGTCTAGTGTTAAGTCCTGTTCAGTCTGTACAGCCTCTGGCTGAAGACGGTGTGCCGTGCCTTTTTAATCGGGATCCTGAGCTACATGAGATTAAAAATTTACATGCTCACTAGTGCCTCCTAGTGGTGGCATTTGAAATCAAACTGTCACTCATCTATAAGCCCTTGATATACCAAACATCTTTGTCGAAGACACGATCTTTCTAAGTAATGAGGGTCCAGAGATACATAATATATAACATTTACGTGCTCACTGGCGCCGCCAAGTGATGAAATTTCAAATTAAACTACGAATCATCCGTAAGTACTTGACCTACCAAACAACTTTGTCGAAGACACCATCTTTCTAAGTTATCAAGTTCCCGAGATACATAGGATAGAAAGTTTATTTGCTCACTAGCGCCGCCTAGTGGTGGAATTTCCAATTAAACGGCCAAAAATCTGTAAGCCGTTTCCCTACCAAACAACTTTGCCGAAGACACCATCTTTCTAAGACATCAGGATCCTGAGATATAAGATATAACATGATATTGCTCACTAGCGCCGCCTAGTGGACGTATTACGAATCAACATCAACATCAACATCAGCATCAAGTAGCCCATGAAATTTACAACAACTTTGCCAAAGACAGTCCTTTTCTAAACAATCAGGATCCTTAGATATTTCAGAATGTATGGGTGTTGTACAAAGTACAACGCGCGACTGCTCGCGTTACAAAAATTGGCGCGAGTACTGAAAGGTTAAACTCGTTGTTCCAATTTCGTTATCCTGTCGTTCTCTTTCGTATTTTCTACAATTTAAAATCATGTGTTTTACATCTAGAGTTGTTCCACAGCATTCGCAGGTGGGAGGGGGTTCCTTTTTTAGTAGGAACGTGTGGGTTAGCCGCGTATGTCCAATCCGCAGCCGTGTTAAATACATATTAGCGAAGGAAAGTCACTGTTAATAACTTTGAAAGTGCTTGCAGAACTGTTTGCTGCGAAATAAACTCTGTCCCAGCGAATACATTTTTTTACACTTTCAATCGTTTTTGTTTGTCTTCTATACATAATGCACCACTCTTAATACCTAAGTCATAATAATCAACTTCCAAATTTTATTCATTCCCATGCCCGTAAAGTAATGTCGAAACCTTAATGGAAATAGTTCGACTCAACAGAAGCTCACCAAGCTCCGCGAAACTTACGTCACACCCTACCCCACCCGATGACGATGGCAGGCAAACGAGCAATATCCTTCATTGAATAGCGTCCTTGACTGCACTTTTCCCTATGGTTCGGTGGTAGCGTGCTCCACCGTTCGACCTGAGCCACCCGCCTCATTCGCAGTAAATATTATCCCCCTTTCGAGAGAGAGCATTTTTCATTTTTAGTCCCAGTTGATTACCCTGCTCCACAGAACTTCCCTACCCCGAACGACTTCAAGGACCCGGCCGGCCCGGGCCCGGCTGGGAGGAAACGGTTTCCGTTCGATTTTCCCCCGATATTGAAAGGCCAAATTGAATTTCTGGCTGGTTTTCCAAAGAGCTGCCGCTGCAATGCACTCTCGGTTCTTTCTCTCATCGTCGTCGACGTCGTGTTCACCAGAACACCAGCTGCCAGTAGCAGAGGCACAGGCAGCAGCCTTTTGTGGCCAGCCTTCATGAAATGGGGTTTTGCCCTCTAGACAGGTGAATTGAATTAGTTTTCCCGAATAATGGTTCGATGAATACTTTATATGCGCATGAAAGGACTTTTCCATCGCATCGCAAACGAGAAAGCCATATTGTGGTGATGCTTGGCGAGCGGGGTGGGACTCGTTCGTCTTTCAAAGAAGTGCATTTTGATGAGATTGCTATCCGAGAAAGAGTGCGAGGGGCTCAGAAATGAAAATGATTACTGATTTCGTCTTTATTAACCTTCCATCATTCTTTCTCCTGATCAATTACAGTTCATCGGGACGCAAGTTTTCCTCTTCTTGGCCACCGTTGTGGGATCGGCCATCATCCTGGACTTTTCGACGATGAATTCCAGCATCCAGCCGCTCATCCGCCAGACCATGCTGCGTTTTATCATGACATCGGAACACCCGCATTCGTCGGCCGCCCTGAAGCTGATCCAAGAAAGCGTAAGTCAATATTCAATGAGTAGTATCATTTTCTC
Organism: Aedes albopictus; assembly: GCF_035046485.1. Classification (NCBI taxonomy): domain Eukaryota; kingdom Metazoa; phylum Arthropoda; class Insecta; order Diptera; family Culicidae; genus Aedes; species Aedes albopictus. Next base: position 418,324,314 of record NC_085138.1, on the reverse strand, counting down.
AACGAGATAAGTCATAAAATTACGGGTCTTAATAATAACGGGAACGAAAAATAGCTAATTATCAGAGGGTGGGTAACGAAAACAAGCCCTGGAATCCTGAGCAGGATTCTTTAGAAATCTGAGCAGAATTATCTCAGAATCTAAGCAGGATTCTCCAAAAGTCCTTGGCAAAATTCTCACAAAACCCTGGGCAAAACTTTCTTGGAATCCTCAGCAGGATTCTCTAAAAATTTGAGCTGATTTTTTTACGAATCATGCGCTTAATTCTCTATAACTCGAGAATAGGATTCACTCGGAATCCTGAGAAGAATTCTCTCAGAATCTTAAGCAAAATTCCTGGACAGGATTCTCTATTATTCCTGAGAGATGCGCGGGTGTTTAATGTTCAGTATAGTGTTGTTCTTGGCCCATCACTCCTGTAGGGGTGAGTATGGCAGCATAATCGATCGCGTTCGCTATTGTCTCGAGTGAAAATCAAAACAATAGATGCGCAGGTGTTTAGTATTCAGTATTGTGTTCCCAACTAACAATCGCAAGCCGCAAACCAGCATGCATGCTGAATTGTTGCTTTATAATAGTAATGATAGCTGAACTAAAATTATGCTGTACACATTACTGTACAAATGTTTTTTCAATTGAAAAAGTAGCCAATGTTCAACCTTTCGTATCGGTATCAACAATTATAAATTTAAACACTTTTCAAGCGTTTAATAATATTTTTATTCGACTTGCAGTTATTTCTTTACAAAATAGTTTAACAAGACCTTTTTCTGCTTCTTGTCAAGTACATGCAAAAATTAGAACATGTATCTGTACAATGTGTTTTTCACAAGTCAAATAAGCGCTTTCGTTTCATCATACTTCGACTCAGTGTACAAAATGAAACACACGTGTTTTTTACTGAACAGCAGCTGAATTAACGTGTTCTTCAGCTGTTAACCATTTACAGAACATTATTCACCACTGCTGAATAGGAGTCAAAGTGTAATCATTATACAACCACGGGAAGTTTATGTTTTGATTTGAGCGCGTCAATTCATCATCTCTAGGATGGCGCAGATAGGAAGGCAAGCGGCTGGCAATCGATGGGTCTCGAGTTCGAATCTTGATTTAGGTAAATGTATTTGTAGTTATTATTTCACAATAGTTGTTCACAGCATAAAGTGTCAATCATAAACTCTTGTAGAAATTGAAAAATTTTGCATTTTATTTTTTTAAATCATTTTTGCAGTAGCTGAATAACAGCTTTACTATCAGTTTGTAAAATGTTTTAAACAACAAACAGTTCAGTTGGTACACAACACTATGCTTTATTGTTTCTCCAAATTTGTGTGAACTAAACCCGAACAAAGGTTGTGCCTGAAAATTATCCAAATGTTATTCAGCACCATGCTGAATTAATTCGTCGTAAAGGTGCTTGTAAAAAGAGTAATTGTTAGTTGGGTTGTTCTTTGCTGTGCATGCATCGTTCCTGTAAGGGGTGAGTATGGCAGCATAATCGATCGCGTTCGTTATTGTCTCCAGTGCAAATCAAAACAATAGATGCGCGGGTGTTTAGTGTTCAGTATTGTGTTGTTCTTTACAGATAAGAACATTAATCAAGACAATTGGATGATCGGCATTGAACCACAAGAACCCCACAACAATTGGTGAGATCTTTCCAATATTATAAATAATTCTACTTCAGTATATTTACTTTATAACTGCATATAAGTTGAAAATTCGCTATTTTCAACATCCTTTCATCTATTGGAAGATACTTCAGTTCTGGGCTCTTTCTAAGTTGATGAAGGGATTTATAAATGCTTGCAAGGACTTGGCCAGGTGTGTGGAGCTGAGTGAATCTATGACATTGTAGATAGTAGCGACATCAGCAATGTCAATGGAAATATTCAGCTTTGCAACTCCATCCAAGATTTGTGCAAGTATTCATGCTATGCTATGCTATGCTATGCTATGCTATGCTAGGATTCTCTATTATTCCTGAGCAGGATTCACTCGGAATCCTTAGCAGTATTCTATCAGAATCTTCAGAAGGATTTACACAGAATCCTGAGCAGGATTCTCTCAGAATCCTGAGCAGGATTCTCTTAGAATCCTGAGCAGGATTCTCTCAGAATCCTGAGCAGGATTCTCTCAGAATCCTGAGCAGGATTCTCTCAGAATCCTGAGCAGGATTCTCTCAGAATCCTGAGCAGGATTTTCTCAGAATCCTGAGCAGGATTCTCTCAGAATCCTGAGCAGGATTCTCTCAGAATCCTGAGCAGGATTCTCTCAGAATCCTGAGCAGGATTCTCTCAGAATCCTGAGCAGGATTCTCTCAGAATCCTGAGCAGGATTCTCTCAGAATCCTGAGCAGGATTCTCTCAGAATCCTGAGCAGGATTCTCTCAGAATCCTGAGCAGGATTCTCTCAGAATCCTGAGCAGGATTCTCTCAGAATCCTGAGCAGGATTCTCTCAGAATCCTGAGCAGGATTCTCTCAGAATCCTGAGCAGGATTCTCTCAGAATCCTGAGCAGGATTCTCTCAGAATCCTGAGCAGGATTCTCTCAGAATCCTGAGCAGGATTCTCTCAGAATCCTGAGCAGGATTCTCTCAGAATCCTGAGCAGGATTCTCTCAGAATCCTGAGCAGGATTCTCTCAGAATCCTGAGCAGGATTCTCTCAGAATCCTGAGCAGGATTCTCTCAGAATCCTGAGCAGGATTCTCTCAGAATCCTGAGCAGGATTCTCTCAGAATCCTGAGCAGGATTCTCTCAGAATCCTGAGCAGGATTCTCTCAGAATCCTGAGCAGGATTCTCTCAGAATCCTGAGCAGGATTCTCTCAGAATCCTGAGCAGGATTCTCTCAGAATCCTGAGCAGGATTCTCTCAGAATCCTGAGCAGGATTCTCTCAGAATCCTGAGCAGGATTCTCTCAGAATCCTGAGCAGGATTCTCTCAGAATCCTGAGCAGGATTCTCTCAGAATCCTGAGCAGGATTCTCTCAGAATCCTGAGCAGGATTCTCTCAGAATCCTGAGCAGGATTCTCTCAGAATCCTGAGCAGGATTCTCTCAGAATCCTGAGCAGGATTCTCTCAGAATCCTGAGCAGGATTCTCTCAGAATCCTGAGCAGGATTCTCTCAGAATCCTGAGCAGGATTCTCTCAGAATCCTGAGCAGGATTCTCTCAGAATCCTGAGCAGGATTCTCTCAGAATCCTGAGCAGGATTCTCTCAGAATCCTGAGCAGGATTCTCTCAGAATCCTGAGCAGGATTCTCTCAGAATCCTGAGCAGGATTCTCTCAGAATCCTGAGCAGGATTCTCTCAGAATCCTGAGCAGGATTCTCTCAGAATCCTGAGCAGGATTCTCTCAGAATCCTGAGCAGGATTCTCTCAGAATCCTGAGCAGGATTCTCTCAGAATCCTGAGCAGGATTCTCTCAGAATCCTGAGCAGGATTCTCTCAGAATCCTGAGCAGGATTCTCTCAGAATCCTGAGCAGGATTCTCTCAGAATCCTGAGCAGGATTCTCTCAGAATCCTGAGCAGGATTCTCTCAGAATCCTGAGCAGGATTCTCTCAGAATCCTGAGCAGGATTCTCTCAGAATCCTGAGCAGGATTCTCTCAGAATCCTGAGCAGGATTCTCTCAGAATCCTGAGCAGGATTCTCTCAGAATCCTGAGCAGGATTCTCTCAGAATCCTGAGCAGGATTCTCTCAGAATCCTGAGCAGGATTCTCTCAGAATCCTGAGCAGGATTCTCTCAGAATCCTGAGCAGGATTCTCTCAGAATCCTGAGCAGGATTCTCTCAGAATCCTGAGCAGGATTCTCTCAGAATCCTGAGCAGGATTCTCTCAGAATCCTGAGCAGGATTCTCTCAGAATCCTGAGCAGGATTCTCTCAGAATCCTGAGCAGGATTCTCTCAGAATCCTGAGCAGGATTCTCTCAGAATCCTGAGCAGGATTCTCTCAGAATCCTGAGCAGGATTCTCTCAGAATCCTGAGCAGGATTCTCTCAGAATCCTGAGCAGGATTCTCTCAGAATCCTGAGCAGGATTCTCTCAGAATCCTGAGCAGGATTCTCTCAGAATCCTGAGCAGGATTCTCTCAGAATCCTGAGCAGGATTCTCTCAGAATCCTGAGCAGGATTCTCTCAGAATCCTGAGCAGGATTCTCTCAGAATCCTTAGCAGGATTCTCTCAGAATCCTGAGCAGGAATCTCTCAGAATCCTGAGCAGGATTCTCTCAGAATCCTGAGCAGGATTCTCTCAGAATCCTGAGCAGGATTCTCTCAGAATCCTGAGCAGGATTCTCTCAGAATCCTGAGCAGGATTTTCTCAGAATCCTGAGCAGGATTTTCTCAGAATCCTGAGCAGGATTCTCTCAGAATCCTGAGCAGGATTCTCTCAGAATCCTGAGCAGGATTCTCTCAGAATCCTGAGCAGGATTCTCTCAGAATCCTGAGCATGATTCTCTCAGAATCCTGAGCAGGATTCTCTCAGAATCCTGAGCAGGATTCTCTCAGAATCCTGAGCAGGATTCTCTCAGAATCCTGAGCAGGATTCTCTCAGAATCCTGAGCAGGATTCTCTCAGAATCCTGAGCAGGATTCTCTCAGAATCCTGAGCAGGATTCTCTCAGAATCCTGAGCAGGATTCTCTCAGAATCCTGAGCAGGATTCTCTCAGAATCCTGAGCAGGATTCTCTCAGAATCCTGAGCAGGATTCTCTCAGAATCCTGAGCAGGATTCTCTCAGAATCCTGAGCAGGATTCTCTCAGAATCCTGAGCAGGATTCTCTCAGAATCCTGAGCAGGATTCTCTCAGAATCCTGAGCAGGATTCTCTCAGAATCCTGAGCAGGATTCTCTCAGAATCCTGAGCAGGATTCTCTCAGAATCCTGAGCAGGAATCTCTCAGAATCCTGAGCAGGATTCTCTCAGAATCCTGAGCAGGATTCTCTCAGAATCCTGAGCAGGATTCTCTCAGAATCCTGAGCAGGATTCTCTCAGAATCCTGAGCAGGATTCTCTCAGAATCCTGAGCAGGATTCTCTCAGAATCCTGAGCAGGATTCTCTCAGAATCCTGAGCAGGATTCTCTCAGAATCCTGAGCAGGATTCTCTCAGAATCCTGAGCAGGATTCTCTCAGAATCCTGAGCAGGATTCTCTCAGAATCCTGAGCAGGATTCTCTCAGAATCCTGAGCAGGATTCTCTCAGAATCCTGAGCATGATTCTCTCAGAATCCTGAGCAGGATTCTCTCAGAATCCTGAGCAGGATTCTCTCAGAATCCTGAGCAGGATTCTCTCAGAATCCTGAGCAGGATTCTCTCAGAATCCTGAGCAGGATTCTCTCAGAATCCTGAGTAGGATTCTCTCAGAATCCTGAGCAGGATTCTCCTGGAACCCTGAGCAGGATTCTCCTGGAATCCTGAGCAGGATTCTCCTGGAATCCTGAGCAGGATTCTCCTGGAATCCTGAGCAGGATTCTCCTGGAATCCTGAGCAGGATCTTCCTGGAATCCTGAGCAGGATCCTCCTGGAATCCTGAGCAGGATTCTCCTGGAATCCTGAGCAGGATTCTCCTGGAGTCCTGAGCAGGATTCTCCTGGAATCCTGAGCAAGATTCTCCTGGAATCCTGAGCAGGATTCTCCTGGAATCCTGAGCAGGATTCTCCTGGAATCCTGAGCAGGATTCTCCTGGAATCCTGAGCAGGATTCTCCTGGAATCCTGATCAGGATTCTCCTGGAATCCTGAGCAGGATTCTCCTGGAATCCTGATCAGGATTCTCCTGGAATCCTGAGCAGGATTCTCCTGGAATCCTGAGCAGGATTCTCCTGGAATCCTGAGCAGGATTCTCCTGGAATCCTGAGCAGGATTCTCCTGGAATCCTGAGCAGGATTCTCCTGAAATCCTGAGCAGGATTCTCCTGGAATCCTGAGCAGGATTCTCCTGGAATCCTGAGCAGGATTCTCCTGGAATCCTGAGCAGGATTCTCCTGGAATCCTGAGCAGGATTCTCCTGGAATCCTGAGCAGGATTCTCCTGGAATCCTGAGCAGGATTCTCCTGGAATCCTGAGCAGGATTCTCCTGGAATCCTGAGCAGGATTCTCCTGGAATCCTGAGCAGGATTCTCCTGGAATCCTGAGCAGGATTCTCCTGGAATCCTGAGCAGGATTCTCCTGGAATCCTGAGCAGGATTCTCCTGGAATCCTGAGCAGGATTCTCCTGGAATCCTGAGCAGGATTCTCCTGGAATCCTGAGCAGGATTCTCCTGGAATCCTGAGCAGGATTCTCCTGGAATCCTGAGCAGGATTCTCCTGGAATCCTGAGCAGGATTCTCCTGGAATCCTGAGCAGGATTCTCCTGGAATCCTGAGCAGGATTCTCCTGGAATCCTGAGCAGGATTCTCCTGGAATCCTGAGCAGGATTCTCCTGGAATCCTGAGCAGGATTCTCCTGGAATCCTGAGCAGGATTCTCCTGGAATCCTGAGCAGGATTCTCCTGGAATCCTGAGCAGGATTCTCCTGGAATCCTGAGCAGGATTCTCCTGGAATCCTGAGCAGGATTCTCCTGGAATCCTGAGCAGGATTCTCCTGGAATCCTGAGCAGGATTCTCCTGGAATCCTGAGCAAGATTCTCCTGGAATCCTGAGCAGGATTCTCCTGGAATCCTGAGCTGGATTCTCCTGGAATCCTGAGCAGGATTCTCCTGGAATCCTGAGCAGGGTTCTCCTGGAATCCTGAGCAAGATTCTCATGGAATCCTGAGCAAGATTCTCATGGAATCCTGAGCAGGATTCTCCCGGAATCCTGATCAGGATTCTCCTGGAATCCTGAGCAGGATTCTCCCGGAATCCTGAGCAGGATTCTCCCGGAATCCTGAGCAGGATTCTCCCGGAATCCTGAGCAGGATTCTCCCGGAATCCTGAGCAGGATTCTCCCGGAATCCTGAGCAGGATTCTCCCGGAATCCTGAGCAGGATTCTCCCGGAATCCTGAGCAGGATTCTCCCGGAATCCTGAGCAGGATTCTCCCGGAATCCTGAGCAGGATTCTCCCGGAATCCTGAGCAGGATTCTCCCGGAATCCTGAGCAGGATTCTCCCGGAATCCTGAGCAGGATTCTCCCGGAATCCTGAGCAGGATTCTCCCGGAATCCTGAGCAGGATTCTCCCGGAATCCTGAGCAGGATTCTCCCGGAATCCTGAGCAGGATTCTCCCGGAATCCTGAGCAGGATTCTCCCGGAATCCTGAGCAGGATTCTCCCGGAATCCTGAGCAGGATTCTCCCAGAAACCTGAGCAGGATTCTCCTGGAATCCTGAGCAGGATTCTCCTGGAATCCTGAGCAGGATTCTCCTGGAATCCTGAGCAGGATTCTCCTGGAATCCTGAGCAGGATTCTCCTGGAATCCTGAGCAAGATTCTGCTGGAATCCTGAGCAGGATTCTCCTGGAATCCTGAGCTGGATTCTCCTGGAATCCTGAGCAGGATTCTCCTGGAATCCTGAGCAGGGTTCTCCTGGAATCCTGAGCAAGATTCTCATGGAATCCTGAGCAGGATTCTCCCGGAATCCTGAGCAGGAGTCTCTTGCAATATTCACAAGAATTCTCAAATAAATATAAGCTTAATTATCCAAGAATCTGAACAGGATTCTCTGGGATTTTTGAGACCTTGGCATGTTTCCTGAAGGTTCTGTTATGATATTTTATTCCAAAGAATCAAACTGCGTGCAGCTGGGTTTATGGTGGATCAATTTGGAAGATTATTTATTTTGTTCATGAAAGCCTGCGTCATGCTCTGTATTTCCTTGAATAAAAAAAACTTATCATAAACAAATAATGGGTTTCATAGAGACAGCAATGGCTACAAACAAACCAAACAATAAAACAGGCTTGTTTGTTAGGCACCCATTCTTCTACTCTCAATCCTATTTCTATTCAAACCGGATTACTTTCAAATCCCATGATTATTTTCCAGTATAAGTGTGTACCATTCAAACGTCGGCCATTTCACCACTCCCCTCCCTCTTAGTCCATGATTGGTTTGCCTTTTGTGTGAAAAATTGGTACACAGCAAAATCGGAAGAACCGAACCTCATTTCATCGTCATCATCATCATCATCACCACCAACAGCACTAGCACCGGCTTAAGCTCTTTTCGGTGTTTCCTAGAAGGGGCACCATGGTGGATCCCTTTGTCCCGGTTGTATGGCAAACACAAGCTAAGCACACACATTCCTGTATGGTTGGTTATTCTGCCATTTTTTTCCTCCGGATGGCATGTATCTCATAGCCTAACGGAGCTCAATTGAACCGAAACGGACCGATAAAGCAACCCCAAAGCATCCCCAGCCCAACCGAGCAAGCAAGCAAGCGGGCCGAAAGGATTCTTCGGCTCTATTTATTAAGAGTCAATAGGCTTAGTTTGGCACAAAAAAATGGGGGTAAAAGTGGACTCAATGAAATAAATACATTTTCAGATAATTGAATTTGTTTCAAACAATGGCAGACAAAAGATCCCCCCCCCCCCCAATGGCAAATGGGACAGACTGTGGTCTTAAGTTCGGTGCTAATCACAAACACTCTCTCCCAATCGAAACCTTGCCATAAATCATCCGGAGATGAAGCCAAATGAACATTGAACGAAATAATAGAACCGTTTGATGCTTGAACGTAGCCAACCTACTGGAAAACGAAACGGATATTGGTCTCCATGAATCAACAAAGAAAGCTCTTCAACGATTGAAGCATCATTTTCTTCTCAGAAGTGCGCTTGTCCACCCTCGAGTTAGTAACGGTCAACTGGCCATACCGCACATCAGTTCCTTTGAATAAACAGTTTTCCGGCAGCATTGTTCAGAAAGGGATAGAAATGCTTCCGTAATCTTACTTTTGTGGATAAACGTTTAAGAAAAAAAAAAATGGAAGCTACTTTGTTCTTATAATAAAAGATGATACTACATGCGGAAATTCTTGATGATAAACACTGCATGATCAACGGCATGCCATACTCCAGAACTCCAGGACAATGCACCTCAGGATTTCCAGAAAAATATTAGCTGAGATTCCGGAAAGAATCCTGATCAGGATCCCAACAAAATCCATTTGAGGAATTCCAGGGGAGCTCTGCACAGGATTCTGAAAGAATCCTGCTCAGGATATTGAGAGAATCCTGCTCAGGATTCGGAGAGAATCCTGCTCAGGATTCGGAGAGAATCCTCTGATCAGGATTCTGAGAGAATCCTCTGATCAGGATTCTGAGAGAATTCTGCTCAGGATTCGGAGAGAATCCTGCTCAGGATTCTGGGAGAATCCTGCTCAGGATTCTGGGAGAATCCTGCTCAGGATTCTGGGAGAATCCTGCTCAGGATTCTGGGAGAATCCTGCTCAGGATTCGGAGAGAATCCTGCTCAGGATTCGGAGAGAATCCTGCTCAGGATTCGGAGAGAATCCTGCTCAGGATTCGGAGAGAATCCTGCTCAGGATTCGGAGAGAATCCTGCTCAGGATTCGGAGAGAATCCTGCTCAGGATTCGGAGAGAATCCTGCTCAGGATTCGGAGAGAATCCTGCTCAGGATTCGGAGAGAATCCTGCTCAGGATTCGGAGAGAATCCTGCTCAGGATTCGGAGAGAATCCTGCTCAGGATTCGGAGAGAATCCTGCTCAGGATTCGGAGAGAATCCTGCTCAGGATTCGGAGAGAATCCTGCTCAGGATTCGGAGAGAATCCTGCTCAGGATTCGGAGAGAATCCTGCTCAGGATTCGGAGAGAATCCTGCTCAGGATTCGGAGAGAATCCTGAGCAGGATTCGGAGAGAATCCTGCTCAGGATTCGGAGAGAATCCTGCTCAGGATTCGGAGAGAATCCTGCTCAGGATTCGGAGAGAATCCTGCTCAGGATTCGGAGAGAATCCTGCTCAGGATTCGGAGAGAATCCTGCTCAGGATTCGGAGAGAATCCTGCTCAGGATTCGGAGAGAATCCTGCTCAGGATTCGGAGAGAATCCTGCTCAGGATTCGGAGAGAATCCTGCTCAGGATTCGGAGAGAATCCTGCTCAGGATTCGGAGAGAATCCTGCTCAGGATTCGGAGAGAATCCTGCTCAGGATTCGGAGAGAATCCTGCTCAGGATTCGGAGAGAATCCTGCTCAGGATTCGGAGAGAATCCTGCTCAGGATTCGGAGAGAATCCTGCTCAAGATTCGGAGAGAATCCTGCTCAGAATTCAGAGAGAATCCTGCTCAGGATTCGGAGAGAATCCTGCTCAGGATTCGGAGAGAATCCTGCTCAGGATTCGGAGAGAATCCTGCTCAGGATTCGGAGAGAATCCTGCTCAGGATTCGGAGAGAATCCTGCTCAGGATTCGGAGAGAATCCTGCTCAGGATTCGGAGAGAATCCTGCTCAGGATTCGGAGAGAATCCTGCTCAGGATTCGGAAAGAATCCTGCTCAGGATTCGGAGAGAATCCTGCTCAGGATTCTGAGAGAATCCTGCTCAGGATTCGGAGAGAATCCTGCTCAGGATTCGGAGAGAATCCTGCTCAGGATTCGGAGAGAATCCTGCTCAGGATTCGGAGAGAATCCTGCTCAGGATTCGGAGAGAATCCTGCTCAGGATTCGGAGAGAATCCTGCTCAGGATTCGGAGAGAATCCTGCTCAGGATTCGGAGAGAATCCTGCTCAGGATTCGGAGAGAATCCTGCTCAGGATTCGGAGAGAATCATGCTCAGGATTCGGAGAGAATCCTGCTCAGGATTCGGAGAGAATCCTGCTCAGGATTCGGAGAGAATCCTGCTCAGGATTCGGAGAGAATCCTGCTCAGGATTCGGAGAGAATCCTGCTCAGGATTCGGAGAGAATCCTGCTCAGGATTCGGAGAGAATCCTGCTCAGGATTCGGAGAGAATCCTGCTCAGGATTCGGAGAGAATCCTGCTCAGGATTCGGAGAGAATCCTGCTCAGGATTCGGAGAGAATCCTGCTCAGGATTCGGAGAGAATCCTGCTCAGGATTCGGAGAGAATCCTGCTCAGGATTCGGAGAGAATCCTGCTCAGGATTCGGAGAGAATCCTGCTCAGGATTCGGAGAGAATCCTGCTCAGGATTCGGAGAGAATCCTGCTCAGGATTCGGAGAGAATCCTGCTCAGGATTCGGAGAGAATCCTGCTCAGGATTCGGAGAGAATCCTGCTCAGGATTCGGAGAGAATCCTGCTCAGGATTCGGAGAGAATCCTGCTCAGGATTCGGAGAGAATCCTGCTCAGGATTCGGAGAGAATCCTGCTTAGGATTCGGAGAGAATCCTGCTCAGGATTCGGAGAGAATCCTGCTCAGGATTCTTGGAGAATTCTGCTCAGGATTCTTGGAAAATTCTGCTCAGGATTCTTGGAGAATCCTGCTCAGGATTCTTGGAGAATCCTGCTCAGGATTCTTGGAGAATCCTGCTCAGGATTCTTGGAGAATCCTGCTCAGAATTCTTGGAGAGTCCTGCTCAGGATTCTTGGAGAATCCTGCTCAGGATTCTTGGAGAATCCTGCTCAGGATTCTTGGAGAATCCTGCTCAGGATTCTTGGAGAATCCTGCTCAGGATTCTTGGAGAATCCTGCTCAGGATTCTTGGAGAATCCTGCTCAGGATTCTTGGAGAATCCTGCTCAGGATTCTTGGAGAATCCTGCTCAGGATTCTTGGAGAATCCTGCTCAGGATTCTTGGAGAATCCTGCTCAGGATTCTTGGAGAATCCTGCTCAGGATTCTTGGAGAATCCTGCTCAGGATTCTTGGAGAATCCTGCTCAGGATTCTTGGAGAATCCTGCTCAGGATTCTTGGAGAATCCTGCTCAGGATTCTTGGAGAATCCTGCTCAGGATTCTTGGAGAATCCTGCTCAGGATTCTTGGAGAATCCTGCTCAGGATTCTTGGAGAATCCTGCTCAGGATTCTTGGAGAATCCTGCTCAGGATTCTTGGAGAATCCTGCTCAGGATTCTTGGAGAATCCTGCTCAGGATTCTTGGAGAATCCTGCTCAGGATTCTTGGAGAATCCTGCTCAGGATTCTTGGAGAATCCTGCTCAGGATTCTTGGAGAATCCTGCTCAGGATTCTTCTGTTCTTCTGTTCTTCTGTTCTTCTGTTCTTCTGTTCTTCTGTTCTTCTGTTCTTCTGTTCTTCTGTTCTTCTGTTCTTCTGTTCTTCTGTTCTTCTGTTCTTCTGTTCTTCTGTTCTTCTGTTCTTCTGTTCTTCTGTTCTTCTGTTCTTCTGTTCTTCTGTTCTTCTGTTCTTCTGTTCTTCTGTTCTTCTGTTCTTCTGTTCTTCTGTTCTTCTGTTCTTCTGTTCTTCTGTTCTTCTGTTCTTCTGTTCTTCTGTTCTTCTGTTCTTCTGTTCTTCTGTTCTTCTGTTCTTCTGTTCTTCTGTTCTTCTGTTCTTCTGTTCTTCTGTTCTTCTGTTCTTCTGTTCTTCTGTTCTTCTGTTCTTCTGTTCTTCTGTTCTTCTGTTCTTCTGTTCTTCTGTTCTTCTGTTCTTCTGTTCTTCTGTTCTTCTGTTCTTCTGTTCTTCTGTTCTTCTGTTCTTCTGTTCTTCTGTTCTTCTGTTCTTCTGTTCTTCTGTTCTTCTGTTCTTCTGTTCTTCTGTTCTTCTGTTCTTCTGTTCTTCTGTTCTTCTGTTCTTCTGTTCTTCTGTTCTTCTGTTCTTCTGTTCTTCTGTTCTTCTGTTCTTCTGTTCTTCTGTTCTTCTGTTCTTCTGTTCTTCTGTTCTTCTGTTCTTCTGTTCTTCTGTTCTTCTGTTCTTCTGTTCTTCTGTTCTTCTGTTCTTCTGTTCTTCTGTTCTTCTGTTCTTCTGTTCTTCTGTTCTTCTGTTCTTCTGTTCTTCTGTTCTTCTGTTCTTCTGTTCTTCTGTTCTTCTGTTCTTCTGTTCTTCTGTTCTTCTGTTCTTCTGTTCTTCTGTTCTTCTGTTCTTCTGTTCTTCTGTTCTTCTGTTCTTCTGTTCTTCTGTTCTTCTGTTCTTCTGTTCTTCTGTTCTTCTGTTCTTCTGTTCTTCTGTTCTTCTGTTCTTCTGTTCTTCTGTTCTTCTGTTCTTCTGTTCTTCTGTTCTTCTGTTCTTCTGTTCTTCTGTTCTTCTGTTCTTCTGTTCTTCTGTTCTTCTGTTCTTCTGTTCTTCTGTTCTTCTGTTCTTCTGTTCTTCTGTTCTTCTGTTCTTCTGTTCTTCTGTTCTTCTGTTCTTCTGTTCTTCTGTTCTTCTGTTCTTCTGTTCTTCTGTTCTTCTGTTCTTCTGTTCTTCTGTTCTTCTGTTCTTCTGTTCTTCTGTTCTTCTGTTCTTCTGTTCTTCTGTTCTTCTGTTCTTCTGTTCTTCTGTTCTTCTGTTCTTCTGTTCTTCTGTTCTTCTGTTCTTCTGTTCTTCTGTTCTTCTGTTCTTCTGTTCTTCTGTTCTTCTGTTCTTCTGTTCTTCTGTTCTTCTGTTCTTCTGTTCTTCTGTTCTTCTGTTCTTCTGTTCTTCTGTTCTTCTGTTCTTCTGTTCTTCTGTTCTTCTGTTCTTCTGTTCTTCTGTTCTTCTGTTCTTCTGTTCTTCTGTTCTTCTGTTCTTCTGTTCTTCTGTTCTTCTGTTCTTCTGTTCTTCTGTTCTTCTGTTCTTCTGTTCTTCTGTTCTTCTGTTCTTCTGTTCTTCTGTTCTTCTGTTCTTCTGTTCTTCTGTTCTTCTGTTCTTCTGTTCTTCTGTTCTTCTGTTCTTCTGTTCTTCTGTTCTTCTGTTCTTCTGTTCTTCTGTTCTTCTGTTCTTCTGTTCTTCTGTTCTTCTGTTCTTCTGTTCTTCTGTTCTTCTGTTCTTCTGTTCTTCTGTTCTTCTGTTCTTCTGTTCTTCTGTTCTTCTGTTCTTCTGTTCTTCTGTTCTTCTGTTCTTCTGTTCTTCTGTTCTTCTGTTCTTCTGTTCTTCTGTTCTTCTGTTCTTCTGTTCTTCTGTTCTTCTGTTCTTCTGTTCTTCTGTTCTTCTGTTCTTCTGTTCTTCTGTTCTTCTGTTCTTCTGTTCTTCTGTTCTTCTGTTCTTCTGTTCTTCTGTTCTTCTGTTCTTCTGTTCTTCTGTTCTTCTGTTCTTCTGTTCTTCTGTTCTTCTGTTCTTCTGTTCTTCTGTTCTTCTGTTCTTCTGTTCTTCTGTTCTTCTGTTCTTCTGTTCTTCTGTTCTTCTGTTCTTCTGTTCTTCTGTTCTTCTGTTCTTCTGTTCTTCTGTTCTTCTGTTCTTCTGTTCTTCTGTTCTTCTGTTCTTCTGTTCTTCTGTTCTTCTGTTCTTCTGTTCTTCTGTTCTTCTGTTCTTCTGTTCTTCTGTTCTTCTGTTCTTCTGTTCTTCTGTTCTTCTGTTCTTCTGTTCTTCTGTTCTTCTGTTCTTCTGTTCTTCTGTTCTTCTGTTCTTCTGTTCTTCTGTTCTTCTGTTCTTCTGTTCTTCTGTTCTTCTGTTCTTCTGTTCTTCTGTTCTTCTGTTCTTCTGTTCTTCTGTTCTTCTGTTCTTCTGTTCTTCTGTTCTTCTGTTCTTCTGTTCTTCTGTTCTTCTGTTCTTCTGTTCTTCTGTTCTTCTGTTCTTCTGTTCTTCTGTTCTTCTGTTCTTCTGTTCTTCTGTTCTTCTGTTCTTCTGTTCTTCTGTTCTTCTGTTCTTCTGTTCTTCTGTTCTTCTGTTCTTCTGTTCTTCTGTTCTTCTGTTCTTCTGTTCTTCTGTTCTTCTGTTCTTCTGTTCTTCTGTTCTTCTGTTCTTCTGTTCTTCTGTTCTTCTGTTCTTCTGTTCTTCTGTTCTTCTGTTCTTCTGTTCTTCTGTTCTTCTGTTCTTCTGTTCTTCTGTTCTTCTGTTCTTCTGTTCTTCTGTTCTTCTGTTCTTCTGTTCTTCTGTTCTTCTGTTCTTCTGTTCTTCTGTTCTTCTGTTCTTCTGTTCTTCTGTTCTTCTGTTCTTCTGTTCTTCTGTTCTTCTGTTCTTCTGTTCTTCTGTTCTTCTGTTCTTCTGTTCTTCTGTTCTTCTGTTCTTCTGTTCTTCTGTTCTTCTGTTCTTCTGTTCTTCTGTTCTTCTGTTCTTCTGTTCTTCTGTTCTTCTGTTCTTCTGTTCTTCTGTTCTTCTGTTCTTCTGTTCTTCTGTTCTTCTGTTCTTCTGTTCTTCTGTTCTTCTGTTCTTCTGTTCTTCTGTTCTTCTGTTCTTCTGTTCTTCTGTTCTTCTGTTCTTCTGTTCTTCTGTTCTTCTGTTCTTCTGTTCTTCTGTTCTTCTGTTCTTCTGTTCTTCTGTTCTTCTGTTCTTCTGTTCTTCTGTTCTTCTGTTCTTCTGTTCTTCTGTTCTTCTGTTCTTCTGTTCTTCTGTTCTTCTGTTCTTCTGTTCTTCTGTTCTTCTGTTCTTCTGTTCTTCTGTTCTTCTGTTCTTCTGTTCTTCTGTTCTTCTGTTCTTCTGTTCTTCTGTTCTTCTGTTCTTCTGTTCTTCTGTTCTTCTGTTCTTCTGTTCTTCTGTTCTTCTGTTCTTCTGTTCTTCTGTTCTTCTGTTCTTCTGTTCTTCTGTTCTTCTGTTCTTCTGTTCTTCTGTTCTTCTGTTCTTCTGTTCTTCTGTTCTTCTGTTCTTCTGTTCTTCTGTTCTTCTGTTCTTCTGTTCTTCTGTTCTTCTGTTCTTCTGTTCTTCTGTTCTTCTGTTCTTCTGTTCTTCTGTTCTTCTGTTCTTCTGTTCTTCTGTTCTTCTGTTCTTCTGTTCTTCTGTTCTTCTGTTCTTCTGTTCTTCTGTTCTTCTGTTCTTCTGTTCTTCTGTTCTTCTGTTCTTCTGTTCTTCTGTTCTTCTGTTCTTCTGTTCTTCTGTTCTTCTGTTCTTCTGTTCTTCTGTTCTTCTGTTCTTCTGTTCTTCTGTTCTTCTGTTCTTCTGTTCTTCTGTTCTTCTGTTCTTCTGTTCTTCTGTTCTTCTGTTCTTCTGTTCTTCTGTTCTTCTGTTCTTCTGTTCTTCTGTTCTTCTGTTCTTCTGTTCTTCTGTTCTTCTGTTCTTCTGTTCTTCTGTTCTTCTGTTCTTCTGTTCTTCTGTTCTTCTGTTCTTCTGTTCTTCTGTTCTTCTGTTCTTCTGTTCTTCTGTTCTTCTGTTCTTCTGTTCTTCTGTTCTTCTGCTGTTCTTCTGTTCTTCTGTTCTTCTGTTCTTCTGTTCTTCTGTTCTTCTGTTCTTATATTACACCACATTCTTATGTGTAGAAAAGCTTGAATTTGGCTATATTTGAATTGATTTCAGTGTTGAGAAGTTATCGCTAATCTTTCCATTTCTTTTTCAGATCGGATGCTGCGGAGCTGATGGCCCCAACGACTACATGGTCCTGCGTCAACCCCTCCCACTCGAATGCCGCGACACCGTCACCGGAAATGCCTTCTTCCACGGATGCGTTGACGAGCTTACCTGGTTCCTGGAAGACAAATCTATGTGGGCTGCCGTCATGGCCATGGTGCTGTCGGCTATTCATGTAAGTCTCCCCCTGCTTCTGATCCCGTCTACAATTTAACAACCGCTCTTTAACCACGCTTTTTGAGTTTTGATTTCTTCAACGATTAAGGTGGGAAAAACTTTCGTAATATTTTCTGCCAAATGTGGTTGCCCCTGTGAACTCGATTTGCATATCACGTGTCGCCAGCCACTTGACGCCAGCCGAGGAACCACCCACTACCGCTGGCTGTTACTCCCGGAATGATGGAGCGCCTGATGAAATCAACGATATGGTTTTTCGCATGTGCGATCTCTGCGAAGAACCTGTGTGGTTTCCTTTTTGCCTGAGAAACTCATTTTCACCCAAAACGGAAAAGGCTGGCGGGACTTGGGTTCCAGATGCTGCCGGGGTGGTAATTTGAATTGTTAATTTTTGCACGCACTCGTCGCTGTTTGTGTGCTTTATGTAGAAATGTTGCGCTTTTTGAGTTTTGGAGGGTCTCTTCTCAAGGAAGTAGGAAAATAATTTAAATGAATTCCTTTGTAAACTCTGAAGAGGGAAAGTTTTGAAGTCAGCAGATTCTTCAAAAAAGTGTTTGACGAATCCTTGAGATCCGTTTGCATTCGATGAGAAAGACTAATCGATCAACTTGCTTTCCAAAGGAAGAACAAAAAAGGAAGCTATAACATTCAAACAGTCCTTGGACTGTTTTCCGAAGCTTCTGGTCAACTAAACTCGATGAGTCCGTCGCATCGTTTCTCCCTGCTTTACGGAATTTAATTCCACAAATGCAACAAGTTCAATCGACCATGAGTGGGATAAACCGATGAATGCTCCACCCGGAGGGTTCTTCTGTTCATTCTTCGGAGAGAGGGAGTCTTTCTTTTTCGAAAGCTTTTGACTTTTTCTGCCTTTTTCTGCTTTGAAATTGACTTCCCTCTTCATCAGAGTGTGTGCGCGTGGAGGATGATTTCCTCTACTCCCGAAGCGGGTGCAATTAGTTTAACATCATTTCGGAAAATTTCCATACGTGCCTTTGGTGGGGAGAGGATTTCATTTTCTTAGAGAGCCTATCACATCAAACAGGCGATGGATAGATCAGAAGTTGGACGTCAAGCAGCAGGGCAGCCGGCGCACACGGTGGCAAAAAGTAAATCGCCTCAGGGCGAGGTGAAGTGAATTTCAAACAGCGCCTAATCCATGGTTGTCTGTTGCTTTGCCCAGCAACATGTGGCTTCAGCTGGAAAATTTCTGTTTTTAAAGCGCTGAGTTAAAGGAGCCAATCGATTTCAACATACTTTACAATGCAATGTAAGAAAAAAAATCCCACAAAAAAATTTAAATTCTAATAGAGGTTTCTTAAAGAAATTTGAATGAGTTTTTATACGCTAGAGCTATTTCAAGCGTATCCAGTGACAAACATTCTGAAAAAATCCTAAATAAATTTCTGGGAAAATTGCTGGAATTTTTTTTTTGGGGCAATATTTTTTAGGCAAATCATGTAGGAATTCAAGATTAACTCCTGAAAGATTTAAAAAAAAAAAAATCTGGAAGAATTTTAGGGCATATCGTTGAGGAGTTTCAGGAAAATTTCTGAAGAATTTCAGGGAAAATCCTGGAGCATTCCAGGGAACATCCTAAAGAATTTCAGGGAATTTTCTGGAAAAGTTTCAAAGAATTTCCTGGATAAATTTCAGGGAAATTCCCGAGAAAATCCTGGAGGAATTTCAGACAGAATTCTGGAGAAATTTCAGAGAGATTCATGGAGAAATTTTGGAAAAATTTCTGGAGAAATTTCAGAGAAAGTTTTGGAGGATTTCAGAGAATTTCCTTCCTTGAAGAATTTCCGGGAAATACCCGGAGGAATTTCCGGGAAATTCTTGGAGGAATTTCTGGGAAATTCTTGGAGGAATTTCTGGGAAATTCCCGGAAGAATTTATGGGAAATTCCCGGAGGAATTTCTCAGAAATAACCGAAGGAATTTCTTGGAAATTCCCGAAGGAATTTCAAGGAAATTCCCAGAGGAATTGTGGGGAAATTCCCAGAGGAATTTCAGAGAAATTCCCAGAGGAATTTAAAGGAAATTCTCAGAGGAATTTCAGGGAAATTTGCTGAGGAATTGCAGGGAAATTCCCAGAGAAATTTCAAGGAAACTCCCAGATGAATTTCAAGGAAATTCCCAGAGAAATTGTAAAGAAAATTCCAGAGGAATTTCAAGAAAATTCCCAGAGGAACTTCAAGGAAATTCCCAGAGGAATTTCAAGGAAATTCCCAGAAAAATTTCAGGGAAATTCCCAGAGTAATTTCAAGGAAATTACCAGAGGAATTTCAGGGAAATTCCAAGAGAAATTTCAAGGAAATTTCCAGAGGAAATTCTCGGAGGAATTGCTGAAAATTGCCTTGAAATTCCTCTGGGAATTTCTTTGAATTTCCTCTGAGAAATTCCTTGGAATTCCCCCTGGAATTTCCTTAAAATTCCTCCTGGAATTTCCTTGAAATTCCTCTGGGAATTTCCTTGAAATTCTTCTAGGAATATTCTTGAAATTCCTCTTGGAATTTCCTTGATATATCCTTAAAATTCCTCTGGGAATTTCCTTGAAATTCCTCTGGGAACTTCCTTGAAATTCCTCTGGGAATTTCCTTGAAATTCCTGCTACAATTTCCTTGAATTTCGTCCTGGAATTTCCTTAAAATACCTCTGGAAATTTCCTTAAAACTCCTCTGGGAATTTCATTGAAATTTCTTTAAGAACTTCCTTGAAATTCCTCTGGGAATTTCCTTGAAATTCCTCTGGGAATTTCCTTGAAATTCCTCTGGGAATTTCCTTGAAATTCTCTATGAATTGCCTTGAAATTCCTCTGGGAATTTTCTTTGAAATTCTTCTGAGAACTTCCTTGAAATTCCTCTGGGAATGTCCTTAAAATTCCTCTGGAAATTTGTTTGAATTTCCTCTGAGAATTTCCTTGAAATTCCCTCTGGAATTTCCTTGAAATTCCTCCTGGAATTTCCTTAAAATTCCTCCTGAAATTTCGTTGAAAATCCTCCTGGAATTTCCTTAAAATTCCTCCTGGAATTTTCTTGAAATTCCTCTGGGAATTTCCTTGAAATTCCTCTGGGAATTTCCTTGAAATTCCTCTGGGAATTTCCTTGAAATTCTCTATGAATTGCCTTGAAATTCCTCTGGGAATTTTCTTTGAAATTCTTCTGAGAACTTCCTTGAAATTACTCTGGGAATGTCCTTAAAATTCCTCTGGAAATTTGTTTGAATTTCCTCTGAGAATTTCCTTGAAATTCCCTCTGGAATTTCCTTGAAATTCCTCCTGGAATTTCCTTAAAATTCCTCCTGAAATTTCGTTGAAAATCCTCCTGGAATTTCCTTAAAATTCCTCCTGGAATTTTCTTGAAATTCCTCTGGGAATTTCTCTGAAATTCCTCTATGAATTTTCTTG
Source organism: Aedes albopictus (assembly GCF_035046485.1). Lineage (NCBI taxonomy): Eukaryota > Metazoa > Arthropoda > Insecta > Diptera > Culicidae > Aedes > Aedes albopictus. Next base: position 418,304,507 of record NC_085138.1, on the reverse strand, counting down.
AAATTCCTCTGAGAACTTCCTTGAAATTCCTCTGGAAATGTCCTTGAAATTCCTCTGGGAATTTCTTTGAATTTCCTCTGCGAATTTCCTTGAAACTCCCCTAGAATTTCTTTGAAATTCCCCTAGAATTTCTTTGAAATTCCTTCTGGAATTTGCTTAAAATTCCTCCTGGAATTTCCTTGAAATTCCTTTGGGAATTTCCTTGAAATTCCTCTGGGAATATTCTTGAAATTCCTCTGGGAATTTCCTTGATATTCCTCTGGGAATTTCCTTGGAATTCCTCTGGGAATTTCCTTGAAATTCCTCTGGGAATTTCCTTAAAATTCCCCCAGAAATTTCCTTGCAAATCCTCCTGGAATTTCCTTAAAATTCCTCCTGGAATTTTCTTGAAATTCCTCTGGGAATTTCTCCGAAATTCCTCTATGAATTTTCTTGAAATTCCTCTGAGAACTTCCTTGAAATTTCTCTGGAAATGTCCTTGAAATTCCTCTGGGAATTTCTTTGAATTTCCTCTTAGAATTTCCTTTAAATTCCCCTAGAATCCTCTGAATTTCCTTCTGAAATTTGCTTAAAATTCCTCCTGGAATTTCCTTGAAATTCCTCTGGGAATTTCCTTGAAATTCTTCTGGGAATATTCTTGAAATTCCTCTGGGAATTTCTTTGAATTTCCTCTTAGAATTTCCTTGAAGTTCCCCTAGAATTTCTCTGAATTTCCTTCTGGAATTTGCTTAAAATTCCTCCTGGAATTTCCTTGATATTCCTCTGGGAATTTCCTTGAAATTCCTCCTGGAATTTAATTAAAATTCCTCCAGAAAGTTTCTTGAAATTCCTCTGGGAATATTCTTGAAATTCCTCTGGGAATATTCTTGAAATTCCTCAGGGAATATTCTTGAAATTCCTCTGGGAATTTCTCTGAAATTCCTCTGGGAATTTCTCTTAAATTCCTCTGGGAATTTCTCTGAAATTTCTCTGGGAATATCTCTGAAATTTCTCTGGGAATTTCTCTGAAATTTCTCTGGGAATTTCTCTGAAATTTCTCTGGGAATTTCTCTGAAATTCCTCAGGGAATATTCTTGAAATTCCTCTGGGAATATTCTTGAAATTCCACTGGAAGTTTCCCTGAAATTCCACTGGGAATTTCTCTGAAATTCCTCTGGGTATTCCTCTGAAATTCCTCTGGGAATTCCTCTGAAATTCCTCTGGGAATTTCTCTGAAATTCCTCTGGGAATTTCTCTGAAATTCCTCTGGGAATTTCTCTGAAATTTCTCTGGGTATTTCTCTGAAATTTCTCTGGGAATTTCTCTGAAATTCCTCTGGGAATTTCTCTGAAATTCCTCTGGGAATTTCTCTTAAATTCCTCTGGGAATTTCTCTTAAATTCCTCTGGAAATTTCTCGGAAATTTCTCTGGGAATTTCTCTGAAATTTCTCTGGGAATTTCTCTGAAATTCCTCTGGGAATATTCTTGAAATTCCTCTGGGAATATTCTTGAAATTCCTCTGGGAATATTCTTGAAATTCATCTGGGAATATTCTTGAAATTCCTCTGGGAATATTCTTGAAATTCCTCTGGGAATTTCCCTGAAATTCCTCTGGGAATTTCTCTGAAATTCCTCTGGGAATTTCTCTGAAATTCCTCTGGGAGTTTCTCTGAAATTCCTCTGTTAATTCTTCTGAAATTTCTCAGGGAATTCCTGGAGGAATTTTAAGAAAATCAATCGAGTTATTTGAGGGAAACTTTTGGTGGAATTTTCAGGAATTTTGTAGAAGTTTTTCATGGATATTCAAGAAAACAACTTCTGGTTATATTTCTAAAGGTATTTTGTAGGAATTATTGGAGGTGTTTCTTCTGGAATTCCCGGAAGGATAGTTGTGAAAGTGCGGGAAGAATTTCTAGATTAATTCCTGGAGGAATATCAAGGGAAACTTCTGGAAGAATTTCTAAGAAAATTCTTGAAGTTTTTTTGTGTTAATTCTTACAAGATAGTTATTCTGAGGAAATTGTGGGGAAATCTTATTCTTTTTCTGTTTTCGATCAAATTACTTATCTATCACTCTACTCTCTTTCCAGACTGCCAACGTCGTCCTCGGTATCGTCCTGGTCCAGGCCCTGAAACGCGAGGAGGAAGCCATGTACAGACGCTGAACGCACCAACATCAACGGCGCTGCACCACGCCATACGCAACCCGAGAATATGACAGTTTTTCCTCTTAGTTAAAATTAGTTTCTACCATCAGCAGTTCTAGAGTAATTATTATTATTATTATGTGCCAACACGGGGGGACAAACAACCGATACTACCACCACGTAGCCATTAAGTCCACTATTATAAGCGAAAACAAAAAGAGAAAAATGAGAATAAATTTTACACCTGGTGAGCAGCGTGCAGATGAGGGAAACTCATCGTCCCGTCGCGCCCCGTCAGGATGATCATCATCATCCGGTGTAGAAACAAACCCTGGCTTGGATTTCTTCTTCTTGTTGTTGCAGCCGCCGCCGTAGTGTGTCACACAAGTCCAATTAAACCCAGTTTTCCTCGGTATTCAATTTGCAGTTTTCAATTAGCGTTTTCCCCCGGGGGGACGGGGGGAATAAAAGGGCGATGGCCAAACGTCGGCCACCGAGTTGCGTCTGGAGATGGTTCAAAGTGAAACGTCCGCTGCTGATGGGTTACCGTCGTCCAGCTCCGGCTCCGGGACCAAAGTCGTTGGCTTTGGGTACTACTGAAGAGGAGAGGGAGGGGGTACCATTGCGGTCGAGCACAGTCAGTTGTCAGTAGTGCGGTGAGGACAAATTTAATAATGTCATCTAATTAACTGCAGCAGCATAAACAGCAATGCTGGTCGGGCACAATGCACACAGATAAAAGAAGATAGTCTCAAGAGTTGGCGACGAGATGATGTGGTTTTATGCAGGAGAATGGCTGGGATTAGATTTTCTTTTCTGAGGAAGTTAACTATTCACTAGATAGCATCAAATTTAATTGAAATTGATTTAATAAAGTGATGTGGCCGACATGTGGTTTTATCCAGCATCAGGTCATACATATTAATGAAAATAGAAGATGTCGTGATGTAAAATCAGTAATGATGAATCGGAAACAGTTTAATCCCTGGGGAATGAAGTGTATTGGTGATATGAAGTCTTTTTTAAATGTGCCATAATCATCCCTTCCCAATTTTAAAGTTTGTTCTATGCTCGTTGAAAATACCTTTTGAAATCCTTAATTAATTATTCTCCTTCTATGTCTTCTTCTACTTCTATTGCATTTTCTTCTTTATTTTTTAGCGTGTCGTACTATTCTATATCTGTGGTGACTTAGTTTATTGTTGTAGATGTGTTAATTTTTTAGGGAGAAAATTTGGCCCAAATATTCTCTACACAGTATGTAGAAGAACGTTCTTCTTTATTTGTTTCTGATTCTACCTTCCCAGAAGTTGGGCTGCCTCTCTTCAAAAAAGTTGTTATTTGGCATGTCCAGAGTTATTATTTACAGGATTCATTTTGCCTTCTCTAAAAAAATACACTCGCACTTCCATTGAAGTAATGAGTCGGGGAAACTTAAATGGATTCATGACGTGAATGTATTCATTGCGTAAATGGATTCAGTTATTAGATCGAGTTCATGTTCTTCCCTGTGTTGAAAATGTCATTTCGACATATCTGAATTCAACCACATCCAGCTCATTTTAAAAGCTCAACCTGAAAATATGGTATATGAAAAAACTTGTGCGGCTAGATCAGCTCTTCAAGAAAGTCACGGAAAACCGAACTTTTTTTTAATATTTAACCCTTTCGGGACGACTTTTTTCTACACATATTTCGGGAACGAATTTATGTTTTTCCAATGGTATACATTATAATACTTAGGAAAACACTGACATATTATGTTAAATTTTTTTTCGGGATGTTCTAGGTCATCCAAACTGTCCTGGAGTTGTAATACTGGGAGATTCAAATAAATACATGAATTTACAACGTTCCTCCTAGCAGAACATGTTTGATAAGACTCATTGAGTCAAGAAAACTATTTTTTACCGATTTAAAAGTATTTCAGATATCGACGACACTCCAAATTGTCCTTAAATAAGATTACTTGATCTTCCAGATCAACAAACGTTTCAAAGATGTTATATCGTATCAAAACATATCCAAGTATACTCTCTCAGTCATAATACTAACTTTTGCTACTGCGTCAACGTATTACAAGTATTCTAGATCCTCCAAAAAGTACGTTAATTTGAACTATTCAATCTACCAAATCAACCAAGACTTCAATTGTGTCTTTTTGTTATGAAATATATCCAAGTAGATACTCTAAACCAAAATATTACCTTCAGTTACTTTTTCAATGCATTAGAAATATACCAGGTCATCCAAAATGTACCTGAATTTATATTCATTCAGCCAAGACTACCCCTTGACAAGATCTCAAGCATATTCCTAAAGTATGATATTTTTTTGTTATTCTATTCTATTCACACCGAAAAGTTTTCCAAGTAAACATAAAACCATTACAATAATGGACTTCTGCCAGAGTTTATGCTGAAGTGCTTACTCTTACAGACAATTTGACGTTTGGGTGGAGCGGCACCGCTCAAACGTCAAATTCTTCTGTGAGAGTAAGCAGGCCAGCGTAAATTCGTGAAGAATTCCACAGGGCACTCCATGAAATTCTCTCCGTCTCTTTCACTCCTACATAAATTTTGTAAACAACAAGGCCAAGAAACGTCAAAATCCCATATAAAATCAAAACAATGCAGTGCCCTATAGGGCACTGCATGTCATGGTTACTATGAGAATATTTTCAAAGTCCTTGACGTTTCGTGGTCTTGGAACTTAGAAAAAATTGCTGGCATTCATGGATTGCGTGATTGAATTCGAAATGTGTGATTCACCCGCGTGAAAGTGTGCGCTAATTTATGACTTGCTAGTGGGATTCTGGAGAAAATGAGAATTATGAGATTCCAGTGAAACTGTGAAGCGTTCCGAAGGTAACGCTGACTGACATTTTGAAAGGCATTTCGCTGGGATTTTGGGGTGAGGACTTCAAAAGGGTTGCAGTTAGATCTTCGATAGGGTCAAAGCCTGATACGATTGCGGATCACGTTCAGTCTATGATAGGAGGAATTCAGCTTGGATTCTCATGCAAATTCTGTTGAAAATCTTGTGGAACTCCAAAAGACATACTGGGGACCAACTTTGATATGTCATTGAGGAAAATTCGGTTGGAATTGAATGGCAATTCCAGTGAGGGTTTCTTATAGAAAATGAATGAAAATTATAGTGGAGAAATCTGATAAGTAGCAGATCAATATTGGTAGAGATTTTTTCTGGGTTCCGGCGTGTTTTGACAAGACTAATGAATAAAGATACTTGTGATGAATTTGATTTGAGATTCTTATAAAAAAAAGACATCGTCTTCGACCTTGCGGCCTCTACAGACAATTCTTCTGTGATTCCTCCAGGTGGTCATGCGGGATTGCTTCAGAGATTTCTTCCAGAATTTGTTTAGAAATTCCCTACGAGATTCCTCCAGGAGTTCCAAAAACACTCCAAGGAATTTTCTCTAAGATTTCTCCAGGAGTTGCTTCTGAGATTCCTCGAAAAGTTCCTAAATACATTCCTTCAGACATTTTTTTCTATAATTCCTCTTTTTGGAACATTTTCAGATTCCGAGGCGAACCAGCCAAGGACTGAAAGCCTCGTCAATTATAACATTTTCATATTTTTTTTCTTTTGAGGTTCCCAGAAACAATTCCCAGATAGAACTGTTAGCGAGACATTTGTAGGGAAATCAGAAGGAACCCCTAAAGGAACTCTTACTAAGTAGTTCTATAAAAAAAAACTCTTGAATTGTGTAATAAATTCCACAAGGATTAAGAACATCTTGGAGAATTCCAGAATAATCTTCTGGAGGAATTCCACAAGAATCTGCCGAAAGCAAAAAAAGAGTAATTTCTGAATTGAGTTAATGTAAGAATCCTGAAAGGAGTTCCTGGAGGAGTTGAAGAAGTTCTTGAAGGAACTCCGCAAGATTTTTTTGGTTGAATTTCAGAAAGGTTACCCGGATGAATCGCTGAATGAATTCCTAGAGAAATTTCAGATGGATCTCCCGGAGGAATCTCTTATAGAGTTTTTGGGAGAATCCAGAAAGAACTCCGGAAGAAGTTCCTGAAGGAATCGTGAAAGTAATTGGATGAAATTTCAACTGTAAATCCTTGGCATATTGGTTATTTTTGCTCTGTAGTCTTATACAAACTGACTGACTGACTGACTGCCGAGCAGGGATGCCATATATACAGATTTTTCTGTATTATAAGATTTTTGAGCATCCATACAGATTTCATTTTATATGAAATACAGATTTTTGAGCTAGAGGGGCCATTTCATTTTTGTGTGGGATACAGATTTTTCTCCAAAATTTTGAATGGCATACAGATTTTTGAAAAGAGTGATACAGGTTTTTCAAAAAATCATCTGGCATCCCTGCTGCCGAGTCAATACAATCAATGTTGTTGGGATCTTGGAATAAATTTTTGAAGGAATATCGGAAAGACCCTCTTAATTGATTCCGAAAGAAATCCCGGTTCCTGTAGGAATTCCAGAAAGAACACCTCAGAACAAAATCCCCGAGGTTTTGTGAGAAGATCCGATGATTCCCGGAGTAATCACGAATTCCTACAGCAAGGAATTTCTAGGACGAATTCCAGAAGGTATGCCTAGTTTTTTCTCAGAAATGAGATTCACCTGCAGAAACCCGGAAAAATCTCCAGGAGGAATTCCAGGAAGGATTTTCAGGATGAATCTAACAAAGAATTCTCGGAGAAATCCCAGAAGCAACTTCTGGGAGAAAATTTGCAAGAATTCTGGGAGGGATTGGATTTACAGAAGAAAATTCTGGAGAAACCCTGGCATTCTTCAAGAAGTTCCTTCTTCGATTTCTTCAGGAGTTACCTCTGCAGCTTCTGCAGAATCCTCTTAAATTCCTTCGGAAGATGGTTCTGAAATTCTCTCAGATGTTATTAATGTAAATCCTCCAGTTGTTTATTACAGAATTCCTTTAGGTGTTTTTCTATGGAATTGTTTATGAAGTCACTCGAGATAATCCGTAAATAAATCTTCTATGAGTTTTTGTTTTATTAAGTTCTCTCATTTTAGTATATTCTTACAGAACAACCTTTTTTTGAGAGGTTCCTCTAACAACTTCTTAAATAATTAATTCAGCATTTGCTTTATAAGGTATTTCTCTAAGAGTTTCTTCCGAGTTTTCCCATATAGTGGTGCCAATAGGCCAGAGGAAACTCCTGGAAAAATCTCGGAATAAATTCCTTGATGAACCTTGCGAAGAATTTATGAAGGAATCTCGGAAAGACTACCTGGATGAATCCTGGAAGAATCCCGGAGGATAAAGAAATCCGGGAAGGAATCTATGAAGGAATCCCGAGTTTCAGGGAATCTCAGAGGAAACTGCTGAAGTAATCCTGAATAAAACCCATAAATACCTTGAGTTATTCCGTAATCACAATTCAAATTCCTATGAAGTTCTGTGACATTTTCCGAAACGATTTCGATAAGGTTTCCGGAATTATTTAGAAATTTTTTTTCAGGGGTTACTCCAAGAATCCCTTTCAGAATACCTCAACATTTTTTTTCATCAAATCTAACCAGCACTTTTTTCCCCGCCGGAATACCTCCTACCATTTTAACCGGATTCTCAACGTAACTTCCATCTATAATCAATCCCAATTCCAACAAATCATATCGGAATCCACATAAGAATCCCACCATAAACCCCTTTAGCGTCTTCCAATCCCAGCAAAATTGCTCCTATCGTAGACTGAACCGCAATCGTATCAGGCTTTGATCCTACGATTCCAAAGGGATTGATAACTGCAATCCCTTTTAAAGTCCTCCCAAAAAATCCTAGTGAATCTCATAATTCACATTTTTCCCAGAATCTCACAAGCGAGTAATAAATTAGCAAACTTTTTCACACGGATGAACCACGCATTTCGAATTATATCAATGGAAAGGACTTAGCTTATCTGACATATTTATCGAGCACTTGACACTGAAGTCGTCTGTAAGTCACAGACGAAATAGGCCTATCTGTCCATAGATAAGAACAGTAGTAGAATTGAAAGAGATTTGCTCGTTCTTTCTAGTTTTTCTTTAAATAGTTATTCATTTTTATTTTTTCTATTGCAAGAGTGAAGTATTAGTTAAGTGTTTTTAAATTTAACTAGAGTTTCAAATATCAATTTTTGATAGCCACACAGTATTTTGTTTTCCAAACGGGATTTTAATTTTTCAACGTTGACGATACTGAAGGAACTTGAAGCCTTGATTAAGGACTGTTCAATAACGGACAACTTTACAAGGCTATAAAAAGAAGTAGTTCAAATTTAACCACCCTTGCTTCGTTGTTCAGTACATCATCTTTCATTATATTAATCATAATGAAATGCTGTATGAGTAACAAACATTCAGGCAAAATTTATACCCAATTGACGTATAAGTTCTTTAGATATTAAACTCTCAAGTGAGACTCGATTTTTTGAATAATATTCAATTGTAAAGCGAAAAGGCATGAAAAAATTGAATAAACATTTTTTATGCTTCCAATCAAAAGTATAAACGTCGCAGTTTTAAATACAGAAAACCGCTTAACTATAGCCACTTCATTTACAAAATAAAGAACATTTTGTATAATGTTAGATTTTTTTCCTGCAATGTACAATGGTTATTGAAATTTATGCAAAAATAAACGATAATGATTTTATTGAAAAATAAAAAAAGATAACGTACAAGCAAGATGCCCGTTTTATAAATTGAACAGTCTTTAGGTGGTAAACTGTTGGTTTGTTCAGTAGGATAATTTTCTTGAACTTTAGAAAGATCTGAAGAACCAAGAACATTCAAAACATCAGAAAGTATGGTGGAAGCACTATATGCAGACTCACAAAATCTGATTGGGTAAGTTTTATTGTTAAAACGTGAATACTTCAGCTCATCTAATAGATCATTTGGGGCCAATGTTTCAGCAATAGCTGATATAATATTGATGGGCCCAGAAAACCTCGCAAATTTCAAATAATAGATAATAATCTGGGACGCGACCCGTCAGGTGTCAGTGCAAGCACGAAACTATTTATCTGTCAGAAAAGACTACTGCTGATTGATCGATTTAAAAAAAAGCAGCGTTGCGTCCCGTTACGTTACGTACCAGCCAGCTGTCATGTCCCGTCCGAGATAATAATCAACACTGATTTATAGATGCTCAATGGGTATCAATCGTTGTTAAGAGCATCTCCAAAGTTGGTCTCATAGATCATATGACCTGATCTTTCAGACAATTTTTTTTGGGTCTAGAACTTCTATATGCTCAAGTCTAAACTATAAAAATGTCTGTTGTGCTGCGTTCAATTATAGTCGTGCATTGAGATCATTTTAATCCAGTCATTCACGCTGCCCGTACACTAAGCCAGCGATATGTGCATTACCTAATGCATAAATAGGGTTAAACTTACTAAATGATTGTACATATCAGTGATATAAAATAAAGGAACTATCACAGACTTGGTTGACCTGATGTTCTGGATGATAATGAATGAAGTGGAATATCTGACTCACATCAAAATCAAAATCATGAATGGTCGATCTTGCTTTGTAGAACCAGCATAGATATGTCTCGCTTGCCGCGAAAATATATGAAACTTGTACTATAAACTAGCTGTTGCGGTCTGCATGATCTGATTTCTAGGATGATCTGTAGAACACAGAGCATCTAAAAAATAAAAATAAAAAAAACATAAGCTCCTGCGTATATATTTACTGAACAAGAATGGATAAATATTATTGTAAAACGAAATGTGAGTGCTATGATCTTAAAGATCATTGGAGCTTAAATTTCGGATAAGACTAATAGGCCTTACACACATCAACATTAATCAAGAATGATTCATCTTCTTTGTGGAACCAGTTAGTATTGCCTCGCTGGTCGTGAACATATGTGTACATAAGTATATAGAACCTAGAACATCTAAATTGCTAAAAAATATCTGTATTGCAATCTAGACTCTAGAAACACGATTCGAAACGTTATATTGCTGAAGGAAATGTGAATGCCTTTTATGACTGATTATGATGACCTGAAGTTTCAGATGATATTAGAGGAGACAGAATACAGATATCAAAATATGCCACAAACGATCCATCTTTCTTTGTAGAACAAGTTTGGAAATGTCTTGTTAACGTAGGAAAGCTCGCATGACCAGATTTCTAGGATAATTTGCAAAACAAGCTGTAGTACTGTGTAAAGAATCACTGAACTAAAGTATGATTTGACCTGAAGTTCCGGATAATACTAAGATCAATATATTTTACACATCCAAATTAATCATAAATCATTCATATTTCTCTACAGAACCTGCATAGTGCATAGTTATATTTCGTTAGCCAGAGTCACGTACAGAGCTCTGGTTGTTGTGGTAGATCATACACACCAAATTTTTTGAAACGCTTCCAGCACAAAACAAATCAGCAAAATAAATTGCTGAATTTCAGCAACATTTTTGCTGGATTTTAGCACAACGTAACTGATCAACTGTCAAAATGACTGGATGGTTCAACAAGTTGAATTGAAAATAATTGCTGATACTCAGTAAACTCTTATTGCTGAATGCAATCAGCACAAAAAAAATAGCAAAGTTTGCTGAACATCAGCAAACAAAATTTGCAGTGTATGGCCCTATCTATAAGATGATTTGGAGAACCTACACACCAAATTTTTGGAAATGCTTTCAGCACAAAAAAAATCAGCAAAATAAATTGCTGAATTTCAGCAAATTTTTTGCTGAGTATCAGCACAGCGTTGCTGATCAACTGTCAAAATTGCTGGATGGTTCAGCAAGTTGATAAATAATTGCTGATACTCAGTAAATTCGTATTGCTGAATGAAATCAGCACAAAAAAAATCAGCAAAATTTGCTGAATACCAGCAAACAAAATTTGCAGTGTAGGACATCTAGATTACAAAAAAAAAATATCTGCTGTAATACTGCGCATGGGCTCATTGAGCATAAATGGATACGTGGTACTGTTGAAGTAAATGTGAATGCTTGTATTGATCTTATAGATCACTTGGCCTGATGTTTCGGATGCTATAAATGAACCTGGTATGTCTTACACGCATCAACATTAATCATGAATATTCCATCATGATTTGTAGAACCTGATTGGGTATGTTTCGTTGGCCGGAGACATATACAATGTTCTGGTTGTTGTGGTAGATCATGTGACCTGATCTCCAGGATGTTTTGGAGAACTTTAAAATATTTAATTTGTTGAAAATTAAATTGGTTGTACTGCATATAGCCTCGCAGAACCTAACTTGATAAATAGAATATCCAAAAATACTACCCATACCTTGGTTGATCCGATAGACCATTTTGGCTGAAGTTTCGGATGATTTTGAGAGCATAGAACATCTCATATCCACGTGACTACAATATTCATGGTAGACGCAGGCTTATGAAACACGGTTGGATATATGCAGGTGTAAACAATGGTTGAAATACTCGGTGTTCATTAGATTCGATAGCATTCTCTTAGAACTGAAAATCACCAAATGTTCTGGATCCCTGGGATGTTTTGGTATAACTGAATATGATCCATAATATTTTTTCCTAATTCTTATCATCTGGCGGTACAACTTTGCCAAAGAAACCATACAGCTATCTATTGTCCTTAATTTTATACAGCTGATCATATAAAGTGGGCTAATATGACCCATCCGTCCCGAAAGGGTTAAGGTAAATGTCACGGACTACCTTCGAAAAATGCCAATTGATATTCACCATTGACATTTTTCGAAAATAGTGCGTGACATTTATCTTAAACATTCGAAAAAGATCGATTTTCCGTGACTTTCTTATAGAGCTGGTCTAGACGAACAAGTTGTTCATATACCATATTCTCAGGTTGAGCTTTCAAAATGAGCTGGATGTGGTTAAATTTAAATATGTCGAAATGACATTTTCAGCACTGGCTCTTCAATTGTTGTTTACTTCAAAGTATATTAAGTATTATCGAAATAAGCGCATAGATCGTTAGGCCGAAAACGTTATTAGATCGAAAAGATTATTGGGCTGTAAATGTTGTTAGCTCGAAGAGATCACCAAGTCTGAAGGAATCCTTGAATTAATTCCTGTAGGAATCTCTAGATAAGTTTTGGAAGAAATTTCTGGAGAAATTCCTAGAGGAATTCCCAGATAAGTATCTGGAGGAATTCCAGGAGGAATTTCCCGAGGAATTCCAGGAGGAATTTCTACAGCAATTTAGAAGGAATTCCAGGATGAATTCTTGGAGGATTTTCTGGAGGAAATACTAGAGGAATCATCGGAGGAATTCCTGGAGGAATCTCTGGAAGAATCCTCATAGGAATCCCTGAAGGAATTCATGGTGTATTCTTGGGGCAAGTTTTGGAGGATCCCTGAAAAAAATTCCTGGCGGAATCTCTAGAGGAATCCCTGGAGGAGAAATTCTTGATAAAATTTCCGGATGAATCCTTTGAAAATTTCCAAAAGAAATTCCTGAATGGTAAATCCTGGCGGAATTCTTAGTGGAATTCCTGGAGGAGTTCACAGAGAAATGCTTGGATGAAATCCTAAAGGAATACCTTGAATAATTCCTGGATAAATTCCTGGAGGAATTTCTGGGGAAATTTTTGAAGGAATCCCTGGATTCCTGGAGAAATCCCTGGGGAAGTTTCTTAAGGAATCCCTGGAGAAATTGCTGGAGGAACTGCGATAATTTTTTTTTGAAGGAATTCCTGTAGGAGTTCCTGGGATACTTCTGGAGGAATCCCTATAGAAATCCCTGGAAAACTCCTGGGGGAATGCCTGGAATATGCCGCCTGTAAGAATATCTGGAGGAATTTCTAGAGAAATTCCTTGAGAAATTTCTAGAGAGGTTCCTGGAGGACTCCCTGCAAAAATTCCATGAGCAATCCTTGAATGAATTCCTGGAGAATTCTCTTAATGACTCACTGAAACATTTGCAGGAGGAATCCCTGGTGGAATTCCTGGAGGAGTCCCTAGAGGAATCTCTAGAGGAATGCCTGGACGAATCCTTGTAGAGTTTTTTTAGAGGAATCCATGCAAGAATTCTCAGAGGAATCCTGGATGAATTCCTTGAGGAATTTTTGGAGAAATCCTTTGAGCAGTTCCCGGAGGAATCCCTCGAGGAATTCCCGGAGGAATCCCAGGAAGAATTCCAGAAGAAATACAAAGTTTAATTTCTGAGGGAATTCCAGAAGAAGTTTCTGAGGAAATCTCAGTACTGAAGAAATTGCTGAAATTCCTAAGGAAATCCTGAAATCGTGGATTCATTCCTGGAGGAGTTTCTGAAGGAATCCCAAGAAGAGTTCTTGCAGGTATTTTTAAAATAATCCCGGAAGTTGTTCCTGAAAGAATTGTAGAGGGAATTCACGGGTGATTCCCTGCAGGAATTCTTGGAGAAATTTCTGAAGAAACCCCATGAGGAATTCCTTAGGGAATCTCAGGAAAGCTTTCTTAGCGAATTCCTGGTAGCATTTTTGTACGAATCTCTGAAAAAAATCTGAAGAAATCCGTGTCTGTAGTAATTTCTGGACGAATAATTGAAGGAATAAGGTACACCGGGGCAAGTTGAAACGGGTGGGGCAAGATGAAACAGCGGGTTAACGTGATGTTTTCTAATGATAACAAACAGTTTGATCGCCATTACACATACTTTTTGATTGAAACCATCTTTTAGCGAAGGATAAATATCCAAATTGTATTGAAATCTATTTCAAAACTTCGTGTTTCATCTTGCCCCACCCGTTTCAACTTGCCCCGGTGTACCTTACTTGTATGGAACCCATAAAAATTTTTTGTACAAATGTTTTAAGCAACTCCTTGATTATTTTTAAATAATCGCTGGTGTAATTTTCTGAAAGAACTTTTTAAATCAATTCCTGCAAAAATAATTCGAATCATTCCAGATGAAATAATTGGAGCAATCTCTAGCGGAATTCTGGATGAAATATATGGAGAAACCCCTGTAGATATCTCTGAAGATCTCTGCAGAAATTCCTGAAGGAAAACTCTAAGAGGAGGAACCACTAAAGATATCCCAGGACAAATCCTCGAAGATAAAGCCTGTATCCGCAATAATCGGGACACATGAGTACGGCTGTAGCTCTGTAATGAATCGGTAAAATTCTCAAAAAAATTGACTGAGAACTCTTTGGTTTATGTTTATCATTTGTGCTGAATTTCATAAAAATCGATGAATTACTTTCAAGTGTGGATGAAAAACAAACAGACGAGGTTTTAAGCATTTTGTACAATCACGACCAATTTTCATTCGCATAATATATGGTTCTTTTACACTACAGTTCAAAGTTCTGTGATGATAATTATGAAATTTCGTTAGCAGTTATAAGTATCATATAGAGACATTTTCTTGCAAAATTTCATCAACTTTGATCAATTGGTTTTAAAGCTACTGGTGTTGATAGGGGTGAATGTTAGTGAAATTTTTTCGTGTTTTTCATGTGCAAAATTTGCCCACTCATAACTTTTTAATTTCTCTGCCAATTTTCATGAAATTTTCACAGAAGGTAGTTGGTTATGTGCATATTATGCCTACAAAATTTAATGATTATTGGTAAAGTACTTTCAATAGTACAATTGAAACAATAAAGGGTGCTAACTAATTGCTGTCTTATGGGCTTAAATCACGTTCAGTCCCAATACATGTTTCGACCATAAAATTGCTAATAGTGCATCGATTTTTTTGAAATTTTGCCTATGCAACAAATGTAGATGGAGAAGTTTGTGTTCAAAATTTCAGCCATTTCCTTTGCCAAATTCAAATTTGCGCTGACAAGCAAAACTAGGGGCTGTACAAAATTCAATGGCGCACATTCTACTCTTTCATTGCTGCAACAAAAAGTACTGCACCGATTCACATGAAATTTTGTAGGTAAAATGAACACATCTTAAGATGTTATAAGGCCAAATTTCAGCAATTTCAATGTATCCATTGCAGAGCTGTATTTCTATGTCCCGATTATTGCGGATACAGGCTTTATGTCTGGGTGAATTCTTGAGGGAATTTCTTGAGGAATCCATGATGGAATCGCTGCAACAAGCTATAGAAAAAAATCCTGGAGGAATTATTGACATTCATATAGTTTACGAAACTATGAACAAATCTAAAACAGTCATTTTGATTCCTCAAAACTGAGCGATTCCAAGCAACAGCATCAAAATTAAGGAATTTTTTTAATTCATGATTTTCTATTGAACTGAAGCTTTGCACAGTTTTTCAGTTCCATCTAAATCGCCATTTTTCGATATCAAATTTTTATTTTGAATCACGACTAACTTTTCAAAAGGGTGTATGTGAAAATGGTTCAAAAATATTCAAACATCTGCACAGCCAAAATGGTTCGTTCGATTGCTATGAATTTTTCAGCAAAGTTAGATAACTAAATGGTGATTCCTAAGAAAATATACACTGTGAAAAAATATCCTTTTTAACATTAAAAAATATCATTTTTGATACAAAAACTCAAATATCTCAAAACCCTATCTTTTTACCAACGTAATTTTTTTAGGGAAGACGGTCCATTGTATTAGCAATCTACCATAAAATTTGGTGATGATAAACTAATAAACAAAAAAGTTATGACATTTCAAACATTTCACAATTTTCACATTTAGTAATCATTTTTTTTAGTGTAAATTATTTCGGCCGGAAATCGCAGTTTGATGCTGATTTTATTGTTAATGGCCTTGCGTGAGTAAAACAAGCTGTTTTTATTATGTATTACGTATATTATATGTACAGTAATGTTCCGATTTTATCACGCCCTCCGCGCATTAGTCGTTTATTCATTAATTTGCTGTTACATTTGAGGACAAGTGTTTTCCCTCTTCTTCAAGATGAATGTTGTAAGCGTGTTTTGCAACGTTAAAAATATTGAAATGGGTATAGATGTTGAAGTATATATCAAAGCATTTTTGAAAAGGGACGTGATTAAATTGTTTAAACTGATGTCGCTGATGGTACGGTGGCATGACTCTCTGCACTTAGCACTTCTGGCAATTTCTCAGTTGTTGTCGTTTTCGAACTTCCTGCGCCTTGCTTTACCGATGATATACAGATGGCTCGTTTGTCAAAGTCTAGACGGCAGGACGTGCAAATGCGTAAAATTGTATTCAATTTGGGCATAACCAGTCTCTTTCAGTTTATCTATGGTGCTTTCGGTGAGATTTCGTAACTCCTTTGAACATTTTTTGCCTTTCTCGTACACTAAGTGTACTGGAAAGGCTATATGTTCACTCCAAAAATGACTTTTTGATAGAAGGCCCGCAGGGTCGAGTCACATATACCAATCAACTCAGCTCGACGAATTGAGGTGATGTCTGTGTGTGTGTATGTATGTGTGTGTGTGTGTATGTGTGTGTGTGAGTATGTGTGTGTACAAAAAAACTCACATCACTTTTTGGTAGTAAACCTCAACCGATTTTAACGACCGATGGTTCATTCGACGCGGAATCTGGTCCCATTGTTTCCTATTGAAAATGGTTCGAATCGGTTCAGCCGTTCCGGAGTTATGGCCATTTAGGTGTTCCGGACCGGTACCCCAGGAAGGGGCCAGACATGAAAATGCTACAAACCCATGCATGCGACACATCAGACCGCGGCTTTTTCGATAACCTGGAGAACGGTAAGCAGGAAAATAGTCTCAGGCCATATCTGAACCGGTAGTGTTCCGGAATCGGTTCCGGATGTCCCACCGGAAGTGGCAAAATATAAAAGTGAGCCAAATCCATGCAAGTGACACAACAAACAGCAGCTTTTTCGATAACGTGGTGAACAGTGAGCAGGAAAATAGTTTTTGATCCAGCAGAGACTAGCGGTAGTGTTCCGGAGCCAGTTCCGGGTGCCCCGCCGGAAGTGGCCAATTATAAAATTGATTCAAACCCATGCATGCGACACATCAAATCGCGGCTCTTGAGATAACCTGATGAACGGTTAGCAATAAAATGGAATCAGACTATATTTAGGAAAACCAGTAGTATTCCGGAATCCGGAACCGGTTCCGCGTGACCCGCCGGAAGTGGTCAAATGTAGATGGGAGCCGAACCCATGCATGCGACACATCAAATGGCAGCTTTTTCGATAACCTGAAGAACGGTAAGCAGGAAAATAGCCTTAGAGCACAGCAGAGACTACTGGTAGTGTTTTGGAACCGGATCCGGGTGCCCTGCCGGAAATGGTGAAATATAAAAGTGAATCAAACCCATGCATGCGACACATGAAATAGCGGCTTTTTCGATAACCTGGTGAACGGTAAATAGGAAAATTGCCTTAGATCACAGCAGAGACTATCGGTAGTGCTCTGGAACCGGTTCCGGATATCCCGCCGGAAGTGGTCAAATATAAAAGTGAACCAAATCCATGCATGCGACTTATCAAATCGCGGCTCTTCAGATAACATGATGAACGGTAAGCAAGAAAATGGTTGCAGACCATATTCGGGACAGCCAGTAGAATTCCGGAACTGGTTCCGGGTGTCCCGCTGGAAGTGATCAAATGCATATGGAAACCAAACCCATGCATGCGACACATTAAATCGCGGCATTTTTGATATCCTGATGAACGATTTGCAAGAACACAGCCTTTGATCACATCAGAGACTACCATTAGTGTTCCAGAATCGGTTCACATCAAACCACGGCCTTTTCGATAACCTGATGAACAGTTTACAAGAAAATAGTCTCAGATCACATCAGAGACTAACGGTAGTGCTCCAGAACCCGTTTTGTATGTCCCGCCCGAATGACCAAAATGTGAAATGAATTAAATCCATGCATGCACATCAATTTTTGGCTTTTCAGAAAACCTGTTGAAGCAAGAAACTAGCCTCAGACCATATTTGAGACAGTAGGTATAGTCTTGGGACCGGTTCCGGGTATCTCACAGGAAATAGTTAAAACAGTGGAAATAATCAATGCAAGCGATAAATATGTGTAAGAGAACAAAATCTTGACAAAACTGAAGTAGGCTCATCAAATCACCTTTTCAAAATCCCGAGGTGTAAATATACGGTAGAATGGGGGTTGCATATGAAAATTGAAATTTAATCGCATCAACCTCGAACAAAGTTTTGTAAACCCCATTTGCGTCTAAAATTACTGCGCAAAATTTTGATCCGACTGGATGCTCCTCGCGCTCTGTAGTATGGTTCAAATTTGAATTGTATTCAGAATGAAAAATTTCACTTGCTTCCATTTTTTTGGTCAAATTTTATGAATCTAGTAACCAATGATAATAAAATATAGCCTAAAGTGTGCGGAAAAAGTTTATCGAAGACTGTAAAGTGATTTTTGGTTGTGAAATAAATTATACTTCAGCTTGTTATTATCGTCTTGGTATAAGCGCATTCGCCAAAAGTACTTGCGGCAAATCCCCGAGGAAAGAAACAGCCGCGTTTTTTGCATCCCGTTTACTTAATTCTTATGCGAGATAACATTGCGGCGTTTTCTCAAGTGCGGCCGTTCCTTTCCAGAAGGATTTGCCGCGTGGAATTTCGCGCAAATGCGCGTTTGAAAACATTACAAAGACCGCGCGGTGTATTATTTTTAGCGCACCACTCAGTATTGATCGGCCTCCAGTATTCGTTAAGGTGGTCACGCAGTCAGCTAAGAGGTATGATATTTTTCAGCTCTGCCTATACATTGAACATAACGTCGGAAATATGTGCCATCAATAAGATTTTCAGCTCGATGATGGCTAGGATAAAATTCATGCATTTATAAATAAAGAATTCACAGGATTCAGGATGCTTACGTCGACGGAAAGATCATGAGTACATATTAGCGTGGGACACAAAAAGACATTTTACTCCTGTACACTTTTTGAGTTCCATTATGGCCCCATATCAATTGTGCAAAATTTCAGCTCGATCGGAGAAACTATATTTTAGCGCCAGCCATTTTAAGTTTCCATACGATTTAGTATGGGGAAAATCACTTTGTCAAAGAAAAATCGCCACAGGTTGCCCCTTAACCCCTAAAAATAAATCGATGAATGATTGCTATCTATTGCTATTGGAAATTTTACGAGGAACAACTCTTCGAAGATCGCAAATCGATCTAAGGCATGTGGAAAAAGTTATCGACTGAAAAACGAATGGCATGCAAACGCTGTTTAACATGTAAGGAATAACAATAAAGAATAAAATATCGTCATTTTATCGATCGGGTGAGGCCTAATAACTTTTTTCCACGAACATCGCATCGGTTTGCTGTCTTCGGAGGTCTGATTCCTAGTGAAGTTGTCTACAGAAATCATTCATCGACTTATTTTTAGGGATCTAGGGTGACTCCTATCGATTTTCTTTGTAGGAGTAATATTTCCCCATAGTAAATCGTATGAAAAACTAAGAATGGCGGGCGCTAAAATATAGTTTTTCCGATCGAACTGAAATTTTTCACAGTTGATTTGGGACCAAAGTGGAACTCAAAAAGTATACAGCAGCTTGAATTTTTTTATTTTTGGATTTACCCATATAATCCGTGTACCAGGCTAGTACATATTCGACGAGAAAGGCACTATCACCACTAGGTGGATTAATCCGGGTTTTTTTTCATCAAACGGTCTACAATAGAGCGTTGAGTTGAAGACCTTTGAGAAAGCGACTGTTCATGTTGTTCGTTAGATTATATTAAACAAAATCACTTATTAGTTTTAACTGACTAGTTTGGTGTTGTATGCTTGGCTGAAGAAAAAAAAATACTTTTTAATATCCATAGCGGTAGTATTTTTTGCTTTTTCGTGAGCATTGTCATGGTATGTATACAGACAAACAAACGTAACACTGACGAAATTTTCATTGACCATGCCTTTAACGATCATTTTGAATCTTGGTTGTGGCTTTCATAACCAGAAGAGTGCCCATCGTTTTTCTTTGCGTTTGACGTTTCACACTAGCGCCTTCTGATGACGATATTGTACAACGCAGTGTTTCGTGAAACATTTCCACCAGGTGATGGTAGTGTGAACTGGGCGATGGATTTTCACGAAAATTGTTCTAGGCGTTTCGTCTGTTTGTATGTGGTATGTACCGCTCATGCATTTGTTGTTGTTGAAGTTACTCGAATTCTACCGATCATAAAGTCTGTTCTCTAAGAGGTATTTTTTTTTGCAAATAAACGAGACGTATACGCGTATATAAAACTTTTATTATACAGCTTTTGTCTTAAAAATAAGTTTAATTCCATTTTTCTTATAATCAACAGCTTTTCAATACTACACACCAAAATTTTTGAAATGCTTCCAGCACGCCAAAAATCAGCAAAAGAAATTGCTGAATTTCAGCAACATTTTTGCTGAATTTCAGCACAACTTTGCTGATCAACTGTCAAAATTGCTGGATGGTTCAGAAAGTTGAAAAATAATTGCTGATACTCAGTAATTTGTATTGCTGAATGCAATCAACACGCCAAAAATCAGCAAAATTTGCTGATTACCAGCAAAAATATTTTGCAGTGTATCAAGGGATTTTTTCACCAGTCATGTACAATATAGCCGAGGCGGTAAACGCACGGGTATTCAGCATGACCATGCTGAGGGTGACGGGTTCGATTCCCGGTCGGTCCAGGATCTTTTCGTAAAGGAAATTTCCTTGACTTCCTTGGGCATAGAGTATCTTCGTGCCTGCCACACGATATACACATGCAAAATGGTCATTGGCAGAGGAAGCTCTCAGTTAATAACTGTGGAAGTGCTCATAGAACACTAAGCTGAGAAGCAGGCTTTGTCCCAGTGAGGACGTTACGCCCAGAAGAGGAGGTACAATAAAAAAGTATGAAACTCTCAATATTTTTGATCACAACACTGGATCGCGTCTAAGTTTCAAATAGATACTATAGAAATTATGAATAATCAAACAAAAATATCATGAAAACTACTTGTTTAATTCAGGCGGTAGCCTTTACAATAAAATCAGCATCAAAATATAATTCTCGAAATAATTTCCACAGAAAAAAATTTTTTTTGTTACTAAATGTAAAAATTGTGAAATGTTTGAAATGTCATAACTTTTTTGTTTATCAGTTTACCATCACCAAAATTTTATGGTAGATAGCTGATATAAAGGGCCATTTCCCCTGAAAAATTGACGTTGGTAAAAAGATAGGGTTTTGAGATATTTGAGTTTTTGTGACAATGATCATATTTTTTTAAAGTAAAAAAAGAAATTTTTTACAGTGTATATTTTCTAAGGAATCATCATTTAGTTATCTAACTTTGCTGAAAAATTCATAACAATCGAACAATCCGTTTTTGCTGTATAGCTTCTAGAATATTTTTGAACTGTTTTCGCATACATCCTTTTGAAAAGTTAGTCGTGAGTGAATATGAAGGTTTGATATCGAAAAATGGCGATTTAGATGAAATTGAAAAGCTGTGCAAAGTTTCAGATATTTTTGAAATCGTCGCTCAGGATCGACTGACATGACTCCGTGGAATTCCTCAACTGCAATGCCGATTTGCACATTCACACATCGGGCGCCCATCCCGCTTAAAAGTCGTTTCAAGTCAGATAAACCCCCCCCCCCCCCGGGGGGCCCTCCTGAAAAAAATCCTAGCTACGACAATGGTGTAGCGTTTTTTGCACAATACGTGACCGCATGCTTGCCACAATGCGGGGAGGACACAACTCCGGACGATGTTGTCCAGGTCCAGAGGATGTATAGGGAGGGATGAGTTTGGCTGGAATGCCGTTCCAACGGCTATCATCCACATTATCTTGGAGCTGGCGGAGGTGACGCGTGGACGCGGAAAATGACTAGTTGAGATGCGATACAAGAGGTGGTCCAAGATTTTGGAGTCGGCTACGTAGATCATACTGTTGCCCTGCGGTCAAAATTGACACTTACAGCGATTAAGAGGCTGCGGGGAGAATATCCTGGTGGCGTTGCAGTCGTGGCGTGAGTCTACTGAGTTGGATCCGAGCCCGAGCCCGAGCTGAACAACGACATAATATCTCAGGAAATACGTACGTAGTACGAACAGTAATGCCATGTCAAGGTTTTTAATCCCGATCCATTCCAGAAAGTGATGTTCCCTAGAAATCATATTTATTTTATTACCCTCTCCAAACTGAATTTTGATAGGTCAGAACACTTGAAAGACTTGTTGTTTTAAACAGCGCCATCGTCGCCAATAATCAAAATGAAATGGCGATTAATCCGTCGACTGGATAGAGTTGGGGTGCAAAAAGTAAACATAAATTACTAAGAGGGTAGCCACAAACCAAAGCAATTTCCCTTCCATAAGCGAAACGGATCCATACTTCAGCGGATTGTGAAAAATCCTTCATCAAAAGATAAATGTCCAGTTATACTCCACCATAAAAAGAAGTGTTTTATCACCAGCACTATCTCACAGCAAAGTTCGATGCCTTTTGGTTGCACTTGGCTCCGGCTCCCAGATGCCAAAGCTGCTGACTGGTTGTTTGCTCTGCGGCTCCTTTTAAAACGCTGAGAGCGTCTTTAGAAAAGCTTCATTTTTATGCTTACCGTTCATTATCGCCTCCTTCAGCGCATTGGCGGGCGGCAATGAGGACCCGACCCCGGTCTGTAAACGAGAACTTACATTAGTAGAGCTCTCGACGATGACGACGACGACGACGACGACTAGCTATTATGAAACTACACCTCTTCGTCCCTCATCCAGTTCAGACAACTACCTATGCTTGTCCAGGGCGATTGAACTACTTCTTGTACAAGCAATGAGGGATTTTCCTCCCCGATCCAATAATGTGAGAAACCCGTCAAAAGGGAAGTGATACTTGACTTCAAGGAAGAAACACACAAAGGAGACCGACGACGACGGCAACGACAACGGCGATGCAACCAACCGGTACGGCGCCAGGGAGTATCACATTTCCCACCTGACAAGGCTCTCTATATCGAAGACACGAGCTCAAAAGGGAAATGCTCAGCTACACTCCAATAGACAGACATACACAGGTCAGAGGGAGATCAACTGCAGGCGCTTGACATCTCATTAGTAGAGCAGCAGCGTATCGGTGGCACTTGTCACACTGTTTCATAACCATCCTGGCTTGGGAGTAGAGGTAGACTCTGGGACATAAGGAATCAGACGTAATACTGGCGGAATTTGTTTCGCAAAAAACTCTAATATCGTAACCATAGGCTGGTCGTCGTTGTAATTATCATTCGACGTTTTACATTAGCACTGAGTACCCACTGCAGTGTGGCCAGGATAATGGATTTTCAAGAGAAGTTAAGTCTGTTTGCCCATGCCAGGGGTATCATTTTCCCCCTTGTACTTATGGTTGGTTGCCCGCTTGCTCATCGGTTTCGCAAGGGGCAATTTGCGGTGCACGCGTTCGAGTAGTCTCGCAATACAGTCATTGAGCAAGCATCAATTGACGTTTGTTGTTTGTCACTTGCCGCCATATCGCAGACAGGAAGCAGGGGACCACCAGTATAATTGTATAAGCTGATAAACTCTCCCTCCACTCGACATCGAAGGGGATTTGAAGATTTGTGGGTCGCCACGTGGGACACATAATCTTCAATTAGCAAGTGGTGTAAATTGGTCTAAGAATTCCAATTAGTTTGGGTGGGTGATACGAGCTTGCTAGTTTGGATTCCCACCGATGAAGAATTTTTATTCAACTCTGCAGGTTCTACTTCATAAATGTTAAAAGTGTTTTGGAAACTGATTTCCACCTCAACTTACATTCTGATACACCTGTTACATTGGAAACCTAATATAAATCAGATTTCATTATGGATTTATGTCTGCAAATTTTGTCTGTCTACTTTTCTCTTACTATTGTTTTAAGAAAACTACGAAGAAGTGTCTTATTTAGAACTTTTTAAGAAATACAGAAGTAAAATGGAATCCCAGGGATTCCATTCAAAAACAAAACTCTTGAAACTATTTTTTTTTTCTTAAGAGTTCATCCATCAAGCTGATTCATCCAGAACGACTATGTGATGCCTCCAGGAGATCCACCACGAATTTCTCCTGAAGTTTCTTTAGATATCTCTTCAGGAGTTTTTTTCACTTGTTCCGTCGGAGATTCATTCACGAGGATTCAAGGATGTGTCTAGGATTCATAGAGATTCCTTCAGAAGAACTCTCAGCTATTCAAACAGGAGTTTCTTCTTTCAGGAGAATTTAGGGATGCCTCCAGGAGATCCCTCAGGGATTCTTTCAGAAGTTCCTTTAGGAGGCATAGGAGGTCCTTCCGAGATTTGTCTAGGAGTTTCAGCAGGATTTTTTTCTGAAGTTCAAGAATTCAAACAGTCGTTTCTTCAGTGTTTAATCCAGGAGTTCCTTCAAAGATACCTCCAGGATTTTTTTCAGGGATTCAGGGATGCAAAAGGTCCTCCGAAGAACTCCAATCAGTGCTTCCTCATGAATTCCAATCAATTTGTCCTGGTGTTTCTCTAGGTATCTATAGCTGGGAATTCCTTCGGGGATCTCTGCAGGAGTTCCATCAGATATTCTTCCAGGAGCATTCAGGGTTCCTACAGAAGTTCCTTCTGAGATTTCTCCTAGAATTTCTGCAAGGATCCCTCCTGGAATTATTTCAGGGATTTCCTCCTTCAAGGATTACTCCTGGAATTTTTCACAAATTTCTTTTGGGATTCCTTCTCAAATTCCTTCGGGGATTCCTCTTGGAATATCTTCGGAATGCCTCATAGATTTTTTTCTAAGATTCTACCAGGAGGTCCTTTAGGTATTCCTACAGGAATTCCTCCAAATAATAATTCAGTAGTTCCTTCGAGGATTCCCGCAGTGCAGTAGTTCCTTCAAGGACTGCTTCAGAAGTTCCTTCAGGGATCTCCACAGGAGTTTTTTTTAACCTTTCTTTGATATTAGGGTCATTTTTTTTACTCAAGCCGTACACTACGTCAGCGAGCTGCTGCCAATGTGATGCAAAAGGAAGGTTATTTTTTATTTCTGTGTATTTCAACTTGGGCTAATTCTATACTTATATTTAATCTGCAGGAGTTCCTTCAGGAATCGCCCCAGTTGTTCCATGAGGGATCTCCCCAGTAGTTCAGTAGGTCTTCCAGAACGATTCAGGATATACTTTCAGGAGTTTGATCAAAGTTTCCTCAGGTATTCCGACAGAACCATCTTCAGGGATTCGTCTTAAATATCAATTAGGGATTCCTGCAGGGGCTTCTCTAAAGATCTCTCCAGATGTTTGTTCAGGGTTCTCTCAAGGATGACCTTCACAGATTTTTTCCAGAAGGATTCAAGGATACTTCCAGACGTTTCGAGGAATCCCACAGAAGCTTCTCCAGGGATGAGTCCAAGAGTTTTTTCTGAATAAGTTTACTTCAGGAGTTTTTTTTTTCAGGGATACCTCCAGAAGTTCGTTTAGAGATTTTTCCAGGAATTGCACCTCGAAGTCTTCCGGAGATTTTTCCAGAAAGAATCAGGAACGCCTCCAGGTATTACATCAAGGATTTCTCCAGCAGTTCCTTCAGGAATTCCTGAAGGGGTACTTTCAGTGGTTTTTCTAGGAGTGCTTTCAAGGATTTCTTTAGTGATATAATCAGGCATACCTTCAGGATGCCAGATGATTCACACCACACCGGTGGATCGTGCGAATCAAGAATAATGATTAATAACCAAGTTAATAACTGTATATCGATCTTTCCGATTTGAACACTTTTATCAGATGTAAGTTTCATATCCGTAAAACTTATTTGTAGTTTCAGGATGGGCTATCATTGAGGGGTCATGGAACCATAACGTTTTAGTTTATGTTCAGAGAGCGAGTAAAGGCGATGTGTTCCATCCCAGGAAGGACCAAAAACCAAGGGGTGACATTAACGTTCTTAGCATCGTCACCTCCACCGATTTTCACCTTATATTAATGTTGCTTTTTCATAAACTAAGCGGTTGGTACGAGATGTCCGCTTGAATGCTTCTAATGCATCTCCGATGTACTGCAATCAATAATAACGACGAGAAAAATTTTGGAACTAGTTGAATCCATAATTTTCCAGGATTCCTTCTAAGAATGGCTGTATATGTTTAGTCTAGACTAGACTAAAACCAGACACACCTCTCATAAAACTTCATTCAATAATTACTCCAGGGTTTCTTTCAGGGAATTCTTCAGGATTTCCTTCTGGACTTAGGCCGTAAATTATTTCCGGGATTCCTTCTGGAAATTCTTCGGAATTCCTTCAAGGATTCCTCTTGGAAATCCTTCTGGAATTCGTCCTACCAATTCTTTGACGAATGCACTTGGAATTCCTTCATGGATTCCTCCTGGAAATCCTTCTGAAATTCCTCCTGGAAGTTCTCCGGAGATTCTTCCTGGAAATCTTATGGAGATTCCTTCTGGAAATCCTTCGAGGATTCAGCATGAAAAACCTTCGGGGATTCCTCCTGGTACTCTTTCGGAAATTCCTGCTGGCTTTCCCTCGGTGAAAACTCCTGGGAATCCTCCGTAGCTTCTTCCTTGAAACTCTTCGGAGATTCCTCCGGGAAATCGTTCGGGAAATCCTCCGGGAAATCCTTCGGCAATTTCTCCTGGGATTTCTTCTGGAATACCTCCTGGGAATCTTTCGGGAATTCCTCCTGGAAATCTTTTGGGGACTCTTCCTACAAATCATTCGGGGTTTCCTGCTGGTAATTCCTCGAGGACTCCTTCTAGAATTCCTTTGGGAACTCCTCCTGACATTCCTTCGGGAATTCCTCTTAAAATGCCTCCGGGATTCTCCCTAGAATTCCTTATGTAATTTCTCCTTTTGAAGTACCTCCTGATACTTCTTCAGTAATTCCTCCTGGAGCTCTTTCGGAAATTCCTTCGGGAATTTCATCGGGAATCCCTCCTGGAATTCCTTCGGGATTCTCATCTGGAATTTCTATTAGAATTTCTTCGAAAATTCCTCCTCGTAATCATTGAGGAATCCCTACTGTAAATCCTTCGAGGATTCAGTCTGAAAATCCTTCGGGATTCCTCCTAGTAATTCTCTGGAATTCCTCCTGGTAAACCTTGGGGGTTTCCTTCTGGCAATTCTTCGAGGATTCCTTCCGGAAATCCCTCGGAGATTCCTTCTGGAAATCCCTCGGAACCTCCTCCTGTAAATCCTTCGGGGATTCCTCTTGGTAATCCTTCGAAGATTCTTCCGGGAATTCCTTGGAGGATTCCTCCTGGTAATCCTTCGAGGCTTCAGCCTGGAAATCCCACGGAGATACTTTCTAGAAATCTTTCGGGGATTCTTCCTAGAAATCCATCAAGGATTTTTCCTGGAAATTCTTTGAGGATTTTTCCTGAAAATCCTTCCGAGATTTCTTCTGGAAACTCGGCGATTCCTACTGGAGTACTTTAAGGGACTTCTGCTGGAATTCCTACGTGGATTCCTTCCAAAATTCTTTCATAAATTGTTTCGGTAACTTCTCCTGGAATTCCTTCGGAGATTTGTCTTGAAATTCCTCCGAGGATTCCTTCGGGAATTCTTTCTGGAATTTGTTTAGGATGCCTCCTGGAAGTCCTTCTGGAATTCTTCAGGAATTCAGGAATTTCCTCTGGACCTCCTTCGGAAAGTTCTTCTGGAGTTCCTTCGGGGATTCCTCGTGGAATCTCTTCTGGAATTTCTTTGAAATTCCGATCTAGGATTTCTCCAGAAATTTTGGCAGGGATCTCTATTGGAGTTTCTCCTGCTCGAGCACTTTCAAAGATCCTTCGGAGATTTCTACTGGAATTCTTTCGGGGACCTTGTTATCAATTTGATTTGATAGCATCTGAAACTTCTAAAAAAACGAAACAAAAACTTTATCAAAATCGATACATTATTGCCCTTCAATGACAATGGATTAATGTGGCATGCACTGCATTAAGGATACAGATAATGTTACAATAGGTCTAATCTTGGTCTTGAATAAGCTCATACTACAAATTCTAGAGCGTACTGACAATTTTTGTGCTTTGTTAGTGTTGACTTCATGGTCAAATTTTGGTCACGCAGATGACGCCACCGCCGGCCAAACTGACCTTCACGCCACCCTCAAGCGAATTATAATCGGTGTGCAGGTCTACAACGTACATATATTGGCCGCTTTATCGTCTCTTGGATGGTACTGCATCTTGGTCTCCTCGCTTCCAGAACCAGGGCGTTCCTGAGCCCAGGTGAGGCTTTCGTTCCCAATACGTAGGCACTGAATGATATCACTACCAGCTCAGTGCCTCTTCCAGTAACAATGACAGCTGAATAACAGTTCATTCAGCAAAAATTTTCGAAATAAATGTTTGGCTTATTCATCTATTGTACAGCAATAATGTTTGTTGGGTTTTATTCAATCAATGTACAAATTCATAGATTGCAACGTAAGATAGGATACAACACATATAGTTCTTTCAACTTCAACTTTATGCTTTCTTTATTTTTTCTCACCAGTTAAGTACCTACTTAGCTCAACTGAACTGTGTGATGCACCTCAGAGTTGTACCTATACTCCAACAAGTTAAGGGTGGTTTCATATGCGTTTCAAGGCATTTGTGGGGGTTCCTGGAGGTTGTGAGAGGCTTCAGGGAGCCTTTTTTCTATCAAGTTACCCAGGAGGTATCAAAGGTGTTTCTAGACATTACAATACAAAGGAATTTTAAATGGTCGGGGTTCTGCTAAACCGAACCAAAGACCTTTTTTTTTAAATTGAGTTTTCTTAACCATTGGGTGAAGAATTTTTTTTAAATTTTTTTTATGTGTATTGTTACATTAGTGTTTGTTTCTTGCTAAGCATTGACAATTTAAGGACTGTTCATTTTATAAAGAGGACACCTTATTTGTGTGATATCTTTTTTATTTTTCAACAAAATCATTATCGTTTTTTTTTGCATAAATTTCCATAGCTATTCCACAGTGTAGGAAAAATATAACATTATACAAATTGTCCTTAGTTATGGAACTGAAGCGGTTTTCTTTAAAACTCAATAAAACCCCATTTCTCAAAATTCTACACAACTTTCCATATACCTAACTTTAAAATTTTCATGAACTTTCCAATGTGTTGGGATCTAATACTATTCTTCTAAAGGTAGAGTGTAATAGTTGGTCAGTAATAATGCACCAAGAATTATACAGCTTGATATAGGGAGTTGCCTTGTTATCAATGAAATTGATAAAAAATACTTATTTAAGTCCAGTGATGCAATAACACTACGGAATCAGTTCAAAATTTATCCAGTATAGAAGAGAATCGCATTCTAAATGATACCGAAGAAAAGTATGCTTTAAAGTACATTCTTCATCATAAATTCAATACTTAATGATGGCCATAACGAAAAATTGCATACTTTTTGCTCCATAAATGCAAGTTTTTGATTCTAGAGAAGATTATTATTATTTATTTTCAGCAAGGTCTGACCCTATGTGATTATATACCTTATTTGAAAATAACTACATGTTAGTTTTTATTTTCGACATCATTGTTAAGTTGTATTTGCAATAGAGTACATCGTTATTTAGAAGAACCTTCAAAGAACGAAGTGGTTTTATCTCCGGTAACTGCCATGAAGCACAGTAACCAAGCCAACAATGCTACCAAGAAGCGGTTTTCTGCATTTGAAATTGCATTATTAGTACTTTCGACTAGATCCATTGAAAACATTCAAAATTTAATATTTTTATACATTTTTGTTTAACAATTAAATTTTATTCTGAAAATCGAGTCCAACTTGTAACTTTAATATCTCAACAACCATTATTCCGATTAGGTTTATATTTTGCCAGAATATGTATCACTCAAGCTGCTGCAGCATGGCAAACACTTTTATGCAATTAAAAACGATACACCGATGTTTTACAGAAATTTTGTGTTTATCTTTAGTTTTTGGAAATTGAAAAATTGAGCTCTCGAAACGCTTTGCCACATTTCTATGAAGTTCAATAATTTTAACCCAATTTATTTATGGTTATTATCTGCTAATATAATGTAGTGAACAACTAACCAAGGCGGCTCAAATTTGAACTACGAGTTTTCTTTTTATAGCCTTGCAAAGTTGTCCTCTTTATAAAATGAACAGTCCTTAGTGATAATAATAGCGAACTCTAGCTTTTATTCATCTAATAAGCACTGCACCGTCCATCCGGCATCGGGAACCCCTGATGAGTACACCAGCCAGCTGCGTGCAGAAATTGGCGAACACAACAATACCACTTCGAACAGAGCAAACGAGCCCTCGTCATCGTCGCGTCTGTTAGCCTTCGGCCCTTCGGCCCTTCGGCAGTCCGTCCAGCCGGTAAACCGTCCGAGGAGAATCTCTCCACAGAACAAGAGAACATTCGGGCTTCGCTTGGTGAGTAAATGTCGCCGATCGTACGAAGCATGAGACAGTCGCACCGGCGATAGATCGAACGATCGCAGGGCGAATCAGTCTTTTCGGGCTCACCGAAGATAGCGGCGGTGAAAATTCAACCGTGAGTTAACGGTTCGGCGTTCGACTAACCGATCCGTGGTGCAATGTCCGGGAGTGAGGAACAATTCCTAGCGCGCGGTGTCCCCTTCGAATTGGAACGAGCAAAGAACAAGCCCTCGATAGAGGAATTGGTCGGGAAGAACCAACGGCCACCACAGCGAATGAAGAGCAGCAGCACGAGCACCCAAGCTAGCACCTTGAGGGAAAGAATGCGATCGGTATGGAACGGGACGCAGCTAGCGACAGAGCGGCTAGGGAGTTTTACCATCGCCCGAGTGGTATGGCGGTGCAGTAGCACGGGCCCGTGAGTGCATTAAGGTGAAACGGGACGCCGTGTTATTTTTCCTATCTTGCCTCTCTTTCTAACAATTTGCCTCGCGATTTTGAAGATGGTAATCTCGAGTTCTATTGCACTGAAGATGCTGAAAAACAATCAGCATATGCACTCCAAGTGAGCATACACAGTGATAGGTTTTTGTTGCAAAATATGAAGTAGAATCTGAGATTACCATCTTAGTAGCCACAGATCAATGGCGGATATTTCCCCGACCGTCCCGTCCGCCCTTAAGAGAAGAATACCCATTAGGCACCCTACACACTACTCAAACGGTTTGACCAACATTGACTCCGCCCCCAGGTTTGTGGTTGAGTTGGTGCTGTGTTTGACCGTGTGTGATGCTGCTTGACGAACCGATTTGGCAGTTCGTCAAACCGATTTGACGGTTGACGGTTTGGTCGGCAAAAATCAAACCAGTTTGATTTTACTCAAACCAACGGTGGGCGGAGCCAATGTTTGACGAACCAATCGTACCGTGCGTAGTGTTGTTGCACAAACACAGTGTAGGCTGACCATCCGTCCCGTATTAAACGGGACAACTTTATTTCCAAATGCTCGCCACTGGTACATTGCTTATGTTTTTGATTGATTTCTTCGTTCTTTCCAGTTGAAATAGCATTATTAACAACATGCAATTCTGTTTTTGGACATTGATTTCCTTTCTGTTGGGTTTCCAAAATGTGTCCCGTATTTAAACGGGACAAATCTGGTCAGCCTAACACAGTGCGATTTCAAATGGTGGATGATGTTGGTGCAACACGATTTGGCAGTTCGTCATACGGTTGCAGAAACATTCGCTGGTTCGACCAACCAGGAGGCGGTGGCAATGTTGGTCAAACGGTTTGAGTAGTGTGTAGGGTGCCTTATGTGAGTCAGGACAGGTAGGAGTAGGAAAGTGGTAGGAGGATTTGGGAAAGAGGAGTAATGTGACCGAGGAGTTTTTTTAAATATATGTATAAAACGAATATGGTGTACATTTTATATAAGAGGGAAATCACCCCTTTAGATCACGTTGCAACAGTATTTTAACTTAAATGCTAATTCTACACTAAAAGGGTGAAGAAAATGATGATCTTCCTTCCATGTAAAAACCCAGTAATTCTGACAGCTCTTCGTGGAGTAAATTCAAAATTTCTGTTTGGCAGAACATACAAAACATTATTTTGCATCCAACCAGAATGAACAGTTAACCATTCGATAGAATCAGCGACACATTTTAGTTTTGGTCCAGGTGATGAACATTTCAAGTTCTCCTCATCGCTGTCAGATTTCTAACTTCTAACCGACTCATAGGAACAATCTGTGAGAGAAATGCATATGTTATTAGAAATATGGGTGTTTCAATGGCGCTGATCGCCATTTTTTTTTCTTCAAATCACATTCAGCCAGACCGAACCAAGTCCACAGCATTTTAGAATCAATTTATTCTCAACAATACAAAAACCAAATGATTTTTAATACCAGCGTTATGTCGATATACCTCATACTGTTAATTTAACACAAGAACCGTCATTGAACAATAAGCCTAATTAGAATGATAAAGCTTTAAAAAAAATAAACACTTGGTTCGCTTTGGCTAATCGCAAAATGGCGTTTTCGCGAAAACCATCCTTGAGAAGAATGTTTAGAACTTGATTCAGACTTAACGACTGACCTTCAGTAAGGTAATACGATCTAGAGGTAACGCGCTTGGTTATTACTCAGATGATCCAAGTTCGAATCTCTTTCATATTATTGAAAACTTGTCTGTACTTAGTGCACTTGGCAGAGCATTTTCATGGTTTTCTTCGACCAGCATAAATTTAAAGTACACAAATTGCTCTACATTCACATCTCAGGACTTCAGGGCATGCAAGGACATCGTTTGACATAATCACTCTTGCTCTGTGCCTCCACATGCGCCGCTTATGAAGAAAAAGCATGGGTGGGAAGGGCTGAGCTGGGAGGGCTTCCGCCGTTCATATTTCAAACTATTTTGAGACCTTCGTGCTACCATACTATACGCATCCTCTTTGATTCATGTAAAGGATTGTGAGTGATATCGATTTCAACTTGATAGACGATGAAAAATTGAGATTTTTTGACTATCCAACTAATTTTATCTGAAACAAAAAACACATTCAGCCAAACTGAACTATAAACCATTTTCTAATGTTTTTGATAAGCTAGAGCGAACTGAGTGCAAAGTACCTAGAAAGAAAATGTAATTATATCAGTGATTCCAAATAATTTACATGTATTCTTCATTTCTGATGGTTAATGAAGGCTTGTAAGTTACATGTGTGCGGAAAAGTTTCAAATAATCTCCGCTGTTGTTTATTTGTGAGTTGTTGAACTTTAAGCTTAATTATCTCGGAATTATCTTTTTGGCGCTTAGTTCGGTTTAGCAGAACCCCGGCCAAATAGTCTGAACACCATTATCTCTCCTCTAAATACACCTCATAATTTCCTTAACTGAACTAACTAACTGGTTCGTTCCTGTAAACCAACTAGTTCCAACTATATCCTTCATCTTAAATTAACGAAGAAGACACTTCTCAGTGTGATCCTGCAAGCTTTCCCAGAAATCATCCATCATTAACATTTTCATCTTTGTAAATAGTTGCACATTGGTATGAATATTTGACTTCATCAATGTCAATTACCGCTCGATCACACTACTTAGCGCTGCCTACAAGATACTCTCTCAAATTGGATGCCGCCGTCCATCACCAATTGCAAGAGAGTTCGTTGGGCAATATCAGGCTGGATTCATGGGTGAACGCGCTACAACGGACCAGATGTTTGCCATTCGCCAACATCACTTGTTCATCGATTTCAAATCGGCGTATGATACAATCGATCGAGAACAGCTATGGCAGATTATGCACGAATACGGATTGCCGGATAAACTGATACGATTGATCAAGGTGACGATGGATCGAGTGATGTACGTAGTTCGAGTACTCTCGAGTCCCTTCGAATCTCGCAGAGGGTTACGGCAAGGTGATGGTCTTTCGTGCTTGCTGTTCAATATTGCTTTAGAGGGTGTATTAAGGAGAGTGGGGTTGAACACGAGTGGAACGATGCTCACGAAGACCGTTCAGCTCCTTAGTTTCGCTGATGATATTGATATTATAGCTCGTAAATTTGAGACGATGGCGGAAACATACATCCGACTAAAGAATGGAACCAGGCGAATCGGATTGGTCATTAATGTGTCGAAGACAAAGTATATGATGGCAAAGGGCTCCATGGAATAATTACCGCGCCCGCCACCCCGCATCACTATTAACGATGATGAAATCGAGGCGGTTAATGAATGCGTGTACTTGGGTTCACTGGTGACTGCCGGCAACGACAACAGCAGAGACATTCAGAGACGCATTGTGGCAGGAAATGAAGTTTACTTTGGACTCCGCAGAACTCTACGATCAAACAAAGTTCACCGTCACAGGAAGTTAACTATATCTACAAAACGCTGATCACACCGGTGCGGTAGTCCTCTATGGGCATAAAGCATGGACCCTACGTGCAGAGGACTAACGCGTTTTAGGAGTTTTCGAACGGAAGGTGTTGCGTACCATCTATGGCGAAGTGCAGACGGAAGACGGGACTTGGAGAAGGTACGAGAAGACGTGGTGCGCAGCGATCTAGATGGACCGATCAAGTGAATGACGATTTGCGGACCCTTGGCAGAGTGCGGAACTGGAAACACGCAGCCATAGGCTGAATGGAATGAAGACGACTACTATATACAGCAGAGCGATACTCAGGCGTCAGTCTGACTTGTAAGGTAAGTATCCTGTCTTACGAACCTCCTGTGAATTTGTGGCTGCTGTTACAGCATATCCAGAAAATCACAGTAAATCATTCATAGCACGATTCTTCTTCATCAATCTAGCGAAAAGGTGTTCGCACCCGAGCCCAAACATCTCTAACCATCCGATGTGTCTCATTATTTCATTACGCAAGGCAAACGTGAAAAGCACAAGCAGAATACGCCTGAACATTCGCGCAATTCCATTCCAGTGGCGGTACCAGTACCGGCGCACCCACCGGTAAACGATATTAAGCAGCGTCGTTAAATAAATAAATTAAATTACTTCCTTTTGCTAACGACCATCGATCCTCCGCGCTGCTGCTGGTCCATGTGTTCGTCTGCCTGCTAACTGTCGGCCTCGTCGTATATTGCATTACACACATGATGGCTGCGACGACGACGACGACGCGACGCGACGCGACGTCGAAAACGGGGCGCTTTTACCTTTTGTGCTCCTGTGAGCTGAATTTGGAATCGTCCTGGGTGCCTGTATGTTACATGTTGGGTAGGCAGGCAACTCCGATTTCAGGTGGGACGCGTATTTGCCAAACCGTAAAATATGCGGAAACATTGATGTTGGCTCATTCCATGTTTTTCCGGTACCGGTGCGGCGCTGCAGAGATATGTTACTTCATGCGTGATGGATGAAAGGCGTTCTTGTACCTTCGGCAAATGGAAAGTGAAATGACATGAGATATTATACAATGAATGTTTAGCGTGTGTTCCAGAGATGTTTTACATTCATTGTGAATTTTGTCATGTGACTGCTAATGGATGGAGGTATTTTATTCTTGGGGATATTAGGTGAATTGCTAAACCATTCGAGTCTTCCTTATTAGCTACAATACAAATTCTAGGTTTGGCATCCGATATGGTAATAGTTATTTATGTAACGAGTTGCGAAATGATGATTTTTACAGCACGAGTTGTACATTTATTCAACGAGGCTTGCCGACGAAGACAGGAAAAATCCCTTGCGGATCTAACTAAATGTACAAACTCGGTCATAGAGGCGGTAAAAAAAACAGAAGGTGAATGACCGTCGTGCACAGTTTGCTGCTGCAGCAGGGCCACCTCGTGCTCCTCCTGTTGAATCTCCTACCGCCTGCTTACTGCTGGGTACACCAGTCCCTCGTAGTGGCGATCTTGCCAGTCCTCCTCGCGCGAACAGGTTCAACGCCGTTCTCTCTGCATCTCCGTTCTCGATCACATGATTTATGTATTTAGTAGTCATTTCTGTTAGATTCACATTAGAACCGCTATTCCTTACTGCCAATAAAGTAGTCGCCAATGATCCTGGTGGTTATATATGCAAGCAGGGAGGCCACTCTATCCAAGCAGCACACAAGTCATGAAGGAGTGCTGACAGCGCAGGTTTTTGGTTGTACACGAGTCACTTTCAAGTTATGTTTCCTTTGAGTTAGAATAACTTGAAAATTACTCGTCTACAACCAAAAAAGTGCGCTGTCGACAATTCTTTGTGACATGAGTGCTGCTTGGGTAGAGAGATGATGCTACCCAGCCAACACACGATCACATATGATGTTGAATAGGATGCTAAAGTGGAGGCGATATGCGTACTCTTTACACGCGGTTGGAATGGAAGCATGTACGCATATGGCCTCCACTTTAGCATCCTTTTCTACATCATATACGACTTCGTGTTGGTAACATACTGTTTTTGTATGAAGAATAATGATTTTCACAAAAGTGAGACGATTTTGGAAGAAATTGCCCAAATTTAGGCGGGACATTTTGTAATACATTAAACGCCTGAGAGTAGGCAATTTCTTTCAAAAGAGTCTTACTTTCGTGAAAATCATTATTCTTCATACAAAACAGTATGTTACTATCAAGTTTTACTTATAGTTAAATTCAATATGCTATGCTTAAAGCCTTGCTTGGGGCAGTAAAACCTACTCCTTGCGTGCCTTAAAATCTAGAAATTAGACTGAAATTTGTAAATGTTTTGGATGTCTTGGAAAAGTTCTATGTCATTTATATACTTCTTAAACCTCTGGCCTGCATGGAAATAACCACTTTTCAGATGAAGTCATTTGAATTCCAACTAACGGAGCCTTGCTACAAGGAAGGCTATGCAATTTATACTCCGCCCGATCCAGGTATCAGGTATCAGAAGGCCGGCTCCAGAGACACGTTATCCTCCATTTGGGACATTTGTGCCATCACCAAAATAATTGTCAATTTCATCATCTACCTGAGGGAAAAGGAAGGAAATAAGGATAAGGACAGGTAAGGAAATAGACAAATTACCCTGGAAGAGGATACTAATGCATAAGCGTACCACAATGGGTTCAAACAGCGCCCTGAAAAGGGCACTGTAATGAAGCATAAAGCGAAAGAGAGCCTATATCTCTACAGTGTCTA
Source organism: Aedes albopictus (assembly GCF_035046485.1). Lineage (NCBI taxonomy): Eukaryota > Metazoa > Arthropoda > Insecta > Diptera > Culicidae > Aedes > Aedes albopictus. Next base: position 418,267,449 of record NC_085138.1, on the reverse strand, counting down.
CCAAGTGAATAAAACTGATGCAGCCTTAGCTCACGAGAATAAACACCAGCACCTGCTCGACTCTCGAGAACGGAGCCATCAGTGTAACATACGATGCCGTCTGAAATACTTCTTTCCAGATATCTACTCTTCCCGGGAAGGGAATTTCGTGGAAAATGTCCTATACGGAAAATTACAAGCAATTGTAAGATCACTTGGAGCAAGGACAATTTTGTCCCAATTCACCAAAAGTGGAAACAACGAGGTGTGTGTTGATTCACAGGAGTTTCCTCTAGTAGACCGAGTACCCGTAGACAGTAAGTGCAAGAAAGTGCTTCTTGTTTGAGATGAATGTTTAGTGGAGCAACGTCCAAGAGAACTTCGAGCGCTGCCTTGGAAGTTGAAGAGAACGCTCCAGACATCGCCATTAAGCACATCCTTTGGAGATGGCCTAACTTTGATTGGACCGTTCTCATTTCGCCCTTTTGCCACCACACAAGACATCCATAGGCCAATATTGCCCGAACAACAGTTGTGTAAATCCATTTGATTACTTGGGTTTTAGACCCCAAGTTGTACCAAAAGTACGCCGGCATTGCCTGAAGGCCATACAAGCTTTCTTGATTCTGAACTCAATGTGAGGTGTCCAGGAAAGCTTGGAATCAAGAATGACTCCAACGTACTTTACCTGATGATGTTTAACCTGGGCTTGTTAGGGGAATATCTGTAAATAAAAGAAAATCGGGTTAAGTACGGTTCCTTTGAATTCCACTAAGAATTTGCATCCTTTGACAGATACGTATTTCGACCTCAACTGTAAGGTCGTCTTCAGTGTCTTGTACTTGACTCGACTCGGAGTCGAGTCACGTACAAGACACTGAAGACGACCTTACAGTTGAGGTCGAAATACGTATCTGTCAAAGGATGCAAATTCTTAGTGGAATTCAAAGGAACCGTACTTAACCCGATTTTCTTTTATTTATGTACTTTACCTGTTCAGTCACATCGATTTCAGAATCAAAGAGACGCAAAGGTCGAACACCATTACGGTTTCGCCTTTCCGTAAAAAGAACAATAGATGTTTTCGCGGATTAACCGAAAGGCCATATTGGCGACACCAACCCTCAACTACCTGAAGGGCGCTTTGCATCAGGTCAAAAAGGGTGTGATACACATGCCAACTAATAATGCTAGTTAGTCGTCGGCAAAACCATAAGTAGGAAAACCGCTATTATTGAGTTGCCTCAATAGCGTATCTGCTACGAGATTCCACAAAAGGCGGTGATAAGACTCCCCCTTGGGGGCATCCACAAACACTCAATTTCCTAATCCCTGCTAGACGCAATGTCGAGAAGAGATACCGGTTTTTGAGCATTTGATAAATCCAATTGGAAATCATTGGAGATATACCATGACTCCGTGCGGCTTCCAATATGGCATCGAAAGGCACATTGTCAAAGGCACCCTCGATATCTAAGAAAACACCCAAACAAGATTGCTTTTGAGCGAATGTTTTCTCGATATCGTAAACAACCTTGTGTAAAAGAGTCACAGTGGACTTACCAGATTGGTGGGCATGTTGGTTCACATGAAGAGGCGCGTTGGCATCACGTATCACATCACGGATGTGATGATCCACAATGCGTTCTAAGCATTTCAGAAGAAAAGAGGTCAAACTGATAGGTCTGAAACTCTTTGCTTCTTCATATGACGCACGACTTACTTTCGAAATAAACTTCACAGTAATATCCCGCCAGGATTTGGGAATGTACACTGTAGCAAAACTGCAAACAAGTATTTTTTTTTCAAAACATGTTTGAAATGATCAAATCCCTTCTGAAGCAAAATGGGATAAATCCCATCTGCCCCAGGAGATTTGAAAGGAGCAAAGCTATCAAGACGTCCACCGGAATAAAACTGTCCTCGTGGCACAAATTTTTGAGGCTTCCAGCATTATTGAAACTACAACTAGTAATGAAGTGAACCTCGAAATTTCATTAAAAATATTGATGTTTGCGTCTTTGGCAGCGGTTTGAAATTTTGTTTTAAGCCCCGTAGCCTACGGGTTAAAATCTATTTTTGGGCGAAATTTTTAGAATTCGACGAAAAAAACGAAATTCAAAATCATAAAAATCGTCAAGTTGAATTCCGTGGAACTCTGCAGAATTTTGTTTCGAGGTGTAATTTGCGAAATCATTCGGTATACCACATACTACTAGGTAAGTAATAATATTGGCCCAAGTAAGCATAAGGTAGGATTTGTGAGGTCCAAGTGCTATGTAGACTACCCGCTCTAGGCTGTCGACTAAACAGAGGAGTTGTTACGCCAGACAAAAAGGGAAAAAAGAGATCAAGAAGCACATTTATTAATTTGTTGCTAAATACCAATGGTTTTTATTAATATTGCTTAGCCTTTATGGAAAGGTTCCGACACGAAAATGATTGAGACTAAGACGCAGCATTTCTGCCAAACTCAATTCAGCAACTCGTTCTGCGAAAAATATAAATCCGTTCCGAAGCGGCTGCCAGACCCACTTACAACCCATCCGTCTACCTTATCCGAAATTCAATCAATCACGCATCCTGCGAAGCAATGACCGAATGCGACGAACTTTTCCCACCGAGTTGCTTGCTGCCACCTACTAACTCGCAGACGAAACCCATCATCGCAAGGTGAACGAACGAACGAATCCCAAAACGACTGCCATCTCCCTTCCTCTGTTCCGCTTGTCATCTTCCCCCCTGTAGCGTGGTGCCATCGTCATCGTCGTCTGCTCTGAAAAGGGGAGCCACCATCCCCAAAATAGGGTTAGGAGGGTTTTCGGGAGTAAATTAAATTTATGACAACACTTTCGAGATCGAATCCCTCGCTTAGTTTCCCTTCTTGCAGCGTTCTTCGCGTACCTACATCGGCAAGAGTCATGAAGTCACCTCTAAAAGAGAGGGCATCGCATCCAGACCAGACCACGCTGGGCGTCCGTCCGTTCGTTGACGGTATCGGCGAAAAAGCATAGGTGGGTATCGGTACCACCTACCAAACGGCATCCACTGATGCTGGGTGATTACAAATGGGGTCTAGCTGACTGCAGCCATGCAGGGGAGAATGTGGTAGCATGCCTCTTCTGAAGAAAAGGTGATGTAGGATGTATTTAAGCAGGTCGTCATACACCTATGTGCCCTTAGAAGGCACATCACTGTTCTGCAATTAGAGTTCTTAGAGCCACGTGCCACCTATTACTCCATACTTTCCATGTATGCATGGAGTATACGGACATGAAGCATACACCCCTAGCAAGCACATTGACCGGGTTCGGCGGTGATCCAGGTTCTTGCCCGTCTGTCGCGCTCCGATTGCCATTGAACGCTCCCTAACGCTGCTGCTATGGTGCTGCTGTTCCCTTTTGCTTTCGAGAGGTGAAAATTTAATACCATTCAAGGACGAATAGGACGACGATGACGATTGCAGCAGGCAGCAGGCAGCCAGCATGCTGAGTGGGTTAGTAACTTAGCGACGAATGAATGGCATAGTCGGATCGGAACAGGAAGAGAGCGCTGTCGTCGGTAGCTTAGGGTGCAGGTGAGAGTGCAATGATCGGAAAGGGTGCTATGCGACAGGATAATCGTTGCAGGACCCTTTTTTAACGGGATTAAATTGTCGATTGCTGAAGCTGGTGGGATTGCATTTTATTTCAATCGCTTAATATAATATTCAACTTCTGTTCAAGTCACATGTACAAACAAATCTTTTATGCGCAATGTTGTGTAAAATAGCAGAGACACCTTCCTATAATGTGCCATCTATAGCTTCCATTGGAGTGAGAAAAACCACTATGTGGAAGAAGCAGAATACGAAGCAATTGAACTGCTGTGCCGTTCACAAGAAACACGGAAGTTCTATCAAAAACTCCGCGCATCCCGTAAAGGCTGCATGCTGCGGGATCATCTTAACGGACAGGCGTGAGGTGACCGAAAGGTGGAAGCAGCACTTCAACGAACACCTGAATGGTGTGAGGCGTGCAGACATGGAGGACTAAGGCAGCGGAGGAAATTACTATGACAGTGCAGCAAGTACAACAAAAAGTATACGCAACACCCCGCCATGTCGATCAAGCAGGTCTCCAGGTAGTTTCCCCGCCTTTGGAAATAGTACCAATCCCACTTCAGCACTTCTGGGAAGACTTCCTCGTCCAGGCATTTCTGCACAGCACAACTGAACATCCCGGGAGCCTCCGCACTAACTATTTTTATGGCCAGGTTCGGAACATAGTCTGAACCTGACTCCTTATCTACGCTAGAGGATTTTGCAATCCTCGCAAGCTCCACAGAGTGGTGACCATCTCTCATCGCCAGCCGCAGTCTCCAGCGATTCTACGTATGGAGGACAAGAGCTCGGATTACGACGCGTGCTGAGCCCCTCAATGATCCTATCCAGCATCACCGGTCGCCCCATGGGTTCGTATTGACACTCTGACAGCGACCCTCATAGCAGGACTTGGCCTGCTTGGCCGTATCTAGGTCTTGACAACAACTTTGGTATCCGTATTCGCTACCCATCGTATATCTAACCTAGCCCGTAGGTGCAGGCATTGAAGTCACCCGCTATTACTACCGGCCTTCGCCCTGTCAGCACGGTCGTCATCCAGTTCAGCATATTCCTGACCGCTCGATCGACCATCATGGAAGTGCATAGGTGCTACAGAAGAAGACCCTGATTACCTTGGCGACCACGGAGCCCTCGTAAGTAGTACACATCAACTCCTAGACGGGGTAATTAGCTATCGTCCATAAAGCCACCATTTTTTCCGGACTCATTCGCACCCCAGTTGCCGTTTGCGCCTGGTATTCGGTATGGGTCCACTATGATGGCGTCACAATTGGTGAGCAAAATACGTCACAGTGGCTCAGGTTCAGTTGCGTTACCGGCTCTCCCATGTGCAGCATAGTTGTCCCATGTTCTATGGGAATTCCTATTAACATGGGACAATTATGCTGCACACAGCAGTATAACTTGTCAGCGTAGGCTATTATGAAAGCCGGAAAACTTTGGACTCCCGTTGGGTGCTTACCGTTCTGCCTGGGCCTTTGAAGTCCCATGACTTATGTCTTGGTTCCAGACACCTGAAGTAAGCCTCCAGTGGCTCGTGTATGGTCAGTTGCTATACTGGCCAGCCCACCTTGACCTTCCCTACTTTCACGGACTTTTCAGAGTCCGCCACAGTTAGCTGCGACTTTTCAGAGTAGCTGTACCTGTGTCCCTGTCGGCACGTTCCGTAGCCGAACGACTGCGGTGACCACCTGCACCTCCTCGCACTGTTGCCGCAGTGTCGTGATGAGCTCTTCCGCTGCTTCGTCGACCTCGTCTAGGTTCTTCACCTTCAGAGTCACCTCTTGTGTGATACCCCTTACCTTCGCCAAGGACCTCTTTCGCCAAACTTTTGTAGGCGTCACCCTTGCGTTGCTTATCGCGCTTCAGCTCCAAGATCATCTCGCCCGTACGAGTACGTTTGATACTGCGCACGTCGGCTTCCAGATACACAAGCTAGGCGTCGCTCCTCATCGCCTTCAATACTTCCGAGTACTGAGACTGTTCGGTCTTGTCTTGATGACGAGTGCGTCGCCCTTCTTGCGCTTGGTACCTACTCTTACGCCTTGGTTTGACGTTCCTGATTTCCTCGACCTGCGGCTTTGTCTTCTTCTTCTTCCGCTCGACCATCGTCCAAGGGGGTCCGTCCCCAGCCTTTTCAGGCCCACCCTTCCCAGCTTTCCGGGACGCCTGGCTGGGGGTCCAACTTGCCTGCATTACTGCCGACCTTTTGGGTTAGTATCCGTCTGGCCATGCGGGCGCCGCCAGACAGCTCTTCACCTGACGGCTGCCTCACCTGCTTCTGGGAGTGCTTAACACAAGCAGTCGCATCCGCCATAACTTTTTTTTAAATAACTGCGAAAGCGAAGGCTTCCGTCTGGGTAGACTTCGTGGCCTTTGCTCTCGCCGGTTCTACCACTGCACAGTTTCACGTGATCCCGCTTGGCATCGTCCATCGACTTACGAAGTCGCAACAGAGCCGTTTTCAGGTCCTTACTAATGTTGGATTTCATGGACGCAAAGTCAATGATCTTGTCAAGCTGCTGCTTGATGGCCCTCAACAACCACGCTCCGTCCAGTATTTCCACTGGCTGGCTAGCCGTGGAATGAATCGGGCCTTCAACGCTGGCACTGTGTATGCACAGCTTCCTGCTCCTACCTCTTCACTTCTCCTTAACGGAGACCTAGCCATTTCCTCGAAGGAGTTAACCTCACCACCCATTTAAATTTTAATTTTTGAAACTCCTTTTTGGATTGCTCGAGTAGCACGGGACTTTTCCACACCTTCGATTACTCATTCCTAGACACGGGTTGCTTGACATCTCCAATTGGGGTTGGTAGTACATACTGTTCTTAACCGACAAGCCTTTGGACTATCATCCCTGCTGGCTGCCCCATTTCTGGTCCCGGTTTGGTTGCTATTACGCGTCCTAGTGGTCAGCTGTTACGGGGAGCGTTAGGGTCTACGATGAGTACAACATCGCTGACGTGGAAAGGTTGCACCTTAGTAAATCAATTGGTGCGCCGGGCGATCACGGGTACATAGTCCCTCAACCACCTTCTCGAGACTGCTTGAAACTGTTTCGGAGAACAGTTCAGAATCAAGAAAGCTTGTATGACCTTCGGGCAATGCCGGTGAACCTTTGGTACAATTTGGGGTCTTAAACCCAAGTATATCAAATGGATTTACACAACTGTTGTTCGTCCGATATTGGCCTATGTAGGGTAATTCATGTATTTTGGACAGGCTGAGGACAACGTTGGAAAAATCGTCCCCTAGCTTCCTTAGAAAACAGTTAAAATATTCAACTGTTTTCTAAGGAAGCAAAGTTACTAATACGCTTATAATATGATTGTACTTTGCGTTCCTGGTGACAAAAACCTTAACGAAAGCATTTTAAGCTGAAAAAAATCGCAATTTCCAATCGCCTGTTAGAATTGCATTTTGGACACCCTCAGGTATATATAATTTGGACAGGGCAATTATCTCAATGTTTAGCCATGAATACTGCTAAATCATGGAAGTAGCATACATGACCAAATATTTTCTTGCAATTAATCAAATTTCTTCGCTTAATAGGCATCTATTTTGATAACTTATTACAGTTTTCGTTAAAATCGAGGAAATATCGCCAGACTCACAGAAAACGCCTCCAAGTATGCAATCGCACAGCATCCCCATGTAGTTCGTCAGATGACCAAAATATATTTACAGTAGAAAATGTGTAATGTATTTTGGACACCACCTATTTTAGGCGATCTAGATGAATGTTAAGAGATTTGCTACCTAATGCTTCTTTATTGAACATTTTTGATTGCAATAAGGCTTTCAAATTCCTTACAATTATTAATTCAAGAATTTTGAGGTGAATATTGTATTTGACTGTGAAGTGTATGTCGTCTTGCATACCTGTGCATTTGAGGGGTTTCAGTGAAACAATTTACATTTTCGATAAATTTAAAGTAAATTCTTAATTGTTAAGCGTATTTTCAACGTAAGTCATCAGAATAGGGTCTGTTTGATCCAATAATCGATATTGAGAAGTATCCACTTTTATAAGCTCTCCGGAACAAGACATACATCGCCGTGCATGTCCAAATTACATACATGTCCAAATTATATTTTTTACCCTACTTTGAGTAGTATTCATATCACCGAAAACAGCCAATTAAAATTAATTATGACAAAGTAATGCGGTGATTAAACCTAGTAAATATAAATTTGATGATGCTCAATCTAAAGAAGTGTCAAATTCTCACAACTGGTGTATTTTGTATGCTGAAAATAAAATATAGTTTAGTAAGTTACAAAACGATCCACAGTAAACGCCTAAATTATATTCCATAAGCCTTCCATGAATAAATGAAAGTGTTTTGTGAGTCATCTCATATACAAGGTGTGGAGGCGATTTTTTTTAAACAGTTTTTCACCGAGTTTCATTACACATCGAAAAACGGTGATATTATTAGGTAGTGTACCGTCGTAACTAACTCGGACGATTCGGACTATTGACAAGTAATAACACGCGTCTACTCTGTCGATCGTCTGCAATACAACTGATTCTTTTCTTTATTTCCGCTTTGGCCAAATACAACATACAAGGTAGGTAGACAGGAACAGAAAAGGTATGACGCACATGATAGGTGAGCACAACTATAAAGGTATAGGGAGTGAATTCACAAGGTTTATATAATCGCGTAGGATACTACAGGTAGTATCAGTCACAATTGGCATAGCGGGTGAGACGTCTACACCTTGATGTTCCTGTTAGGGAAGGGTCTGCACATGGCTTCTAGTTAATCATTAGTCCTGTTCAACGACGTAGGTTGAACTTGCTCGAAGTTGCTGCATCCCGCTCTTACCCGTTTTATGACAAATGGGTAAGAGCAGGATGCAGCAACTTCGAGCAAGTTCAACCTGCGTCGTTGAACAGGACTATTGCCTGAAATGACCTGAATGGAGGCCATAAAAATGGGACCGGTGAGATCTCATTATGATACTCTATTACGCCAGAGCACTACAAATGTTAATTAAATTTGGTACAGTATTAATTACAAGTTAACCCTCAAAGCCCCAGGACAAACTTCTTTTTTTGAATCGTCTGATACTCAGGATCTGTAAAATATAAAAATAAACGGTTTTCACTATGATCGATGGGAAGAGTTGTACTTCATGTAAGAGTAGTTGTCAAACCGGAAGTCCATGTTTGAAACTGTTTTTGCACCGGAAATAAGTGTTCCCTGGTGCAATACCTTGGCGAGTCGTCTATGAATCTGGTATTTTATAATAATTTGACATCTTTAACAACTTGAAATGGTAGGCCAACGCAAGAACACAATGCTGAGGCTGCTTTCTAGCATGAGTTGCATCCTAAACTTGGTCCCAGGAGTGTTGTTCCGGTACGACTCCCTAAGACCCAATTTCGTGATCATAATCATTTTGCACCTGAAAAGATGATTTTAGAAGTTCGGTGTCTATGAAGAATTTGTTTCGTATGTTTTAGGCCTTCTTTTTAAAGGATCACTCTTGTGATTAATCCACCTAAAATTCAAACACGGGTCATACTTTTAGCCATCGAATTATTACTAGATCATTGCATACTTTTAGGCGTTTATCGGTTTCTGACCCAATTTACAAAATTGATTCCAATTTGTAAAAGCATGCTTCGCTAAGAAATTTAATGCCAGATTTAGGATCCATTTTGATTGATCTACCGAGAATTAACAGCTAATTATTGAAAAAGTAGCCAAAAGGCAGCTGTAGAACATATTTCCAAACATAGCACCAGGGAACACTTATTTCCGGTGCAAAATCAGATTCAAGCATGGACTTCCGGTTTGACAACTACCCTTGCATGAAGTACAACTCTTCCCATCGATCATAGTGAAGAACACTTATTTTTATATTTTACAGATCCTGAGTATCAGCCGATTAAAAATAAAAAGTTTGACCTGGGGCTCTGAGGGTTAAAAGAGAACATGTGGCGTTACCGTTAGCGTAGTTACGGTATACTTCGTAGATTGGATACTGTTCTTCGCAATCCCAGGGCATATGGATTACCAGCAGCCTGACTGTAGTATGGTGATTGAAAATTCGTTTCCACTTACTCCGGTATGTTGCACGCACACCCTATCAAAAACAGCTCTATATCCTTCCAAGCTTTGGCAGCTGGCTTCTTTAAGAGCTTTTTTCAGTTCCGCTTTGGCAATGTCTAGTGTGTGATTGGGGTGCGAATGCTGGCTGTACTTGTACGTACCTGTTGTCCCCCTGACAACGAATCGGGCCAGGCATGTTGTTCTTTTTGCGCATTTGTACAAAACGCTCGTAGATGTTTTTTTTTGGTCGACATGAAATATACATCCATCCACAACGATTCCTCGTTTTGTGCCTCGCAGACCGACAAATGGTTGAAATGGTACGCTAGTCAGCGACTTCTGCGGATACGGTTACAAGTTAAAAAAGAACATGTAACACAAAAATAAATCTTGTAACCAGACGTTGTTCAACGTCAAAAAAGTCTCATGCAAACTCCAATCGGATAAATCCAATTAGAACTGATTCACCAATCAAACCCTTTCAAAATTTTGTTTTCCTCCTTAGAAGCCCATCATCACTCCTAGTGTAGCCATCCGCATCCGTGTGTAGCAGCTCGGTTGTTGCCCCGTTGGCAGCTTGTTGATTTTTGTTTTGCCGTGAGCTATCGACACCGTGGTGCTAGGTCTCTGTCACAACAATAAGGACACGCAAGCTGAGCTGGGCTCGACTGGAATGGGCACGTCACGTCGTTGCCCTCGTGTTTGAAACTCTCCGCCGCCGTAGGATGTTGCTCTTCGCGAGGGTGCACGAGGTTTTGCGGAACTCTCCCGTGAGAATGGTAAGGAATAAGAGTAAGAGGCAAACAAGTGTTTCTCTCTTACTCAGAGCGGGAGGTCCTTGCTGCTGGTAAGAGCATGGTGTGTGCTGTGGGATTTTGACAGATAATGACAACCGTCGTATCTGACAGGAATTTTATCCCAATTAGACTGATGACGTCAGTATGGCAGCAATAAGGAATAATGGGGCAATCGGGGAAATAAACTTGATTATCATATGCACCACAGCTGATATACTGATCAAGGAGATTGGTGGTGATCCTATCGGTGAAATTTGCGGATCATCAAGCGAAAGGATTTTTTTTATTTTTAATTATGAATTTCGCAGGTGAATTGAAGTTGGTTCGCATTAGTACGGTTGTTTGGCTACTCTCAACAGCTCGTACCATGATTGTCATTGCTAGGCAATCAAGATTTCGTACACAAAGCAATTGATGATGACCCAATGGTGAATGTACACAACATTTGTTTCTATTATTTTAATAGGAAGTTTGTTTCAATACCGCGACAATCAGACAACAACAGTGGAAACTCCACACAATCCGAATTTAGAACCCCAAGAATGTCGGGTTGACTCGAGACAGACTATTGAAGTATACAAATAAAATTAAGTCAACCTTTACAACAACGTGTACTGGCTAGTAGAACGCGTAGATGAATGTAGGAAACGCGAGAAAACTCTGGAAAAGCATGTCTTAAATGTCCATCAGAAGGAAGATGGTTCAAGTATGAACCAAGGAAAAAGTGAAGCCAACGTCAACAAGGATAGATATTGGTGAAAGAAAGAAGAATCATAGTTCGAAGATTCATCAAGGTTCAGGAAGTCATATGATCAGTGTGCTTTCAAGCGGGTATGATATGCAAAGTTGCAAGTTAAAGTAAGGTTTGAATTCTTTGTTTGATTCAATTTTATTTTTTAACGTTTATGTAGTTGCGGAAAAACCTGGATGACACCCAGCCTTGCTCCCAGTTGAACTCATCCGGAATGAATTTTGTGTCCATTGGAAATGCGTTGCAGTGGAGCACACACAGGATTTCGATTCTCAAGGCGCATTGGGATGTGTGGCCGAGGAAATGCTCGACACCCAGATGGAAACATCCGCTCCGTCACCACTAAATTTGTGTCTTAATGGCCCAAGCGCGGTATTCACTGAGAAGCTGAGTGAACCAGAGAATCTCTTAACATCACCCCTCCTGCAAATGGATCAAGACGATGATGCCGTGAATCATCCACTAGTTCTTTCAGGACAATCGGCATCGCCGGAGCTATCGGAATTACCACACCCGGAAAAGCCGGCTGAAGAAGTTCTTTTTTTTTCGGAATACGCCAAATGAATGATGTTCATCTTCCTCTTCCACAAGAGGCGATAGAAGAAATTAAAATTTGGACAGAAGAACAGATCCCCGTCGGCCCTGAGCTGCCTTCGGTGGATCGAACAACAACTTTGGCATTAACCAGTGTTGCGGCAAACCCGGCTCCAGATTGGAAAGCACTATACGAAAAAGCTGAAGACGACAAGCAAGAGCTGAACGAAAAACTTAAAAAGCTCCGAAAATAATTGGTAACCATAGAATCCGATAAAGCGGCCTCCGACGATCTTGCCCTGCGCTACTCGAAAAAAAAAACTGTTGGATCTCGAAGATAAGCAGAACATACCAACGGTAAGTACCAATATGAAGTCATACATAGATTACGTCGCTTGGATCTTAATCCGAGCCCGTCCTGGGGTATCGGCGATTGCGACCAGGAGGATGTCGTCAGCGTAGATGAAGAGGTATACGTTTTTAGGCAGCCGCGTATGTAGGCCGGACATGGCGATCAGGAAAAGGGTCACAGCGAGGACGGACCCTTGGGGTACACCGGTTTGCTCAGGTTTTTCTTCCGATGGTGAGTTTCCTACCCATACTCGGCGGAAGTAACGTTGGTCAAGGAAGTTCCTGATAAAGCCAAGGATATTCCCGGTGAAACCCCATTTCACCAGTTGCTGGAGGACTAGTGGGGTCCATGTTCTGTTAAAGGCTTTCGAGATGTCGAGGGAGACCACATCGGCGTGCCGTCCTGCCGTGTGGGCTTCTTTTAACAGGTGACCGAGCTGCGCAAAGTACGTATCCGTACCGTATCCAAGACGAAAAGCATGCTGGTGATGCCCGAAGCGGTTTTCAGCTTCTAGCTTCTCAGGAAGCCGTCGCTTTACCATTCTTTCAACGACCTTCCCAACACAGCTAGTGAGGGAAATCGGTCGGTATTTTGTCGGGTCCCGAGTGTTGATCTTGGCTTTCGGGATCGGGATGACTATGCTCTTCCTCCAGTCTTGGGGGAAGGAGTTCTCCCTGCACATTTTGTTGACGAGTTCGAGGAAAGAGGTTTTGGCCGACGCGGGGAGGTGTTTCAGCATTGGGTACCCGATGTCATCGGGCCCAGACGATTTTCCGTTGCTCTTCCCTAGAGCAAAGTCCAGTTCCCTGAACGAGAAAGGCTGGTTTAGCGGGTCGTTATTCAGGTCAACCGGTATCGGGAAGTTGCTGATTCCCGGGAGATCACGGATTCGGTGCTGGAAACTATCGGTGTACCGGTCGAAGGCGACGAGCTCGGCGAAATATTCGGCTAGCCCTTCAGCAACCGCTGGGGGGTCTGAGAGGGTGGTCTCGTTGACATCGATGCTGATAGGGGTGGTTTTCCTCTTTCCGCTGAGGGAGTTGATTTTCCCCCAGAGTTCCGCAGCAGATTGTGCAGGGTTAAGGGACTCCAAGAAGGCTTTCCATGAGTCGGCCTTTGCTTTCTCGAGGTTACGCTTGCACTCTAGGTGGAGGGACCGGTAGTTATCGAGCGCCTCCTGTTTCCCTGGATGATCCGGCGGTACCGTAAACCGGGGTCAAATTGATCACTCTGGTACTGCATTGTAATTCCATACTAGGAACTCTTAAGCGTCGTAATGATCTTAAACTTTTTACGTCATCTGATTCGTAGATGTCTAGAGATGAGTGTAGACTTTTGATTTTTTAGAAAAAAGTTAGTTTTGCCTTATTTTTTCAAGGAATTTGCAATGTATTTCCCATTTAGCTGAAATCATTGCTGCTAGGGTGACTGTACCAATTATGGCACTATCTAAGGAAAACTATTTGTACAAAAATAACAAGAAGACCAACGAATGCCACCAATATGTTAAAAGATAGTTTAGTGTCCATACTTTGCAGGAAAAATATAAAAACGGAGCCAAAACTACTTTTAGTATTTATTACAGCGTGTGCCAATGATAGGAACCCTGTTCCAGTTATGGCTACATTTTTTAACTTCGGTTCCTTTTCGCACTATTTGCATGCATTTCTTATGGGATAAGCCATAATTGGTACACTAAGGCGAAAAAGGGTACAAGGAAGCCGAAATTTTAAGGAAAATGATTTATTTCTACCATAATTTGAGCAAAATGTGTACTTTAAATGAGTGCAACCATCTTTTGTGAACGTGATCTGTTGTTCACATTTTTTTTTATTGTTGATATATATCGTTAAAGGGTGAAAATCAACTATGGCGAAGAATTGGTACTATAGCCATAATTGGTACACTTACCCTATACAATCAATTGCTTATAGGACTTCCCGTGAATTCTCTGTTATAACATTTTTGTGGAGCCTTGGTTGGGATGTTATGCAGCAAATCAGAACATGAAATTGTTATAAAAAGTTCATTTTATGAAGAAATAGTCATTTATTGTAATAGAAATCACTTATTTCAAAAGAAATTGCCTACCTTAAGGCGTTTAAGGGGGAAATTTCGGAATTTAACCCACCATCAGTCGCTTGCGTGTACTGAGTACACGCATCTCAGAAAAATGCAAAAAAATAATCGAAATTCGCACCAAATTGAACCGGGTGTTGGTCCTATTCCAAGATCCACTCTTCTTCTTGTTAGTAAGGCAGAAAAAAAAAATGAAAAAATGCACGGAAAGTACTCGAAAAAAACGTAATTCTAACCTCACATTTTGAATGTGTACTCAGTACACCGGCGCGACCGCTGGTGTAACTTTTTTGTGAACCAGACCGTTACACGAGCGGTCGCGTCGTGTACTCAGTACACGGCATACGCTTTCAATTAAGGTTTATATGCTTTACTAGATACTATGTTGGTGTCTTCAGCAAAAATGTTCAACTGGATAAGGCGCGTCTGATAGTGGACATGTGGAACCGGTCAACACGATCTGGTCCTGTCCCGGGTGTCGGAATGGCCCTCGCGGGAACCTGTTTCGTGGACATTTCAGTTATGGCACCAAAACTAGGCATGCGACGGCTCTATCTTCATGATTTTCCATATCCATTATTTTGGTAACCATGAAAATGACCAGTGACCTCCCTGGCCAACCCGTGGCCACCGGAATGTGCCCTGGAGGAACCTGTGTCGAGGACATTTTGACCATGACACCAAAACTAGGCATGCGACGGCTCTATCGTAATGATTTTTCATAACCATCATCTTAGTAACCATGAAAATGACCAGTGACCTCCCTGGCTAACCCGTGGCCACCGGAATATGCCCTGGAGGAACCTGTTTCGAGGACATTTTGACCATGACACCAAAACTAGGTTTGCGACGGCTCTATCTTCATGATTTTCCATATCTATTATTTTAGTAACCATGAAAATGACCAGTGACCTCCCTGGCCAACCCGTGGCCACCGGAATGTGCCCTGGAGGAACCTGTTTCGAGGACATTTTGACCATGACACCAAAACTAGGCATGCGACGGTTCTATTTTCATGATTTTCCATATCCATCATCTTTGTAACCGAAAAAAAAAACTGCGAGTGACCTCTCTGGTTAACCCGTGGCTACCAGTCATGCAAGGGCTCTATCTCCATGATCTTCATCTTCTTTCTGTGTAACGTCCATACTGGGGCAAAGCCTGATACTCAGCTTAATGTTCTATGAGCACTTCCACAGTTATTAACTGAGAGCTTCCTTTGCATATGATCATGTTGCATAGCGTGTGGCAGGCACAAAGATACTCTATAACGAAGAAAGCTAAGAAAAAATCCATTACAAAAAGTTCCAGTACCGACCGCGAATCGAACCTGTCACCATCAGCATGCATGTACTGAATAATCACGCCTTCACAACTGTGGATATAGTGGTTTTCTATCTTCATGATGTTTCATGTACATCATCTTTGTAACTGTGAAGTCAACCTCTGGCCACTGGAATTTGCCCTGAAGAAACCTGTTCCGAATACATTTTGCCCATGGCTCCCCATGTTTTTCACCTTCGTTATTAAAATAGGACCAGTGACCTATCTGTCACACTCGTGGCCACTGGGGGTAACGGTTACCAAGACAATGAATATAAAAATTATGAAGATAGAGCCGTCCTCTAACATGATCCGGTGGCCACGGGTTTATGCTAGTTATCGCTCAAGTAATTTCCGTTCAGTTCATTATTTTTTCTTTACCGGAATGGAAAACTTCAACTTCAACACAGAGAGCTTCATTTGATTTGACGTATCTTCTCAGTTCCGTACTGGAGTCAAGAAGAATCAAAAGCTTCCTAATTTCTCGAGCGATTCCTTACCTGAATTTTCCACCCATCGAGATAGGCCAAAAAATCCTGCGAACTGCGTACTTCTTATAATGCAAGGACGCTACACAGTGGTTCTACCATAGGTCTAAACCTTTGACCACAATCAACTGTGATATCAATGTGGTAACATAAAGTTTATTTTTTTTTCTAAATTCAGTCGTTTGCATTCATCACTCTACCATCCAACATGTATTTAGTTGATTGTGTTCAATTCTTATATGGTTGAAAACGATGTAAATGTAAAATTTAGATACTACTTTATCATCTTATTTGAATAAGTGTGACTTTTTCAAAAAATGTTTCCCCTTACGATCTCTTCGAACGTTTTTGCCTTTCTCGTACACCAAAGTGTACTGAAAGGCTATATGATCACTCAAAAAACGAATTTTCGATAGAAGGCTCGGAGGGTCAAGTCACATATACCAATCAACTCAGTTCGACGAATTGAGATGATGTCTGTATGTGCGTATGTGTGTATGTGTGTATGTGTGTATGTATGTCTGTGTACAAAAAGGTCACTCACTTTTAAGGCACTTCCCATTGGCCGATTTTTCGGATTATAGCTCGAATCGAACCGGAATTTTACCGCATTGTTTGCTATTAAAAATGGTTCGGATCGGTCAAGGCGTTCCGGAGTTATGGCCATTTGAGTGATCCGGACCTGCACCGGTAGAACTGGCTACATATAAAACTGAACCAAGTCCCCGACCAAGCCCCATCATCAGTGCTGAAAATTTCATTTCGTCTTATCCAAATTGAACCACCTACAGCTCATTTCAGAAGCTGAACCTGAGAATATGGTATATGAAAAACTTGTGCGGCTAGACCAGTTCTGCAAGAAAGTCACGGAAAAACCGCTATTTTTCGAATATTTAAGGTAAATGTCACGGACTACCTTTGAAAAATGCCAAATGATATTCACCGTGAATATCATTGGCATTTTTTTAAGGGTAGCCCGTGACATTTACCTTAAATATTCGAAAAATAGCGGTTTTTCCGTAACTTTCTTGCAGAACTGGTCTAGCCGCACAAGTTTTTCATATACCATATTCTGAGGTTCAGCTTCTGAAATGAGCTGTAGGTGATTGAATCTAGATATGACGAAATGAAATTTTCAACACTGCCCATCATGCGACACATCAAACTGCGGTGATTTTTGTAACCTTCAGCATGGTTGACAAATTTTGTGCGGATATTAACACAGGAGACCGAAAATTCTACGATGTCGGTCCAAAATTCAAGATGGCGGTCTAAAATAAAAAATGGCGGCTCCAAATTCAAGATGGCGGCTGTATAATGGAGTTTTAAGCCCTAAACCATGCAATATGGGTATATTTTGTATGGGGAAGATGTTTGGAGTCCAATAATGGCGACCATAATATCCAAGATGGCGGTCTAAAATCCAAGATGGCGCCTCCAATTCAAGATGGCGGCTGGTTAATGGAGTTTTAGGCACTGAAACCATGTAACATGGGTGTATTTTGTATGGGGAAGATGTCTGGAGACCATAAATGGAATCTGAGTATCCAAGATGGTGGTCTAAAATTCAAGATGGCGGCTCCAAATTCAATATGGCGGCTGTATAACGGAGTTTTAGGCCCTAAACCATGCAAAAAAGGGTATATTTTGTATGGGGTAGATGTCCGGTGTCCAAAAATGGCGACATGAACATTCAAGATGGCGGCTTCAAATTCAAGATGGAGGCTGTTTAAAGGAGTTTTAGAACCTAAACCCAAGCAATATGGGTACATTTGGTATGGCGGTCTAAAATCCAAGATGACGGTTCCAAATTCAAGATGGCGGTTGTTTAGTGGAGTTTTTGGCTCTAAAACCATGCAATAAGAATATATATTGTATGGGTAAGATGTCCGGAGTCCAAAAATGGTGACCTGAACATCCAAGATGGCGGCTCCAAATTCAAGATGGTGGTTGTAAAGTAGAGTTTGTGACTCTAAAATCATGCAATATGGTTATAATTTGTATGGAGAAGGTGTCCGGAATCCAAAAATGGCAACCTGAATATTCAAGATAACGGTCTAAAATACAAAATGGTGGCTCTAAATTCAAGATGGCGGCTGTATAACGGAGTTTTAGGCCCTAAAACCATGCAAGAAGGGTATATTTTGTATGGGGAAAATGTCCGGAGTCCAAAACTGGCAACGTTACTATCAAAGAAAGCGGTCTAAAATTCAAAATGGCGGCTTCAAATCAAGATGGAGGCTGTTTAATGGATTTTTAGACCCTAAAACTATGAAAAATTGGTATGAGGAAGGTATCCAGAGTCCAAAAATGGCGACCACAATTTCCAAGAGGGCGATCTAAAATCCAAAATGGCGGCTCCAAATTCAAGTCGGTGGCTGTTTAAAGCAGTTTTAGACCCTAACTGCATGTAATATGGGTATATTTGGTATAGGGAAGATGTCTTCAGTCAAAAATGGCGACCGCAATATGCAAAATGGTGGCCCAAACACCAAGATGATGGCTCCAAATTCAAGATGGTGGCTGTTTAATGGCGTTTTAAGCTCTAAATCCGTGTCATATGGGTTTATTTGAAATAGGGACGAATTGTGCACTCCAAAAAATGGTGACCAGATGGTGGCTGTTCAATGGAGTTCTGGGCTCTAAAACCATGCAATATGGGTATATCTGGTATGGGGAAGAAATGTGGAGTCTAAAAATAAAGATCAGAATAATCAAGATGGCGGACTTAAATCCAAAATTGCGGCTCAAAGTTCAAGATAGCGGCTTTTTGTTATGGTGATATGGGAGAGCGTCCAGGTGCATTTTTGACTCGCATTTTTGAGAGCACCGATCTCGTCATCCACAAAACGGCCTAAAACGAAAATGCTACTCAATGTTTATGACGAGTGAGCAAGGCTACTCATTGCTTTTTCAGCTCTGTTTGTTGTTTAGATGGCGAAATCCGTGCTTTCGGTATTTGCAAGGCAGCCATTGTGACGGCCATCTTTGGATTCGCTCATATATGTCCTTAAGGTATATAGGTGCAAACATCAAAGCTACATAAACGATACGATTTCTGGTGCCATGTAACGGGTTTTTGTTTAACGTATGAAAGTGCGATATTCATCTACATGTCACTTGAGTTTTGTTGAAATGTGTTTTCGAAGGCACGAGGAAGGCGCCATCACCGCTAGGGGGATTAATTAGGGTTTTTTTATAAATCTTCTCTATAATATTGAACAATGATTTACTGATGAATTCAGTAGTAATTTTTATACATTACATTTCACTATTCTTAAGCAGTTGTGAGTACCGTGGATCGCCCAAACTAATATTAGTATACATTCATAACTCGATATAACGTAACAACATTTTTATGTTCGTTACGATATATCAAAGTTACGTTATAATATTATCGAAGCCAAAAAAGATCCCCCCCCCCAAATAATGTTATTCACTCAACAATGATTTTTAACCTTGTTTAAATGTTTATTTTTTTCATTGTTGTATTTTATATACCTATCTTCAAAAGTCAACTTTATAGTATACCTTTTTATATCTAACTATTTGAATCAATATCGCATAAAACAAGATTATTTTTCATTTTTACATACCGAACTGCTCAAGCGTCAAACGTTCATGTGATTAAAAGTAACAAATCTTCTAGCAGGTAGCGTTGGAGTGTACATCATTTCATTTTCAGCAGTGGAAAATTCAGTTTCCTATACGATAATGCCTCCTAGAATTCCTCTTGAGATTTCTCCAAAATTCACTCGGGAATTCATCCAGGAATCTCTTAATGAAATACCTTCTGTGATTTATCCTGAAATTCTCGAAGGAGTTCCTCTAGTTTTTTTTTTCAAGGATTCAAAATCCTCCATTTATTCCTACTGGCTTTAATCTGCTAGGATTCCTCTAAAAAGGGCTTTGAAATAGGACACAATTGGTAAAGTACTAGAATTGTAGTAATGAGCTGAATTTGTGTATGGTGAGAAGGTCAATTCTTCGTTTCTGCAATGAAATGGTGCAAAAAGCGTGCAGTATAATTATTCCTTGCCTAATTTGATGCTGTTTGAGCAAAACTATGGATAACTATGTTATTTATGTTGCAAGAAATGGAGAAAAAAATGGAGAAAACAACAACACTGTTGCCCAAATTTTTGCTCAAGCAGTATCAAATTAGGTAAGGAATAATAGTACCCTCGCTTTTTGCACCATTTCATTGCAGAAACGGAGAATTGAACTTCTCACCATACAAAAATTCAGCTCATTACTACAAATCTAGTACTTCACCGATCTGTCCTATTACTCCAAAAGTTCTCGATATGATTCTTCCAGGAATTTCCCCTGTGGCTTCTCTAGGATTCCCCATGGGATTCCAGAGATTTTTGCAAGGATTCATCCTGCCATTCCCTTTAAAATTTCTACTGGGATTCTCCCAGTCATACCTGCAATGCTCTAATACTTCAACTATTCCTGCTCAATAAGTATTTGCTGAGATTCACCCAGTAATTCCTGCTGGTACTTATTCTGCGCATTTTGAACTCTTTTCTATTTTTTTTTTCAGGGATTTCACCGGTAATTCTTCCAAAAACTCAGGATATCGGCAAAGACCACCAGGAATTTCTTCAGAGACCCATTCAAAGATTGCTGGTTCCAGGAAACCCTGTTGAATTACTCCAAGGATGCCTCATTGATTGATTTGTCTTTATTAAAGAGACTTTCAGCCCTTGGTAAGAGGGATGCCTCATTTTCTTTCAAAGCATTTATTTTAATGATTCCTTAAGGAATTTCCCCTTTTTCATTGATTTTCGCTGTGATTCCTCTAGAAGTTTGCTTTGAATCCCTCCAGAAATTCCCTCTGATACTTCACGTGGCATTTCTACATAAATTCTTCATGTGATTATTCCATGAATTCCTTTAGGAAGAATAGAATACTTTTGAAATATTTCCACCGAAATAATTCATCCGTGGGATATATCACAAAATTTCGCCAGAATGTGCCCTGGAGGAACCTGTTTCGAGGACATTTTGACCATGACACCAAAACTAGGCATGCGACGGCTCTATCTTCATGATTGTTCATATCCATCATCTTAATTTATCAAGAAATTTATCTAGGGATTTATCAGAGAATTTCTTGAGCGATTTTCTGCAGGATTCTTTTAAGACTAGGCGGACTTTCCCCGGCGTTATAACTCGCAGTATCGCATGAAACCGAATTTGCTTCCACTGCTGTCTACTGTCATATCTTTTGGAGTTGGAAGGCTATGTTTCAGTAGGAATGATATGTCAAGAATAAGTACAGTAGACGTTCGGTCGGTGCAAACGGTTTAACTGCAATGCTTTTTAGAGAAAAAGCAGGATCTTCATGTAACGAAATGCAGAAGTAACTGATTCTGTGAATAAGTTCCTCTGGCCTATGAACAGTCGCATGGAGTTCACGTTCATTTTACGTCAATTGATGGCTTTATGACATCTGTCAGGCATTGCAGTTACTTAATTTTATTCGTTAAGTGAAACGTTGCAGTTAAGTGAAACATGTTGCAGTTAGCAGTAAAACAAAATTACTGACACCGAAAACTGTCATATAACTGCGAAAGTGTTCGTATATCGCAAAACTAATTAGTAGACTTGGTTCCAGGAGGAGCGTAATATCATAAAGACTATTCCGTGAATCACGTTTATTATTCAAATAGCAAAACATTGGAACCATAAAAAGTTACGTTATATCGAGGTAAAAGTTACGTTATACTGAGTTACGTAATATCGAGGCTACGTTATACCGAGGTATGACTGTATACAAATCAGTTGGTAACCAAATTCACAAAACAAAAAAATTCGGCTCCGTGAAGCAAAAAAAACTATTTTTTTATTTCTTTCTATTCGAAAATTACAAAACTAGATTGGACATATTTTTATACAATACAAAAACGCTTTTGGGAGGCAAATATGTATCAAATTAACGAATTCACCATGCTATAAGCGAAATTATAAGCATGACCGCCACATGCAGAGTTATTGCACACCTTGGAACCTCGCTAATTGTTGCACACTCCATGCTTTTCTTATGAGGTGTGCAACAATTGGCGAGTTTTTAAGGTGTGTAACAATTGGCGATTTACCCTCGATGATGGATATGGAAAATCATGAAGCTAGAGCCGTCGCATGCCTAGTTTTGGCGTCAAAGCCAAAATGTCCACGAAACAGGTTCCTCCAGGGCACATTCCGGTGGCCACGGGTTAGCCAGAGAGATCACTGGTCATTTTCATGCTTACTAAGATGATGGATATGAAAAAATCATGAAGATAGAGCCGTCGCATGCCTAGTTTTGGTGTCATGGTCAAAATGTCCTCGAAACAGGTTCCTCCAGGGCACATTCCGGAGGCCACGGGTTAGAAAGGGAGGTCACTGGTTATTTTCATGGTTACTAAGATGATGGATTTGAAAAATCATGAAGATAGAGCCGTCGCATGCCTAGTTTTGGTGTCATGGTCAAAATGTCCTCGAAACAGGTTCCTCCAGGGCACATTCCGGAGGCCACGGGTTAGAAAGGGAGGTCACTGGTTATTTTCATGGTTACTAAGATGATGGATATGAAAAATCATGAAGATAGAGCCGTCGCATGCCTAGTTATGGTGTCATGGTCAAAATGTCCTCGAAACAGGTTCCTCCAGGGCACATTCCGGTGGCCACGGGTTGGCAAGGGAGGTCACTGGTCATTTTCATGGTTACCAAAATAATGGATATGGAAAATCATGAAGATAGAGCCGTCGCATGCCTAGTTTTGGTGCCATAACTGAAATGTCCACGAAACAGGTTCCCGCGAGGGCCATTCCGACACCCGGGACAGGACCAGATCGTGTTGACCGGTTCCACATGTCCACTATCAGACGCGCATTATCCAGTTGGACATTTTTGCTGAAGACACCAACATTGTATCTAGTAAAGCATGTAAACCATAATTGAAAGCGTATGCCGTGTACTGAGTACACGACGCGACCGCTCGTGTAACTTTTTTTGATGCGACTGATGGTGGGTTAATTTTCCATTTAAAGTTTTAAATTCACTAGTTGTAAGATTTTAGACGCGTTATTCGGTTTTAGACGAGAAAAATTAAGCGGTGAAGGAAATTTTTCTTTCCAACCGATGCTTAGTTGTATACGCCCCAAAGTGGCATTTCCAATATTTTGATATTTGAAGTTATTTAACTTAGTTTAAATTTGTTGAACAAAATTCTGTCACATGGTTCCATGGAGATCCACTGGGTACTGGTTTTACAGAAATTCTTTTGACAATATTTGAACAGGCACTGATGTTATCCGCAAAAGTTGTTTTAAAGTGATCAATTTGACCCCGGATTACGGTACTCCAAATCAACAAAATTAAAAATAAGATTGAAACCCTTAAAACATGTTTCAAAGTTTAAAAATACGTTTTAAAATGGCTCAATACAGGCTGAGAATGTCAATACTTGTTTTACTGATAAAAAAAAAATGTTCCATTTGATTGTACCTGGGAATCTAGCGAGAAATATCGAATAATTGATCAATGTTGCTTCAGTTTACTATATTTGGAATCTTAGTTTTGTGCATTTGTAATGTTCAATTAATGTTTCCCTCGTACATTTGTAGGGTTCTTTTTTATTTTTTTTTGTGTAACCCGTAGGATACGGGACTTACAACAAATTATCAAACCGCTGCCAAAGACAAGAACATCAATATTTTTCAATGAAATTTCGAGGTTCATTTCATTATTAGTTGTAGTTTCAATAATGCTGCGAGCATCAAAAATTGCAGCCACGTGGACAGTTTTATTCCGGTAGACGTCTGGGTCGGGAGGTGTAAAACTTGCATAACCTTCTTTTAGCGAGGTAATTGGGCCCAATTCAAAAAACTTTATCTGAAAAGTGGTTAGTTCTATGAATTATTGTCCCCATCAGTTGGAATTCAAATGACTTCATCTGAAAAGTGGTAAGTTCCATGTAATATTGTATATTACGACAAGCGGACAAGCCAGGGGGTTAAGAAGTATATAAGGGATGCAGAACTTTTTCAAGGCCTCGATAACATTTTTAAGTTTGAGTCTAATTTCTATGCGCTTGTAAAAAGATTTTAAGGCACGCAAGGAGTAGATTATTCTGTCCTAGGCTAGATCTGAAGCATATCGAATTTAACTATAAGTAAAACTTTATGGTAACATACTGTTTTTGTGTAAAAAATCATGTTTTCCACGAATTTTAAAAAAATTGCCTGCTTTAAGGCGTTTAATATTACAAAAGAACTTGAATTAAACGCCTAAATGTAAGCAATTTATTTATAAAACGTTCATATTTTAAAAGAAATTACGTACCTTTAGGCGTTTAATAATGTTTTACAGAAGAACCCGCATTACACGCCTAACGATAGGCAATTTCTTTTACATTGTCTTCAGATGTTGGTCTAGAAATGACCGCAAGACAGGCAAATCTTTCCCTAGCACGGACATCAAAATCCACCCTTATTGCAGTAATATTGGAGTAGTAATCCTCAACAGAAACCGAGCTGTGAATGGAGAACTAAGACTGTGAAGTCACTGCCAAACGAAACCAATGCCAGAATTAACTGATGGACCTAAACCAATCGATTACACTTCGTCATCTTGTGATCGAAAGGTGTCATCCACCTGGATAATAGGGCACATCTATGTTGTGTGTTGTACGGCGTTAATTTGTGAGGTGTCTTATGTGTGCATTTGTAATGTTATGAATGTCTACAGCTACAGCATCTTAAACTTGGCGGTTTTGTATGAAAATCGTCGTTTGTCCGATCAATTATGCACCACAGTGTCTATACACATTTTGGGTCAAACTATTTACCGAATGAAGATGTTTCGCTTGATTTTGAACCGTGTCATTTTTGCAGTTTGCCTTCTCCAACTCTTCGCCGTTTGTGCAATGATTTTCGAGCTGGTCACCATACCGAGGAGTCACCATCCCCAACTACCACTCGCCCTTTCAGACCACGCTTCTCGATGGGGTCGAATCATTCCACAAGGATGGCTGGCTCCATGACCGCTGTCGCTCCATTGAAACTTTTAAAGCACTTGCGGTGGTCAGTTTTTCCCGCTTTTCCGTCCTGATAGAATTTTATACAGAATGTGTTTTTCGTGTTTCCGTCATTTTTTTTTTCGATTTGCCACCAATCATCACTGCAGCAACAAATTTTAAAGAATATCCTTGAAAATAGTCAGCTAAGTGAACTGAATATCTGTGCCACAAATATAATTTTGCACAGTACTTTCCGCCGTACGACCTTTTTGGCCAACTGCAGTCCAAATAAATTCCCAGTAGCCGTCCCGTTTACGTCGACTAGAAACTTGGCATCTTCAATCGCCTCCTGATACTCCCTTCAGCCATCTCTTTAACTATTTCATACATTTTATGGTCAGTTTTTTTAAAAACCTACTGGAACACATGAACGGGCTTCCCATGAGGGCGAAAAGTTCTTCGCCTTGAGCATGTGTTGCTCCACTCGTTACAACGGTCCATACAATGGACTCAAGCAGGCCCCCAGGGTTTGAGGGATCCTCAGTTTTTCCTTTGAAAACTACTTCGCAAGTTTGACAGTGCATGAAAACAGTTGACACCCCATACAATTAATTTTGTCTTCATCCAGTGTGAAATCTGGACGTTCGCACTCATTCTGGTGGTTATTTGTTAACTCCACGACCCACCGGCGAAAATAATTTACGTCGATCATTCGGTATCCTCTTATTGGCACCCATTGGCTCTCAGCCTACATTATGAAGTAGTGGCTGTTAATTGCTATATCCGTGGATAATGGGTAAAAGTGTTGTGAAATTGACGGTGTCTTCTTGAAAATGGTTGGCTTGAAATGCGTTCCGGCAAAGATTGATGGTAGAACGGTGGCGTGTTCTTCCTCCACGGCATCCGATTTACGCTTTTTCTCTTAAGGTTTCCGATTTTATAAGCGATTTTTCCACCGTGGTTTTTCCTGTCACCTCCTCTAGCAATGTAGTAGTTCTCCTGTAGGCATAATTGGAAAGCCTAGAAGGGAATTACTAATCCGTTAACAATAAAAAAAAAAATACCGCTGACTTGGATGTCAGGTTAAATTTCATAAAAACGTATCACTAATCAAGCAAGACTGGTTTTTATTGAAGGGTTTGATTAACAACATAACATGAACATAAAAAAATCTTTAACTTAATCTACTACTGATTTCAATGCCGCTTGCATTTCAATAAAGTGCAGATGGCCGGAGCGTACGTCTGCAAATCTCTGGCACGTAGTTTCCCACGATGGTGCAGTAACGGAACATCTGCTCGCTGCTTCTTACAATAGTTACCAGAATGATCTCCTTTATGTTGCAAACATCCTCGACTGAATCTCGGAGCCGCGAAAACGACATCACTTATTTTCGTTTTGTTTGAGCTGTCAAATATTATCCAATAATTGGCTATTTGATATCGCTTACGTCCTGCTAGCTTAGTTATAACAAGTAAATGTTGGCGACGCTATGTTATTGTTCTAACTAATGGAAAACATCTTTTATAACATCGAAGATGTTCTATAAGTCGCCATTTTTTGTGCTTTTTCGGTGTTATAGGTGTACAGCGTTTAGTTATGCACATTCATAATCTTACTAGAGGATTTGTATAGAACCTGTATATCCTACACTCATTACTTCGGCATCGAACGAATCGGCACTGTGTTGAATCTACCTAATCTCTGTTTATTCTTCAAACTGTCAAAAATTTCGAAAATTTCAAATATATGTATGATCAAGCGATAGAACAGTTCAATTTTAACTAAAAATCAGTTGGTCGCTATAGTAAACTTAAAAATTGGTTGATTTGAACTAGAATTTAATTGCGTTTACAATTTATTTCTCTGCGAGATAGTATGAAAATTCATGTGTTTTGCGAAAGTTGGACAATTTTTATAGAAATTGCGTACCTTTAGGCTTTTAATGTATTACAGAAGAACCCGCATTAAACGCCTAACGGTAGGCAATTTCTTTTAAAATCGTCTTCAGATGTTAGTCTAGAAATGACTACAAGACAAGCAAATCGTTCCCTAGCACGGACATCAGAATCCACCCGATTTGCACTAAAACCCGATTAGGGGTTGTCCATTAATTACGTAAGGGATTTTTTGCGATTTTCCGACACCCCCTCCCCCCCCCCCCCCTTGTAAGATTGTTTACATGAGAACCCAAAAATTTTTGTATGACGCGTAAGATTTTTCAAACCCCCCCCTCCCCCCTATAAACCCTTACGTCATTAATGAACAGCCCCTTAGGATTAGTAATCCCAAACAGAAGTGATGCTGTGAATAGGACTGTGAAGTAATCGGCGAACTGCCAAACACAATCCAACTCCAGAATTAACTGATGAACCTAAACCAATTGGTAAAACTCCGTCATCTTGCGATCGGAAGGTGTCATCCAAGGGGGCACATCTATGTTGTGTGTTGTGCTGTGTTAATTTGTGAGGTGTCTTATGTGTGCACTTGTAATGTTCTGTATGTCTACAGCTACAGCTTCTAAACTTGGCGGTTTTGTATGAAAATTAGCCTTTATCCGATCAATTATGCATCACAGTGTATATACACAATTTGGGTCAAACTACTTACCGAGTGAAGATGCTTCTTTAGATTTTTGACCTTGTGATTTTTGCAGTTTGCCTTCTCCAACTCTTCGCCGTATGTGCAATAATTTTCGAGCTGGTCACCATACCGAAGAGTCACCATCCCCAATTACCACTCGCCCTTTCAGACCACGCTTCTTGATGTGGTCGAATCATTCCACAAGGATGGCTGGCTCTATGACCGCTGCCGCTCCATTGAAACTTTTAAAGCACTTGCGGTGGTTAGTTTTTCTTGCTTTTTCGTCCTGATAGCATTTTATACAGAATGTGTTCTTCATGTTCCCGTAGATCACTTTTTTTGATTTGCCACCAATCATCACTGCAGCAACAAATTTTAAACAATATCCTTGAAAATAGTCAGCTAAGTGAACTAAATATCTGTACCACAAATATAATTTTGCACAGTACTTTCCGCCGTACGACCTTTTTGGCCAACTGCAGTCCAAATAAATTCCCAGTAGCCGTCCCGTTTACGTCGACTAGAAACTTGGCATCTTCAATCGCCTCCTGATACTCCCTTCAGCCATCTCTTTAACTATTTCATACATTTTATGGTCAGTTTTTTTAAAAACCTACTGGAACACATGAACGGGCTTCCCATGAGGGCGAAAAGTTCTTCGCCTTGAGCATGTGTTGCTCCACTCGTTACAACGGTCCATACAATGGACTCAAGCAGGCCCCCAGGGTTTGAGGGATCCTCAGTTTTTCCTTTGAAAACTACTTCGCAAGTTTGACAGTGCATGAAAACAGTTGACACCCCATACAATTAATTTTGTCTTCATCCAGTGTGAAATCTGGACGTTCGCACTCATTCTGGTGGTTATTTGTTAACTCCACGACCCACCGGCGAAAATAATTTACGTCGATCATTCGGTATCCTCTTATTGGCACCCATTGGCTCTCAGCCTACATTATGAAGTAGTGGCTGTTAATTGCTATATCCGTGGATAATGGGTAAAAGTGTTGTGAAATTGACGGTGTCTTCTTGAAAATGGTTGGCTTGAAATGCGTTCCGGCAAAGATTGATGGTAGAACGGTGGCGTGTTCTTCCTCCACGGCATCCGATTCACGCTTTTTCTCTTAAGGTTTCCAATTTTATAAGCGATTTTTCCACCGTGGTTTTTCCTGTCACCTCCTCTAGCAATGTAGTAGTTCTCCTGTAGGCATAATTGGAAAGCATAGAAGGGAATTACTAATCCGGCAACGATAAAAAAATACCGCTGACTTGGATGCCAGGTTAAATTGAAGAAAAACGTATCACTAATCAAGCCAGACTGGTTTATATTGAAGGGTTTGATTAACAACATAACATGAACATAAAAAAATATTTAACAACTTAATCTACTACTGATTTCAATGCCGCTTGCATTTCAATAAAGTGCAGATGGCCGGAGCGTACGTCTGCAAATCTCTGGCACGTAGTTTCCCACGATGGTGCAGTAACGGAACATCTGCTCGATGCTTCTTACAATAGTTACCAGAATGATCTCCTTTATGTTGCAAACATCCTCGACTGAATCTCGGAGCCGCGAAAACGACATCACTTATTTTCGTTTTGTTTGAGCTGTCAAATTTTATCCAATAATTGGCTATTTGATATCGCTTATGTCCTGCTAGCTTAGTTATAACAAGTAAATGTTGGCGACGCTATGTTATTGTTCTAACTATGTAAACATATTTTATAACATCAAAGATGTTCTATAAACCGCCATTGTTTGCGCTTTTTCGGTGTTTTTCGGTGTTATAGGTGTACAGGTTTTAGTTGTAGACGGGCTTGGTGGTCTAGTGGCTACCACTTCTGATTCGTATGCAGAAGGTCATGGGTTCAATCCCTGGCCCGTCACTTTGTATCTTTCTATCCACTTTCTCTCGCACTCTCTTCTCTACATATACAACTCATGTATATTCATATGTTCATAGCCATCGCTAGAACCAGAAACGAATTGAAAAAAGTCGTTTCCCTCCCTTCCAACTTCTACTCACAGCACAGTGTATATATAACGCCTATAAGTTATGCAACCAAAAGCGTGCTGTGCCGCTTGACCTTATTCACCTTATTCACCACACAATCTATCACGAACACTATAAATATCCCCTATCCATGGATCGCATCACCGACCCAATGGTGACTTCCAGATCTTCCATCCTTTCCGTCTAAAAATACCCCAGTCCGTGCAGGTTGTGGGGACGCAGAGTGCTCTCGGTCTCTAGTAGCAACAACCAGTACACTCTGACATTCCTTTTCCTTCCCAGCTGACTATAAGGACTTGGCCGGCGCCGTTATTGATCAAATATGCATGAGCTGCTAAAATTGCACTTTGAGAATAAGTGGAATGTCCCAGCCTCTTATTCAGTTGGATCTCAGTGCAATTGGTACCAGTTCAGATCAATCACGGAGGAGCAACCATTGACATGTATAGTCAGAATTGATCGTTTTGATCGTTATAGGTGTACAGGTTTTAGTTATGCACATTCATAATCTTACTAGAGGATTTGTATAGAACATGTATATCATAAACTCATTACTTGGGCAACGAACGAATCGGCACTGTGTTGAATCTACCTAATCTCTGTTTATTCTTCAAACTGTCAAAAATTTCGACAATTACAAATATATGTATTATCAAGCAATAGAACAGTTCAGTTTTAACTAAAAATCAGTTGGTCGCTATAGTAAACTAAAAAAATGGTTGATTTGAACTAGAATTTAATTGGTTTTACAATTTATTTCTCAGCGAAATAGTATGAAAATTCATGTGTTTTGCGAAATGTCCAACTTTTATAAGAAATTGCGTACCTTTAGGCTTTTATTGTATTACAGAAGGACCCGCATTAAACGCCTAACGGTAGGCAATTTCTTTCAAAATCGTCTCCAGATGTTAGTCTAGAAATGACTGCATGACAGGCAAATCTTTCCCTAGCACGGACATCAAAATCCACCCGCATTGCACTAAACCCCGATTAGAATTAGTACACCCCAACCGAAATCCAGCTGAGAATGGAGAACTGAGACTGTGAAGTAATCTGCGCACTGCCAAACGAAATCCAACTCCAGGATTAACTGATGGACCTAAACCAATTGTTAAAACTCTGTCAGCTTGTGATCGGAAGGTGTCATCCATCTGGATAATAGGGCACATCTATGTTGTGTGTTGTGCTGTGTTAATTTGTGAGGTGTCTTATGTGTTGTAATGTTATGTATGTCTACAACTACAGCATCTTGGCGGTTTTGTATGTAAATCATCCGATCAATTATGCACTACAGTGTATTACGCATTTTGGGTCAAACTACTTACCGAATGAAGATGCTTCGTTTGATTTTGAACCGTGTGATTTTTACAGTTTGCCTTCTCCAACTCTTCGTCGTATGTGCAATGATTTTTTTAGCTGATCCAAATACCGAGGAGTCACCATCTCCGACTACCACTCGCCCTTTTAAACCACGCTTCTCTATGTGGTCGAATCTTTCCACAAGGATGGCTGGCTCTATGTCCCCTGCTGCTCCATCGAAATTTTTGAAGCACTTGTGGCGGTCAGTTTTTCCCGCTGTCTTCCGCTATCAGCACGCATTTGATATGAATGTGTTTTTTTTGTGTTTCCGTAGACCACTTTTTGCCTTTCTCGTACACTAAGTGTACTGGAAAGGCTATATGTTCACTCCAAAAATGACTTTTTGATAGAAGGCCCGGAGGGTCGAGTCACATATACCAATCAACTCAGCTCGACGAATTGAGGTGATGTCTGTGTGTGTGTATGTATGTGTGTGTGTGTATGTGTGTGTACAAAATAAACTCACATCACTTTTTGACAGTAAACCTCAACCGATTTTAATGACCGACGGTTCATTTGACGCGGAATCTGGTCCCATTGTTCCCTATTGAAAATGGTTCGGATCGGTTCAGCCGTTCCGGAGTTATGGCCATTTAGGTGTTCCGGACTGGTACCCCAGGAAGGGGCCAGATATGAAAATGCTACAAAACCATGCATGCGACATATCAAACCGCGGCTTTTCGATAACCTGACGAACGGTAAGCAGGAAAATATTTTCCGTCCACATCTGAACCAGTAGTATTCCGGAATCGGTTCCGGATGTCCCGCCGGAAGTGGCAAAATATAAAAGTGAGCCAAATCCATGCATGCGACACCTCAAATAGCGGCTTTTTCGATAACCTGGTGAATAGTGGACAGGAAAATAGCCTTTGATCCAGCGGAGACTACCGGTAGTGTTCAGGAACCGATTCCGGGTGCCTCGCCGGAAGTGGCAAAATATAAAAGTGAGTCAAATCCATGCATGTGACACATCAACTAGCGGCTTTTTCGATAACCTGGTGAATAGTGGACAGGAAAATAGCCTTTGATCCAGCGGAGACTACCGGTAGTGTTCCGGAACCGGTTCCGAGTGCCTCGCCGGAAGTGGCCAAATATAAAATTGAACCAAACCCATGCATGCGACACATCAAATCACGTCTCTTTAGATAACCTAATGAACGGTTAGCAATAAAATGGAATCAGACTATATTTAGGAAAAGCAGTAGTATTCCGGAACTGGTTTCGTGTGTCCCGCCGGAAGTGGTCAAATGTAGATGGGAACCAAACCCATGCATGCGACACATTAAATAGCAGGGTTTTCGAAGAACGGTAAGCAGGAAAATAGCCTTAGCCTTGAACCAAATGCATGCATGCAACACATCAAATTGCGGCTCTTTAGATAACCTGATGAACGTTTAGCAACAAAATGGTTTCAAACCATACTTGAGACAACCAGTAGTATTCCAGAACCGGTTCCGGGTGTCTTGCTGGAAGTGGTCAAATGCATATAGGAGCCAAACCCATGTATGCGACACATCAAACCACAGCTTTTTCGATAACCTGATGAACGGTTTACAAGAAAATAGTCTCAGTGACCAAAATGTAAAATGAATCAAATCCATGCATGCACATCAATTTTCGGCTTTTCAGAAAACCTGTTAAACAGCTAGCAAGAAACTAGTGTCAGACCATATTTGAGACAATAGGTACAGTCTTGGAACCGGTTCCGGGTATCGCACAGGAAGTGGTAAAAACAGTGAAAATAATCAATGCAATCGATAAATATGTGTATGAGAACAAAATCTTGAAAAAAAAAACTGAAGCATGCTCATCAAATCAAACTTTTCCATATTCCTGAGGTGTAAATATACAGTAGAATGGGAGTTGCATGAGAAAATTGAAATTTAATCGCATAAAACCTCGACCAAAGTTTTTCAATCCTCTTTTGCGTCTTAAATTGCTGCGCAAAATTTTGATCAGACTGATTGCTCCTCGCGCTCTGTTATATGGTTCTAATTTAAATTGGATTCAGTACGAAAAATTTCACTTGCTTCCATTTTTTTGGTCAAGTTTTTTGAATCTAGTAACCAATGATAATAAAATATAGCCTGAAGTGTACAGAAAAAAGTTTATCGAAGACTGTAAAGTGATTATTGGTTGTGAAATAAATTATATTTTAGCTTGTTGTTATCGTCTTGGTATTGATGGGCCTCCAGTAATAGTCAAGGTGGTCACGCAGTCAACTAAGAGGTCTGATATTTTGCAACTCTGCCTATACATTGAATATAACATCGGAAATATGTGCCATCAGTTAGTTGGCTTGTATAAAATTCTTGCTTTTAAACATAAAGTATTCACAGGATTCAGGATTCAGGAGTCGATGAAAGATCATGAGTACATATTCGACGAGAAAGGCACTATCACCACTAGGTGGATTCATCCGGGTTTTTCCATTTGCCATCAATCATCGCTGTGGAAGAATATCTCTAAAAAATAGTCAACTAAGCAAACTAAATGCCTACCATAAATATAGTCGTAGGCAGCACTTTCCACCATACGACCTTTTCGGCCAATTGCTGTACAAATAAATTTTGGCGCAAGCCGTTCCGTTTACGCCGAAAACGTTGACTTGGGACTTCTCCTCTTCGATCGCCTTTTCCAAATCTTCTTCAGCCATCTCCTTAACTATTTCAAACATTTCATGCTCAGTTAAAAAATAAACTTATGAAACACCTGAACGGCTTCCCATGAGAGCTAAAAATTCCTCGTTGTGTGCATGTGTTTCTCCGCTCGTTACGACAGCCCATGCAATGGACTTACGAAGGTCCTCAGTTTTTCCTTTGAAAACTACGTCGCATGTTTTACAGTGCAGGTAGATAGTTGACAGCATAGAATTAAATATGTCATCACCCAGTGTGAAAACGTTCGCACTCGTTGTGGTGGTTATTTGTCAATGCTACGACCTACCGGAGAAGATAATTTACGTCAATCATTCGGCATCCTTTTATTGGCACCCTCATTGGCTCTCATCCTTCTTTATGAAATCGTGACATTTAACTGTTTTATCTGTTGATAATCTGTAATAATGTTGTGTAATTCGTGTTTAGTAAAACAAATATCCCAATTCTCCAATACAACATATACAACGCAACAGGGTATAAGAACAATGTACTTTAAAATTTTCGAAAACGTAAATGGGACCACTGAAACCCTACAAATGCGGTAGTATGCAAAAGGACATACACTTCACAGTCGAACGCAATATGCAGATCGAAATCGTTGAATTAATAACTGTAAGAAATTTCAAAGGCTCAATACAATGAAACATTATTTTTGAAGAAACATACAGCCAATCTCGTAACATTATTCATCTAGAACGCTTAAAATACAAGTTTTTCACTGTTAATGTATTTTGGTCAATTGGTAAACTACATGAAGTCGCTGTGTGATTGCATACTGTTAGGCGTATTCTGTGGATCTGGCGATACATATTTACTAAAATTCCACAAACAAATATAACAATAACCAGAATAACTGTCTGTTAATCGAAGAAATTTGATTATTAGCAACAATACGTTTATTAATTTACCACACTTCTGTGATTTAACAGTATTCATGGCTAAGGTGGTGATGATTCTTTAAATGTCGCAAGTAGCCTTCGGCGTCTTGAAAAGAGGCAGCACAAGACGTGATCATACAACTAAGCATTGCTACTGTTGAAGCTAGGGATAGGGGAAGAGGGATTTCTTTAACTTGTTAATGCTGTTGTAAGATTCCCGCTCAGGAATTTAGAATGCTTCGCAACTAATGAAGTGTCAAACCAATATCGATATTTTTGAATGAGGCAGACCAAGAACAGCGACACTTGGTACTTGGACTCAAACGCCGATTACATGTGCAGCGGTTGGAAGTTCATTATGGAAGTCCCCGAAGAAAACGTAAAAACCACCTCGAATATTGTTCACATCCTTTCTTCTTTCCTTCGAGTACTACCAATTTAGGAATCGCAGGGAGTTTCCGGTCAACTTCAACTTGGTATGTTTTTTGCCTTTCTCGTACACTAAGTGTACTGGAAAGGCTATATGTTCACTCCAAAAATGGCTTTTTGATAGGAGGCCCGGAGAGTCGAGTCACGTATACCAATCAACTCAGCTCGACGAATTGAGATGATGTCTGTGTGTGTATGTGTGTGTGTATGTGTACAAAAATACTCACGTCACTTTTTTGCACTAAATCTCAATCGATTTTACCGATCGATGGTTCATTCGACGGGGAATCTGGTCTCATTGTTTGGTATTGAAAATGGTTAAGATCGGTCAAGCCGTTCCGGAGTTATGGCCATTTAGGCGTTCCGGGCCGGTACCCCAGGAAGGGACTAGTTATAAAAATGCAACAAACCCATGCATGCGACACATCAAACCGTGGCATTTTCCATGATCTAATGCACAGTAAACAATAAAATAGTCTCAGACCATAACTGAATCGGTAGTGTTCCGGAACCTGTTCCTGGTGTCCCGCTGGAAGTGCTAAAATATAAAAGTAAACTAAAAGTGCATGTGATGCATCAAATAGCAGCTTCTTAGATAACTCGATAAACGGTTATATGCTTAAATCAACTTTATGGTCACCGGAAGTATTCAAGAGCCAGTTGTAGATAACCCTTGGGATGACGGATGATGTATGACCCGTGTTGAATTTTGAATATAAATTGAACCCACCTATACGATCAAATCATAACTTTTCCGATAACTTGAACGGTTTGCAGTCTATGTTCAGACTACATTTAAGAAGTAATCTCTGGGACCTCTGGTAAAGTTCTGGCATCGGCTTAGGGTGTCCCTCCGGAAGTGGTCAAATATAAAAGTGAATTAAACTCTGGATGTCACACATAAGATCGCAGCGTTTTCAATAACCTAATGAACGGCAATATATGCCTAAACTCCTTTTGATACTATACTGCCCCGATTCGCACAACAGTCCCATGTGAATAGGAAACCCAGCAAACATGGGAATGTTATGCGAATAGGGGCAGTACATAGGGGGATTAGGGGCATAATGGACACCCTAAGCAAATGAGTACGTTAGGCCTGTATAACAGAGTAAAACTTAACATATTATCAGTTGACTTACAACTTTAACTTGTTTCCTACGTCTTTCAATTATTTACAGCAGGTAGAATGCCTTTATAGTGAAGAAATAATGAATTGTAAACCGTATGTTTTTTGGGGCTAGCAGGAAAGGTACGGGGCGAAATGGACACCCATCGGGGCATAATGGACACCCCTGCATATTTTGTGCTAATTCTTTGGTTGCATCGACCAGTTAAGTGCTTTGCCTACGGAGATCAATACCACAGATATAATACTCCATCTTAACGAGTTTACATACCATGAAAGTTAATTAAATAAACTTTAGGCTAAAATAATCGGATTGATTTTTTCCAAACTCTCTAAAACGCCTAACAGTATGCAATGCGCGTACATCCATTCGAAATTGCCAGTGTTCATTTCGCCCCGAATCAACTACAACATTAAAATTGTTATTTTAATTAAATTCTGATCAAAAATAAAATACTTCATCCATTGCTAAATCTTCGTCAACATGTAGATAAGGTAACAATTCACTTGTTTTTATGGTTGACACATTCTAAAACTCGGAATACTTTATTTGATACTGCTTCGAAATTATAAGATTTCCATCATATGAAAAAAATATTTCAATTTCAATGATATTTTGGTTATTTTGGAGCAATTTAAATGGTACTTTTGAAAAATAGAACAATGACTTGTTCCTTTACACTTATGCATTCAAAGTTTTACATAAAAATCAACGGTTTCGAAAAAAAGAGGGGTGTCCATTTCGCCCCGGGTGTCCATTATGCCCCTAATCCCCCTACTGATAGAATATTCAAAGGAATTACCGAAAAGATTCAAAGAATTTTGTATGCTGGTACTTTTCCGTTTATATCTCAGTCAATTTCATACCAGTTGTTATACGTTCAACCACATATGAGAATTCAAATCGATAGGTATAAAGTTCGATTTAAATAGGTCGAATCTCCATAGGATATATACAATCTTACGACTCAATCGAGCGCCAGAAAAGGCTGCGGAGACGAACGAAACAATAACGTTCAGAAGTGAATACACCATTGGGAGCATCCATTAAGTACGTCACGCTAAAATCGGGAATTTTCGACCCCCCCTCCCCCCTTCGAACGGGTTTTTCCTATACTTAATACATTGCTTGTCACACTTTCACAAACCCCCCCCCTCCCCCTAGGACCGTGACGTACTTAATGGATGGCCCCATTCCCGTTAAATGAAGCTGATATTGTCGAACTTCTAAAGCCATTCCTGGTGGGACTCCTGGAAGGAAGCCGTGACGAGGCTGGGGTTTCAAAAGAAATCTCGGAACAAAATTTGTTAAAAATCTCAAAAATAAATGTTTGCTGACAACTGTACGTTATTTTGGATATTCGGAATTATTTGAGGCTTAATAAAAATAAGCTATTAGTAAACTTTTGGATAGACAATGGAAATAGTGCTGTTTTTATTTTAATCTGTACCAATTCTCGGTTGAGTATCATATGAAGCTCGTAAATAAATTCTCTGAAAATTTCCATTATTTTCCGTTATACCAATCAATAAATTATTTATCAGGATCCCCATAGCGAACGATTTTTCTTCCGTTTGTACCGTGACATTACCTAAATCCAACCACTTTTTTCGCCTCCAAATTCCATTGAAGCAATTTGTTTGGCATGGTGTAAACGTATCGAGGAATCGAAAAAAGTGAATGGAATTAGGTGATGTCAGGGTACACCAGTTCCCATTGAATAAAACATCTTCACTGTGCACTGCATAGGCTTTTTGAACCGCATAGATTGATTGTCTCTTCTTCGGGACAGGAATATCCACTTTCAAGAGCGAATAGGTTGTTGTATTGCACCAGTGTCCACTGGTAAATACTTCCAAGAAACCTTTCTCCCGTTAATTCGTCGTATTTTCCATGACCGATCTAGGAACTTCGATGGAGCTTCAAGCAGATGGTAGTGAAATCGGGGTTTGGAAAATTTCGACTGCTTCTGATGCACTTTTGAAATTCTGCAGAATAAAACGCAAGAAGAATGATTATGTAGCACCAAAACTAATAGTAATTAAATTATTAACATTACACCATTCCGGTCAATCATCCGAGAAAACTAGAAACTTTGTGGGTGGCACGGCAAAACCGGGTAAACAAACACACGGACACGATATGAAAAAAATCTTGTTTTTGTCGTTTCTTTTTTTGACATTTGATGCCCTTACCGTGATACACGAAAAAATCAAAACTACCAATTTTTGGGTTGATTTTACCCTAATTTGAGTATATCGAATAAACTACACGGAAAAATATTTTAACCCAGCGAATATGTTTTGAAAACTCTAATTTCGCTAAACAGCTTTTAGTTTTTACCCAGTACTACGTTACTTTTTCTCAGAGGGGTGACAACAACGGTGCGAAACTCGCGATTTTTTATTAGGTCAAGTTCGCAGATTGTGAACGGACCTCGGTACCCAATTCGTACTCAGTTCATAACTTTTGATTGGTCCTCTACTGTCAAATCGGTATAACACGCTAAAAATAATTTACGCAAATGGCAAATCACGCAGAAAAAAATACACAGTAATGAATTTTATTGGGTACCGGATTGGACCCACAAAATTCAATATTTTTCCTTCGTAGTTTGAGGTCTTGAAATTAGTCTACACTGAGGATAATATCCGTACACCGATAAAAATGCAAACTTTAAATCTAGATTGAGTTTAATTTAATGTATGTATCTGCCACGCTTATTTTTTATATGACAGCCTAAGCCTTGTTTTTATGAGTGCAAACGTAATATCCATACCGGTCCTTTTATCTACTATCCATCAATTTACGAGCGATAATGGCCGTCACAATTACGCTCACTTTTTGGTAGGGATCAGCCGATCTGACGTTTGGCTTGTGTCGTTTGGCAGCTGGTCGATAAGAAAACTGCCAAACGGCACAAGCCAAACGTCAGATCGGCTTATCCCTACCAG
This sequence comes from Aedes albopictus, assembly GCF_035046485.1. Classification (NCBI taxonomy): domain Eukaryota; kingdom Metazoa; phylum Arthropoda; class Insecta; order Diptera; family Culicidae; genus Aedes; species Aedes albopictus. Next base: position 418,228,452 of record NC_085138.1, on the reverse strand, counting down.
AAAATGAGCATATTCGCGGCGGCATGCGCGGCGGCCATTAGCGCTCGTAAATTGCTGGATAGCATAGCCTATACAATTTATACGACTTTGCCTACATAAAAAGTATGTTTGATTTCCTATATTTAAAAATCATAACACTTCAAACATAGTTTTTATGTCTCGCCCTGGATCTCGAGCCCGCTCGTTGCAACGTTTTGCCTTTCTCGTACACTAAGTGTTCTGGAAAGGCTATATGTTCACTCCAAAAATGACTTTTCGATAGAAGGCCCGGAGGGTCGAGTCACATATACCAATCAACTCAGCTCGACGAATTGAGGTGATGTCTGTGTGTATGTATGTGTGTGTATGTATGTGTGTATGTGTGTACAAAAAACTCACATCACTTTTTTACAGTAAACTTCATCCAATTTCAATGACCGACGGTTCATTCGACGCGGAATCTGATCCCATTGTTTCCTATTGAAAATGGTTCGATTCGGTCCAGCCGTTCCGGAGATATGGCCATTTAGGTGTTCCGGAACGGTACCCCAGGAAGGGACCAGATATGAAAATGCATCAAACCTATGCATGCGACACATCAAACCACGGCATTTTCAATAACCTGATGAGCGATAAGCAGGAAAATAGTCTCAGACCATATGTGAACCAGTAGTGTTCCCGAACCGGTTCTGGGCGTCCCGCTGGAAGTAGCCAAATATGCAATTGAACCAAATCCATACATGTGACACATTAAACCACGGCATTTTCGATGACCTGATGGACAATGAGCAGGAAAATCATCCCAGACCATATCTGAACCGGTAGTGTTCCGGAACCGGTTCTAGGCGTCCCGCTGGAGGTGGCCAAATATACAATTGAACCAAACCCATACATGCGACACATCAAATCACGGCATTTTCGATGACCTGGTGGACAATGAGCAGGAAAACCATCTCAGACCATATTTGAACCAGTAGTGTTCCGGAACCGGTTCCGGGGTTCCCGCCGAAGTGGTCAAATCTGAAAGAAAACAAATCCGTACATGCGTCACATCTAATAGCGACTTTTTAGATTACCTAATGAACGGCCAGCAAGTGTTTCGGAATCGGTTTTGAGTGGCCGGGAGAGGCCAAATGTAAAAGTAAACCAAATCCAGGCATGTGACACATCAAATCGCGGCTTTTGCGATTACCTGATGAACAGTTAGCTAGAAAATAGCCTTAGGTCACACTAAAGACAACTGGTAGTGTTCCGGAATGGGTTCCGAGAGTCCCGTCGAAATGGTCAAACTCTGCATGTGACACCTTCAATTTGCAGCGTTTTTGGTTAACCGATGGGCAGTTAACAAGACAATAATGTCAGACCATATTTGGTTAAGCCGGTAGTTACCCAGAATCAGATCCGGGTAACCTTGACCAAACACAAATTATTGACCATAGTTATAAACAGACAACACTACCATTCCTCGAAATGTGTCACATCACAAACACAGACAAAACAGTGAATAAGCGAACAGACGTAGATAGACTTAGCACCACATACACAGCTGTGTTGCACAGCATTAAAACTATACAAGAACGCAACAAACCGAATGTAGAACGACAAACCGACAATGAAACGTAGATTATTAGGATAGGGCACTTTCGCTACCAATGACCGTTCAATTATATGTGGGGGGTTGTTAGAAGTAGATTTGCGCCAAACGCGTACAGTCAGTTGCAAAACTAGATAAACCAAATAAGTGTAAGACAAAATTTATCATTAGACAAGGAACCCGACAATTTCAACTTTTGATAATGACTTTACAGCATGTACCAACAACAACTCGACAAGACAGTTACAGTTAGACGAAACATAAGACCAAAAACGAAAAATTAATGTAAGTAATCCAGACGAATTGTGTATCCGTAGATTGTATCAAATTAGTACATGTATTAAATTTTAGTACCCCTGAAGATGACACAAAACCCCAGTGTCGAAACGTCGGGCAAATAATAAACCTCGTTTTCCCAAATTACAAGACTGCGTAGCCGTTTAAATCGTAGAATAAACCATTTCTACAATAATAACAAAACTTTTCTGAATGGTTTTGTCACCCTAGTAGATAACGTGTTGTGTATATGGTTGGTTTTTTTGGTTCAACAACAGAACCGAAACATAGCAACTGGTGAACGGCATCCATTTTTGTAATTCGCAGCTCTTTATTTTAAAAGCATTGAAAAAATGACTCCGAAAAGGAAATACACTTCGTATGTGCGTGCAAACAAGAAACGTGAGTATAATTGACGGTAATATATCGGATTATATTCTAAAATCGCTCTTTCATTTAACAAGCAGAGGCTTCATCATCGTCAATTGTTTTTGCGGCAAATGCGGCGAATAAGGCACATTTACAGGCGGAGGTGAAACATTTTTTTTAATGAACATCATTCAATAACAATGAAAAAATAGATGCATTATACTAAATTATTATTTTCAGCTAACGAATTTACTCGCAGGCCAAGAGTTTAGCCAATCCGGCTATGTTTATGTGACTGTGAATTCTGCGGAGAACAGTTTTTCGTTCTCGGAACCGTCCCAGGATCCAATAGGCTTTCAAACTCAGCGGCGTGATACTGAACGGGAACCAACATATCAAGACGAGCAAATCATTGCGGAAAATGGTGAGGATGATGACGATGCAGCACAACTCCACCCAGATGATTTAGAGGAAGATCTTGCGGAAGGTATATTGATCGACGAGAATGAAGCATGTGAAGCGGACCAGAGTCTCCTATTAGATTGTTTCTCTCAACAACAGATCTGTCTCGTTGGCCCTCCCGATTCGAGCATTTTTAAGGTCTCTCATGCGGTATTGTCAGAGCCAAAACAGTTGGAGGCAGTCGATCACGGTGCAGACAGCAGACCATTCTGCGGTGCCGTTTCGCAGGTTCTGAATGTGAAGCTTGGTCCACTAAACCTGACGTTGAGTTCCGTACTGACCACGCCCGCCAACAATGAAAATGGAATTGCATGGCCCGGCGAAGCAAGACCAGTCCAGCAAGACGTCGCTGCTGGTGTGAAAATCGTCAACCCCGAGATTTCCCCTGAGATGCCCGCAGCCGTCATCGAAATCACACGAAATTGCCTGCCTGAAGGATAATTTGGCCTTCATCACGGGCGAGCTGCAGGAAGCAAGGGGCAGCCACAAATTCCCATCGATGAGTTTTTTAAATTGTAAACTTTTAGTGGCTACACAGTCGTTCCCTTAAAAGCAGTATTTTTAATTTGCACAATTTCCCAACAGTTACCCAGCTTGTTACCCAGGCAAACGGACGTATCACTTGAGCAAATTGTGATTGATTTTCACAAAGATAATCACCGAGAAGGTGTCGGTTGTGAGTAAACGTTGTATTGGAGCCAGTGATTTGTGAACTACTGACTATTCTAACTAACCATAACAAGATAAACGATTGGAAGTGAATAAAGTGAGACATCTGTTTGTCTGTGGTTAATATGTTATATATCATCTCAAGGCCCTGATTTTCTTTTGAGAAAACCGTCTACCCTCGTTGGTATGACCGCATTTAATCTGAACACTTATTAATTTGACCCCCTCTCAACTGCACATCGTTCAAATCAAAAATGGTTCAAACGTCATTCTGCTAATGGAACGGTGTGAAACGGAATGCAGAATCAAAACAAAACATCAAATACGGCTGCCAGCAGTGTGTTTTTCCGTCGCCCACAGAGTTGCTAGAAGTTCGAACTAAAAATTAATCCCGTTGGTTTGCATGAGGTGTCGTAGACGGGATTACAAAATAATTTCAATTTTATACCAGTAGATTACAGAAGAATATGTTTTCTTGTATTTCCAAATCGCATTTACTACTGATGCCAACATTGATATGACAATTGATGGACTGAAGGCCATCGACTCCGCTTCCCAGACCGACAGCATTTTTGTTGCGTAAACATTCTTAACGATCCGTTGTTGATATAGTCGAGTCTCCGAAAACTATAATCAATACGGTTGAAACTTTATCCAGTGTTGGTTCTCTTATGGTTCATGGAACCATAGTGAATATGGTGCTAGGTGGCACTGTAACCATTTTTATTGTGGTTCTGATATAGTTCGGATCAATGCGAGTATACCTTAGCTTGAAATAGCAACCTACCATAAAAAAGAAGGATTTTTTTTAGAATTAGCCGTTTGCCCAAAAATAAACAACATAACACTGCACCTCGAAAGAACAGCCTTTGATGATAAGATCGAACCATCTTTGATATACAGTTTAGCAGTTTAACCGCCAAAAACTCTTTAGCAAACTATAAAGGAAAGCCTATTTCTAAAAGAAGGGAAATTCTCAGATGTTGTTAACAGCTAGTCAAACATCAGCTTAGTAATGCTAAATCTATCTCAAACTTGTTTTTGCTAAATGAATTTCGGTGCAGACAGCCCGAACCGTGTATCAAAGTTAGGTACTCAAATTTGAACCCCATATTTAAAAAAAAGGAACGATTCTGAGGAATTTCCCATTCTGGGGAACAGCTTACTGGGGAATGGGTCATTCTGGGGTTTGACTTTCTGGGAAATGACCTACAACTAGCTGAACATCTAGAATATCCCCCATCTACACTCAACAGAAGCTGTAGAAAGCAACTATTTGGTACCAAAATGCAATTGTAACTGGTGATTGGAAATAGTGATTTTCCCAGTTTTGATTACATTCGTAAGGGTTGTTATCACTAGAATCGCAAAGTATTGTCGTATGATATCTAGCCAATTTTACAAGTAATTTTGCACCATAACCGATTCTTTTAATGGAAGCTAATCGATATATTTTACGACGTTGTACTCAGTCTGTAAAAAACACAGATTTGTTTTTTCTACTTATTTTGAAAATATCTTATCCAATAATAGTAAATTGGATTCTGTGCTGCCCCGTTGTACTTTATTCAACAATTCCGGCAACAAAATCTGTTTCAATCTACTCATTGCACCTTCCAGTACAAAATCTTGTTTATCCTTTGCCATTCCAATAGGATGCAACAAAAACAACCAGTTCCTACCGTACCGTCTGACATTCCCATTAGAAATATGTCAAAAACTGCCAGCATCTGAAAGTTTTGTCCTTACTATAAAACCAAAACATTGGAATCAAAACAACATTATCAGCACATGCGCCCAATTCCAACCGTCTCTCACTCGCTCTCCCAGAGCACACGCTCCGCTTCAAAATCTCTTCGGAGCAACTGCATCCTACGAGCTCCGGAAAATCCTTCGGCGACAGGATCTACCACCAACGGACGAACACACAGTTCGGAAAAAGTCAAAAAGTACACCCATGTGACGGTCGTGGCTTCAGTCTCTCGGTAACTACAATGGCAAACGGACGTGGCCAAAAACGCGCACCATTGAACCGTGTTTTGTCGTTTCCTCGATCTTAGCCCTTAAAGCTGTCCTCCTCTCTCAGTCAATGCAATTCCCGATCCCCGGGATTGATAAGAACTATTCCTCACCTCCTGTCCCGAAGCGCAATTTAAAGTCCAACGGGATTGTGTGAATTTTAAAGTTCGCAGCGGTGACGCTCGCGTGACGGTCGGTTTGTCTGTCGGGTCGTTCGTCGTTCATGGTTGAATTCCAGTTGGAATCGCGTCGCGTCGCGTCGTGCATGGTGAGAACAGTGGCGAATGAGAGAAACAACAACACCAAAAACGGCACCACCAGCGCCAGCCAGAAGTCTGCACGGAAGAGAAGAACCAAGAACAAACCAGAAACCGTGTGACCTCTCTTGTGCATGTGTGTGGTGCGGCAGCCGAGGTGGATGGGCTTCAACCTAAACTGACAGCTTCAAGCTGCTGGGAAATCGTCGAAATTTCTTCGTCGGGAGTGATTTTGTTGGTCCACCTGTCGTCGTCAGCTGAGTTGAAGGTGGACTTTTAGGAAGTGAGTTTTGTCTTCCCGGTACGGATTTTGGAAGCGGCGATGGAGGCACGCAAGTGATAATCGAATTAGCGGACGAGAACTTTAAATTCGATTGAGTGACCAAGGAAAAGTTTGTCCCGGAGCCGAAGAACAGGACCAAGTGTTGTGATAGGACAGGTGTCCAATTAGAAAGAAACTTGCTCCGTACGTGACAACGGTGGGAGTTGCTAGGCAGCAGCAAGGTCGGCGATTGTTTTCAACCTTCAAGGCCTGGACAGAGGACAAACCCACGGAAATTCGAGATCCGAAAAAGGTGGTTCCGCAACGGATCAATGTTCTTTCGGTAGACAAGCGTTTGTTTACGTTCCGAGAAGATGTGATTATCGAGAAGAACTGGTTTGAGCAACAGTAACATCCCATCCGGAACTGAAGGCCGGAACACTGGAGGCCTTGGGAAAAATGAAACGGCTCCAGCAGCAACTTCGATATTGACATTTGGCTGCTTGCTCTGCAGATATCGTGTTTTGTTTTTGGTTTGCATATGTACAGAGTTCATGTGCCTACTCGCGTTGGGGGTTGTACGTGTATGTGAGAGTGGCCGCAGCAGCCAACTGCTGGAGAGCGAAACATGATGATGAAAATCTTAGCAAAAGTTCTGCAGCATCCAATGCATGGCTACTAAATCTTAAAGTGTTGCTTTCTGTGTTAGTTTGAATAATAAACCTAGAGTATATTAGTTGTTACCCTGAAGTCCACAAGTTAAAAACAGCAACCTTGCACAACAAATAAATACCAAAACCATTTATGTTCCAATAAGAAAATCCGCCTGCTGATGAGCTGCGGCGGAAAAGTGTGTTAGTGTTACGGCGCTGCCTGCATGCATATTCTACTACGGGAGGAGGCCAGATTTGGGAAAAATCTCGGTGTGTTCGAGTTGGTTGGTTGTGGAGAAGAGCGGTGGTGATGCTGTGAAAGCGAGAAAGAAAAGTGTTTCCAGTGCAAAAACGTGTGTTGGTGGTGGTCTGTGTTGGTGATTTTTGCGTGTAAGTACTTTAATGTTACTGCTGCTGTTGGGTTGTGGGAAAATTTTTGGAAGGAACAACCCAGATGGATCCAAATGGGCTAGCATTGATAGAATTTCCAGTTTTGAGCGATATAAATACTTTTTCATATATAAAAAATATCTTCTTCGATATTTTATTGTTGCTGCAATTCTTCTGAAGGATTTGTTTTATTAATATTCTTGTTAAAAAATACTCGACAGTCTTTGATATGGTCTAATTAATCACTGTTTTGCAATCTACCTATCATTATTGAGAATAAATAATAGTCAGTTGGGTTACGTGTGCAGAAAAAAAACACGTTTTTACTTTGTTAGGTTATTCAAAAAATTGTCTTCGGCTCTGTCACCTGTCCTGTATAAAACATATGAGTCTCGGCTGCATACTGCATCTTTTTAACAGATGGTTTTCAGTCTATCAACCTAAGATTGACGATGAATCCACGAATTGAAAATTTATGCAATTGTTATTAATTTTGAATCAATAAGACTGATATCAAGTTTCGAGTTCCTCTTATGACATCTATATTCTCCTTCAATTTTAGTCAAATTAAAACAAAAAGTACGAAACAAAAAAAAAAATAATCGAATTTATTGATAAATTTTCAGACCGGGTCTGAAAATGTATCTATAAATTCGACGAACAAATTCATTTGATTTAATATTTTACCATCAAATCCATTTATTATTTATCTTTTTCTTTTCCATGATGAGCTAAGGAGCACTGTGATAAGAGAAAAAAATCGAGATTGGTTCTACCCTGATCATACTGCATATACTGTACGGTTTGAGTGTTGACAGTTCTACAGGTTGTTTTTTTTTCATTTTGTATTGGTCAAGATATTGGGATTTTGTTTCTGATAATTTGAGTAGACGAGAACTGATAAAAATGATGAATTTGCTATTATGTAAAAATAAATAAAATATTATTTCTAAAAAAATCTTGAAATATGTACATATCAGAAGAACCGAACTTATATCTAGAAAAAGTCACAGTTAGAAATTTATACTTTAACATTCTACTATTTTTTTTTTTAAACTTGACTCAATACGTTTTGATTTAATGAATAATTTAAAATAATTTAATTTGCTTTTATTTGCTTTTTTTCTCGACTGCTGTTCATCGAGGAGACTATGTCCGACTAATATTTAACGTTGACACGTATTTTTTTCTCTCAAAATTTTATATATTCCATTCAGCAAGCTCACAAACGAAAAAAGTAATGACAAGTTCAAATTTATATACACTATTGTGAATATATCTTTCAACTATAGAAAAAAAAATCTTTCAAGTTATTTTTTTTTTTAAATGGGGTCATAAGTAGCAAATTTTTTATCGTCCTTTGGCGCTGTCCATAAACTACGTAGACTCATATTTGGCCATCTCAGACACCCCCCTCCCCCTCCGTAGACTTTAACTCATACAAAAATTTGAAAATATGTATGGAGCGTAGAATTTGCCCTGAACCCGTCACCTACTGCCCAAGCAACACACATGTTATACAAGAGTTACGACAGCGCAAGTTTTGGTTGTATAGAAGTTAATTCGACGTTATTTCAACATTTTGTTAGAATTACGTAAAATAAGCTTCTATACAACCAAAACTTGCGCTGCCATAACTGTTATATAACATGTGTGTTGCTTGGGTGGGGAGATTACTTACTTATAATCACACCAACAGATAACGTTTGATCAGTTCCAGATGTGAAAAGAAGAGTCCTGTTTTATATGATATTAATTTCAAAAAAAAGTAGAATTCTCTCTCAGAAATCCTCCAAGTTTGGCTTAGGAAAACCAGAAACGTATTTCCATTTTTTTATTTATTTTTTTGGAAACAAGTGACAAGTGAAAAAATGCAAACAAAAACCATGTTCTGTCGAAATTCGGACGCCGTCTTCCAAATATGTTTATATGCACCCGATACTCTTTTTAATGATTTTTTTAGACGACTGTGCAAACAAATTGGAAACACATTTTTTGCTGAAGTTTTATTTTTGCATATTAACCTAAAAATCCTACTACTTACCACGGTTTTTAGAAATTTCAGCCAAAAAATTCTACTCCTTTTTTCTCATGTAAGAAAAGACTTGAATAGAAATAGTTAAACATATGTTGAGGCTTCGAAAAGCATTCTAGGTCTAGGCATACCATATGAGTATTTTGACAATTTGCTATAGAATTTAGATTTTTTAAAGGATCCTTAAGACATATCTGAACCATTCAGAGAACGATACAAAACAAAAGTTTATCACAAAAGTATGAAAAAAATCAAAAACTATGGAGGTTATTCAAAAGGATGCTGAATATATTTGAGGTGGTTAGGGGAAGAGGGATGTAAGTGGTGAAAAATTCAAAATTAAGGTGAATATCGTGCGTGATTCTACGAGATCAGCTTTAGTTGGTGCCAAAGACCCGTAGTTTTCTTGAATGTTTTAATATGTTTAAACGTTTAATGAAAATATTACGTTTAACCATTATTAAGATTTGTTCTCCCAATTATTTTTTACACAAACTTGTTGGAGCCCTGCACGAATACAACTTTTTTTTTATTTGGTGACGTGTTCTCACGGCAAATTGTGACATACAAACACCTGTCCATTTTTATTTATATAGATTAATGTTGTACATTTATGATCCTATTAAATATGGTTTGAATAATTTCTTATATTAGTGGCTCAGACGTACTTGAAAAGTAGGAATCGCATTGAACCTGTAGTTCCAAACCACAAATCTAGTGCTCAACTAAGTCTCCTTAAGTTTTTTTTCTTAATTTCGAAGATATTAATGGCAGTGATGCTCAAATGATTTCGGCCTGCTGTGATATTTTTTCCAAAAGCTAGAATTTACAAATACTGTTGGAAGTTGCGAAAAAGATACGAGTCCTTTCAGTAAGACTAGCTCGACTCTCACCGAGAGGACGAGTAACTTTTTCATGACAATATCACCTTCTTTTCGTTGCACATCCCGACTGATTTATATACATTTATGATACAAGTTGCATTGTACTTAGTATTATTAGTTGGAATCGTTCTTCGAAATTCTTGAAAAATTTTAAATAAAAATTTATCTTATTTTAGCTTGAAAAATAATTCCTAATCAATCAGAAATATTGGAATTATTTTTAATACATATTATTTATGACTTGATTTAATAAAATGGTTGCGATGAACCTGGTTGGATGAGTACGTTCCATTCCATGAAATGGAGAAACATAATCAGCATGTTCGCAGCACTGCACTCTATTCGCCATTGTAAAACTTTTAGTTTTATGACGATCATGAAGGTCAGAATTAGGTTATCAACTTGATTCCTAACCGTTATAAAATATAAAATTTCTTCAGGAAAAATAAGGTCTATTTCAGCTAGAAGAAGACTGCTGAACACAGCCGAAACGTGGGGCAGTTAACGAAAGATCATTTGAACTCGTTATACTGAATAGTCGAAAGAGCCGAATGCAGTGTATATCAGCCGAAAATCAACGTAAAATTATTCGAGATGGATGTACAAACTCAGTATAACACTAAAAGTACATGATTACGTAAGATAGGATTGGTGTCTGTATGGCTCTCCCAAGTCATATTGTTTTGTCAAATAGACTAGAAACATTGTAAGAACTAGCATTAAACCAAATTAAAAGGTATTTTATTCCGATTCCAAAACCCTCTACAAGACCAATTGATTGTCAAAATGTTACTTGGGCTATCCTCTCTGGAGCCACCATAGTGGCTGTGCCAGAGCTGCACGATTGGTGTGGTGTTTCTCTTGCGGAGGAACAAGATCAAATACTTACTGAATCCTGCCGTATTCCAGTACACAGCTCATTCATTTATTTAGTACTAGCTGTCCCGGCAAACGTCGTTCTGCCTGCCTACTATGTCTTTTGACATGCAGCTCTGTAGAAAAATGCCCCGCAAAATGGAATTACAAACTTTTTTATTTTCGGTGCGTTCTCGGTCGATTTTCCCAATTATTTTTCGTACGAACACGTCGAAGCCCTGCGCGAATAAAACACTGAAAGAATGTTGTAGATTGGCTGGCCCGTTCCCGAGTCTATTCGTGACATACAAACACCATTCCATTTTTATTTACATATATCAAATCAAATTCAAGATAAAACTGAATCAACAATATTTCTCCATAATACACGAGGCTGCCGCTCTCCATTCTCGGTCACGCCCGATGCTCGGCAAGTCACGCACCACCTGATCCACTCTCTCTCTGCGCTCCACGCTTTCTTGTACCAACCATATCTGTCGCGAACACCAAGAACGCCGAACAGGGTTGTTGTCCGGCATTCTTGCAGCATGCCCTGCCTACCGTATCCTTCCGGCTTTGGCCACCTCCTGGATGCTTGGTACGCCATAAAGTTCAGCAAGCTCGTGGTTCATCCTTCTCCGCCACACACTGTTCTCCTGCATACCGCCGAAGATCGTTCTTAGCACGCGTCGCTCTAAAACTTCGAGTTTTTGCAGGTCCTTCTCTAGCATGGGCCGTAGAGGACCACCGGTCGTACTAGCGTTTTGTGCATGGTGCGTTTGGTGCGTGGGTGAATCTTTTCAGATCGCAGCTTCTTCTGGAGCCCGTAGTAGGCCCGACTTTCGCTGATGATGCGCCTCCAAATTTCACGATTCACGTTGTTGTCAGCCGTCAGTAAGGATCCGAGGTAGACGAATTCTTCCACCTTCTCGAAAGTATCCCTGTCTATCGTAACATTACTACCCACACGAATCCGGTCGTGTTCGGTCCCACCTACCAGCATGAACTTTGTTTTTGAGGCATTCACCACCAGTCCGATCTTTGCTGCTTCGCGTTTCAGGCGGTTCAGGCAGTTCTGCCACCGTTCCAAATATTCTGGCGATAATGTACATGTCGTCCGCGAAGCACACAAATTGACCGGATTTTGTGAAAATCGTTCCCCGGCTGTTGAGCCCGGCTCGTCGCATCACACTTTCCAGAGCGATGTTGAAAAGTAGGCATGAGAGTTTGTCACCTTGTCGCAGTCTCCGTCGAGATTTGAATGAACTGGATAGTTCACCCGAAATCCTTACGCTGTTCTGCACACCGTCCATCGTTGCTCTTATCAGTCTAGTCAGCTTCCCGGGAAAGCTGCTCTCGTCCATGATTTTCCATAGCTCTGTGCGGTCGATACTGTCGTTTGCCGCCTTGAAGTCGATGAACAGGTGGTGCGTTGGGACCTGGTATTCACGGCATTTCTGGAGGATTTGCCGTACGGTGAAGTGCTGCTTCCACTTTTCGATCACCTCACGTCCGTCCGTCAAGAGGCCTCCGTCGTTGTCCCTGCACATTTTGGCTCGCAGCACGAAGCCGTTGCGGGATGCGTTGAGCTTCTGATAGAACTTCCGTGTTTCCTGGAAACGACACAGTAGCTCCATTTCTTCGCACTCCGCTTCTTTCAGGCGGCGCTTTTTCTCCCGAAAGAGGCGGGTCTGCTGTTTCCGCTTCTGTTTGTAACGTTCATGGTTCTGTCGGATCCCTTGCTGCAGCATTACCGCCCGCGCTGTGTTCTTCTCCACCAAAATCGTTTTGCACTCTTCGTCGAACCATTCGTTTCGTCGATTCCGTTCCACGTACTCGATGGTGCTCTCGGCCGCGTCGTCTAGAGGGGCCTCATCGAGCTCGCCCTCGTCTGGCAACGCGGCTTCAAGATTCTGCGCGTATGCTGAGGCGACATCCGGTTGTTTCAGTCGCTCTAGGTTGTATCGTGACGGTCGCCGGTACCGTACATTGTTGGCGCCACGATAGGTCCTGACGTCGATAATGTCGGAGAAGTGCCGTCCGTCAATCCGGACGTGGTCGACTTGAGATTCCGTCTGCTGTGGTGATCTCCAGGTGTAACGATAAGAGAGGCTGTATCGGAAAAAGGTACTACGTTTGGCCATGTTTTTTTAGGCGGCGAAATCAATGAGTCGTAGGCTGTTTTCGTTCGTCTGCTCCTCCTGGAGAACAGACGCTCAGGTTTGCAGAAGCAAACCCCTCCTTCCCTGTCGACCAAAGTTCCCACCGGGGTTGGTTATCCGATCTTCCCTAAGGTTGCTCGTACTTTACAGCCGGTACCACGAGGAGGCAGGAATAGGAGTTGCTGGACAGAGGCTAGTGGATCACAGTGGGATCTGAATTGCGCAGCATACCCAGCCTTTACCGTGCCAATAACAAGATTTATGCTTCCGTAATTTTTAATGTCAATGGCTGTAATTATTATTGTGCTGTTTTCATAATATTTCGTAATATATAAATAATAATTTTCAAATATTAGAGCACATGTTGCTCTTTGTAAGGTATTCAAATCTGCTTGGGTATCCTTCTCGTTGTGATTTCCAAAAACTGTCCGAATACCTGTTCTGTTCACCCAGTCCGGGCCATCAACGCTCTGTAAATTAATGTAATCCAACTACCGGCACAGATTGCTCCCAAAGTCCGGACCGATTAATTTCGAACCGGTGGAAATTAGTTTGCCTATGGTTTACCTCTACCGGAGTGCACATTTTGCGTGATTTAGCCCAATATAGGCAAGGTGGTAACGGTGCTGCTGCTGCAGCTGCAGCTGATGGCATGTGGTTTCGTGGGGACTTGACTTTGATGTGCACAGTGCAATCGCTGCTGGGTCACGCGGTCGGTCAGCGGAATCCATTTCGGGGTTTTACACAGTAATAAAGTTGTTCGAGTGCGGGCTTGTGTCAAGTCCGGCGACTGTGACGACGCTTTGATATTGGGGGCTGGAGATGGAGGTAATTGAAAAGCCCTCGGGAATAGAAATGGATGGGGGTTTTGATGCCGGTTGATTTCGGTGGCCGTTATTGGGTTTTGAAGTGCACTCACTCACGGTCGTCGGCGGACGGGCACTTCGGGCTCCCACTCACTCGGAAGTGCTCTTCAGGTAGTTCAGATTGAAATTAGTTTGTAGAATGTTTGATTTGCTTGTTCAAATCGCGCTCAAATGGCTATCGGCAAATACTAAACTTGTAACATTTTATGCATTAGACTCTGGAATGGTAGTTTGAATACTATGCAATTATTTAAGTACACACTGTGTGTATCATTGACGTAGCTATAGGGCCAGGCCCCTCCCCCTAGAAATTTTTTATTACTTACTATATGGAAATTAAAAAAATCTTAGCAAATTTATACCAATTTTAGCAAACGTAATATGTACGATGAAATTGAAAATAAGAACATTGTATTCTCAAAGCATTACTTCACTTTTCAGCACTCACCCTACTGTATTTTGTACATAAGGTTGGAAGAAACCTTGCCTATTCTACACAAATCAGCATACTGCTGGTAGCGGTGGCCAGTTTCTGGAAGATTTAGGGGTTTCTTTACTCGTACATTGTTTCTCTGGAGCCTATAATATTTTTTTTGTTTATATCCACATAACTATCGAACCAATTTGTAGCTGAGCTCTTTTGTAAATTACGAACTCTTTTATTGACAAATCAAGAACTTTCTTCATGATTTCCTTCAACGTTTTCTCCAGTAGAACATAATGGATACCTGTCCGAAGATTTTTTTTTTTTGAAAATGTCTTCTTAATGTATTAGTGTCTGATATACTCATCTCAGAACATAATCTTATATGTAAATTAACGCATTGCCGGAAGCATCCTGGAAGAATATTCGAAGGTTATTTAGTAAAAGCCTTGAAACTACCCTCGAGGTGTCACTGTTAGAATTTCTGAAGGGAATTCCGGGAGAAATTCTTGAAGAATTTCTTGGAGGTATTGACGGAGATCTTTCAAATGATGGAATGCTTAGAAAAACCCTGGAATTCAGCTGAAGGAATTTCTGAACGAATAGCTGGAATGTATTTAAAAAGAAATGCCTGAAGGAATTTAAGAACGAATTCCTAGAGGAATTTGTGGTGCATTTTCTAGAGAAATTTAGGGACAAAATCCTGGGAGAATTCCGAAAGAGTCTTATCTTTATGAATTCCTGAAGAATTTCTTAGACAAATGTCTCAAAGCGCTTCTAGTATGTAAAATTACAAATACTTGAATGTTCAAAGTAAGTCACAGTGACTGTAAAAGAATAACAGGATATATTCCTGAACGAAACGCAGGGAGAATCTCTGAAGAACTCCTATGCAGGACCTGGAGGGATAATCTTTGAAGGAATTTATTCCTGAATAAATATCTGTGAATGAACGCCTTTAAGCTTTAATTGGTTGTGATAATCACCGCTATCTGATATTTATCATTTTTTTTTGGTTTTTATAGAACTCCAATACAAATCGCTGGAGGAAATCCTTAATGTTATTCAAAAAATCTCCAGGTAATTAAAATTGTAAAAACTCTTGGGTGAATCCCTGGAAAATATGATGGACGATTTACTGAAGTTTCTGACCGACTCCCTCAATAATAATTTGGAAAGATCCCGAGAGAAATTTCCTGGAACAATCCCTGAAAGAGCTTCCGGAACAATCCCTAAAAGAATTCCTGGAGAAATCTCTAGAGATATTCAAGCAGGTGTGCCTGGAGTAAACTCTGTAGGATTTCCAGAAAGTATACCTGAAGGAATCCCTGGATGAATTCCTGGAGGAATCCTTAGAGGTTTTATGGGTGGCATCCCTGCAGAAATTGCTAGTGGAATCTCTTGAGAAACTCTGGGAGGGAAGAATACCCGGAGCAATTCCCAGATGAATTTCTAGAGAAACCCTTGGATGAATCCGTGGAGCAATTCCTAAAGAAAACCTTGCAGGAATATCTGGAGGAACCCCTGGAGGAAATGCAGGAGGAATTCCTTGAGGATTCCCTGCAGAAATATCTGGATGAATTCCTGGAGCAAACTCTGCAAGAAATTGTGATGGAATCCCTTCATAAATTCCTGGACGATTCCCTACAGGAATTCTAGGAGGAATTCCTGAAGCAATCCCTGAAGCAATTTCTGATGGAAACTCAGAAGAAACTTCTAGAGAAATTCCTGGAGGAATTTCTGCAGGATTTTCTAAAGTAATTCCTGGACGAATTCCTGAAGAAATACCTTGGGTAATTCCTGGAGGTATTCTTGGAGGAATTCCAGGTGGAATCTCTAGAGGTATCCCTTAAAGTATCTCTAGAGAAATCCCTGAAAGAATTCCTAAAAATTCTTAGAGGAATACCAGAAAGTATGCCTGGAGCAAACTCTGTAGGAATTCCTGGAAGGATTTCAATTGGTATGGAATGCCTGGATAAATTGCTGGAAGAATCAATATAGCAATTATGGGAGGAATCCCTGGAGAAATTTCTGAAGAAATCGCTTGAGGAATCCCGGGAGGAATTCCTAGACAAATTTCTGGAGAAATCCTTGGAAGAATTTCTGGACGAATTCCTGGATGGAGGAATTCCTAGAAAATATCTTGGAGAAATCCCTGAAGCAATTCCTAGAGGAGTCTCTAGATGAACTTCTGGACAAATTTCTGGCAGTATCCCTGGAGAAATTCCTCGCGGAATCCATGAACAAATTTCTGGGGGAATCCCTGAAAGTATACTTGCAGAAATTGTTGGTGAAAGCGATAGAAACAATCTTGCAGGAATCCCTGGAGAAATTCCTGAAGGAATAAATGGAGGATTTCGTGGAGGCATCCCTGAAGATATTCCTAGTGGAATCTCTAGAGAAATTCTGGGAGGGACCCCTAGAAGAACTCCCGGAGCAATTCCTAGATCTATATGTTTCAAGAAATAAATTCCTGGGGTAGTTCTTGGTGGATTTCTTAAAAGTATTCCGGGAGGAGTCCCTGAATGACATTCTGGATGAATCCCTAGAGGAATTCCTATAGATAACCCTGGAGGAATTCTAGGAGAAATGCCTGGAGTTATTCCTAAAATAATTCCTGGTGGAATTCCTAGAGCAATCTCTGGAGGATTCCTGAGAGAAATTCCTGAAGAAGCGTCTGGAGGAATCCCTGAAGAAATTCCTGGAGACATGCCTGAAAGAATTCCTGGAGGAATCTCTAAAGAAATTTTTTGAGAAATCTCCAGAGGGATCCCTGAATAATCGATTAGGAATTCCTGGAGCAATCCTCAGAGAAATCTCTGGAGGAACTCCTGGAAGATTTTCTGGAAGAATTAGCGGAGAACTGTCAGGAAGAATCCCTGGAGGGATCACTGGAAGAATTCCTGGAGGAATTCTTGGAGAAATCTGTAAAGGAATTCTTTGAGGTATCTTTAGAGGAATATCCATGTAAAGGAATCACTGGAGGTATTCTTAGAGGAGTTCCTGGACGAATTCCTGTAGGAATATTTATAGAAATTGCTGCAGGAATTCCTGGAGCAATCCCTGAAGCAATTTCTGATGGAACCTCAGAAGAAACTTCTGGAGAAATTCCTGGACGTATTCCTGAATAAATTTCTGAACAAAATCCTGAAGAAATACCTGGGGTAATTCCAGGAGGTATTCTTGGAGGAATCCCAGGTGGAATCTCTAGAGGAACCCCTTAAAGTTTCTCTAGATAAGTTCTTGAAAGAATTCCTAAAAATACTTAGAGGAATACCAGAAAGTTTGCCTGGAGCAAATTTTGTAGGAATTCCTGAAGGGATTTCAATTGGTTTGGAATGCCTGGATGAATTGCTGGAGGAATCATTAGAGCAATTATGGGAGGATTGATTGATTGATTTGTGTTTATTTAAGAGACTTTCAGCCATTATGGGAGGAATCCCTAAAGAAATTCCTGAAGAAATCGCTTGAGGTATCCCGGAAGGAATACCTAGACAAATTTCTGGAGAAATCCTTGGAAGAATATCTGGACGCTTTCCTGGATGGAGGAATTCCTAGAAAAAATCTTGGAGAAATCCCTGAAGCAATTCCTAGAGGAGTTTCTAGATGAACTTCTGGACAAATTTCTGGCAGTATCCCTGGAGAAATTCCTCGCGGAATCCATGAACAAATTTCTAGGGGAATCCCTGAAAGTATACTTGCAGGAATTGTTGGTGAAAGCGATAGTAACAATCTTGCAGGAATCCCTGGAGAAATTCCTGAAGGAATAAATGGAGGATTTCGTGGAGGCATCCCTGAAGATATTCCTAGTGGAATCTCTAGAGAAATTCTGGGAGGGACCCCTAGAAGAACTCCCGGAGCAATTCCTAGATAAGTTTTAAGAAAGAAATTCCTGGGGTAGTTCTTGGTGGATTTCTTAAAAGTATTCCGGGAGGAGTCCCTGAATGACATTCTGGATGAATCCCTAGAGGAATTCCTATAGATAACCCTGGAGGAACTCTAGGAGAAATGCCTGGAGTTATTCCTAAAATAATTCCTGGTGGAATTCCTAGAGCAATCTCTGGAGGATTCCTGAGAGAAATTCCTGAAGAAGCGTCTGGAGGAATCCCTGAAGAAATTCCTGGAGACATGCCTGAAAGAATTCCTGGAGGAATCTCTAAAGAAATTTTTTGAGAAATCTCCAGAGGGATCCCTGAATAATCGATTAGGAATTCCTGGAGCAATCCTCAGAGAAATCTCTGGAGGAACTCCTGGAAGATTTTCTGGAAGAATTAGCGGAGAACTGTCAGGAAGAATCCCTGGAGGGATCACTGGAAGAATTCCTGGAGGAATTCTTGGAGAAATCTGTAAAGGAATTCTTTGAGGTATCTTTAGAGGAATATCCATGTAAAGGAATCACTGGAGGTATTCTTAGAGGAGTTCCTGGACGAATTCCTGTAGGAATATTTATAGAAATTGCTGCAGGAATTCCTGGAGCAATCCCTGAAGCAATTTCTGATGGAACCTCAGAAGAAACTTCTGGAGAAATTCCTGGACGTATTCCTGAATAAATTTCTGAACAAAATCCTGAAGAAATACCTGGGGTAATTCCAGGAGGTATTCTTGGAGGAATCCCAGGTGAAATCTCTAGAGGAACCCCTTAAAGTTTCTCTAGATAAGTCCCTGAAAGAATTCCTAAAAATTCTTAGAGGAATACCAGAAAGTTTGCCTGGAGCAAACTTTGTAGGAATTCCTGAAGGGATTTCAATTGGTATGGAATGCCTGGATGAATTGCTGGAGGAATCATTAGAGCAATTATGGGAGGATTGATTGATTGATTTGTGTTTATTTAAGAGACTTTCAGCCATTATGGGAGGAATCCCTAAAGAAATTCCTGAAAAAATCGCTTGAGGTATCCCGGAAGGAATACCTAGACAAATTTCTGGAGAAATCCTGGATGGAGGAATTCCTAGAAAAATCTTGGAGAAATCCCTACAGCAATTCCTAGAGGAGTTTCTAGATGAACTTCTGGACAAATTTCTGGCAGTATCCCTGGAGAAATTCCTGGCGGGATCCATGAAGAAATTTCGGGGGAAATCGCTGAAAGTTTACCTTCAGGAATTTCTGGAGAAATCGCTAGAAACAATCTTGAAGGAATCCCTGGAGGAATTTATGAAGGAATAAATGGAGGAATTCGTGGAGGCATCCCTGAAGAAATTCCTAGTGGAATCTCTGGAGAAATTCTGGGAGGCACCCCTGGAAGAACTCCCGGAACAATTCCTAGATAAGTTTTTAGAAAGAAATTCCTGTAGTAGTTCCTGGTGGATTTCTTAAAAGTATTCGTAGGGGAGTCTCTGAATGAAATCCTGGAGGAATGCCTGGATGAATCCCTAGAAGAATTCCTATAGATAACCCTAGAGGAATACCTGGAGTCATTCTTAAAATAATTCCTGATGGAATTTCTAAAGCAATCCCTGGAGGATTCCGTAGAGAAATTCCTGGAGGAGCGCCAGGAGGAATCCCTGAAGAAATTCCTGGAGACATGCCTGTAAGAATTCCTGGAGGAATCTCTAGAGAAATTTCTTGAGAAAACTCCAGAGGGATCCCTGAATAGTCGATTAGGAATTCCTGGAGCAATCCTTAGATAAATCTCTGGAGAAACTTCGGGAGGATTCTCTGGAAGTATCACTGGAGAACTTTCAGGAAGAATCCCTGGAGGAATCCCGGGAAAAATTCCTGGAGGAATGCTTGGAGAAATCTGTAAAGGAATTCCTTGGGGTATCTCTAGAGGAATACCTATGTAAAGGAATCACTGGAGGAATTCCTAGATGAGTTCCCGGACGAATTCCTATAGGAATATTTATAGAAATTCCTGCAGGAATTCTCAGAGGAACCCGGGAACAATTTCTGAAGAAATTTCTGGAGAAATTCTTTTGAAGAATTCGTAAAGGAACCTCTGCACTAATTCCTGAAGAAATCCAAGGATCAATTTCTGATGGAATTCCAGGAGGAAGTACTGTAGAAGTCGCTGAAATTTTTGAAGAAATCCGGAGGAATCCCTAAAAGAGAACGTAGAGGAACTCTTGGAGGAATCCCTGTAGCAGTTCCCGAAGAAACTCCAGGAGTAATTTCGGAATCAATCCCAAGAGGAATTCCTAAGACAATCTTTGAACAGTTCCTGGAGAATTTCTTGGATTAATTCCTAGAGGAGTTTCTGAAAGAATTCCAGGAGTAATTACCGAAGAAATCTCAAGAAGAGTTCTATGAGACAAAATAATGCCGGAATTTGTTTCTGAAAAAAAGAATGGTGGAGGAATTCTTGGAGGAAGTTTTGAAAAAAAAACCGATAAGGAATCCCAGAAGCAATCCTTAGGGAATCTTAGGAGAGCTTCCGTAGCGAACTCCTGGAAGATTGTTTTTGAATCTCTAGATAAAAAAGTATTGAAGGTATAATTGGATGGACATCTAAAGGATTTTTCTGTACAAAATGTTGAAGCAATTCCTGGATTAATTTTTGAAATATCTTTGGTAAAATACTCTGATAGAATGTCTGGAATTCATTCCTGCAGAAATACTTCGAACAATTCCACATGGAATTATTGAAGCAATATGTAGCTGAATTCTGTAAGAAATATATGTAAAAATCCCTAAAGAAACCGCTAAAGGAATACTTTAAAGGATCTCTAAAGAAATTCCCGAAGGAAATCGCAAAAACAGCACTGGAACAATCACTGGATGGACTTCTAAAGATATCCCAGGACAAATCCCCAAAGATATGTCTGGTGGATTCCCTAGATGAATTCTTGAATCTCTGGAGGAACCCATGGTTCGATCACGGGGATGAAAACCACGTGAAATCACGGCTGCAAATCTCGATAATAGAGATAATAATAATGATTAAATCGCAGCAAAATTCCTGAAGGAATCGGTCATACTCATATAGTGCAATAAACTATTGGAAAGGGACAAATCTAAAACAGTCATTTTGATTCCCCAAAACTGCAATGCCGATATTCACATATCAGGCGACCATGCCGCTTTAAGTCACTCTAGTCAGGCCATCCCTGGGCCTCCTCCAAAAAAATTCCTAGCTTCGCCAATGTGTGTGTTTCGCTCTGTTATACGTGTTAATGGGATCCATTTAGTAATGCTGCGTTTAAGAAATCTAACTTTCACGAAGTAAGAACAACATTCTCTGAAAATAAACCCTTTATTTCCCAAACCTAACTGAAATTCCGCAAGATTCGCCATCTACAATTCCACCTGATTTACCTCCGGGTCATTATTCACTCCGACACCTGATACTGACTGCACAAAAATTCCGCAACAGCAGCGACGACGGCGGCGGTGGCGATTCCGAGTTAGCGAATCACGTTGATAGTATCGCTTTAAGGATGCCATAAAATAAAAATTAAAATCCCTATTCGTCCTTCCAGCCAGGCAGCAGCGGCCAGCACAGCAGGAACCAGCCACAGCACAGGAACCAGCCACAGCAGGCACCAGCCAAGGGCACAAAAACAACAATCCACCGTCGTCGTCGTTGTCATCATCGTCGTTGGGCCATTTCTCGGACGGACCGGATGTCGTTCTGTCGCTTTTGTATAATAAAACAATTCCCAGCCGCCGTTGCTCAATGCTCACTCGCTGCGCTGCGCTGGCTGGGTTGTTCTCGGTTGTCTTCGGGTTGCAGCGCACTGCTGCTTGCTTCCTGCTGTAGTTCCCCCTTGCCTGCCGATAGTCCACCGGGAGTGCCAAGAATTTCCCAATGTTCCCCAAGGAGATAAGCTTGTCAGCGAAAAGGGTACAAAAGCTCTGTTAAAGAAGCGATCCGACCAACAGAAGAAGGGGGGATAACAAACGTCGGTGGTGGTGAGCGATATTTATCACTTTCCCACGGAAAAAGGGCCCAACCAACTGACCGAGGCACACTGGGGTAAAGGGACTGAATTCCAGGATATAATCCTCGAATGTTCGATGAGTCAGATCTTCCACAAGGTCTGCGCATTTCGTAGGACTTTGTGGTTCGTGATGAAAGCCTCCCGACACACGAACGTGAAGTCATTGAAAGGTGGAAGCAGCACTTCGATAGACACTTAAACGTTTTGGCCACGAATTTATCCCGCGTTACTCCATATGTGAAACCGACTGAGGACGCCACCCCGGCCAACCGGATCCCGGGGAGTCCCGCCCGAGAGCAGATTTTCCATTCCACGGGACAAGTGCGCGCTGTGCCGCGTCGCGTCGCGCCACTCCGTTTGGGGTTGTATTGTTTTGCTGTGTGCCATTTTTCTTCGACGAAACACTTAAAATTCAGCATTCGACGACGACTGTAATTCCGGCTCCGGCTCCGGAATTTTTTTGTTTGCTTTCTACTTGGGTTTTGTCGCAAGTCATTCCCGAGGATTCGACTTATGCTGTGCGAGCGAGCGAGCCAAGCGGAGGATAAAAAGAGGTGCTAAATCGTGCTTGCGCTTGAGCGTGGGGCTATGCTGCAGCGCTGCTATTCATTTGAGAAGTGTTCCACGAATTTGCGAGGAAATTGGAAGGGGCGAAATTGCGAGGAAAAACACAAACCAGGATGGGAAGGGTGAGATTCAAGATTTTACTACCATCAGGTGTTGCCATCGAAAGTAAGGGCGAACCTCAAAAGAAGAGGCCTGATGGAGTGTAAACGAGAACAAAATTGATGGTAAATTTGGTAAGCGAGCATGGCTGATAAATGGTTAGAATGGCTCGTTCCGTGAGTAAATTTATTGAGGAATGTCTGAAATTTGGGTTTTGTGCGCAGGTACGATTTCCTTCGATTTATAAGAGCTTATTACGAGTATCCTGGCCTCTTCGCAATACTAACCTTGGTACATAAGAATTAATCAATTGTATCTACTCAATTACAAAAATGAATTTCTGCTCAGTAAAGCGTTAAACGCGATTGAGCCATACATTAATGAACTTGATAAAAAAAGTTAATTACAAAATAAAGAACAAAAAAAAAAACAACATCGTAATTCTGCTACAAATTTCCCAATAAATTTTTCAAGCAATTTTTTCAGGGGATTCTCCAGTAGTTCCTCCAAAGAATTCTTTAAAAAAGCAATTTTAGGATTTTTTTTAACGGGGGTTCGATGATTCTTTCAGATATTTCTCAAGCATTACGCCTTAGAAATTTGGAAATTGTTCCAATTTCAGAAATTAAAGCGGGAATTTCGCCAGAGGTTCATATATTAATAGATTCTGTTGAGCATTTTTCAAAAAAAAAAAAAATACTCTATGAATTCGTGAGAAATTCTCCTGGAAGTTCCTCCAGGTATTTCTCCAGGAATTGCTTAGAATTTTCTTCAGGGATTCTTTAAGAAATTTGAACCAGGAGCTATTCCAAGTATTTCATAAATTCCTGTATTTTTTTAAATTTTTTTTAATGATTATCTAAATTATTGCTCCTAGATTTTTACAGGTACCTTCAATGGCTTTTGAGTACTTATCCTTTCAGAAATTCTATAAGAATTTCTTTTAGGATTTTTTCAACAGCTATTCATAAGGAAGCGTCCATAAATGACGTAGCTTTTTTGAGCGATTTTTCACACCCCCTCCCCCGTCATTTCGTCACAAATTTAGATTCCCCCTTTATAAATAACGGAGCTTGTTAAATAACCCAAACACCTCCCCCCCCCTCCACAAAACAAAAGTTCTATGTCAAATAGCAAAAAAAAAAAACTAGAAAACCTAATTTTGATTTCAATTTCAACTGATTAGGGGTTAATCGATAGTCTCCTTCAAGAGTTCTTTGAAGATTGTCTTCTCTTTACCACCAGGAGTTTCTTTTGACATCTCTCCAGGGATTTCAACTAGAATTTATTTTGAGATCCCATACGAACTTCCAGGAGTTCCTTCTGGGTTCCCATCAGGAATGCCTTCCTGAATTCACTTATGGGATTCCTCCAGCAGATTTTTTAGGAATTCCTACACGAATTCCTTCCTTGATTCTTCTATGAGTTTCCTTGGGAATTTATCCAGGGTTTTTTCCCCGGGACAACTCAAAGAACTTCTTCTGGCATGCGTTCATTCACTCCTACAAGGATTTCTCCAGGATCTCTTCCTTCCATAGTTCCTTCTGAAATTCCTCCATGACTTTCTTTCTTAGATTTCAACAGGAGTGCCATCTGGATATTTTCCGGGATTATCCAAAAGTTATTTTCTGGATTCCTTCAGAAATTCCTTCCGGGAATCCTTTCAAAAAGTTCTCCCGTGTTTTCTTCGGAAATTGAACCAGGATTTCTCCAGGAGTTACTTTTTAGACTCTACAAATAGCTTCTTCTGAGATTATTCCAGGATTATTCAATATTTCTCCAAAATTTTCATGTGAAATTTTTCCGGGAACTCCTCACGGGGACTCTTTAGAGATTTATCCATGTTTTCCTTTAAAGATTCCTCCAGGAGTTTTTTTTTCGGAATTCTTATTTGGAACTGTTTGAGGAAACCCAGAAAGAACATCACGAAAAATTCCTCACAAAATTTCTGGAGGAACTCCTTAAGAAACTGTTAGATGAATTCTTCAGAGAAGCCCCGTAGAAATTATATAAGAAACTCCTGGAATAATTACATAAGGAAATCCATAGCAAAATCCTGGAGAAATAAAACTCTTGCAAGATTTCCGTTGAGAACATCTGAGCATCTCCCAGTGGGAGTTTTGCAAAAATCCTGAAATGAGTTCCTGAAGGATTCCCATGGGGAGTTTCTGAAAACATAATTTAACCCCAATTTTATCAGATCCCAGTCCCAACCACATAAGACTCCAACCATTACCCCTTATAAAAGGAAACTGGCATTTATTTCCAAAAAAAAAAAAAGATTACCTATTGCAATATTTTTGCGATAAACTGAATAATACAAGTAAAATTTAATTAATAACGACTTACTTTTTTAAATAGGCTCAATAGAAGCTACGTAGCATATCACAAACCCCTACCCCCCTATTGTCGCAATTCGTCGTAGCAAATCACAAAAACCCCCATCCCCCTAAAAGCTACGTCATTTATGGACGCTTCCTAAGAGGTCTTCCAAGGATTCCTTCAGGAAATACTCCATGGATCCTCCAGAAATTATTCGAGGGATTCCTTCAATAATTTCACCAGTACCTTTGTCTGTCATGATTCAGTAATTCTTCTACAGATTTCTTCAAGATTACTTAGACAAATTTCTCAAGAAATGTTTTATAGAATCTAGTTATTTTTTTCCAGGATTCGAGAAGGAATAGACAAAATAATCGGGACAGGCAAAAGTTTTACTTGCCAGAAAATGGTCAACTAGCTGTAACTCTTTGAAAAATGCATCAAACATTCTTAAATTTCTACTGTAAGTTGGTCAACTAGTTGTCTATCAATAATGGTCCAAGTTTGGGAAAATTGGACCATTATTGATAGATATTCTACACGAGGTTATAAATATTCTTGAAAACGTTTGTATTTCTTCAGGTATTTTCCCAAGCATTCATATAGAAATTCCTCCAGAAATAACGTGAGAAACTGTATCAGGAGTTTTTGTTGGGAAATCCCTGTTGAAGAAATTCTTCTAGGATACTCGAAAGGTAACACCGAGAGTTTTTAAGAAATTCTTTCAGACAATTCTCGAAAGATTTCCGTAAAAAATCCTTAAGCAATCCTTCTCCGACTTTTCGAACCCCCTAAGCGAAATACCCTCTTTGAATGAGTGGAGTCAGTTTTGTACATTTTAAATTCACCTTCTAATGCTTATCCTTTATAAGAAACAAGTATTTCAATCACCTTTTGTAATCCTCTTCAGTTGATTACTGATACTTAGGAAGAACTTTAGGAAGGTACTCGAGATATTTGTATCCATCAAAAGATAAGCTTAAGAGAGTGGAGTTCAAAAGTACAAAACTGAATACACTCATTCTTTTAGTAGCTTTTGGCCAATTCCCGGAAAACTTCTGAAATAAATCCCTGAGGTAATATATGGAACAATTTTAACTGGAACCTCTGAAGCAATTTCAGAAGACATTACTGTCAAAACCGTAGAGGCTATTCCTAAAATGAATTCTGGATTATTTCTTATGGATTTTTTGGAAGAATCCTTGGAAGGAAGAATCTACGGAAGAATCTCTATAGGATTTTTGCACAAATTTTTGAGAGAATTTCTGGAAGGCATTCTGAAAAGTTTTTGAAGATACTTTTGAATGAATTTTAGAAGAATTTTCTGAAGAAACTTTCAGTGAAAATCATGTAAAACTCTCTAAAGTACTCTTGAATTGGTCTCTAGAGGAATAACTGGTAAGGGCCCATATGGCCGAGGCGGTAAACGCACGGGTATTCAGCATGACCATGCTGAGGGTGACGGGTTCGATTCCCGGTCGGTCCAGGATCTTTTCGTAAAGGAAATTTCCTTGACTTCCTTGGGCATAGAAGTATCTTCGTGCCTGCCACACGATATACGCATGCAAAATGGTCATTGGCAGAGAAAGCTCTCAGTTAATAACTGTGGAAGTGCTCATAGAACACTAAGCTGAGAAGCAGGCTTTGTCCCAATGAGGACGTTACGCCAAGAAGAGAGAGAGAGAGAGAGGAATAACTGGAGAAGTCCCTGGAAGAAATTTCCGAAAAACTTGCTGAGAATTTATTTTGAGAAACACCTCGAGAAACACTTGGTGCAATTCATAGAAAAGTTAATGATGGAAATCTTTTGATACAATTTCTGGAGGATGATCTGAAAGTATTCCTGGAGCATTCTGTGGACAGGTAAGCTCCTTGATAACCTCCTAGCAAAAACTCTTCACTTATTTCTAAAGGAATTCCTCTGGATATGCATTGAAGAGAAAGTGGATAACTGACACTGGGGAAGATTATAAGTGGGAGTCGAAACACGTGTGTATTCCCGAGCAGAAGAAAATAACAAGTGAATAACATATCAAGGTATTTATCTTAAATACTACCATACCTTGATATGCCCTTCATTAAGTGGTAATAAGAGGCAAAATAACAAAATCGAATACCGAAATTTTGTATAAATAACACCTAGAAAATAACAAGTCTTGTTATTTCAAAAATAAAAACATACCTAAAATTTCAATTGCTGTATTTGTCATTCCAAAGTTATTGAATAACAAACTCATAACATTTCTTGTTATTAAATGTTTCATATGTTCGATGACTTCATGATGTAACAGCAAATCTTGTTCTTCGGTTATTTTCACTGCTACACTTGCAAATACTACATCAATACCAAACTCTGCTCAAATACCTCGAACTGTTATTGTGATGTTCTCATAACATTTCGTTCAATAACGCTGCAATAACAATTTTAGGTATTAGAGCACATGTTACTTTTCGCATGGTATTTGTAAGGTATGCCCTTCTGCTCGGGATTGAAGGATAAGCAAAAAGAAGGCGGAATTAAAAGGTACAAAACTGATTACACTCATTCGAAGATGGAATTCCGGTTCTGGGTTCGAAAAGTCGGTGCAAGAGTTCTGAAAAAAATCCGTGGATTATTTCCTGGAAGACATCTCTTACGGATTTCTGAAAAAAAAATTTTAGAGGAATTTCTGAGAAAATTCATAAAAGATGTTCTAATAGAACTTTTACAAGGAAACCGTGGCAACTTCCTCTCCTGAAAGATTTTCTAAAGGAATCCATGAGACAATTTCTGAAGGAATTCAAGGAATGTTTTATGAAAAAGTTCTACGGTAATCTTAAATCATTGAAATGATAGATTTTAAATGAAATTATGATTTCCTTATAGAATCCCTAGAAGAATTCATGAAAGAATTCTCAGAGATGGCATTCCTGGTAGAATTTCTTCAAAATTTCCTGGAACACTTTCTGGACTTTTTTACAGGAACCCATGGAGAAAAATATTAAAATATTTACGGCGAAAACTATCAAAGATTTTCTGAAGCATAACTTAAGTATTTCTGAAGAAATTTATGGAATATTTTTTGAGTGAATCTATGTAAGATTTTCTAGAATGATCGTTTGCAATATTTCGGAGGAAAAGTTAGTAAAATTTCTGAATTTATCTCTGTAAGAAACTAAAGACATCCCTAAAGACATTCTCGAATAAAAGATTCATTACGATATATTTTGTTAAAGAGCCCGTAGAGGAATTTTCAACCTTGCTACGACGGTCTCCAAAGAAAACTTCCCAAATCAAAGCATCATTGTTGATTTTTGAACCAACGGGTACTTAAGGGGTTGAATCCGTGATTATAATCACCGTACTGAAACACGGGTACTTGGTGTAGTTGAACGGCTGATTATAATTATCGTATTTTATATCAATGATTTACATACACAAAATGCTTTAGTAGTATGTACAGATTTAGAGATTTGCATATTTGTATGGTTTATGTTGTACGTGTAGTTAAAGCTAATAACTTACGTTTAGTCCCTTTGATAATCGTCCAGTTCGTTCTGTCCGAGTCTATGTTTTAGTCTTAGCAACGGTTTGGGAAACTACATGATAATCAGAAATACTTATTTATCTAAATCCTATTATAGTTCTATATATTCCAGTCTTACCAGTCTTGTTGTAATTCAGCGTTTAGTTATAAGTTATATAGCGGCTCAATGATGGTCAAATTCACTTGTTAAACTGAGAGATAAATAGGCTATTTAAAGTTACGTTTATATAATTTAACAATTCAAGAAGGTTTACCTGGCCAATTAAAGTTTTAAGTTGAATTTCAGGTGATATATTTTCACTCAAAATAAATATTTTGTAACTTCACTAACTTGTGCAAATTCACTTGACCTGCGATTATTATTATTTTTCTACTTATTTTTGTTTTTCTATCTCATCTACTCACCGGCGACAGTTGAACATTACCTGTTGCCTTGGTGTGCGTGTGAGATCAAGGTTGCTTTATAGAAGGTGTGATGCGCAGGCAACGATGTTCGCCAACAATCATGTTACAGATTATTTCAGAAAATCTTCCATACGTTCCTTCAGAAGTCCCACAAAGAATTCTTTAACGAAATCTGGCATGAATTTCGTTATCAATTTCTCCATGATTTTTCACACATGATTTCAGAGATTGTTGGAGAAATTCGGCCATGAATTATTACAGAAATTCTTCTAGATATTTATTCAGAAAATTATCTGGACATTCGTTTGGAGCATCTATTTGGAGATCAATTTATCAAAAATTTCTTTAGAATTTCGTCTTAAAATATTAAAAAAAAAAAACTTTGGGAAATTTGTTTGAGAAATTCAGATGCCTTTCGATACTATCAAAAACTATTCCAAAGTATTTAAAAAAATGTTTTAAAAGTTTCTTCAAAAGTTTTACTGAGGTTACTTTCAAAATTCGTCCTAGGATTTCACCATAAATTCCACAGCAACTTCCAATTTCTCCAGGAATTCTACCAGGGATTCGTCGCGAAGTTTCACAAAGTGTTGTGTAAGAAAGTTGTGTATGAGCTTTTGAATTTCTCTAGGGATTCCTTTAGAAAATTCTTCCGATATTACCCTTTTTTCGGGACTTTACTTGATTTTCATTGTCGAAAAAAAAATCTTTTGAAATTCATTTAAACATTTTCCTAAACGATCTACCTAAGATATATTCCAAAACTTTCTGGAATTTGATAGCGAAATTGCTACAGGGATTTTTTTTAAATCTAAATTAATGACAGAAAAACTTACCCGGATTTCTTTAAAAGTTCCTCCAGGGACTCTTTACAAAAAAAATGTGAGATCCATTCAGGAGTTTCTGCAGGGATTCCTATAGAAACTACCCCAGTGGTTCCTGCACGATTTTTTAGGGTTTCTTTCAGAAAATTTCCTATGGATCTTATTATAAATTCGACCAATAATTTCTTCATAAATATCTACAGATTTTCCTCCAAACATTTCTTTACAAATTTCACCAAGGATTACATTGTAAAACTTCCACAGATTTTTCGACAACTCTTGCATGGACCATTGCTGTAATCCGCCCAATGATTCATTTGAAAAATCTTTCACTGAAAAAATTCCCCAGGAATTCTTGAAGAATTTTTTTCAGGGACTCCTTTAGTAACTCATCGTAGATTTACTTAAAAATCATCCAGGATATCCCAGAGAAATTCAGTCAGAAATTCTTTAACAATATCTTCTAGGAACTCCTTTAGACTTTAGTATGTCCTCCAGCAATTTCACTAAGAACTCCTTAAGAAAGTCTTACATGGATAGCTTCCAAAAATGTTACATGGATTCCTTTAGAAAATATTTCAATCACATTAAATCAGAAACTCAGAACTCCTTCAAAGATTTCTCAGAAGCGTTCAAAGAAATTTTCTCCAAGGATTGCTTTATAAAATCTTCAAGAGATGATTAAAGAATACCCCAGACTTCTTCACATTGTTTTGGATATTCCTTCAAGACATTCATCTTGTAGAAATTTCTCCAAGGATTCCTAAGGAAGTCTTCAAAATGCTCCAAGGATCAATTCACAATTTTTTCTACAGATTCTTTCATAGATTCTTGTAAGGATTCTTATGGAAAGGCTGAAAGACATTATGGCAGAGATCCCTGCAGAAATTCACACAGAGATTTCATCAGAAATTCAGCTGGGCATTTCTTTATGTACTTTCTCAGAAATTGCCCCTGGATTTCCTCCAAGCGAACCTCTAGGAATTTTTCTGGTATTCTGGTATTTCTTCTGGATTTTTTTTTTTCGGAAAATCCCTCTATGGATTCTCAAAATATTCCTGTTTTTTTGTCAGTAATTCATTTTAAATTTTCTACAGATTTTTTAAATTCCTTCTGAAATTTCTACAGCGATACTTTCGGAAATATCTTTGAAGACTTCTTCAATGTTCCTAGAATTACCTCAAAAATTTCAGTTGGGATTTCTTCAAAAGTTAGTCCATGAATTCTTTCAAAAAAAATTCCAGCAATTCCTTCAGGAATTGCTCAAGCGCATCCTTCAGATACTTCTCCAGGAATTTATCCATGGGAATGTACCTGTGAAGGGGCGCTGAAATCGAGGAAGTAATCTGCACAGAAGTGGCACCAAGGGAGGGGTTTTTCCCAATTTCGGCAAAAGGCGGAAGGGCGCCTAGTGTATAGAGAGCGTGTCGGTAATGGGGAGGGTTTAACAACCAAACCAGCACCCCACCTCCCCTTGTGCGCGGGCTTGGCCGAAGCATTACAATGACCTTTTTTCTGGATTTCGCTACAAATTTTGGAATTCAACCAGCTGAGAACACGTCAACATTGTATGATTCATCTATCAAAAATATCAGGATTATATTACCATTCTCGGTAAGGGTGTCATAAGATACACTGTGGTGCATAATTGATCGGACCAATGCCGATTTTCATACAAAATGGCCAAGTTTAAGATGCTGTAACTATGGTTTGCTTTGATGTATTGAGCTCAATTTTTGACACGGAACTACAAATATGCTGAATTTTGTGTATACAAAGTATAAAAAGTTTTCGTTCACAGGTCTGAGCGTGGCAAGGCGTTGAAAATATTGCAAAAGTGATCGGACAGCGGTACCCCTTTGATTTACACGCGTGCCGCTGATCACTTTTGCAATTTTTTCAACGCCTTGTCACGCCCAGACCTGTGAACGAAAACTTTTTATACTTTGTATACACAAAATTCAGCATATTTGTAGTTCCGTGTCAAAAATTGAGCTCAATCCATCGAAGCAAACCATAGTTACAGCATCTCAAACTTGGCCATTTTGTATGAAAATCGGCGTTTGTCCGATCAATTGTATGTTGAAAAAGTTATTATTATTATTATCTTTATTAAAGAGATTTTCAGCCCAGGGCGTTGAAAAAAGTTTGTTAGAAAGCTTTGAGCAAAAGTGTGGCGAATGGGCAGTTGGCATGCATCGACCAAAAGTTTTGACATTGCTAAGGGATCTGTAAAAAAAATATCGCCAGAGAGTCACCCCGAATACTCCGCTCATGGTGATCATCAACAAAGAAGAGATATTTTTGAGAAAAAAAAAATGAAGCCAGAAACGTATGCTTTGGCGCTATTATTGTTGCACCACAAAACAATTTATTGATATCAAGTGCTCCGCGTGTCAAAAGGCTGAGAACCCCTGCATTACAAGTAATCGTAATACAAATTTCAAGTTTTAAACAGATTGGATATTGAAAGATTCACCAGTAAAAAACACTTAAAATCGGAGGTATATATAATCGAGGGTCCACTAAATCGAGGTAAACAATTAAGCACTCAAACTAAACAATTCTTCCAGAATTTGTTTGTCAATACGCTGGTAAGCCAGTAGGATCAACATGGCTTCCAAGTCAACACTTACCGCAAATTCGCAACTCACTTGGTCCAAAGCCGTCACCATTCAGCCAAAGTTTCTACTCAACAAATCCCATTTTCGTTGTCATCGTCATCGTCAAACAACCGCCCTGGTGTTGGTTGGATCTACTTCCCAAGAAAACGCACCTGTGTGTGGTCCAGTCCTCCAGCAACGCCTTGGTAAGTGGTGGCACAGTTAGTTAGTAAGCGCACGAGGATTTCGCCGGGCAGTCAAAATTAATTTTCCCACGTCACCGTTGTTATTCCGGAGAGGGACCGGTAGCGTCTTTACGACTGCTCGCTCGCTTGAGAAGCACTTGCACGTTTTGGCTGTTTTGTTTTGCCGTGCCGCACGGGAGTGACCTAGAGCATTGCGACTTGCGAGGCTCCCTTGAGTAGAGAAAGTAGACGTTAAATGCGCCAGAAGAAGGAAAAGTTCACTTTTTAAGAGCGTTTAATTTTGAATTGACTTATTGTGAATGGTCGATAATTTTTGACGAAAAAACTCAAATTTCGAAGACACAGTGTGTGCTAAATTGCCAAATTATGCACTAAATTTGTAAAAAAAAGAATCACTTGTTTTGGTAGGATTCGAACCCACGATTCTGTATCGCTAGTTCGGCACTTAACCAGCTAAGCCACTGAACAAGTTACGATTCTGTGAAATAGAAAGTCAAACTAGATTCGACACACCACCCTCACAAGGTACGTCTTTCAGAACTTTTTCTCCCTTTCGGCACACGCTCCTTGTATCGCCTGCGAAATGATGAGCGTGAGCGAATTGATTATGTGATGAGATACGATAATTTTGCCTCAACAGAGTATTTTGTCCCGCTTCACTCTTTAGACATCGGCGTATGAAAAGTTTAACGCTCATCAACGGAATCCCTGAATGGTACATTACGGAACGAAACACTACTGTGTGTGTGCGATGCTATTAGATACATACCTACGATAGGTAAGGATGGATGTTTATGAGCGGCGGAGGCGGAAGCTTAGAAGAGCTCCGGTGTGCGCTGTGATGCCGAAGATGTTGATTACCGACAACATCATCATCATAAATAGCAGCCATACCTTGTCTAGTAGCTGCCAGAGAAGCAGCAAGTCGGATACGCCACGACGAGACCAACACTAACGAATCTGGTTGCCACTATCCTGTTGTAGGTTGGATTTTCAGATGTCGGTCGTCGTTGAAGTCGTCGTTGTCAGGTGGGAGAAGTTTTAGTTTATTAGTTATATCTTCCTAGTATCACGGAGAAAATCTGAGAGAGTTTTGGGATATTAGAGGAGCTAATGCTATGGCAACGGCATGTACGGAAGGAAGTTTGCCTCAAAGTTGGGTACCAAACACGTTTTCAAGCATCACAGTTTACAAATTGTTGTCGAAATGTAGCTCTCTGTGCAGCTGCTTCCTGATTGTCTAATGTTTTTTTATATTGATATCACAGATTCTATGCCATAGGTTTTTTTTCATTTAATTTAAACACATTAATGAAGGATCATCTTCTAATCATCTTCTAATCATCTCCGTCTTCTCTGCCTTCTCTGTTTTCTCTGTTTTCTCTGTTTTCTCTGTTTTCTCTGTCTTCTCTGTCTTCTCTGTCTTCTTTGTCTTCTCTGTCTTCTCTGTCTTCTCTGTCTTCTCTGTCTTCTCTGTCTTCTCTGTCTTCTCTGTCTTCTCTGTCTTCTCTGTCTTCTCTGTCTTCTCTATCTTCTCTGTCTTCTCTGTCTTCTCTGTCTTCTCTGTCTTCTCTGTCTTCTCTGTCTTCTCTGTCTTCTCTGTCTTCTCTGTCTTCTCTGTCTTCTCTGTCTTCTCTGTCTTCTCTGTCTTCTCTGTCTTCTCTGTCTTCTCTGTCTTCTCTGTCTTCTCTGTATTCTCTGCCTTCTCTGTCTTCTCTGTCTTCTCTGTCTGTTTTATCTGTTCTATCTGTTCTGTCTGTTCTGTCTGTTCTGTCTGTTCTGTCTGTTCTGTCTTTTCTGTCTGTTCTGTCTGTTCTGTCTGTTCTGTCTGTTCTGCCTGTTCTGTCTGTTCTGTCTGTTCTGTCTGTTCTGTCTGTTCTGTCTGTTCTGTCTGTTCTGTCTGTTCTGTCTGTTCTGTCTGTTCTGTCTGTTCTGTCTGTTCTGTCTGTTCTGTCTGTTCTGTCTGTTCTGTCTGTTCTGTCTGTTCTGTCTGTTCTGTCTGTTCTGTCTGTTCTGTCTGTTCTGTCTGTTCTGTCTGTTCTGTCTGTTCTGTCTGTTCTGTCTGTTCTGTCTGTTCTGTCTGTTCTGTCTGTTCTGTCTGTTCTGTCTGTTCTGTCTGTTCTGTCTGTTCTGTCTGTTCTGTCTGTTCTGTCTGTTCTGTCTGTTCTGTCTGTTCTGTCTGTTCTGTCTGTTCTGTCTGTTCTGTCTGTTCTGTCTGTTCTGTCTGTTCTGTCTGTTCTGTCTGTTCTGTCTGTTCTGTCTGTTCTGTCTGTTCTGTCTGTTCTGTCTGTTCTGTCTGTTCTGTCTGTTCTGTCTGTTCTGTCTGTTCTGTCTGTTCTGTCTGTTCTGTCTGTTCTGTCTGTTCTGTCTGTTCTGTCTGTTCTGTCTGTTCTGTCTGTTCTGTCTGTTCTGTCTGTTCTGTCTGTTCTGTCTGTTCTGTCTGTTCTGTCTGTTCTGTCTGTTCTGTCTGTTCTGTCTGTTCTGTCTGTTCTGTCTGTTCTGTCTGTTCTGTCTGTTCTGTCTGTTCTGTCTGTTCTGTCTGTTCTGTCTGTTCTGTCTTTTCTGTCTGTTCTGTCTGTTCTGTCTGTTCTGTCTGTTCTGTCTGTTCTGTCTGTTCTGTCTGTTCTGTCTGTTCTGTCTGTTCTGTCTGTTCTGTCTGTTCTGTCTGTTCTGTCTGTTCTGTCTGTTCTGTCTGTTCTGTCTGTTCTGTCTGTTCTGTCTGTTCTGTCTGTTCTGTCTGTTCTGTCTGTTCTGTCTGTTCTGTCTGTTCTGTCTGTTCTGTCTGTTCTGTCTGTTCTGTCTGTTCTGTCTGTTCTGTCTGTTCTGTCTGTTCTGTCTGTTCTGTCTGTTCTGTCTGTTCTGTCTGTTCTGTCTGTTCTGTCTGTTCTGTCTGTTCTGTCTGTTCTGTCTGTTCTGTCTGTTCTGTCTATTCTGTCTGTTCTGTCTGTTCTGTCTGTTCTGTCTGTTCTGTCTGTTTTGTCTGTTTTGTCTGTTCTGTCTGTTCTGTCTGTTCAGTCTATTATGTCTATTCTGATTACGATGTTCGTGATGAGCATCTTGTCATGATACCTGATGAAGAGATAACAACCTCACGTGGCACAGCTCCCATGCAGCTTTAGACCATTCTCCACACATCCACGAATGATGAACGAACATTCTAGCACGTTCCGGTCGCAGAATTCCAGCACGAGCAGCGCGGTCTTAAATCGAGCTCAATTTACGATCCGTGCTTCCGCGTTCTGCTTTAAGCGGCTTCCATGGAAGCAAAAGTTTACCCACTACAATTACTTCCAAGTCAAAATCAACAACACTCAACAAACACCTAGACAAACCACCAGCGTTCTCGGAGTTTTCCTGCCGCCCACTCTAGAGAGCATCCATTCATACCAGCAAAAATAGTGGAAAAACAAAACCATTTTAAACTTTTTTGAAACGCCAAAACAATACCGACCATTTGCCCCACCTCGCACAGTCAGTCAGTAGTAGGGTGGGAACGTGAATTTGGGGATCCTCGGCACTCGATTCTCCAGAACCCGAACACATTCCAACAATTGTGTGTTCCTGTGGGGGTTGGGGGTGTTTACTTTCCCGGTATTATGCGAGAGCAATGTTTGTTTATCCGCTGTTGCTATATTATTGGAAAGCAGAAGCTACACCTATCTCGCATGACCGACCACCTAGTAAGCAGGGAAATAGAGCGTGCTGGCGATGCACAGCACCAGTTGCAGTCAGTCAGTGCGCAGTGGTGAAAGGAAAAGTTTTTCACCCCGATTCCAAATCGCCGATAATGTTGCTACAACAAATGTGTACTTTGCGAGGATTTGCGAGTGGCATGCGGGCAGATTGGGAATGTCAAAGTGCATCCTCGGAATGGACTCCGTTTCGTGCCGGCTTTGGGTGGATTATGTATGCAGAAAACGGATTTTCGGGGTAAAAGTTTGAAATAATCGTGCGAAAGCTGTAATGAACGTGGATTCATACATAGTTTTGTGATGGTTTTTCGGTGGATTTCGGCAGTTGCAATTCTATGCATTCATTTATTGGATTTTCGTTTTGGATTGAACTTTATGAAATAAATTATTCATCCAAAGAGACGAACCAGCCAAGGGCTGAAAGTCTCTATAATAAAGACAAATCAATCAATCAATATTCATCCAATTGCATGATTCCAAGTTCTGTCGTTAATCTATAATTCTTGTTATACTGTCAGTTTAAGGTTTTTTCCATTTTGTTTTTTTCAAGCCATTTTTTTTACTTATTTCAATATTTATTTAAACAAAATTTTAATCTTTTTAATTTTATTTTTGCCTTTCTCGTACACTAAGTGTACTGGAAAGGCTATATGTTCACTCCAAAAATGACTTTTTGATAGGAGGCCCGGAGAGTCGAATCACATATACCAATCAACTCAGCTCGATGAATTGAGGTGATGTCTGTGTGTGTGTATGTATGTGTGTATTTTTTTTTCCTTCAAAACCATAGGGGGATAAATCTGCTCATCAGACACCCTAACAGGAAGGTTAGGGTAGTGTGGGATTGAGGCCGTCTTCTACAATGCCGGTAGAAGCCAGGAGTACTCTCTCCTCGACCCACTAAAACACATTCCTATGGTCGCCAAACCCTACGTCTCTCCGGAACCACCAAGAAGGTATTGCTTCAGACAGGGGCTAGTGCATATCGCACCCTCAAGGTTAGCTGCCGTAGCCTAGCAGCAACGAACATCGATGACTCGCTCTGGAGAGTCCATCACGATAGCATGCTGGCGCTTAGCCAGTTTCCCGAGTGGTCCTCGCCACTCCCTTTGTCCTCGGAAGGCGGGCAGGGTCAACCCCGTCCGCGCCCTACTGCTGAGCGGACATCAAGAACTGATGCCCACGTGCAACCCGATCTGACCTGCCCGTAAGGAAGGGTATCACTACCCTTCAGGCCCTATCAGATGCACCCGTAGGTTGCAGACAGCAGGATCTCACCTACCCCGACCCTTGCCGGGGACCCCTTTCCAACCGCGGACTCGGATCCAACCCAGTAGACCGACGCCACGACAGCACCGCTACCGGGACTTCCTCTCCGCGGCCACTTAATCGCTGTAAGGGTCGATCTCGACCGCAGGGCACCGGTATGACCTACGAAGCCGACTTCGAACCCCTGGACCACCTCTTGTACTGCATATCTGGACTAGCCATTCTCCGAGTCCACGCGCCACCTCCTCTGTAGCTCCCAGACGATATGGGTGATAGCCGTTGAAACGGCATTCCAGCTAATCTCATCCCTTCACATTTTCTGGAACAAGTTGTCCGGAGCTGTGTCCTCCCCGCATGTGGCAAGCATGCGGTCACGCATTGTGCGAAAACGCGGGCACACGAACAAAACGTGTTCCGCCGATTCCTCTAAACCATTGCACACTGGGCATTCGGGAGAATCCGCATGCCCGAAACGGTGTAGATACTGTCGGAAGCAACCATGACCTGTAAGGACCTGTGTCAGGTAGAATGAAACTTCCCCATGGCGCCTATTAATCCAACTATCTACCCTTGGTATCAACCTATGGGTCCACCTTCCTTTGGTGGAACTGTCCCACGCGCGCTGCCATTTGACCATAGAGGCCATCCTGACAGTCTTGCGTATGCCTATTGTGCCGCGCATTTCGAAGCACTCCATGTCCTCACTGATAAGAATGCTGATAGGCACCATACCAGTAATGACACACAGAGCGTCGTGTGACACGGTACGGTACGCGCTTGCAACCCTCAGACACATAAGCCTGTAAGTACTTTCCAGCTTCCGTCGGTAGCATTCAGTACTTAGCGCGGTACCCCACGCCGGGCCGCCATACCTAAGTATGGACATAGCAACACTAGCCAGAAGCTTGCGCTTACTGGCGTACACCGCTGAGCTATTGGACATCATCCGGGACAGTGCCGCAATAGCTGTGGAGGCTCTTTTACAGGCATAATCGACGTGGCTACCGAAGGTAAGCTTATCGACGATCATCACGCCCAAGTGTTTGACGGAGCGCTTTGACAGGATAGTACACTCTCCTACACTGATCTCCGTCTGCTGCTCCGACTTCAGGTTGTTAACAATCGTCACCTCTGTCTTGTGGTGAGCCAGCTCCAGTTTCCTGGACCGCATCCACGCATCCACAACCTTGATCGAGTGGTTGGTAGTCAACTTTACCTCCTCGATCGTTTCACCGTAGACTTCGAGCGTAATGTCGTCGGCAAATCCGACAATCACCACTCCCACTGGATACTCTAACCTCAACACCTCGTCGTACATGACATTCCATAACGGCTAAAATATAAACGACTCATAAGAAAGTCATCATTCTTAATAAATAATTCCAAAAGTCCCAGTGAAGAAACAGGGGTGCAAGCAGTGATATATAACAAAATTTCCATAAACAAATAAAAAAATGCATAAATAAATCAAAAGTTTCCATAAATAATTAATTTTTGGGCAATTAAAAACGTCAAAAATGCAATGAATAATTCAACTGTTGCAATAAAAAAAGCCATTTTTCCCACCAAATAACTTCGAATTTTCCATAAATAAATCCGATTTTTCCATAATAAATTAGAAAATTCACAATAAAAAAATATCGATAAAGCAATAAATAATTCAAAAAGAGCAATAAACGAAAAAATAAATAATCAATAAATGTCAAAAAATGAGCAATAAACGTAAATGCATTTTGAGCCTAAAATCAAGTAGACCATGCGGCGAAGCCGCATAGAGGATTGAGGAACTGAGGCGCAAGAAGGCCGCCGATGTTTCCGATATCCGATGCACCGTAACTGCATC
The DNA here is from genome assembly GCF_035046485.1 of Aedes albopictus. Classification (NCBI taxonomy): domain Eukaryota; kingdom Metazoa; phylum Arthropoda; class Insecta; order Diptera; family Culicidae; genus Aedes; species Aedes albopictus. The sequence goes on along the minus strand of NC_085138.1, from coordinate 418,189,062 downwards.
GATTCAGTTCTAAGCAAACCACAGATCCAAGAATTTGCCCGGTGTAATGCAAACATAGATGTTATCCCTTTTTTAGGTCCGACGAGCGATAGCGAGTTCGGACAGCAAGCAATTGCTCGATAAAGTGCAATCATAGTTACGCAAGCTTTTCAGTCGTTTCAGTCATATAAGTGCGATTCAGCACTTCACTGTCTCATAATTTCCTGCATTTGTTTTTCATGGGTAATTTCGTCATTTTTTATTGCATTTTTTGAATTTTTTATTGCTTATTCGATATTTTTTTATTGTGAATTTTCTAATTTATTATGGAAAAATCGGATTTATTTATGGAAAATTCGAAGTTATTTGGTGGGAAAAATGGCTTTTTTATTGCAACAGTTGATTTATTCATTGCATTTTTGACGTTTTTAATTGCTCAAAAATCAATTATTTATTGAAACTTTTGAATTATTTATGCATTTTTTTATTTATTTATGGAACTTTTGTTATTTATTACTGCTTTCAGCCCTGTTTCTTCACTGGGACTTTTTGAATTATTTATGGGAAATTTTGTATTTATTATGGAAGGTTTAATTGTCTGCCTTCCATAACACCGGACCCAGGATGGAACCTTGCGGGACTCCTGAGGTTATGTGAAAGCACTTCCGACCCACCTCCGTGTCGTATACTAGTACGCGATTCTGAAAGTAGCTTCCGAGAATCTTGTACAAGTACTCCGGTATCCCCAGACGCAAGAGCGCATCGGCAATAGCAGCCCAACTGGCGCTATTAAATGCATTCCTTACATCCAGAGTCACTACCCCGCAGAAGCGAATTCCCCTCCTCTTAGGCTCGAGTGCTTTCTCGGCGGTTTTTGTAACCGACAAGATAGCGTCTACGGTGGACCTCCCCTTCCGGAAGCCATACTGGTTGCTCGAAAGACCATTTACGCCCTCAGTGAACCGCAACATGTATGTGTGTATGTGTGTGCGTATGTGTGTATGTGTGTATGTATGTGGACAAAAAAACTCACGTCACTTTTTTGAACTAAATCTCAACCGATTTTAACGACCGATGGTTCATTCGACGGGGGATCTGGTCCCATTGTTTCCTATTGAAAATGGTTCGGATCGGTTCAGCCGTTCCGGAGTTATGGCCATTTAGGTGTTCCGGACCGGTACCCCTAGGAGAGGCCAGACATAAAAATGCAACAAACCCATGCATGTGACACATCAAACCACGGCATTTCCGATAACCTGATGAATGGTAAGCAGGAAAATAGTATCAGACCATATCTGAACCGGTAGTGTTCTGAAACCGGTTCCGGATGTCCCACCGGAAGTGGCCAACATAAACGAGAACCAAACCTATGCATGTGACACATCAAACAGCGGCATTTTCGTTAACCTGATGAACGGTAAGCAGGAAAATAGTATCAGACCATATCTGAACCGGTAGTGTTCCGGAACCTGTTCCGGATGTCCCGCCGGAAGTGGAAAAATATAAAAGAGAACCAAATCCATGCATGCGACACATCAATCAGCGACATTTTTGATAACTTGATGAACGGTTAGCAGGAAAACAGCATCAGATCATATGTGAACTGGTGGTGTTCCGAAACCGGTTCTGGGTGTCCTGCCGGAAGTGGCCAAATATTAAATTCAACATAACTCATTCATGCGACACATCAAACAGCGGCATTTTCGGTAACCTGATGAACGGTTAGCATGAAAATAGTATCAGACCATATCTGAACCGGTAGTGTTTCGGAACCGGTTCCGTATGTTCCGCCGGAACCAAACCCATGCATGCGACACATTAAACCACAGATTTTCCGATAACCTGATGATCGGTTAGCAGGAAAACAGTATCAGACCATATCTGAACTGGTAGTGTTCCGGAACCGGTTCCGGATGTCCCGCCGGAAGTGGTCAAATATAAAAGAGAACCAAACCCATGCATGCGACACATCAAACAGCGGCATTTTCGATAACCTGATCAACGGTTAGCAGGAAAACAGCATCAGACGATATCTGAAGTGGTAGCGTTCCGGAACCGGTTCTGGGTGTCCCGCCAGAAGCGGCCAAATATAAAATTGAACATGACTCATTATGCTAGCGAGAATTTTCGGCTTCCAGTCTCTATGTAATCATAAACGGATATTGGTTCAACACCTGACGTTTCGGTCACATATATTGACCGAAACGTCAGGTGTTGAACCAATATCCGTTTATGATTACATAGAGACTGGAAGCCGAAAATCGCCGCTAGCATAATACGAATCACAGTCGATCCCCTTTCATGACTCATTCATACGACACATCAAACAGCGGCATTTTCGATAACCTGATGAACGGTTATCAGGAAAACAGTGTCAGAACACATCTGAACTGGCAGTGTTCCCGAACCGGTACCGGGGGGTCCCAACGGAATTGGCCAAATATAAAAGTAAACCAAACCCATGCATGCGACACAGCAATGCGCGGCTTTTTTGATAACCTTATGAACGTTAGCAAGCAAATAGGTTCATACTATACAGGGTGTTAGGTTCGTGAATGCAAACTTTTTAAGGAGTTATAGAGGATCATAAATGGTGAAAAAAAAAATGTGTACCCATATGGTCAAATCTCAACCGTTACATAGTAATAGAACTTTACATGTTTTTGACTTTGTGTGGAAGTAGGCAATCGGTAACGGTTGCAACCCTTAGCAACGCCCTTGGTTACATAGTTTGTTAAGAAAATTTCCTAGCCAGTTCTTCTCAAGTGCTCAAGCTGTTCGGACGTAAAATAAACGTTTATTGTGAATTCAAGTCTTTTCCTCCGGAGATATCCGTCGTTCCAAATCCTATTCTCAATACTTTGCTTGCCTTATACTGGCAACTGAAAATGGTTAAACTTATCGCAGCTTTTCAACTTTCATTCGAAAGTTCATTAAATAATCTACTTCAAAGATCTTTCAATCATATTGGTTTAATTAAAAACTTAGTTTTCTAAAGCAAATAAGCTCGAAAGTATTGTTTTTTATTTCTTTTTGTAAATTATCTTTTGAAAATGCGTAATAAATTTAAATTTCTTTTAGGAAAATTTGAGGCCACTGTTCCGTTCTACAACTCGTTCTTTGACTTCGAACGTCTTGCTCCTCTCGTGTTCTTGTTATTCCGAATTCAACATCGTATTTCAGATCATGAATTTGCAACTGTATAGGTAAGCACTTTTTTGCACACTGTGCCGCTGGAGCTAGTGCACGCATATTAGCACATTTGCCCAAAAGAACACGCGGCAAATCCCTGAGGAAAGGAACAGCCGCACGCTATGTCCAAAGGGAAGTATTATGAAAAGTGAATGTACAGGGGGTGGCCAAAATGTTTGGGATAAGCAACTTTTTTTTCTTACACAAAAAAAATCAACATGCTGTAACTTTTCATAGAGTGCATCAAAAAATCTCAAATTTTGACTGTTTATCAACCTGATGTATTTGCATCATTGGTACAAATTTGGGCTCGATTGAATAATTTTTCGCGAAGTTAGAACTGTTCGGGTAAAACACTATTTTTAAGACAACTCATTTTTGAGCTGTCATATCATCACGGAAACCAGTGAACCGAATTGAATGATTTTTTTAACGTTTATCAACAATATATTGATACTTAATACAACGTTATAAAATGTAATATTTTCTCACAGCGAGTTAAGTTATACCGGGTTGAAATTTTTACCCATATAGGGGAAAATAAGTCAGATTTACAATACCACACAAAAATTACTAAATGTATTCTTCCTTTAATCTAAATAGGCTCTAATATATCTGAATAGAAATAACTTGAGAACAGAAACGGAAAACCTTTGGACATCAACACTAAAATTTATTGATATTGATTTAAAAAAAATACATTTTTTCGAGAAAAATCCAAAAAGCGTCTATCCTGGACAACTTTTTTCAACGTTCAAAAAGTATCTATGTTTTAATAGTTTGTGAAACATTTGTATATTGTTGGTGTACGATCAAAATTTTATTCAATTCGGTTCACTGGTTTCCGAGATATGACAGCTCAAAAATGAGTTGTCTAACAAATAGTGTTTTACCCGATCGGTTCTAACTTTGCGAAACATTAATCAATCGAGCCCAAATTTGTACCAATGATGCACATATAACAGGTTGACAAACAGTCAAAATTTGAGATTTTTTGATGCGCTCTATGAAAAGTTATAGCATGTCGAACTTTTTTGTGAGAGAAAAAAAAAGTTGCCTATCCCAAACATTTTGGCCATCCCCTGTATATGTTTTCTCGATTTGAATTTTACATAGATTTTTAAAACGACGAGACATTAGCCGTAAAAAAATGTAGTTGATGCCTCAAAGCTATGATCCATCTGGCTTGTTCCTCATCGTCTGAATCCCGACAAAAAAAAACTACCGAAAAGACCTATCAATATTTAACGCATCCTAAAAACCTAATCTGATCTGTGTTTCTTTTTCTCTTCTTTGTTTTCACAGATACTAGAACGCAGAGCGCGCCGGCAGCGAAGTCGACGACAACGGAACGAGGCGTAGGCTTTCGCAAAAAACGGACGGTTCGGTTCCATCGTTGGTCGGTCGGTCTCCTGCGTGTTCGGTCGGATTAAAAGTGCGGCATATTTTCCGATGTCAAATTATGAGCTAAATTCAATTTTCCGGTCCCAACGGCGGCAGCGGCGCCATCAAAAGGTCTGGCACGTCGAGGAACGCCACGACAACGACGTCGGGTGTTAGGGGAAGAAATTCTTTGTTGGTTCTTTCGTAGTTTGATCGACGGGAAAAGTCTCTGTTAGGGTTAAAGTTAGTGTGTAAAAATGTTGTTTGCGCGCCTTCGATGAGTGTATAAATAAGCTGAAGTAGCCCGTGTTAGTAGAACAATTTTTCGAAGGAAAATAAGAAGAAATCGTCAAAATGTCGTCGGCCCATCTGTACGGGGCGTTGATTGCCCTGACCTGTGTGCTGTGCTACCACAACAGTCTCAACTGTGGATTCGTGTTCGACGACATCAGCGCCATCAAAGAAAACCGGGACCTGAGGCCACACTCGTCGATTAAGAATGTGTTCCTGAACGATTTCTGGGGAACGCCGATGCATAAGGTAAGCGTTTAAGTATTTTTTTTGTTTTCCTCAAATTTTGATAATATATCACATGGTTGACCACTGCGTAGATCTTTGTTGGATTATATTGGATGTTCCTGGTCATCATATCGTACGATATGTTCCTGACTCCTTTGTGGTCGAAACTGTTGTTAACGTGAAGGTATTTTTCGGAAGAAGCTTTCAAAGCTTCCTTGACGAAGCTTGCCAAGCTTCCTGGAAGAAGCTTTCCAAGCTTCCTGGAAGAAGCTTTCCAAGCTTCCTGGAAGAAGCTTTCCAAGCTTCCTGGAAGAAGCTTTCCAAGCTTCCTGGAAGAAGCTTTCCAAGCTTCCTGGAAGAAGCTTTCCAAGCTTCCTGGAAGAAGCTTTCCAAGCTTCCTGGAAGAAGCTTTCCAAGCTTCCTGGAAGAAGCTTTCTAAGCTTCCTGGAAGAAGCTTTCCAAGCTTCCTGGAAGAAGCTTTCCAAGCTTCCTGGAAGAAGCTTTCCAAGCTTCCTGGAAGAAGTTTTCCAAGCTTCCTGGAAGAAGCTTTCCAAGCTTCCTGGAAGAAGCTTTCCAAGCTTCCTGGAAGAAGCTTTCCAAGCTTCCTGGAAGAAGCTTTCCAAACTTCCTGGAAGAAGCTTTCCAAACTTCCTGGAAGAAGCTTTCCAAGCTTCCTGCAAGAAGCTTTCTAAGCTTCCTGGAAGAAGCTTTCCAAGCTTCCTGGAAGAAGATTTCCAAGCTTCCTGGAAGAAGCTTTCCAAGCTTCTTGGAAGAAGCTTTCCAAGCTTCTTGGAAGAAGCTTTCCAAGCTTCTTGGAAGAAGCTTTCCAAGCTTCTTGGAAGAAGCTTTCCAAGCTTCTTGGAAGAAGCTTTCCAAGCTTCTTGGAAGAAGCTTTCCAAGCTTCTTGGAAGAAACTTTCCAAGCTTCTTGGGAGAAGCTTTCCAAGCTTCTTGGGAGAAGCTTTCCAAGCTTCTTGGGAGAAGCTTTCCAAGCTTCTTTGAAGAAGTTCTCCTAGCTTCTTGGGAGAAACTTCCCATGCTTTTTGGGAGAAGCTTCCCAAGCTTCTTGGGAGAAGCTTTCCAAGCTTCTTGGGAGAAGTTTTCCAAGCTTCTTGGGAGAAGCTTTCCATGCTTCTTGGGAGAAGCTTTCCAAGCTTCTTGGGAAAAGTTTTCCAAGCTTCTTGGGAGAAGCTTTCCAAGCTTATTGGGAGATGCTTTAAAGCTTCTTGGGAGATGCTTTCCAAGCTTCCTGAGAGAAGATTTTGAAGCTTTTTGGGAGAAGCTTTTCAAGCTCCTTTGGAGAAGCTTTCCAAGCTTCTTTAGAAAAGCTCTCCTAGCTTCTTGGGAGAAACTTTCCAAGCTTCTTGGGAGATGCTTTGAAGCTTCTTGGGAGATGCTTTCCATGCTTCCTGAGAGAAGATTTTAAAACTTTTTGGGAGAAGCTTTTCAAGCTCCTTTGGAGAAGCTTTCCAAGCTTCTTGGGAGAAGCTTTCCAAGCTTCTTTAGAAAAGCTCTCCTAGCTTCTTGGGAGAAACTTTCCAAGCTTCTTGGGAGAAGCTTTCCAAGCTTCTTGGGAGAAGCTTTCCAAACTTCTTGGGAGAAGCTTTCCAAGCTTCTTGGGAGAAGCTTTCCAAGCTTCTTGGGAGAAGCTTTCCAAGCTTCTTGGGAGAAGCTTTCCAAGCTTCTTGGGAGAAGCTTTCCAAGCTTCTTGGGAGAAGCTTTCCAAGCTTCTTGGGAGAACCTTTCCAAGCTTCTTGGGAGAAGCTTTCCAAGCTTCTTTGGAGAAGCTTTCCAAGCTTCTTGGGAGAAGTTTTCCAAGCTTCTTGGGAGAAGTTTTCCAAGCCTATTGGGAGATGCTTTAAAGCTTCTTGGAAGATGCTTTCCAAGCTTCTTGAGAGAAGCTTTCTTAACTTCTTGAGAGAATCTTTCCAAGTTTCTGGAGGGAAACTTTCCAAACTCATTGGGAGAAGCTTTCCAAGCTGCTTGGAAGAAGCTTTATCGAAGAAACTTTCCAAGCTACGTGGAAGAAGTTTTTCGAGCTTACTTGAAGAAGCCTTCCAAGCTTCTTAAAAGAAGCTTTCCAAGATTGCTGTGAGAAATATTTTGCGCTTTCTGAGTCTTCCATGTTCATGAGAAAATATTTCTTAGGTTTGGGAGAAAAGCTTCCCAAACCTTTATTGATTTCAAAACTTTCTGGGGAAAGCTTATTAGTATATTTTTTACTTCTTTTCGAGAAGCTTTCCAAACAAATGATTTTGGCTGCATAACAAGACGAGATTTGAAATTTAAAGTGCTTTAACGAGCCATGATTTGCATTCATATCGTATCCGGCTTCAAATCCCTTCAAACTACATATCTCATTCCACCGTTATCCACACGTGGGTCAACTTTGACTCCTGCCATTATCCGATTAGCCTTGCCGAGAAAGTCCCAATGCTAATCTGAAAATCAAATCAACCGAAACTCTCCGGCTAGCCTACGGAGTCACATAATCACCACACCAAGCAGTCGCCATCCATCCACCACACCACTATGTCACACCATCATCGGCTTAGTCTCGTTGGATGGTCTGAGGCTACCAATCCACAGCCCAAAGCATCGTACACTACACTGAGAGTGACTGGTTAGAAGCTTTAGTGTTGCTATTAAAATAAATTAGAGCCGAAACTAACCCGCTGAGCGAATTCCGTCTCCCTCATCAGCTCCTCCCCCGACCTCGGAAGTCATAGAACTAAAGCCCGACTGACTCCGGTCGTCGGGTCGGTGATTGACCAAGTTCCAAAAGCTGCCGCTGCTACTGCACTGAGCCACCGTTTCGTTGTTGTCGAAGCCGGAAAACTTGTCCCAGCACTCAAATTTTCATGCATATTTTAATTTGGAATTCAGTTCGAATAAAATACAAAATAAAACCAAATCCCATTCCAACCCCTTCTGTGTTCCGGAGGAGAGCTTTGTTTGACTATGAGTTCCATCGTCGTCAGTCCCCAGCCAGCCAGAAAAGCGAATCCGAATGTGTGAGTCCGAAAGCTCTCGCTTCGAATCTGGGGGTGCGTGTGTGTCGATTGACCGGCACTCGGCAGCTGCCAAAATTCCGATACCAAATCTGCTTCGGTCGCCGCCCGTCCGTCCTGATCCCCGGGGCTGCCAGCGAGAGGATCTTTTCCGGAAAAAGTTTACACGAGGTGGGATGGATGGAGAGCTGGAAGCTGGAGAGGCGTGCCTCACATACTGACGACCGACGAGCGACGACGACGACTTGTCAGAATACATAATTCATAAAATTGGTTCTAGAGAGCCAGCCAGCCAGCCCCGCTCGGCCCGGATTTGGAACGTTGGTTGATGTTGATGAAGGCCTACGGCTAACTGACTAGGTTGCTGTAGGGGTAGCTTTCGAACGGGATTCATACACATAGCATTCTGGCAGCCGAGCCAGCTGCCAAATAGGCTGGAAGCAATTTCGGGATCAGCTCGAAATGTATCCCGACGCATTGGCATGCTAGGGATTAGGATAGGCTCAGTCGGTGGTACTATGTGGGAGTGGGCATGTTGATGGGAGATGTCTTCAAACTTATGAAGAATACAAGGATGATAACTACGGCGTAGTGAGCTTTCCGTGAGCGTTTAAAAATGCATAAATAATAACGCCAGTCAATTAATTAAAATGAAACTTGATTGCGGATGCTGGTATTAGACAATTGCAATGGGATTAGAACAGTGGTCACTTCTGCGGTTTGCGTTCCTCAACTTTTGCAAAATATTGAATATTGTTTATAATTATATACTCATGAACTTTCTCTGAAATACACAATTGCACAAAAGATTTTGAAAGTTTAACAAACTGCAAAAGATATGTGTACTCTGAGGCAAATTGTTTCGAAGGTATTAATATATGTCATTAGTGTAGAAATACAGTTCTAAAAATATAAAAATTCAAATTTCACAGGGCTCATCCAAGATTTTGTCTCTCTGCCAGATTGCGAAAAAATCAAAATTGATTTTTGAGCCTTAAACTCTTATGCCGCAATCTTTAATTTTGAGCCTACATCTTGAATTTGGAGCCGCCATCTTGAATTTTAGAACGCCATTTTGGATATTCTGGTCGCCATTTTTGCAGTCACGTCATCTTCCCTATACCAAATATACTCATATTTAATGGTTTTAGAGCCTGAAGCTCCATTAAGCAGCCGCCATCTTGAATTTGGAGCCACCATCTTGGATTTTAGACCGCCATCTTGGATATTCCGGTTTGGATTTAAGTTGCATCTTGGAAATTCTGGTCGTCATTTTTGGACTCCAGGCTTCTTCCCCATACCAAATATACTTATACTAGTGCATGGTTTTAGAGTCTCAAACTTCTTTAAACAGGCGCCATCTCAAATTTGGTGCCGCCATCTTGGATTATAGGCCACCATCTTGATTATTCTGGTCACCATTTCTAGATTTCGGACAACGTCCCCAAATAGACCCAAATTGCAAGGTTTAGAGCCTAAACATTATTACACTACCGCCATCTTGAATTGGAGCCGTCATCTTGGATATTCTGGTCGCCATTTTTGGGCTTCGGACATCTTTTCCATACGAAATATGCTCTTTTTACATGATATCAGGGCCTAAAACTCCATTAAACGGCCACCATCCTGAATTTGGAGCAGCCATCTTGAATATTCGGCTTCCATCTTGAATTTTAGGCTGCCATTGTTGATTTTCGCACAAAATTCGTCAACCAAGCAAAGGTTACAAAAATTGCCATAGTTTGATGAGTCGCATGATGGGGCTGGGTTCAGTTTTATAGACGGCCAGTTCTACCGGTAGTGGTCCTGATCACTGAAATGGTCACAACTCCGGAACGGCTCGACCGATTTGGATCATTTTCAATAACAAATAATGCGGTAAAACTCCGGTTTGATTCGAGCTATAATCCGATAAAAATTGGTCAATGGGCAGTACCTTAAAAGTGAGCGACCTTTTTGGTACACAGACATACATACACGCACACATACACACATACAGACATCATCTCGTCGAACTGAGTTGATTGGTAGGTGACTTGACCCTTCGAGCCTTCTATCGAAAATTCGCTTTTTGGGTGAACATGTAGCCTTTCAGTACACGTTGGTGTACGAGAAAGGCAAAAACCTTCCCAACTAACATTGTAGCAAGCTTTCTACCAAGAGCGTTTGCTCTATAAGCTGTTTTGCAGCTACTTTTGTTAGTAGGGTTTCGCATTTTGGGCTTATCATTTCTCTTAAACGGAGACGTTGCCAGTGCTGTCATGATGAAACCAGAGATGGTTACTCAAGGTTTCCAAATTTCAGCGCGCCCATACTGACACACCCTCAAGGAAATGACTTCATTATCGTGCCTTACTAATTATTCTGGGAAAACCGCTCCATGCATTATCATTTCAAGAATTGTCTTGTAACTATCACGGATAGGACATTCTTGCTAGAATTATTTTAACATGAATTGTTCTTAAGATTTCTGGAAAATTCTCCGAAATGACTTTTCTCAAGAAATTTCTCAAAAGATTCACCTAGAAACTGTTCCACTTGTTTCCTCAAAAAATCATTTCGAAAATCCTGCTGGGAATGCTTTGAGGATTCTATTGAATATTTTTACAAGGATTGCTACATAAGTCCATGCATGTTTTCCTTTATGTATTATTTCTTCAAACGTTTCTGAAGGAATTTCTTCAGAAATATTGGCAAAATTTTTCCTGAAGTTTTTTCATGAATTTCTCCTGGGATTTCTCTAGGAGTTTCTCCAAACGTTTCTTCAAGAGAAGCAATTCCAGGAGAATGTTTTCATAAATATTCGGGTATTCTTCCATACATTTCACCAAGATTTTTCTTTATAAAATAAGATTTTCCCAGTAACTTTTCAGTTTGTATTTTTCAAAGGTAACGGTTTTTACTTAATTTATTCAGGGATTTTTTCTTCAGGGAAAACTCCTCTAGGAATTCTCAAAAAAAATCTCCCGGAAGATCCTCCAGGTTCTTTTTTTTTCAATTGTTTTTCCAGGCATTGTTTTGGATAGATTCAGAGTTCTTTTTCAAAAAAAAAAAAACTTTCAACAATTTCTGTAGAATTTAGTTTAACATCTATTTATTACCGTTTTCCAGGATTGTTTACAGCTATTTCCCTATGAAAAGCCGCAGAAGTTTCTCGAGATTTTTTATTACTTGTAGAATAATCCCCTGGAAAGGTGTTTCATACTGCTGAATAGTTTAGATTTACGTTTGATTTTAACCAGAGTATAGATAGTTTTAAAAATTGTACATGGTAATTCACTAAAGCTTATTCAGTCTGTACAGCTCTGAGCTGAACATGGTGAAATAAATTAAAATTAAAGTTCTTCCAGAAACTTCTCAACATTTTTTTCAGAGAAGTAAAAAAGCATCTTATGGTTTATCTTCAGGTATTCTCCTAAGCATTCATGATCAAGGCAAGTTGATCAAGAGAAAACTTCAGAAATGGCTTAAGGATTCTTTGTCCTGGAATTCCTCTAAAAAATTCCAAGAATTTCTGGAAGACTTTTTAAAAAATCCCAGAAGAAATAAATTCTACAGTCTTCAATGTCTTTAGAAACCAGACATTCCGATGGAACTGCAAGAACAGTTTCGGCAAGAATCATTGATGAAATTTCTTAGAGAATTTTTGGAAAAATTCTGGCGCGAATGTCTAAAACGATCCCAAGAATTTGCAATTAAATTTTTCGAAAAAGTTCTGAAAAACTCTATGAAGGAACTTTTACAGAAATCATTTACTGAGACTCCTGAAGAAATCCAGGCAATTTCAAGCAGATCACGGGAGATAATAATATCTTCTCAATAGGATTTCACATGTTATCCCAGCAGAAATTTCAAAAAAAAAAAAAATCCTGAAAGAAATGAAAAAAAGGTTCAATAGAATCTGGATAGAAATCTTAAGAAGCACTTTTGTTTTAATCTTAGGAAGGATGTCAGAGACATAATCCAGGAAAACGTCAGAACGAATACTTGGAAGAATTTTTTAAGAACTTCCTACAGCAAAAACCTGGCCTAGCTTCTTGGGAGGAGACACCCTGGATGAAATTCCTAGAAAAAAAAAAAAAATACTGAAGGATTTGTAGCAAAGTTCCTGGAGAAATCCTCAAAACAAATTCTTGGGGGATTTTCCAAACGTATTGCTGGAGAAATCTGTGGACGAACTTCTGAAAAAAACCCCTGGGGGAAGCAACACTGATTGGTGGAACTTTTGTGTGAAGTTCCGATCAATTTCAGTGTCAGCCTCTTACGCAGTCAAAAAGTTTCTGTGGAGGAATATCTGGAGAAAATGCGGAGGTAATCTCTGGTGGAATCACTGAATCACTGAAATGATTAATGCAACAATCTCTGCATTCCAGCAGGTTTTTTTATGAGCCCCTGAAGTAATTATTGGACATTTACGTGGAATTCCTGAACAAATCTTTGGAGTGGAAATCAAAATCTTTGGAAGAATCTAAAATATCGAAAAAAAAACCAGCAAGGCAATCTTCTTATATCCAGTAGAGCAGAATCAATTCCTTGATTTTGCAGAGAAGCTGCGAATACGTGATTTGGAGGATCATGGGAAAAAGGGTTTGCTCCTTGAAAAGCTTCGCCGTTTCATCAGGAACTGTTTTGAAAATTAGCTTGGAAATTCGTAGCTCCTTTGGAATTTCCCTTGGAAGTTTTTCAGACGACTTTCAGAAAATGTTTCGACATTTTTTTTTTTAATTTCTAAGAAGTTTATTAGGACATTTCTTCGGAAATTCCTTTGAGAACTCGTTTGATCCACAAATTTGTCCAAAAATTCCATCAACAATTGTTTCGGAAATCGGAAAATCCTTCCATAGTTTCTTTCTTCAGCAATTTCGATTGCAAATTTCCGAAATTGCACAGGATCTGTCCGAAATAATGACCGAAGAGATTTAAGAAAAAAATGATGTGGGGATTTCCTGGAAATACACTGAAAGAATTGTGGGAGTAATTACTTGTAAATTTTCAGAAATATTTTCTGAGAAATTCTTACCTAGGAATTTCCATAGGATTTGGTCAAAAAAAGTATCTCAAGATTTTTTTTTATCGAAATTTAACAGGAACTATCATGCTATTTTCCAGAAGGAATGTGTTTTATTTAAATTTACTTTATCTACCCTAACATAAATTTATTAAAAAACTATGTTACCAGCGCGCTCGGATGAGCAGGTGTACAAAAATAGTAGCAGCACATAGCTTTAAAGTTGTCCGTTCTTTGACCGGCTTTATTTCTGCGCTGCGATGTACAGTACTGGACAAAATAAAGTACGCACACGCTGTCAGAATGCTCAACATTCAATAACTTTTAAAGTGTTAGTTATGCAAATTAAACATGTTCGAACATATTGTGTGGTATTCGTCATACTAATCAAAACTTGCGTCGACTTATCTCTAACATGCTTATAAAGTTTGAAAAAATGGAAATCAGGCCAAACATTTCAATATATCCTATCTGCATTTGAGAGGCTCTTTTCGTTCACTTTCTCTTTCAATTATTGCAATGTAATGGTACACTTTTCAACTATTTCCTCTCCTCTTCTATTCTTGGCGTATCGTCCTCATTGGGACAAAGCCTGCTTCTCAGCTTAGTGTTCTATGAGCACTTCCACAGTTATTAACTGAGAGCTTCCTCTGCCAATGACCATTTTGCATGCGTATATCGTGTGGCAGGCACGAAGATACTCTATGCCCAAGGAAGTCAAGGAAATTTCCATTACGAAAAGATCCTGGACTGACCGGGAATCGAACCTGTCACCCTCAGCATGGTCATGCTGAATACCCGTGCGTTTACCGCCTCGGCTATATGGGCCCCCTTTTCAACTATTTATGCAGTTCAAATCAAAAGACGACTATTTTGATCATCGTTCAATGCAAGGGGAAAGTCATAATAAAAATAAACAGCTGAGATATTAACGAAAGAGAGGGAAACCAAAGAGTGCCTCTCTTCTGCAGATAGGACCTTTAGACATGGTTGGCCTGAAATAATCTTAAAAATATATGAACAAAATAAAGTACACACTGAAGAAAACTCAGTGGTTCTCCCTGGAATATTGCAGGTGCGTTGTTTCCTATCCCCCAACAGACATGCAAACATCAAAACAAACCATTTGTTGTTTATTTACTTTCACTTGTGCAGTTTTCAATCTATCGGGATGGCAAAAAAAGCAAATTTCTGTAGAAATCCGTAAACTTATCGTTAAAAACAGCCAGGAAGGCCTCCCAAACAGAGAAATTGGTCGAAGATACCAAATAAGTGAGGCAGCAGTGCGTAAAATACTCAAAAAGTTCGAGAAACTTGGAAGCGTGGCCGACCAAACTGGCAGAGGAAGGAAGCGGAAGACGACAACCAGCGATGATCGCCGTATTTCTCGGGAAATTGCTAGAAACCCGTTTGCTCGAGTCATCCGAGAAAATGCAGATTTGAATATCTCTGAACGAACTGTACGAAGGAGGCTACAAGAGCTGGGATATAAAAATAGTTTCGCTCAACGACGTCCACTGATTCGGAATGTTAACAGGTTTGTTTACTTTATATTTAATTTCAAGTTTGAATGGACTTTGTTTTCTGCAGAATCAAACGTCTAAAATTTGACCGAAAATACGTCGACAAGCCATTGGAGTTCATGAAACAGGTTCTTTGGAGTGACGAGAGTAAATTTGAGCTGTTTGGGCATAAGCAGCGAACAAGAGTTTGGACAAAACCTGGCGAGAAACTGGTTGACAAGAATATTCAGAAGACAATGAAGCATGGAGGTGGCAATATCATGGTGTGGGGGTGTTTTACTTGGCCACTTCCAAGAAGGGCCTGGAATGATCATATAGCTGTCTAATGTTATCCGGAAATAAATTATTTCTTATCTCGTCCATCCGGTTCTTGATTTGACTGTTGAGGATGAACTGCCTTCGAACGTTGCGTCTGACGATTTACTGATGATTTACAGAGGAAGTGCTCATGGAACATTTTACAATTGGGAAGAACTTTTCATGCTAGTATAAGTATAGCACTTCGCTTGAAATTCGAATAACAAAATGCTTTAACATCTCTTGTGAAATAAGCTATAGTGATTCTTGTTTCACCTTACCGTCCACAAAACTTTACAATCTACATATTTCACTCAGGCTTCTCACTGCATATTTCAATCTTAGTAATATATAAGCTTCCAACATTGTTACTTTCCGCTGCCACCGAAATCCTTCGGACGATTTTTTAAGATTCACCCCGAATAAAGCTCGGTAAGCTGAATTGATCGTATTTATATCCCTGTAACAGCCCATGAAAAAGTGCTTGTTACTTCTTCCCCCATCAAACAACCTCAGAGTGAAAATATTTGCCATTTCACCTCTCGTCTACCCATCTTGGTCGGCTCTCCCCCCCCCATCCAAAAATGAAAAATGGAATCAGCATACGTCACGCGTTTTACTTTCGCCTCCATCCCATACATATATTCACGACGGCGTCGTCGTCGTCGTCGGGGAGCTGGGAAACCCCCCACTCCGCAGAAATGTTCACTGAACTGAACAATCTCGCCTTCAACTTCAACCCGTTGTGCGCCCTCTCCATTGCCCGCGAGTGTCTTCCATCTTCATTCCCCATGGCTTCCCACCATACCACCGATCCCTATGGGGAGCGCGAAAATAACTTCATTACGCTTGCCTCCAAGTTTGATATGGTACCTATCTACCTACCAACCACCGAAATAAAAAAAATTTTCCCCGCATTCGTCGCCCACCGATGGTTCCCGGTCGTCGTCGTCGTCGTAGGTGGGAAGAGTTATCTCTGGAGTTCCAGCACACCACATACGGGTGAGTTTTCCGTCAGGATTTCCGCGACTGCTGGTGGTACGTAGGGGTGACAGAGGGGAATTTCTTGGTTAAAATATGTGTGTAGCCATTCACTAATCGGAAATACAGGGGATGGCCAGAATGTTTGGGATAGGCAACTTTTTTCTCCCACAAAAAAATTCAACATGCTGTAACTTTTCATAGAGTGCATAAAAAATCTCAAATTTTGACTGTTTGTCAACCTATTATATGTGCATCATTGGTACAAATTTGGGCTCGATTAGTTAATTTTTTGCGAAGTTGGAACCGTTTGGCTAAAACACTATTATTTAAGACAACTATTTTTTTGAACTGTTATATCTCGGAAACCAGTGAACCGAATTCAATGAATTTTATAACGTTTATCAACAATATATTGATACTTAATACAACGTTATAAAATGTAATATTTTCTCCCGGCGAATCAAGCTATACCGGGTTGAAATTTTTACCCATATAGAGGAAAATAAGTTAAATTTACAGTACCACACAAAAATTACTAAATGTGTTCTTCCTTCAATCTTAATAGGCTCTAATATATCTGATTAGGGATAACTTAAGAACAGGAGTGGAAAATCTTTGGATATCAACACTAAAATTTCTTGACATTAATGTAAAAAAATCACATTTTTTCGAGAAAAATCAAAAAATGTCAATCCATGATATTTTTTTTTCAATGTTTAAAAAGTACATATGTTTTAATAGCTTGTGAAGCATTTACATATTGTTAAAGTACGTTCAAAATTTCATTCAATTCGGTTCACTGGTTTCCGAAATATGACACCTCAAAAATGAGTTGTTTGAAAAATAGTGTTTTACCCGAACGGTTCTAACTTTGCGAAATATTAATCAATCAAGCCCAAATTTGTACCAATGATGCACACATTATAGGTTGACAAACAGTCAAAATTTGAGATTTTTTGATGCGCTCTATGAAAAGTTATACCTTGTTGAACTTTTTTGTGAGAGAAAAAAAAGTTGCCTATCCCACTGCCACTTGAGCCACTATTCTGATACCTGCCTATCCCAAACATTCTGGCCATCCCCTGTATATCCTCCTTTGCATTGGTTTCAAATGTTATCTAGCATGGAAGTATTCCATAAAACCATACCATTTCAAAAGCTGGCAACACTGCAGTTAATCATGTTGATTTTTACTTTGTTTTTACTAATGTGTATTTTAACTTAGAGCTAATTCTACAATCCGGTAGAAATAATTGATTATTTAGGATTTGGGTAGAACATGCGAAACTTCGGCAATCAGTGTTGCCGCCTAGTTACAGAAATAAACTGGTTTTGTTGGTTCACATATTCACACTGGCTTCACATTTAGATAGCTATTTTGAACAATCTGCATGCTTGAATACGCGATCAATGTCTCCACATTCAAGGTGATTTATTTCAGTAGCTGGCAACCCTTCTGGAATACCATAAAACTATCCTTACAATCAGGATTCATTACAAAACAAACATTCATAAGTTGACCTGGTTTTAGCTGAGCACACAGTTTCATCCAGTATTTTATGTATATAGTGATTCTTGATGCTTTTCCAACTAAAAACAATTGCGGTTGTACCCGTAATATTTAGTTTCTTTCACTAGCTTACTTACCTTACCGGTCAGGCTAAGGCCGGGGTGGCCTCTGCTGTACATAGTAGCCGCCTCCATTCCACTCGGTCCATGGCTGTTTGTCTCCAGTTCCGCACTCTGCGTAGGGTCCGCAGATCGTCCTCCACTTGGTCGACCCACCTAGCTCGCTGCGCTCCACGTCTTCTTGTACCGATCGGATGACTCTCGAGAACCATTTTAGTCGGGTTGCTATCCGACATCCTGATGACGTGACCCGCCCACCGTAGCCTCCCGAGTTTCGCGGTATGGACGATGGTTGGTTCTCTCAGCAGCTGATGCAGCTCGTGGTTCATTCGCCTTCTCCAAGTCCCGTCTTCCATCTGCAATCCGCCGTAGATGGTACGCAACACCTTCCGTTCGAAAACTCCAAGGGCACGTTGGTCCTCTGCACGTAGGGTCCATGTTTCGTGCCCATAGAGGACGACCGGTCTAATCAGCGTTTTGTAGATGGTTAACTTCGTGTTACGGCGAACTTTATTCGATCGTAGAGTTCTGCGGAGTCCAAAGTAAGAACGATTTCCTGCCACAATGCGCCTCTGAATTTCTCTGCTGGTGTCGTTGTCGGCGGTCACCAGTGAGCCCAAGTACACGAATTCTTCAACCGCCTCGATTTCATCACCGTCGATATGAATTCGGGGTGGCGGGCGCGGTGATTCCTCCCTGGAGCCCTTTGCCATCATGTACTTTGTTTTCGACACATTAATGACTAATCCGATTCGCCTGGCTTCACTCTTTAGTCGGATGTACGTTTCCGCCATCGTCTCAAATTTACGAGCAATAATATCAATATCATCGGCGAAACCAAGCAGCTGAACGGACTTCGTGAAAATCGTCCCACTCGTGTTTATCCCCGCTCTTCTTATTACACCCTCCAAAGCAATGTTGAACAGCAAGCACGAAAGACCATCACCTTGCCGTAACCCTCTGCGAGATTCGAAGGGACTTGAGAGTGTCCCTGATACTCGAACTACGCACATCACTCGATCCATCATCGCCTTGATCAATCGTATCAGTTTATCCGGGAATCCGTATTCGTGCATAATCTGCCATAGCTGTTCTCGATCGATTGTATCATACGCCGATTTGAAATCGATGAACAAGTGATGTGTGGGCACGTTGTATTCGCGGCATTTCTGCAACACCTGGCGGATGGCGAACATCTGGTCCGTTGTAGCGCGTTCACCCATAAATCCAGCCTGATATTGCCCCACGAACTCTCTTGCAATCGGTGATAGACGGCGGCATAAAATTTGAGAGAGTATCTTGTAGGCAGCGCTCAGTAGTGTGATCGCGCGGTAGTTCCCGCAATCCAACTTGTCGCCCTTTTTGTAGATGGGACACACGATACCTTCCATCCATTCCTCCGGTAATACTTCCTCCTCCCAAATCTTGGTAATGACCCAGTGTAGTGCTCTCACCAGTGCTTCTCCACCGTATTTTAGAAGCTCGCTTGGTAGTTGATCTGCTCCAGCGGCTTTGTTGTTTTTCAACCGGCCAACCTCCTCCTCAATCTCTTGAAGGTCAGGGGCCGGAAGTCTTTCGTCCTGTGCACATACTCCTAGATCTGTTACCACGCCACCTTCGCTACTTGCAACGTCGCCATTGAGGTGCTCATCGTAATGCTGCCGCCACCTCTCGACCACCTCACGCTCGCTCGTGAGAATATTCCCGTGATTATCTCGGCACATGTCGGCTTGTGGCACAAAGCCTCTGCGCGAGCGGTTCAGCTTCTCGTAGAACTTTCGTGTGTCCTTAGCGCGGTACAGCTCTTCCATCGCTTCGCGATCTCGTTCTTCCTGCTGGCGCTTCTTCATCCGGAAGACTGAGTTCTGCCTGTTCCGCGCCTGTTTGTAACGTGCCTCATTCGCTCTCGTACGGTGTTGCAGCATTCTCGCCCATGCTGCATTCTTCTCGTTTTTCAACTGTTCACATTCGCCGTCGTACCAGTCGTTTCTGTGATTCGGAGCCGCGAAACCTAGTGCTGTAGCCGAGGTACTACCTATGGCGGATCGGATGTCCCTCCAGCCATCTTCAAGTGTAGCTGCGCCAAGCTGCTCTTCCGTTGGTAGGGCCACTGCTAACTGCTGCGCGTAGTCTTGAGCCACTTCTACGTTACGAAGTTGCTCGATGTTGAGCCGCGGCGTTCGACTTCGACGCGTGGTGATAACTGTCGAAAGTTTTGAGCGCATGCATACAGCGACTAAGTAGTGATCCGAATCTATATTCGCACTGCGGTATGCAGGCTTGATAATCCTCCTCGGAATCAAAAGAGTTTTGCAACATGCTCTAGAGCGGTGTTTTGCTTTTGCCTCGTCGCGAGGGAGCGAACGAACCCCAAACAGAGAGGCAATAAAAACTGAGCGAGGAAGAGGGGAACGAAAAATGAGTCTATGATTATTTCGGGTTTTTGAGTGCGATTTTCGCCTCCAGAGTCTTTCTTTGTATGGGAGTGGAACTCGCGAGAGCTTTTTGAGTGTGAGTGGACGTGAGAAACACAACAAGTAATTATGAGTGTTGGACGAACTCCTCGCTGCGCGGCAAGCTCGCACTCGGTGCTGTTGAGGGTGTGCGTTGTGATTTCTGAGTTTTATTTTCACTCCTCAGAAAATCGCCGAAATCGCTCCTCATTTTCTCGCGAGGGAGTTTCTGTCAAGCCTGGCGGTATGTGCGGACGTTGGTTATATCTGAGAAGAATTTACCGTCGATTAGAACGTGGTCGATTTGGTTTTCTGTTTGATGGTCGGGTGATCTCCAGGTGGCTTTGTGGATATCTTTGCGGGGGAAGAAGGTGCTTCGGACTACCATACCACGGGAGGCTGCAAAGTTTACGCATCGCTGGCCGTTATCATTCGATACGGCGTGCAGGCTGTTTCGCCCGATTACCGGTCTGTACATTTCCTCCCTTCCTACCTGCGCGTTCATGTCGCCGACAACGATTTTCACGTCACGCGGCGAGCAACCATCGTATGTTTGCTCTAATTGCGCGTAGAACGCTTCTTTCTCGTCATCGGGTCTCCCTTCGTGTGGGCAGTGGACGTTGATGATGCTGTAGTTGAAGAAACGGCCCTTAACTCTCAACATGCACATCCTTGCGTTGATCGGCTGCCACCCGATCACACGTTGTCGCATCTTGCCCAACACTATAAATCCTGTTCCCAGTTCATTGGTGGTGCCACAGCTTTGGTAGAAGGTAGCCGCTCGATGCCCGCTTTTCCACACTTTCTGTCCAGTCCAACAAAGTTCCTGCAACGCCACGATGTCGAAGTTGCGGGGATGTAGTTCGTCGTAGATTATCCTGTCACATCCTGCGAAACCTAGTGACTTGCAATTCCATGTTCCAAGTTTCCAATCGTAGTCCTTATTTCGTCGCGTGGGTCTTTGCGGATTGTATCGAGTCGTATTTTCTCCTATGTTATTCGCAATGGGGATTTTTACGGGTGGCTTATTGGGCCTACGCCAACACTCCTGTCTCGCCGGAGGGCCATCGTGCCAGTTCTGTTTAACGTCCCAACCAACACTGGGACGACCACGCTGATGGGGCTACCACCTTGGATCTAGCTGGGCGTGGTGCAGCGTTTCTTACTCAGCCGCTGGATGCCAGAACAGACGCTGTTTGAGCCGCACCTCCTTGGTGAACAGACACTCGGATCGTACCTCCTCAATCTAGCTGAAGTCAGAAGGACAACAGTGCCCAGGCTGCACTACCAGCTAAGCACACAACTCTTAGCTGGCGGTCTTTGTCATCGCTTGACCCGTGGAAGCATGAGGTAGGAACTTGTGAGGACCAGAGCTATATTGGATGCTCTCCTTATCGACTCACCGTTTTGCAGCCCAAGCTTTCACTAGCTTGCAACACTGCTAATATACATAACTATCTAATCACTCAAGAATCAGGATTACTTGAAAGAAAAAAACTTTCGCTAACATGAATAATTGTTGGAGGTCTCCACAGAGATTCAATTAATTCAGAAGAAATGATTCTTAGTTGGCAACACTAATGGAATACGATATTAATCGGTTAAGTTGGTTGAAGCTTCGGCCTAACATACACAGAATCGCAGGTTCGAATCTCAGGAGAACGCGACTTTTATCTATAATTCTCAAATAATTGACACACTCTTTTTTTTTTTAATTTCAAGTTTTCCAGATTCATCTAGATGTTCTTGCAGCAATGCGTAGCGCAATTATGGTTGAGATTTTTTTTTCAGGAATTCATGTAATTCTCTCAGTAATGCCTTCTGGGATTTCCTCAGAATTTCTAACAAAATTTGTCTAGGAAATTTTGCAAAAACCCCTCGCTGTCATTCCTCCAGAGTTTTTTCCAAGCACTCCTCTTGGAATCCTTTTTGGGACTCATCCAGTAATTACTACTGACGATACTCCACTGATATCTCTATGGATTCCTCCAGACATTTCCGTTGACATTCTCACAGTAATGTCTTCGGGGGTTCCTCCAGAAGATTTTTCTGTGCTTCTTCTAGGTGGTATCAGTCATTTTCCAAAGTGATTTTCCCTACGATTTGTCCAGAAAATTCATCTCTATTTCTTCCAAGAATTCCTGCCGGGATTTTTACAGAAAATTCACCTAAGATTCTTAAAGTTTTTCCTCCGTTGATTACTCTAGGAAGTCCAACAGGTCCTCTAGGAATTTCACTACAAATTCCTAGTGTGAGTTTTTCTTCAGGATCTCTTCAGAAATTACTCCTGAAACTCCTCTAGAAAAATGTCTACTGTTATTCATCTTGGATCCTAGGGTTTCCTTAGAAATTCTTGAAGTGATTCTTCTAATTTTGCAAATCAAAATCCCTCCTGTAGTTTCTCCTTAGATTTCTCAGAGCACCGGTCTAAGAACCGCTCTCGGGGCTGCTCCAGAAATTCCTACAGGTGGTCCTTCAAAGATATTTCTTAGGATCCCATCAGAAATTCTCCTTAAGGTTCTCACGGTAACGCTTCCTGGGATTGTTGCAGAAGTTCTTGCTGTAACTTTTCTAGGAGGTATGTGTCATTTGCCAGATGATTTATCGATAGATTTTTCCAGAAAATTCATCTTGGAATTCCTATAAGAATGCCACCTTGGATTCCTCAAGATAATCGTCTCAGGATACCAGAGGTATTTCTTCCTGTGATTTCCCAAGAAGTCCTTCTATAGTCTCTCTATGAATGCCTATTGGAATTCATCCAAAAGTTCCTCCCGTGATTTGTCTAGGGATCTCTCCAAGGCTATCCTCAGAAATCGCTCTTGGAATTCCTTTAGAAATTTCTACTGATATTCCTTTGGGATTCCTCCAAGGGTTTTCCTAGGAATGCTTGCTATAATTTCTCCAGATTTTTTTCTTATGGCTTTGCATGGTCGCTCTAAATTTCTTCATGGGTCTTTCCATTGGTCTTCTTGGTATTTTTCCACGGATTTATCTAAGGGTTTCTCTAGGAATTTTTGCTGGAGTTCCTTAAGAAGCGCCTGCTGAGATTGTCCCGGTAATTTCCGCTGTGATTGCTCCAGAAATTCATCTTGAAGCTTTGCAATTTCTCCAAGAATGATTCATCCAGGACATCGTCTTGAGGTTACTCCATTTCATAACCGTAGAAGTGCTCATAGGACATCTTTTTATTCGAATGCGCATGATCAATCTTGACGGAAATTACAGAATTTTTATCGCAGTGTGAACCAACATACTCCAATTAAGGTGCGCTACAACATTGTCTATATATTCGATTTACCTAGGTAACAATTTGATACTTTACAAACCTTGTTTCAACTATTTTAAAGCAGGCCTTATTTGAACAAAAGCTGATTACAAATGGTACATTCCTTTATTCAGCTCCTAAACATCTAATTTTGATGATTTTGTTCTACCTTTAGCTGTTTTGAAGTTCATTGAAACGCTAATTTAAGGCTTAATATGCGCTTAATCAGCCATAAATAAAGTTTAATTATTTTGATGAAAATTAAAAAAAAAAAACATTTTATAAGCATGGTCTTCTATTTACAGCTTTCTTTTTTCCAGAAGAGATGTTTAGGAATGTATATATTGATTTTTGGGAAAACTGGGAATTGAAATCGGACCTCTTGATTTGTAGTTACTTATCATAGTATCTACACCGCACATCAGAGGCTGTCCATAAACCACGTGGTCATTTTTTGGGAGATTGCGAACCCCCTCCCCCGCGTGGTCTTTCGTTCATACCACCCCCTCCCCTCGTTGTTTATGGATGGCCCCCAATTGTATACACATTCTTGAAAACTTGTTGTGTCTGAAATATCAAGAATCTAAGTTGAACTAAGCCTGTTTTAAGGCTGAAGACTCTACGAAAACATCGTTTGGGTCAGCTGCAAAAAGATTTATTTGATTAAAGGTTGAACAACAGATGATTATATCTTCAAGTTTATGTCTGTTTTAAAGCTGATTACACAGATGAATAATATTCTATTACTTTATGGACCAAGAGGTCTGAGCCAGAAACGGAGAGGGAAAAAAATAGATTCAACTTGATATTCAGCCCTCCTTGTGTTGCTGATTAAAGAGGTTGAACACGCCATACTTCAGACTAATATTCAGCTATCATTGTATTCAGCCACTGATACCATTAACCAACCAATGTTCAGCTAATAAAGGGTGATACGGTCAAAATTTGGTCACACAATTTTATTCATAACTTTAGACTGCGTACGCTAAAACAGCTGATTTTTGGACCAGTGATGCTACATTATATGTAGCTTATACCATAAAATTTTCATCAAAATCGATTGAGTATTGGTTGATATATAGATAAAACCATCGCCCTACCTTTTTAAAATTTTGTACAAAGGCGCTCCATAGTAAATTTTTGGAAATTTAAGGTCAGTAAAGCACAACTTTGATTATAGAACTACCAATACTGCTCCGATTTTTATCAAAATTTTACAGTACAATACTATTATAAAAATACGTTCTTAGTAAAATTTTGAGTAATTTTGTATGAATACTTTCAAAGCTGTAGCAGTTTGAATATGAAAAAAACTGACCGGGTGCCACTTAAGCAAATATAACTTTGTAACGGCTGGATCAAATTGAATGATATTTTTACACAACATTTTGATATGCATACTTCACACACAGAAAAATTTTCATTGAAATCGGTTAAGTATCTCTGGCTCTATAAATAAAACAGTAAAAATGTGTTCTTATTTGTGCACAAAATTTTAAAATTGCAGATCTCAGAGTTCAACAATATCTCCGCAAATACAAGACCGATTTTGATGAAAATTTTATGGTATAAGCTACATATAAGTACCATTACTGATCCAAAAATTAACTGTTTTGGTTTACACAATCTTAAGTTATGAAAAAAATTACGTGACCAAAATTTGACATGACTTGAAAAAATTTGACAAAATTTAACCACCTAAACAAATATATCTTTGTAACGGCTGGATCAAATTGAATGAAATTTTTACACAACATTTTGATATGGATACTTTACATACAGAAAAATTTTCATTGAAATTGGTTCAGTATTTCTGGCTCTATAAATAAAAGAGTAAAAATGTGTTCTTATTTTTTATTCCTCTTTGTACAAAATTTTAAAATATCAGTTCTCAGGATTCACAATATTTCCGCAAATACTAAACCGATTTTGATGAAAATTTTATGGTATAAGCTACATATAATGTACCATTACTGGTCCAAAAATCAACTGTTTTGGTGTACGCAGTCTCAAGTTATGACACAAATTGTTTGACCAAATTTTGACCGTATCACCCTTTACTCTAACTGTTCAGCATTCATTGTTACTTGGGTACCTATCTCACACAGGAGCTGCGATACCCGACTAGATGGGAAAAACAAAATTATTACAGGTTGTGTTATTTTGTTACAATGATTTTTGTAACAACGGTTGTTATAAAACATGTACCGTAAGTAGTTGAAATAACAAAAAATCTTACAAAACTCGTTCCAATTTAAACAAAAATATAACAAGTTGAGATATAACCATAACAGGATTATATAAAATTTTGTTAGACTTAACATGCGAAATCATAACAAAATTATAACAAGCTCTGTTATATGTTTCAGAACAAATTCGTTACATTTTATGTTATTAATCTCTTGGCTCGGGTGTCCAAAATAACAAAAGTCATCAAGCATTTTCGGGACAACACAAACAATCTTGCAAATTCTGAAAAAAATATATTACAAAAATATAACAAAGATTGCAATAAACGTGTTACGAAATTATGTTAGAGATAATAATATTATAATGCATAATATAACAAATGTTGTTATACATCTGTTTAAATAAATAAAACAAGTTTTGTTATAATTTTGTTTCTAAAATAATAACAAATTTTGATTCGATTTTGTTATGATTATTGACCTGTCAAAATCCTTAGAACAAAATTATATCAACTTCTGTTATTCCTAACAACGGTTGTTATAATTTTGTTATTATCTTGTTAGGTGCTTCTGGTCGGGTATTGAGCATTATTTGAATCTGCAAAACCAGTGTTGCCAGCTACGGCAAGAATTCTATAACATAAAATAACGCCAAATATGCCACTTGACGACTACAATAATCTTGAATTCGATATTGTATCTCAAAATTGTATTGATCGATGTTTTACATCTTGCAGTGTTGCCGGTTACAGAAGTAATTTTGAAGAACCAGACTTTGGAAAGCTGGCACTAATGGTACATCTTACTGATATTGTGTTACGTTTGTTGAATCTTAAATGAGCATGTGAAGTATCCCAATTAAGTTTTAAAATCGGATTTTTATTTTTAGAAAAGTAGTGTTGCCAGTTTTCAAAAAAAAAACAACTTCGTATTAGCATTTAACGTCCACTTCAATTCCGATGAAGAGTATGTTATATTGTAGACAGTCATAAGATTAGCCATACATTGATTTTGACAGTTTTGCCATCTAACAGTCTCCAGTTAGCCTAGTGGTTAAGGCTATGGATCGTCAATCCGGAGACGGCGGGTTCGATTCCCATTCCGGTCGGGAAAATTTTCTCGACTCCCTGGGCATAGTGTATCATTGTACTTGCCTCACAATATACAAATTCATGCAATGGCAGGCAAAGGAAGCCCTTCAATTAAAAACTGTGGAAATGCTAAAAGAACACTGAGTTCAAGCGAGGCAGGCCAAGTGCCAGTGGGACGCAGAGCCATAAAGAAGAAGAAGAAAAAGAAGCCATCTAACAACAGAAATAACAATGTCAGGAGCTGTCACTGGCTGGATTTTGTTGTACTTCGTAACTGACAAGACCTCTTCTCCCGGAAGCCGAGCTGGTAACTCGAGAGACCATCTACAGACTTGGTGAACAGCCTGTTGAGGATGGCCTTCTTTAGCTGTTTCCCTGCGGCGTTGATCAATCATATTAATCTATGTATCGACTGGTCTCCTGGTGGTTTTCCAAAAACCTCTGGGATAACTCCCTCACCCTGGTTATTATGTATAGCAGGACTGAACATCCCGGAATCTTTTCCAATAGCTACCTTGCCTAAAAGGTTCAGAAATCCGTCCGGACCTGGGGCCTAAAGGATTTTGAAAAACCCGCAAGTTCCTCATCGGTGACCCTCTCTCCACTCATCGCCGCCAGGCCCAGTCTCCAGCTGTTCTGCGAAACGAAACCATGGACTCTGATCATGTAGCGGGAAGAGTTCCTCGATGTTCCTCTCTTACGTCTCTGAAGACTGCTGCTCAGTTGGATCACTCTACGTGTTAGTATTGGCACTCTGATGACAGATACCATCATAGCAGACCTTTATGATTGCTTCCCGACTAGAAAATTCTATCAAAAACATAACATAATTATAACAAACCATGATATTTATAACTCATTGTGATATAATCATGTTCAACATTCTTGGTGATTTTTAAATACTATAACTCAATTATAACACATTATGTTATAAATGTTGTTTGACAACTCATTGTAATATAATTTAGTTTTGATTTTTCGACATTTGGACAATAACGTTACAACATTGTATCACATTTTGATAGAAACTTGAAATCCTGTAGCTAATATTCATATCACATTCTGTTATAATTTTGATCTGATTGTAACAAAATAGGTTATTATCTTGAGAAGACCAGTGTGGTTTTAGTTACTATTTTAGTTATTTTAACATCATCCTGCATCTAGTTTATAACACAATAAGTTATTGAAAAATATTATAACATCATAACACAATATGATATAATTTTGATATAATTTTTTACTCGGGTTATATCTAGGTTGGGAGTGCGACTTTGGCAGCCTAAATGCCACTCGTCGTTGATTCCGCTTCTCTTCGGTACATGCTAGCTGCACCCATCGCATATGCCGCAAGTCCGCAATATCTTGAGTACGCCAGTACACCGGTGGTCTCCCATTCCTAGAGTGGACTTGCCAAATGGTCACCACTTAGACCGAGTTTTGCTCACGAAGGAGCACCTTCCTAAATACCTCGTCGTATGATATCTTCTACTTGCAAAAAATCAAGGTAATCAATTCAAAATTGAATGAGTTATAGCAAAAAAACGACCCATACAAAAAAAATGGGGGGGGGGGGGGTGTAACTACTCGACTAGACAATTATATCAAGTTTATATCATAATCTGTTATAATATTTTTCTATAACTAACTATGTTATAAAGTAGATGCAGGATGATGTTAAAATAACTAAAATTGCAACAAAAAGTACATTTGTCTAATCATGATTATAATCTATTTTGTTATAATCATATCAAAATTATAACAAAATGTGATACGAATTTTAGCTTCATGATTACTAGTTTCTATCAAAATTTGATACAATTTTGTAGCATAGCATTTCAATTGTCGAAGACTTAAAACTAAATTATAACACAATGTGTAACATAATGTGATATAATTTAGTTATGGTATTTTGAAAACAAGAACAAGATTATATCATAATGAGTTATGAATATCATAGTTTGTTAGGATCATGTTTTATTTTTGTTACAATTTTCTAGTCGAGTAGGATTTTAGAACCTCAGATCTATATGCGTAACAGTAGTCATATTTGCTGCACTGAGCAACGTTGTATAATCAACCATGGATACTGGACCTGCCAGAAGACTAATAGATATTATTATGTACATTCAAGGCCGCCCAAATTCTGCTGGAGTTAATCCCTTGACATCTACTGGCGTTCCAGTAATTACCCGACTAGAAAATTCTAACAAAAATAAAACATAATCCTAACAAACTATGATATTCATAACTCATTATGATATAATCTTGTTCAACATCCTTGGTGTTTTCAAAATATCATAACTAAATTATATCACATATTACACAATGTTACACATGTTGTTTTATAACTCATTGTATTATAATTTAGCTTTAAGTCTTGGACATTTGAAATGCTATGCTACAAAATTGTATCAACTTTTGATAGACACTAGTAATCCTGAGGCTAAAATTCGTTTCACATTTTGTTATCATTTTGATATGATTATAACAAAATAGGTTATAATCTTGATTAGACAAGTGTACTTTTGTTACAATTTTAGTTATTTTAACATCATCCTGTATCTAGTTTATAACATAGTTAGTTATAGAAAAATATTATACAATAATAACACAATATGATATAAACTTGATATAATTCTATAATCTAGTCGGGTATATTCAATACATGTAAACAGTATCATCACATATCCCACAATTATCTATGACTTTCTTGAAATTCTACGAACTATTTCAGACCAACATTGGATTTGAACCACCAATTTGTTCCAGGCACCCCTCTGTGACCGCGTTCCCGCACAAAAAAAAAGAGTAGGAGATTGATGATTTTGCGGTTGACTGAGCATATATCTGGGTGATTCCTTTCGTTCATCTTGCGCGCGGTGCGAATCTTCGCCTCCAAAGAAAAAGATATGAGTATGTGTCATGTTCGCTTTTACCCGGTTTTGGGGTGGCACGATTTCCGAGAAAAATCGATTGAGCTTTCGACGTCTCGATGTCGGTGGTCGGATTGAGTCGGAAGCTTAAGCTTGGCATCGATCCGAAAGGGGGATTTACGGCGAAAAGATTCCCCTGGGAAATTGATGACGCCATGTGACGGACGGGATGCGATCGGAAGTTGTAAAGGTGATTTCCAATTCAATGACTTAATCGATAAACTTTCCGCGGAAACGGGAATCCGGCCGTTTAATGAGCGAAACGTTATTTTCCACTTGATGGAGGGGTTGCCATCGGATACGACGACGACGACGGCGTCATTCGAAACTCAACCCATTTTCATTGCGATAAAGACCTCTTAACGAGGGCCGATTAAATTCTGATAAAACTTTCAACCGAGTGGAGTGTGCGGAAAAGCTCGAAAATGCTCCTATCGAGTCGAGAGCCATTCAACTTTATGTGCGTTTCCTGATGCTGCCAGTCTCTCTCTCAGGCCGGTCGGTCGGCCACAGGTTCTTGCTTGGGGCCGCCGCCGTTCGTTAGGAGACACAAAAGTAAATATATTTTTAATGGCTGTTTTAAAACCGTTATCAAAGTCGGATCATTTTCACACTCCTCCTCCGGTTAGGATGACACCAGCCAGACCGCAGCAGCACCAGTAGTCGGTTCGGTAGAGCAACAAGAGAAAATGGACGGATGGCCCAGTCACCACCCTCTAGAGGAGAAGGTGCAAAAAGGCTAATGGACTCTCGACTTTAAAGCCTCCACCGAAGAGGCCTTCGTTCTGCCGATGGCTTCAAACTTTGGTGCTCTAATCTTCTGGCTGCCGGGCATTGATGTGAGAACGTGCATTAGATATGATCATTCCGGTATTTAAGATATACAAAGAAATATGGGAAAAGTTAGAAGGGTGCAATCTCTCGGCTACTTGCAAAACTACCGAAAGTGTAGCTGAGGTTTCAGTCCCAAGGAATAATTTTATGACCAATTTGCTTTCTAGAAGTTTTTAAAACCCAAAAAAAAAACATCATGATTGATTTAAGCTTTAAGATAATGTTTGTATATAACCTTTTACAATCTTCTACTTTTTTTTTCAGATATTCGACAAGCTATCGCTCCAACATAACTCAAATTATGATTTAAAAACCATTGCATGAATGACTTCAAAAATGCTTGAGCGATTCTTCTAGATAATTTTCTCGGAAGATTTATTTGAAAACGCAGCTATGGATTTCCTCACAAATTCCTTCTTCGATTTCTTCAGATTTTTTTCCAAGAATTCTTAAAAAAAATAATTGCAAGGGATTTTTCCGGGGAATTCTGTAACAAAAAATCATCCAGGGATTCTTTCAGAAATTTCTCCGAAGTTCGCTCGAGTTTTCATCAGAAGTTCTTTTCTTCATAATCCCTTCTATAAATTCCTTCCGAAAGCGCTCAGTGAATTTCGTTTAAAAAGGACTCCCATAAGATACTTCTTCATTAATTCCTTCGTTAAGTTCTCTAGAATGTCTTTCAGAAACTCCTCTATAAGGTCCTGCAGAAATGTATCCTAGAGTTCTGTTACGAAACTTCCCATAGATTTCCTCACAAATTCCTTAATGCATTTTGCAGAAATTTTTCAAGCATTCCCTTCAGAAGAACGTATTTTTATATTTTTTTTTCAGAGATTCCATTGAATTGGATTTTTCTACAAAATGTTTTTTTTTTAAATTCTTCCAGGAGTTTCTCTAGCGTTTTTTTTTTCAAAATTCCTTCAGAAATCACTCTAATGATTTCTGTAAAAAATCTTCTATGGATTTTTTTCAGAATCGCTTCATGATTTCTTTCATACAAAATTCTTTATTAAATTTCACATACTCTTTCAGAAACTGTTCCAGCGTTTTTATTCGAGATTTTTCCAGGGATTCTTTCCAGTGCGTTCTTCAGACATTCTTCAAAAAATTCGGTAAAAAGTATTTCATGAACTCCTTGTGAAACTCTGCCGGGGATTCTGTGTAATATTCTTTTTGAAAATATTCCAGTGTTGTCTTGAAATCCGCTGTAGAAATCTTCCGGAGATTTCTTCGGGAGCCCCCCCGAGAGTGTCCAATGGAAGTTCCCACAGAAATGTGTACAGGAATTTCTTTAGGGTTTCATCCTGAACATTTTGGCAGGTTTATCCAGAGACTTTTATTAATGGGTTTAAGTTTTTTTTGGAGATACTTGCAGAAACTCATACGGTGATTTCTTCAGAAGTTACGTCTTGTATTCCTACTTGTATTAACGCTGAAACTTCTTTAGAATTTTTTTTCCTGAAATTAATTCTGAATTGGATCCAAAAGCGGTCCAACGAATTTCTTCGGAAGTTCCTTAAGATTTTTTTGGGAAATTTGTCCAGGAATCATTGCAGACGTATTTCTATGTGCTTCTGAAGAACCCAGATCGGATCAATTACCCAATATATTTTTTTCTGAAATTCCGAAATGTAGAAATTCCTTTTTTAATTATTTTTTCTTGGGATTCATGCAGGGATATTTTTCATATTCCAATCGATAACTTCCGGGATTCGTTTAGCGATTTCTTCCAGGATTATTTTACGGGTTTTCCAAGACTGCATCAAGAATTCCTCTAAGATTCTGCCTGGGTTTCCTCCCGGAACTCCTTTATGTATTTCTCTTGGGCTTCCTTCAGAGATTACTCGCAGAATTTTCCCATGGATTTCTCCCAGATTCTCACTCCCGCCCTCCTGAGTCTCCCTCAGGGATTCATTTATGGATTTTTCCCGACATTCTTTTCGGCAATTCTTCCGGAATTTATACTAAGATTCCAGCATAGATTTCCTCGAGATTCCGGGAGGAAATTGCAACAGGGATATCTCCATGGGAGCGTCCATAAATTACGTCACGCAAAAATTGCCAATTTTCAACCCCCCTTCCCCCCTATGTCACACTTTTTGTATGAGACCTCTGAAATTTTTGTATGGGTTGTCACACTTAACTGAACCCTTCCTCCCCCCTAAAAGCGTGACGTAATTTATGGACGTTCCCCATCCGGATTCTTTCATAGTTTATTCCCGAAATTCTATCAGGGATTACTCCAAAATTCTTCCAGAGTTTTCACCCGGGATTCTTTGCGGTATTTCTTCTGAGATTCATTCAATGATTCCATCCGAATTTCTTTTAGGAATTCCTCCTGGAGTTCCTATAGTAATACTTCCTGGGTTTCTTTTAGAGATGCCTTCCAAGATGCATTTGAGATTATTTCAAGAGATTTACCAGAGATTGTCTTCGACAATTTGTATTGAGTTTTCTCGGGATTCCCCTTGGCATTTCTTCCGGGACTCAAATTTAGTTTTTCAGGTATGCACCTTGAGATTCAATTAGGAATTCCTCTTGGATATGTTCAGGGACTTCTTTTAGAGATTTTTCATTTTTCGGGTATTTGTTTCACCATTTATTTAGGGGTTCCTATGGGGATTCATCTTGGTTCCTTCCATAAATTCCCCCAAAAATTTCTCCCGTAATCCAAACATTGATTTTTCTCCGTTTTCTATCAGGGATCCTTCCAGGGATTCATACTAGGACTCTTCTAGAGAGTCGAGGATTTCTTCCGCGATTTTTTCTGTGATTCCTTCAGGGATTCCTCCAGAGCTTTCACCCGGGATTCCTACAATTATTTTTCTTGGGATTCCTTCTAAATTCTCACTTCTCTCCCAGGATTCCTTCAGAGGTTCCTCTAAGATATCTAAAAGGACTGCTTTTATGTTCCTTTAAAGCATTTTTGTCTGATTTTTAAGGATTTCTCTAAGAAGTTATGCTGGATCTCTCCTAGGTTTGTTCCATGGATTCCTTCCAAAATTCCTACAGAAATTTTCCTCAGGATTAATTAACTGAGTCCTCCCGGGTTTCTGTCATTGATTCTTCTCAGGTTTTCTTTAGGGATTACTCCAGAAATTCTTTCAGGGGTCATTAAAGATTCTTTCCGGGATTCCCTAAAAGATTTATCCCAGGATTCTTCTAAGGATTATTCTCACAATTTTTCAGGTATTATTTTAGGGATTTCATCACGAATGTGTTTCAAAAATTGCTCCCGTTAATAATTTCACTAAAGAATTTTAGGGCCTCTTGAGATTCTTTCATGGCTTGCTTCCAAAATTCCTAATCCAGATTCTTTCAGAAATTGCTCCATTAAATATTGCAGGGACTATTTCAGAAATATGTCTCAGGATTTTAGAAATTCAGAAACTGTTTCATGGCTTTCTCCACAAATTCCTCTCTAGGGGCTCTTTGAAAATCTGTCAAAGATTCAAACCAAAATTAACTCCAGAGATATCTTTAGTTTCTTACTGGGATCAATTCAAATTCTATCCTTGCTATTCCGCCGAAAATATTGCATGTATTTCTTCAGAAATCCTTAGTTATTCCTTCAGAAATTCTTTGAAAGCTTCATCCAGACATTTTATCGAAGAAATCATTAGGAAAACAATCCATGGATATATAAAAACTCCAACGCTTATGAAAGTTCTTTTAAGAATATTTTCCATGGATTGCTTTAGAAATTTTTCTAGAATGTCGTTAAGAATTCCCTCTGGGGGATCCTGTCTGAATGAACTCTCGGAGAAACTTCCTTTGATGATGCCTATAAAGGTACTGCTGGAGTTCTCGAAGAGTCTCTCACTAGATTTCTGAGGTATCCCTGGAGGAATTTCTGAAGGAATCCTGGGAAGAACTCCTATAGATACCTTTAGAAGAAATCGTAGAAGAATTTCTTGTACAATTTCTGATGGGATTAAGTAAAAATTCCTTTCATGAAATTTCGGAAGGAAATTTTGCACTACAAACTAAAAAAATAACGTGAAAGAATTCTTTAGAGAAACGTTGAAGAAACTTCTGGAAAAAAATCACAGAGATGCCAGATTATTTTATCAAAAACTGTATCAAAATATACTTTTCCAATTCTTCGAATTTAAGGGTATAGAACACACCGAGAGTCCTAGATTTGAATAAAAACTAAGAAAATACTACTTTTTGCGGTTATAAATTTTCATTCGTATTTATTTTTTCTAAAACATGTTTGAAAATGTAAAAAAAAAATCATAACCTGGGATACCTGGAAAAACTCCTGAAGAAGTTCTGAGAATTTTCTAGAAGAACTCCTGGAGGAATCCCAAAAAAATATAGCTGGAGGAATTCATTTCTGAAGAAAACATTGAAGAGAATACATGCACTGTAGCAAGCCTTCAAGGAATTTGCTAAGGCTTTCTTCCCGCAGAAGGTATTTATGAATGAATTTAAAAAAAAACAATATAATTATTTCAAGATGATTTTTTTTTTTGAAAAATGTCTTGACAATCTTCTGAAGAAGACCCAAGGAAAATTACTGGCAAAATTCCTGAAAAAAATCATGTTAGAATACCTGCAGAAATTTTCAAAGGAAAATGTGGTTCTATAGAGATATATGGAGAAATCTTTGGAGGAATGCATGATGGAATCCTATCTAGAGAATCTTCTTTCTATATAACATTGAAATGACAAAATTGAAAAAACTTTCATTCAATCTTGTCCGAAGTTTCGGTCACATGTGGGGCCTTCCTCAGGGGCTCAATTATTGCGTTTTTTTCGTCCAGTTCTGTCAACAATGCACGAAAAATGAACAATAGTTGGGTCACTGATGAAGGCCCCAAATTCGACCGAAACGTCGGTTGAGATTAAATTACTGTATTTGAATTTTGTCAAGACTGGTAAAGCCATTTCAAAGCAAACTCTATCATTATACTTGCCTCACAATATACGAATTCATGCAATGGCGGGCAAAGAAAACCCTTCAATTGATAACTGTCCCAAGTAACACAACATGTCTTATAGAAATTATTTCGACTCCAATATGACCAGTTACAAAGTTTTGGTTTGAAAGAATAAAACCGATTTCCAGACTGCTATACGACTGAAGAAGCGCAGAAGGTGGAGCCTGCGCAACATCTTTGTGATGTGATATTCATGTTCTATATGAATTTGAGCATACAGGGGATGGCCAAAATGTTTGGGATAGGCAACTTTTTTTTCTCTCACAAAAAAGTTCAACATGCTATAACTTTTCATATAGCGCATCGAAAAATCTCAAATTTTGACTGTTTGTCAACCTATTATATGTGCATCATTGGTACCAATTTGGGCTCGATTGATTTATCTTTCGCGAAGTTAAAACCGTTCGGGTACAACACTATTTTTCAGACAACTCATTTTTGAGCTGTCATATCTCGGAAACCAGTGAACCGAATTGAATGAAATTTTGAACGTACACTAACAATATGTAAATGCTTCAAAAACTATTAAAACATAGGTACTTTTTAAACGTTGAAAAAAGTTATCATGAATTGACACTTTTTGCATTTTTCTCGAAAAAATGTATTATTTTCACATCAATGTCAATAAATTTTAGTGTTGATATCCAAAGATTTTCTACTTCTGTTCTCAAATTATCTCAAATCAGATATATTAGAGCCTATTAAGATTGAAGAAAGAACACATTTAATAATTTTTGAGTGGCATTAAAATTTGACTTATTTTCCTCTATATGGGTAAAAAGTTCAACCCGGTATAACTTAATTCGCCGTGAGAAAATATTACATTTTATAACGTCGTATTAAGTATCAATATATTGTTGATAAACGTTTAAAAATTCATTCAATTCGGTTCACTGGTTTCCGAGATATGACTACTTAAAAATGAGTTGTCTGAAAAATAGTGTTACCCGAACGGTTCTAACTTTGCGAAAAAACAATCAATCGAGCCCAAATTTGTACCAATGATGCACATATAATAGGTTGACAAACAGTCAAAATTTGAGATTTTTTTATGCGCTCTATGAAAAGTTACAGCATGTTGATTTTTTTGTGGGAGAAAAAAAGTTGCCTATCCCAAACATTTTGGCCATCCCCTGTACTTGATTATGTATCATAGTATGTTTTCCATTATATATTTTCAACAAATTCTAGAAAACAGTGCCTTGGCAGTCAAGATGTTTTATTACTGTAAATATTTAAGTTTCAAAATGTCAATAATAAAAATCGACAACTGCGAAAATCAACATGCATCAATAATTCTACCAAGCCACTTTAACGCCTAATTGCCATACTGTGGTCATAAATTTCAATGCCAATCATTTTTCACGGTGAAATAGACTATTGTACTCCGATAAAATTAATGCGCCTTATAAATCAGTATTTTTCAAGAATTTTGCATCAAAATAAATAAATAGTATTCATCTTATTTTAACACAAAAACTCAAACATGCTTTATTTTTCTCAAGAATTTGTCAAGTTTATACATACATATCACAAATTATTGAAACATAATGGAATATTTTATGAATATTTAATAATTTAGAAATAAAATTGAATGACACTCTATGACATGGCATGATACATGTTTTGAGATATGATTCAAAATTGGCTTGATATTGTTTTTGTGAATAACTTTGTTGTGGTTGTTGTTGGTTCTCATGTTTGGCTTGGTATTTGAACGGTTTGATATCTGATTTGGAAAGACAACAAATATCAAGTATCAAATAATTATCACAGTTTATACATTGAAGCGGCTCAAAGAACATTATGCTCGGTATAATCGGCCCTTATAGATAATCACATGTGTTGTGGTAACATGTATTCCTGTCATTTTTTTTATATTGGTATTCATAGCTAAGATTCTGTTGGGAGTATATTCTTTTACGTAGGAAATAAAAATCGATTCAACATTTCTATGATCGGTAGTGTAGCATGTCCCTGTTCAAAAAAATGAATTAGGATTATGTTACACATGTTTTCAATCATACTTCAGAAAACCAAAATTCGACTAATTATAAACATACGACACATACTATGTTTTTACTAAACATGATTGAAAACAAGTCTTAAACAAGAAACTGCAAATGTTACTCTATGTAATATGCCATATAGAACATACTG
The DNA here is from genome assembly GCF_035046485.1 of Aedes albopictus. Taxonomy (NCBI): domain Eukaryota; kingdom Metazoa; phylum Arthropoda; class Insecta; order Diptera; family Culicidae; genus Aedes; species Aedes albopictus. The sequence goes on along the minus strand of NC_085138.1, from coordinate 418,151,658 downwards.
AGCATGTATGGTAACAAACAAAGTGTACTTAAATAGAACATACCCAACATAATCGAAAACAACATGCATTGTTTGTTTGAGAAAACAAAATATATTCTTTAATAAGACTTGTAAATAGAAGAAAACTGTGTATAAGTTTTGGGTATCATGAAAACGACATATCCATGACATAATATGTTTCGAGAAACTTTATAACAACTGCTATAGGACAAAGTAAATATTTTGCCATTTCGGATTATGTTTTCGGTGTTACTCGGGGTGGAAGTACTCAAAGAACACAAAGTTGAAGAGATACTGGCCAAATTCCAGTGAGAACGTAAAGCCATAAAGAAGAAAAAGAAGAATAAGAAGTAGAAGAAGAAGAAGAAGAAGTAAAAGAAGAATAAGGAGAAGAAGGAGAATAAGAAGGAGAAGAAGAAAAAGAAGAACAAGGAGAAGAAGAAAAAAGAAGAAGAAGAAGAAAACACACTAGGAATCATAAGAAGATGAACAAGAAGAAGAATAAGAAGAACTGTTTCCACTCTGCTTGGCTGATCTTGAGAGTATAAATATCAATCCCTGAGTCAGGCCCGTATACAGAAGTGGCGCCAAGGGAGGGTTTTATCCCAATTTCGGCACAGGCGGACGGGCCCCAGTGTATGAAACGTCGGTAATGGGCAAGGGGGGGGGGGGAGGGGTTAAAAACCATACCACCTCCCGCCCTTGTGCATGGGCTTGCCCTGAGCACTAGCCTGAGCATTACTTTGAGACTAGTAGTTTCTATCTCAAAACCTTGGGCATTTTATTAAAAGTGTTGATTAACACTAGGAGCACCGAGATCAAAAAAGTTACGCGGAGCACCGCCCAAGTAACAATCAGCATGCCTTGAAGGTTTATTCATGTTTCATCCTGGTTTTATACGAGCACGTCAAAAAGCTAGTTGTTCTAAATTAGTTTTATGTGGTAGTTTTTTACTTTGAACCTTTGGTGTTCCATAAAACTATCATATAACTTCTGCAATAAGCATCTTCAGTAAAAGACTTGCAAGTAGACATGAATTGGTTTTATCACTTATTATATACCATTTCAATAAAACTTGCATTTGCGGTTGTTGTCGGAGAGATTTTTTTGTAAACAAATACACAAAACTGTGAGGCAATGCATAAAACCAACAAAAGATTTCGTGGCCGTAACATAAACCAAAAAAATGCTGTGATAAAACCGCTAGTTCTATCATGAGCTCAGTTATGACCACCTCAGGAAGGTTAGCCCTATCGGAGGAATCATCAGGAACACAGAGTTTTATCAGAAAAATATGTCGCCTAGCCGGGATAATTTATGTAAATACAGAAAAAATATTACTCAATTTTATGATTTCACGTACAGCTTAAGATCAAATTAAACCATACAACACGTTTCCATAATTTTATTTTGTCAAAAAAAGTACATAATGTCTTTTAAACTCCGCTGTGTTGAAAAAACCTTTTTTTGCACCCGTTTCCACCGAGTAAATTAAATGCATTTAACTTCCAAATTATGCATAGTTTGTGTGGCGCACTTAGTTTTTGTCATTATCACAGTCACATTTACCACAAATTCTCCGTGACATGTCTCCTGACACGTATTAGATAGGAAAAGAAATCTGAATTCCATATCTGAATCTTTCTAATTGATGGCCTGATAAACAACCAAGCATAATTTATTCTGACGATCGAACATTGAGAGTGAAAAATAATCAAAACAATTATTTGACAAGTCAGAAGATTGTTTTATTTAGAAGATTGATAAAACTATGATACAACCCGAAATCCTAAGCCGGTTTGCATACAAAGTCCTGTAGACCCTAACAAGACTGGGCCAACTAGCCAGAACGTGGGCTTATTGAGGCATACAAGAACTCGAGAGTATTTTCAAGTCGGCATCAATGGTTTTATGTTTAGGATTTTTGAATCGCTAAAAAACTTTGATAAAATTAAAATTGTTACTTGGGCGGGATCGAAAATTTGTTGTAACTAAATTTTTAATTGGCTATATCTCAGCAATGGCTCAACCGATTTTCAAAATTTTTTTATCAATCTCATGTCCGAATCTTAAAATTTCAGATGATTGAACAGAAATTGTTCTAGGGGTGTTCAAATTCCCTCTAGAACAGTGCAACCGATACAAATTTTGTTTCGTCATGCTTATCTGGCTGTAAACGTTCCAAATATTTCAGAAAACATCATAAATCTGAGGTGTTCAAATGAAAATAGTAGAAGATAACTGGATGCATATCGGTAATCTAACAGAAACATATTTTGAACATCCCTAGCGCTCCCGGCACAGTGGCTAGTTGCAATTAAATTTTCAATTGACTATATCTCAGCAACGGCTCAACCGATTTTCAAAATTCTTTTACCAATCTCATCTCCGAATCCTAAAGTTTCAGATAATTGAACAGAAATTATTTTAGGGGTGTTCAAATTTCCTCTAGAACAGTGCAACCGATATATTTTTTCAAAATGTTTACCTAATTGGAAGCGGTCTGAAAATTACTGTACGCATAATGGATGTGTGTGGTATAGTATAAGATAAAATATTTTGAACATCCCTAGCGCTCCCGGCACGATAATCGAAAATTTGTTGAAACTAAATTTTAAATCAGTTATATCTCAGCAATGGCTTAACCGATTTTCAAAATTATTTTCCTTACATGTTGTCCTAATCTTGTAGTTTCAGATAATTGAATAAAAAATATTCTAGGGGTGGTCCAATTTTTTCCATATCAGTGCAGAAGATACGATATTTTTCAGCCATTTTTTCTTCATTGAGGACGTTCAAAATATTTCCTTGAACTTCATAAACCTACATTATTCAAACGAGAATAGTATAAGATCTATCTGGATACATGCAGTAAACCTCAATTAAAAAGATGTTGAACATCCCTAGTGCTCCTTGAATTGTGACCGAAACTTGACTGTAACTAAATTTTCAATCGCTTATATTTCAGCGATGGCTCAACCGATTTTCAAAATTATTTTACCAATCTCTTGTACGAATCTTTAAATTACAAAAGTTTGAATAAAAAAACCCTTCTAGGGGTGTTCAAATTGCCTCTTGAACAGTTCAACTTTTTTCAAAATATTTATATCATTGTAAAAGTTCTAAATATTTCGGTAAACATCATAAATCTTTGTGATTCTAATGAGAATAGCATAAGATCACTTGATACATATTGTGAACTACATAGTAAATTGAACATCCCTAGCACTACTGGCATTGTGATCGAAATTCGGCTGTAACTATATTTCCAAAGGGGTAAATGTCAGCGATGACTTGACCGATTTGCGGTGTTCAAATGAAAATAGTAGAAGTAACTGGATCCATATCGTTAATCTAACAGAAACATATTTTGAACATCCCTAGCGCTCCCGGCACAGTGGCTAGTTGCTATTAAATTTTCAATTGACTATATCTCAGCAATGGCTCAACCGATCTTCAAAATTATTTCACCAATCTCTTGTCCGAATCCTAAAGTTTCCGATTATTGAACAGAAATTATTATAGGGGTGTTCAAATTTTCTCTAGATCAGTGCAACCGATACACTTTGTCATCGCTGACATTTACCCCTTTGGAAATATAGTTACAGCCGAATTTCGATCACAATGCCAGTAGTGCTAGGGATGTTCAATTTACTATGTAGTTCACAATATGTATCAAGTGATCTTATGCTATTCTCATTAGAATCACAAAGATTTATGATGTTTACCGAAATATTTAGAACTTTTACAATGATATAAATATTTTGAAAAAAGTTGAACTGTTCAAGAGGCAATTTGAACACCCCTAGAAGGGTTTTTTATTCAAACTTTTGTAATTTGAAGATTCGTACAAGAGATTGGTAAAATAATTTTGAAAATCGGTTGAGCCATCGCTGAGATATAAGCGATTGAAAATTTAGTTACAGTCAAGTTTCGGTCACAATTCAAGGAGCACTAGGGATGTTCAACATCTTTTTAATTGAGGTTTACTGCATGTATCCAGATAGATCTTATACTATTCCCGTTTGAATAATGTAGGCTTATGATGTTCAAGGAAATATTTTGAACGTCCTCAATGAAGAAAAAATGGCTGAAAAATATCGTATCTTCTGCACTGATATGGAAAAAATTGGACCACCCCTAGAATATTTTTTATTCAATTATCTGAAACTAGAAGATTAGGACAACATGTAAGGAAAATAATTTTGAAAATCGGTTAAGCCATCGCTGAGATATAGCTGATTTAAAATTTAGTTTCAACAAATTTTCGATCATCGTGCTGGGAGCACTAGGAATGTTCAAAATATTTTGTCTTATAGGGTGCTTGTACCAATTATGGCACTACCTAAGGAAAACTATTTATACAAAAATAACGAGAAGACCAACGAATGTCATCAATACGTTAAAAGATAGGTTAGTTTCCATACTTTACAGGAAAAATATAGAAACGGAGCCAAAACTACGTTCAGTATTTATTACAGCGTGTGCCTATGATAGGAACCATGTACCAGTTATGGCTACATTTTTTAACTTCGGTTCCTTTTCACACTATTTACATGCATTTCTTATGGGATTAGCCATAATTGGTACACTATGGCGAAAAAGGGTGCAAGGAAGCCGAAATTTTAAGGAAAATGATTTATTTCTACCATAATTTGAGCAAAATGTGGAGTTTAAATGAGTGGAACCATCTTTTGTGAACATGATCTGTTGTTCACATTTTTTTATTTGTTGATTTACATCGTTAAAGGATGAAAACCAACTATGGCGAGTAATTGGTACTATAGCCATAATTGGAACACTTACCCTACTGTACCCCACACATCCATTATGCGTACAGTAATTTTCAGACCCCTTCCTATTAGGTAAACATTTCGAAAAAAAAAATTATATCGGTTGCACTGTTCTAGAGAAAATTTGAACACCCCTAGAAAAATTTCTGTTCAATTATCTGATACTTTAGGATTCGGAGAAGAGATTGGTAAAAGAATTTTGAAAATCGGTTGAGCCGTTGCTGAGATATAGTCAATTGAAAATTTAATTGCAACTAGCCACTGTGCCGGGAGCACTAGGGATGTTCAAAATATTTTATCTTATACTATACCACACACATCCATTATGCGTACAGTAATTTTCAGACCGCTTCCAATTAGGTAAACAGTTTAAAATATATATATCGGTTGCACGGTTCTAGAGGAAATTTGAACACCCCTAAAATAATTTCTGTTCAATTATCTGAAACTTTAGGATTCGGAGAAGAGATTGGTAAACGAATTTTGAAAATCGGTTGAGCCGTTGCTGAGATATAGTCAATTGAAAATTTAATTACAACTAGCCACTGCCGAGAGCGCTAGGGATGTTCAAAATATTTTTCGATTGTATTTACGATATGCATCCAGCTATTTTATACTATATTCATGTGAGCCACGCAGATTTATGATGTTTACTGAAATATTTTGCACGTTTACAATTAAATAAGCATGTCGAAAAAAATTTGTATCGGTTGCACTGTTCTAGAGGAAATTTGAGCACCCCTAGAATAATTTCTGTTCAATCATCTGAAATTTTAGGATTCGGACATGAGATTGATAAAAAAAATTTGAAAATCGGTTGAGCCATTGCTGAGATATAGCCAATTAAAAATTTAGTTACAACAAATTTTTGATCTTGGGGCCGGGAGTGTTAAAAACTGAATTTTGTCCTGACAAAAAAATGCATGTAAACGTTACACACAAATATTCAGCTAAACTAACCAAAAGGTGCAATCACGATTACCGCCACTTCTGATGTTGCAACGTGAGCTTGAAAACTTTGTCCTACTGCCATCCTAGTTCTGCGGAAAACCCACACAGAACGCTGTTCCAGTAACATTTCGCTTCATCATCACCATCATCGCTTCCCCGTGCTGGTCGCCCGCCCGGCACCAAAAGACAAAGAAGAGACAACCCTCTAGAACCCATTCCGAGCTCGAACTCGCAATTTCGCTCCATTGAACATTGAACTCCGCGTCCGTGTGTAACTTTAAATGGCTCGAAACGAATCCCATTTTCCCGAAGTACCTACCGTTGTCGTACCGAACCTTTGAAACGTGAACGGTTTCTGTGTCTATGACGTTCACATTCACCTCACAGTTCAACGGCTGCTGCAAGCAGCACAGCAGCAACAGTGCCCGGTCGTAGCGGTCGTATTTTTCCAACCTGCCGCCCTAACCTTCCCGCTGTCTAGCTTTCAAGGGGCTGTCCATAAACCACGTGGTCATTTTTTGGGACTTTTCAAACCCCCCCCCCCCCCGCGTGGTCATTTGTCCATACAAATTTTTTTATTTGTCCATACAAAATGACCATTGGCCGAAAACCCCCCCCCCCCCCCCCCAATGACCACTTGGTTTATGGACAGCCCCTCAAGAGTGACATGGCTTCGTTTAGGGGGATGTTGGGGTTAAATGGAAATTACACAAATCTTAACTTTCTTCCGTTTTGTGCACTTTTTAAGGTTGAAGGATTCGTCATTGATGTCATCGTAATCATTGAAATTTAAAAAGCAGTTTCCTCGTTCAAAACACAAATGTTCGTTATAAAAAAAGAAATTCACCGCGTTCCAGATGGAAAATGGAATGCAGTGAATACATTTTCATAACGAATATCTGCGTTGTGCACGAGAAAACTGCTTTCGAAATTTCAATGATGACGATAATATCAATGACGAATCCTTCAACCTTAACCCTGGTCGTTGCGATTTCCCGCCATATCCGTCTTACTCTCCATTCCCCACTAGTGTATGTATGCTTGTGTGCCATCTTGGCACCTTACACGTACAGGCGATAAAGAACCATTCACCTCCCAATGCCTCCTCCACCCCGTGATTCTCCCTAGTGATTTTGGTGTCTTACTAACCATCACGCCTCGCCTCTCTTGGGAGATCCCGCACCTCCTACCTTCCTCCACCCCAGTGAGGGACCCGAGAAAAGCTTGTCGAGTTCATTTTTCGGTTAGTAGCTCCTTAACGAGGTTCCGCGCGGACCTCGCCCTCAACCTGCTGTTGCAACCAACCGACCAACCTTTCTTAAGAGTTTTGCGAAAAACTGTACGCGCGCCTGCCGTGGCGTCCGAAAAACTTTTCCCAATTAAATTTTACTGCTGTCGTCCCTCGTCTTCTATCTCCGCTGGCGCTGTCCTGCTCCTGTCCAACCCGAGAACGAAAATTTTCACCAATTTCAAAAACGAAGGATCCATTCGTTCACAAATTGTCTTCCCTCGCTAGCTTCGGTGGCGGCGCGGTGGCCCGGTTGAACAAAGAAGAGGTGCAGTAGGAGGGGGAGACGATCATAATGACACTGCTTGCTTCAAGTCGTTTTTCGTTCGAGGAGGGACCGACCGAACGCCAAAGGACGACGACCGACGCACTATAGCTCATGCTGTTGGTGGTCGTCGGTTGGAGCGGGCGGCGGTTTTGTTTGACTGATAAAACTACGTCGCCACCGAACCGCAAAAACAGTGATTTCTAGCGTTGTTCTTGTTGATTGGGGGTTTGTGGGGGCTCGGTTTTTGAAGTTTAGGGTAGGGGTGAAGCTCGAGAAATTATCGTCACATTATCGTTCAAATTTAGGCTAGTCCGACGGTGGTGTTTTGGGACGGAGTGCCAGATTCGCTTAGGATCATTTAGTTGCTTTGTTTGATGAAGGTGAAGCATCTTTCTTTCCGGCGTAACGTGTCAGGGCAAAGTGTGCTTTTCAATGTGATGCTCTACGAGCATTTCCTAAGTTTTCAACTACATGAAAGCTCTTTATGTCACTTGTCTAGAAGGGCTTGACGGTCAACCGTTTCTGATTATTATGCAGAAAATTTGGTATTATACTCCTGGTCGACCCAAGCATTTATAAAGCGCGTACATACATACATTTATACCATTTGGGCAGGTGCACCTATTTTGGGCATTTGCCGCTATATCTAAGTCAATTTCAAACGAATTGATTTGAATTTTTGTATAGAGTTAGGCACGTACAGTATCTTACTCTATACAAAATCTCAAATCAATCCGTTTGAAATTGACTTAGTTATAGCGGCAAATGCCCAAAATAGGTACACCTGCCCAAGTGGTATAAGACCCTATAGTACATATAGACAATAGTACGCCACAATACTTGGTTTGTGTCGCTCTCCATCCTCGGTCGCGCCCAATGCTCGCCAAGTCACGCTCCACCTGGTCCGCCCATCGTGCTCTCTGCGCTCCACGCCTTCTTGTGCCAACCGGATCAGTTGCGAACACCAGCTTTGCAGGGTTGTTGTCCGGCATTCTTGCAACATGCCCTGCCCACCGTATCCTTCCGGCTTTGGCCACCTTCTGGATGCTGGATTCACCGTAAAGTGCAGCGAGCTTGTGGTTCATCACTCTCCGCCACACACCGTTCTCATGCACACCGCCGAAGATCGTCCTTAGCATGCGTCGCTCGAAAACACTCCGAGAGCTTGCAGGTCCTCTTCGAGCATGGTCCATGTCTCGTGCCCGTAGAGAACCACCGGTCTTATTAGCGTTTTGTACATGGTGCATTTGGTGCGTGGGTGAATCTTTTTCGACCGCAGTTTCTTCTGGAGCCCGTAGTAGGCCCGACATCCGCTGATGATGCGCCTCCGAATTTCACGGCTCACGTTGTTGTCAGCTGTCAGTAAGGATCCGAGGTAGACAAATTCCTCCACCGCCTCGAAAGTATCCCCGTCTATCGTAACATACTACCCAGACGGATCCGGTCGTGTTCGGTTCCGCCTACCAGCATGTACTTTGTTTTTGAGGCATTCACCACCAGTCCAACCTTTGCTGCTTCGCGTTTCAGGCGGGTGTACAGCTCTGCCACCGTTCCTAATGTTCTAGCGATAATGTCCATGTCGTCCACAAAGCACACAAATTGACCGGATTTTGTGAAAATCGTTCCCCGGCTGTTGAGCCCGGCTCGTCGCATCACACCTTTCAGAGCGATGTTGAAGAGTAGGCATGAGAGTCCGTCACCTTGTCGCAGTCCCCGGCGAGATTCGAATGGACTGAATAGTTCACCCGAAACCCTTACGGAGTTTTGCACACCGTCCATCGTTGCTTCCTGGGAAAGCTGTTCTCGTTTATGATTTTCCATAGCTCTGTGCGGTCGATACTATCGTATACCGCCTTGAAGTCGATGAACAGGTGTGCATTGGGACCTGGTATTCACGGCATTTCTGGAGGATTTGCGGTACGGTGAAGATCTGGTCCGTTGTCGATCGGCCGTCCATGAAGCCGGCTTGATAACTTCATACGAACTCATTTACTTTAGGTGAAAGACGAGGAAGATGATCTGGGATAGTACTTTGGCAGCATTTAAAGGGAGCTCCACATTGGAGATTCAATTGTGAGGCCACCATGCACGAATTATATACCGCAGGCATCTATTGATGAAGACCTGCAGCAGTTGAATGTTCTCCACCAGGTTTCACTGGCGTATAGCAGCACAGATTTCACGTTCGAGTTAAAATTCGGATTCTAATCTGGTTGTTTTTCCATACATTTCTTAAACTCGCAAAAGCAGTCCTCGCGTTCTTGCTCCGTGCACCTATGCCAATCTTGGAGCCGCCATCGGCTCCGCCATTTGGCTGCCATCGGCCGCCATTTGGCTGCCAAGATATTGGAAGCTTTCAACATTCTCCACTGATTGCCCAGCTACCGTGAAGCTGGAAGAGTTGACGGTGTTTACATCCAACGATTTGGTCTTGTTGACGTTGATGGCAAGACCTGCCGCTGAGAAGCAATTGGCAAGATCAACGAGCTTGCTCTGCATATCAGAGCGCCGTTGAGCTAGGAGAGCAACGTCATCAGCCAGATCGAAGTCATTTAGGTGCTCCATAGTAATGGGTTGCCACAGCAATCCACGATTTGGTTCACTGTCAATCGTACCAACCAGGATCTCGTCAATTACGATGAGGAACAGTAGCGGTGATAGTATACATCCTTGCCTCACTCCAACGACCTGGATGGGACCGGAGAAAACACCGTTATGCTATACTCTGCATGAAAATTCCCTGTACTGTGCTTCAATGAGGCCTATGATTTTTTCAGGGTGATCCTTGCGCCTGAGGGCTTCCCACATGTTTCCGTGACTGAGACGAACACCAGGTAGAGAGACTCTTGGAATTCATTGATTTGCTCCAGGATGATACGGAGCGTGTTTTTTTTTTGTTTGTATTTACGTGTATTTTAACTTATGCTAATTCTACACTACATACGGAGCGTGGCAATATGGTCCACACAGGATCGTCCGGCACGGAATCCTGCTTGCTGCCGTCGGAAAGTTGCGTCAATCTTCTCCTGTATCCGGTTGAGGATCACTTTGCAGAGGACTTTGAGAACGACACACAGTAACACGATGCCCCGTTAATTATCGCATACAGTCAGGTCACCCTTTTTGGGTGCCTTTACTAAGGCGCGTTGCATCCAGTCGACCGGAAATATCGCGGTTTCCCATGTTGCAGAATAATTGATGCAGTAGTTGTGCGGATGCTACGGGGATCCCCTTAGCGGATCATGCTGAGGTGTTGGAGGCGTGACCGACACTTGAAAAAGGTTTCCAAAGTGCTCGAACCAGCGTTTCAGCCGGTCAGCCGGGTCGGTTAGTAACTGTCCAGACGCGTTTTTCACGGGCATCGTAGAATTCATCTTGGTCCCACTAAGGTGACGTAAGACATCGTAGAGGAGAAGGATGTCGCCTGTGTTTGCTGCTTTCTCGCCTTCGTCGGCAAGGGAGTACGCCCACGCTCTTTTGTCCCGTCTACAAGAGCGTTTCACTTCCTTCTCGAGAGCCGAATAGCGCTGACGGGCTACGGCTTTGTTTCCTCGTGTTTTCGCTCGCTCTATCGTGGCTTAGGCGTTCCTTCGCTCCTTTATCTTCCTTCAGGTATCATCTGTGGTCCACTGCTTTCACCGGGTGCGTACCCGGGTAGACGTGAATATCATAATCATATCTTAAAACGATCAAATTTTGATGTCATATCTTAATTTGATATTGATGAGATATTCAAAAAGTTGCCAAATATCTGCTCAATATCTCATCGTGATATGATTTCAAAATTAGTACTTAATTTGATCTTTGGAAAGCCTAGTGCAACCCGCTATATAAATATCGAAATTTCCCAACATTTCGCATAATAGTTATTTATGCAACAAGTTGCAAAATGATGATTTTTTCAGCACGAGTTGTACGTTTATCCAACGAGGCTTGCCGAGTTGGATAAATACGACGAGTGCTGAAAAAATCGAGTTTTGCAACGCGTTGCATACAAAGTTTTTTGTAATTGCAAAAATACCCGTACAGTATAATCTCTCTAGCCACACAAGCGTGTATCAGCAGCAACCACGTGCGAGCCTCCATGCGCGACAGGACGTAGTGCATAGTATTTTCTTCGATCAGGTAGGCTATGGTAGGCCAACTGTCGCAAGTTTTCAAGCACCCGTCGTCGTCATGCAGCATCATAAGCAAAAGCAAAAGAAGGTTCAGTTTCTGCTTCTACGCCTGATTGGCAGTTCAAATCAGAATCTGAATCGTCCAGATTTGGATTCGAACTGCTCAGTGCATGTAGAAGCAGCAACTGTATCTACGGAAGTAGCGGTACTTAACAAAAAGTGTGTGCTAGTAAAAGTGCCGAAAAGCACTACTTTTCAGCACTCTAAAGAGTGCCGAAAAGTAGTACTTTTCGGCACCTTTGCTTCAGTGAAGAAAAGTAGGCCGTTTTAACATTGTTTGCGCGAGTGAAAAGTAGGGGAATTCGAAACGCAATTACAAAAAAACTATTTTAAGTTTTCAACTTTCATTATACGCCGTCCCCAAATAACGTAACGCTTCTGGAGATAGGGGTTCAACAAATTCCGTAACGCTCCAGGGGAATAGGAAATACAGCCTAGCGTTACGACCCATACAAAAAAGTTGGAGTTATCATACAAAAGCACATCATGGATTCCGCCAGATCCTAATGAACCAACCACCGAGTTCAAAAATATCGAATTTAGCGTTACATAATAAATAGATGTTCCCTTATGTACAACACAAATTTTACAAACGAGCACTGGGATAAAAAGGAAGTAGAAGTGGCCTTCATTTTCAATAAGCGGGTTTATGGATGCGGCAATTGAATAAAAAAAAACAGAGTAATCGGCACAAAAAATGCATATAACCGATATTTGTTGATGATGGTTAACCTGGGCTTGTTAGGGGAATATCTGTAAATAAAAGAAAATCGGGTTAAGTACGGTTCCTTTGAATTCCACTAAGAATTTGCATCCTTTGACAGATACGTTTGCATTCGGTGAACCATGTGGTGAAAAGCTGCCATCTTATGTTGGAAGGAGTGATTCGACGAATAGGGGATGACACGCATGGTATTGGTAGGTTGCCTGTAAATCTCGAATTCGAACGACGAACTGTCTTCCCTCTTAACTAATAGATCCAAAAATGGAAGTTTTCCCTCCTTTTCTTCCTCGTGAGTGAACCTGATATCCTTATGTACATTGTTGATGACCTCTAGAACCTTAGATAAAGCTTCCCGTTTGATCACACTAAAAATATCGTCGACGTACCTCCACCATTTCTCCGGAAGTAAACCTTGCTCCTTAAGCTTGGTTTCTAAATTTGCCATGAAAAGCTCGCATAAAAATGGGGATAGGGGATTTCCCATGGGGGCACCTTTGGTCTGCTTGTAGAACTGTCCACGGAATTGGAAGTAATTCTCATCCATGCACAGTCTGGCCAAACGTAAATAAGTCCTAACTTTTCCTTTCCAAGCTGCGTCAGACTTTTGGAGTAGTAACAAATCCTCGAGAAGATTAAGAGCATCCTTTACAGGGACACTTGGGAATAGTGCTGCGACGTCGAAAGAAACCATAATCTCGTCCTCCACCCACACTCCAATTCCGATGGTTCAACCCATTGAAGGATTCGTAGTAATACCGTTCGACGCAACAGTTCACAGAGGAACAATTGACACACCTCAATAAGGGGTTAGGATATGCGGTTACTTCGAAGCCAGACGTGGAACAGATCATCGTGGACATGGAAACAGCGATCACACAGAACGTTAACATCAAAGACCAAAATACAGCCAGGAACATCGTAGCAGACGCCGTCAAAACAGGACAGCGCAGTAAGGTAAATTCAGACGAGACAAGGATTGTAACGGAACTTAAAAAGAAACCAGTATACTACATGAAGGCAGACAAAGGTAACGCGGTTGTTATTATGGACAAGAAGGACTACGACGAACAGATGGAGAAGAAGATAAACGAAGGACCATACAGACATCTACGAGTAGATCCACTACCCGGACTAATAAGGCTGACAGACAAGACCCTGAAAGACTGTAAACCCATCATCGGAGAGGCTCGTTTGAAGGAAGCAAATCCCATTCTTCCACGGATCAAAGGTCTTCCTAAAATTCACAAACCCGGTCAAGAGATGCGAGAGATTATTTCAGCTGAAGGATCCCCCACCCACAAATTGGCTAAATGGTTAGTTCAAGAGTTCCAAAGTATGCCAAAACCCTTTCCCACCAGTTCGGTCAAAAACACTCAGGAATTCACCCAAAAGTTGTTGGAATCAGGAACCATCAAGGAGGACGAGATTATGGTTTCTTTCGACGTCGCAGCACTATTCCCAAGTGTCCCTGTAAAGGATGCTCTTAATCTTCTCGAGGATTGGTTACTACCCCAAAAGTCTGACGCAGCTTGGAAAGGAAAAGTTAGGACTTATTTACGTTTGGCCAGACTGTGCATGGATGAGAATTACTTCCAATTCCGTGGACAGTTCTACAAGCAGACCAAAGGTGCCGCCATGGGAAATCCCCTATCCCCATTTTTATGCGAGCTTTTCATGGCAAATTTAGAAACCAAGCTTAAGGAGCAAGGTTTACTTCCGGAGAAATGGTGGAGGTACGTCGACGATATTTTTAGTGTGATCAAACGGGAAGCTTTATCTAAGGTTCTAGAGGTCATCAACAATGTACATAAGGATATCAGGTTCACTCACGAGGAAGAAAAGGAGGGAAAACTTCCATTTTTGGATCTATTAGTTAAGAGGGAAGACAGTTCGTCGTTCGAATTCGAGATTTACAGGAAACCTACCAATACCATGCGTGTCATCCCCTATTCGTCGAATCACTCCTTCCAACATAAGATGGCAGCTTTTCACCACATGGTTCACCGAATGCAAACTCTACCTCTAAGCGATGACGGGAAGAATAAGGAACTCACTCACATATTCGAAACAGCGAAAATCAACGGATATAAGGAGAGGCCAATTCAGGCCATCATTGACAAAAAGGAGAGGTTGCGATATCGAGGATCCCTAACAACTCTTACCCCTATTTCAGAATCTTTGAAGCGAGTATCAGTCCCCTTCGATCAACACATCACTAATAATTTACGTTCTAGGTTCAGAAATTTCGGGATTGATTTAGTATTTTCTAGCAGAAGCAATCAGTTGAAGACTTCATTAGGCTCTACAAAGGATCCGGTCAACACCCTAAACAAGGCTGGCGTTTACAAAATCAGTTGCTCCCATTGTGATAAGGTCTACGTTGGTCAAACAAAACGGTCTTTGGAGGTTAGATTCAGGGAACATATGGCGGAGGTGGGAAAGGCGCAGAGGACAGTGAATAGAGGTTTGGAATACGATTTCAGGTCGAAAGTTGCTGAACATGTCTTTGAGGAGGGCCACCCTGTAACTACAGAGGATATTCAAATTTTGCGAAATGTAACTTCACCTTGGAAATTGGACGTTGCTGAGAGTCTAGAGATATACAAACAGGTACCTAACACGCTGTTGAATAAGGATCAAGGCAATGGAAGTTCGTGGCTTTTCAAATTATTACCCCCTAAGCACTCTCGTATGGCGTGCGTCTCATAATGTACCTGTGATACATGAACTTTGTTTACCTATCCTGTGCTGGAGGGAAATGTACCTATTCGGTGGTGGAGGGAAATTTTACCTATTCTATGGTGGATGTTAATATAGATATAAGTTTTTGCATACTCGGGAGAAAAAAAAAAAAAAAACTACCTAGATTAAGCTACCTATTATTTTTACCTATGATGTACGAGACGTGTAGAATGCGATGGATCTCTTCAGTCGAGTCAAGTACAAGACACTGAAGACGACCTTACAGTTGAGGTCGAAATACGTATCTGTCAAAGGATGCAAATTCTTAGTGGAATTCAAAGGAACCGTACTTAACCCGATTTTCCGATATTTGTTTTTCTTTTAAAAATGCATAAAAATATACTGATTTTATCTGATAGATTTCTTAATCCTAGTTTATAATAATTTTATTTCACTGTGAGTAAACCAGCAGAGGCTTTCCAATTGAGTCCGATGACAACATGAGCTGGACCTCGATATCGAGCTTGCATTTGTGGTACGAATCCAATAAATGAATCACCGGACAATTTGGGAGCTTTATCGGCCCGCTAAGCAAAACACGTCTATTTCGAAAAAACGGACCGTTTGATTCTAGATTCAACTAAACATACCGCTGCAGACGACAAGCTTTATGAATTTCAACCAATGAATTGCGTAGCGATACTGCCTCGGCTATACGAACAGACGATAGTCGTGACGACTACGATCTTCCAAATGTTTTTCTGGGCGACAGTTCACAATAGCGCACGTTCAGTGAAGTACATACTAGATTTTTAGCTGATTTTTTTTTTTATGGCTAGAAGGTAAATGCTCCGTTTCTACAACGAAATTATGCAGGGGGCGTGGGTATTATGATTCCTTGCCTTTTGGTGCTGTTGGAATAGAGCATTGGAAAACTTTGTTGCAAGAAATGGAGAAAACAATAACACAGTTACCTAAAGTTTTGCTCAAAAACCATTAGGTTAGGCAAGGAATCATAACAGCCAGGCTTTTGCGTCATTTCGTTGCAGAAATTGAGAACTTACCTTCTCAACATACAAAAATTCAGCTCATCACTACAATCTAGTACTTCACTGATTGTGTCCTATTGGTGGAAATTCGTCCTGTTTTAGGCGCAAAAAAACCAAACATGTTTCTACACATGTCGTTTTTAAAGTTTGGATCACTAGCTTTGTTAACAATTCAGAGAAAGAGCATAAAATGTGAAATCATCTAGAGAAAAGTGCTCTTTTAGTTTAGGAAAATATGCAATTCCTAATTGAGCCTTAATTCATTTTTATTTTCCATACCATCACGTCAGTTTACAAATTTTGGGTGAAAATGCATTAATATTCTGCAATAGAACATTTATCATTGAGAAATCTGAAAAATTTTGCTCAAGATCAAAATTAGCTCTTCACATTTCCATCTGCCATATCCAGAAATCGAAAGTTCTGAAAATTACTGGTCAAGATCAAAATCGGTTCTTTCACACATTCATCTATAACATCCGAAAATTGTAAGATCTGAAAACTACTATGCAAGATCATAATTAGTTCTTTCACACACTCATCTACAGCATGGTGGGACCAAACCAACACAACTACCATGACTCACAAACACCTTGGCCGCCTTAATTCATTTTTATTTTCCATACCATCACGTCAGTTTGCAAATTTTGGGTGAAAATGCATTAATATTCTGCAATAGAACATTTATCATTGAGAAATCTGAAAAATTTTGCTCAAGATCAAAATTAGCTCTTCACATTTCCATCTGCCATATCCAGAAATCGAAAGTTCTGAAAATTACTGGTCAAGATCAAAATCGGTTCTTTCACACATTCATCTATGACTCACAAACACCTTGGCCGCGGCCATTTTTATTTTGTTTTACTCTAATCCATCAGTCAGATCATTTTATGATATTGGTTAGATGTGCTACAGCCCAGATCTCCCCAGATATTAGTCTGATCTTATAACATCAAAATGAGATATTATTATGTTCTTCCCCATACCAATTTTTTATCTTATTTTTGATCTTTTATCTCTTTTGTCAAACAAACCAATAGCTAATTATGATCTTGAGTACTTCACTGAGGAATATCAAATGATGATATTGTTATGATTTTTACTTCTACTCGGGTAGCTCACCAAAATTATTCTCGCCGGTGGCGATGAAGGCGTTCTTGATGGCGCTCTATTGATCTTCTACGCTTCTACCTTCTGGAATATCCGCAGCACGGTTCTCTAGCTCGTCGACGAAGGACCTTTTCACCGCAGCGTCTTCCAGTCGGCGTGTGTTGAAGCAGCGCCCGTTTTTCAGGAGCATTCCTCGAAAATTTTCCAAAGGAATCTCACGAAGATTTTATGAAGGAGAAATTATTTTTGGGAGGAATTTCTTGAATTTCAGATCGAAACTCTGGAAAAATTTCTGAAAAAATTAGCGGATGATTCTTTTAACATTCAATCCGAGATTTTAACAACGAAGGCCTGGAGAAATTTTCGAAGGAATACGTGAAAGACTTTCTAAATAAAAACCATGAAAAAATAAAAACAACGGTATTCATGCAGCAGTTTGAGCAGCACATTCTTGTTAAACCTGCTTCGACAATGCAAAATACGTATATGTGAATTAAATTGCTTCTTGGTGGAATAAAAACGTTACTACATTTAGTTTATAGCTTAATCAATCACCTTAGCGTAGTTTTCGTTTTTTGACTATGAATGCAGTGAACGAGCAAAAACCCACTTCACCGTAAGGACCGTAAGGACGTAGCCGGTGCCGGTTTTGACAATATAAAGTTTTGAACCCTCAAAATTGCACATTGAGGATGGAACGCTACACCCAAGTCCCATCCTTTTGGTTCTCTGTGCAATGTTGACTGTTCTGGTCAGAAACGGAGTAGCAACTACGAATTCTTTATTACACCAACGAACCCTAACGAACCTAACCTCAAAATGACTGACAATTCACAGGTCATTTTGACAGGTGTGACATGTGCATGAAAAAGATGGCAACACGATCGATAAAGTAGAATATATGATCCGTCTTTTTCGTGCATGTGTGTGTGTCAAAATGACCTGAGAAGTGTCAAACATTTTCATGGCTAGCTTTGTGGCTAGCTCATGCTCATGCTAAAGCAGATTGCTGTGATGTGATTGTGATGATTTTGCTTGCGGTTTTCCGAGAGAAAGTAAAGCAAGGCAGATTTTTGCTTTTTTTGCTCATAAGAAACCTCGAAGGAAGAAACAGTGTTTACCAGCCCATCAACCTTCGTAGTCTCGAACAAGGACCATTTGACACAACGCGTATGACGTGAAAGACGAATTGGTCGAGCAGATTTCTATGAAATGGATATTAAACCAGTCATAACATCATCTTCAATTTGCTTCGTCATTCCAAAGCATTCCAGACAATTTGTCACACATTATGAAATATCTATATCAAACATCTCGATGGTGCTAAAGAAAAATCCCAACGATCCAACGAATCCGATGAAGACGATGACGGCGAAAACAATGATGAAGATGACGCCCCCGATGCACAGACAGACGACGATGAGGACGACGAAGACGTTGATTGTTTGCCGGATGAAGCCTCGATGAGCAGCGTCTTCTCCTTCTCGTTCGGACTCATCAGCGTGTGAAATGGATTGGAACCTCTCCCGGCGGCGACGCCGACGACAACGTACCTCATTTCCTTTCCAACGCATCCTCTTCATCCTTGCACAAAGAAGAAAACTTGCGGAACGGAAACAAACACAACCAACCACCAGCCATCGCCCATCAACAGCGCACTCGAAGGACGCCACCGCCACCGCACCGCCGGAAAGTATCATTATCGCAAGCTGGACGAACCACCAGTCACCACCCGCCCGGACGAGGTGATCTCACTCAGCAGGATAATGTCCTCGCTCGATGATGCTTTCTCGTATGCTGCACAGGCAGACGACGGGGAAAAGCGGAATATCCATCATAAATCTTTGGTTTTTTGCTTCTATTCCGAGAAAGACGCGCAGAGATTTCGCCTCGACGAAGTCCTAAAACTGATTGCGGTCCTCCGTCCTCGTCGGCATTGTCGTCGTGCCAAAGGAAGCAGCACCAGCATGGGAATGTGCGAATCCTGCCTGAGCTCGAGCGTGTCATCAAAGAGGCCCCTTCCGCCATCATCGCGCGCGCCGTCGTTGTCGTCGTCGTTGAGCAAGAACAATTGAATGCAAATTAAATTTCATCTCGTGAGCAGCAATCTCCCGCTATGTTGGTCTGGTCGGGCCGGGATCTGATATGCTCGCTCGCGCCTGAATCTATGCAACTGCTATGGCTGCGGCGGCAGCGAGGCCATATGATTCGTATCATATCCGCTGAAGCGTGGTGTCATCTTCTACCGACGACGACGACGGCGGACCGACGATGAGACGAGACATATTTTCCTCCTCTTGTGGAACTCAAAAGACAAAAGAGTGACGCCGCTTCGCCAGTAGGTGGTTAGCATTCCGTAGCCACGCTGCAGATGGAAGCATTATAGGTGGCGTGGCGGTCGCAACTCATATGGAGCGTAACGAATATGTGTGCCATCCGAACGAACGGGGAGAGAATTTAATTAGTGAGAGAGGATTCTGGGAAACCAGGTCAGAGCTTTGAAGGCAGGGGGATTTGGACGCTCGGCTTGTGAAAATGCGGCGTAAATGATGAACGATGCAACTGGGAGATAATGAATTTACACTAATCTTGTACCTTTCTGGCTTGATGAAAAATCGGTTTTCCAAGCTTTTTAGGAGGATATTTCCTTGCTTTCTGAGAGAAGCATATAAAATTTCTTGAAAAAAGCTTTTCAATCTTCCTAGGAGAAATATATTAAGCTTTCTAAGAGATGCTTTGCAAGCTTTTTGGAAAAAGCATCCGGTACAAAGCTTTTCATGCTTCTTGGGAGAAGTTTTTCAAGCTTCCTGAGAGAAGCTCACCAAGCATACTGAGAGAAGTTTACCAAACTCCTTGAGAGAAACTTAACAACGAAGCTTCCAGAGAGAAGCTTTTCAAACTTCCAGAGAAAAGCCTTCCAAGCTTCCTGGAAGAAGCTATCCAAGATTCCAGTAAAAAGCTCCCTAAGCTTCCTGGAACAAGCATTCCAAGCTTCCTGGAAGAAGCTTTCCAAACTTCCTGAAAAAAGCTTTCCAAGCGACTAGGAAAAACAATTCGCTGCTTCCTTGAAGAAGCTTTCCAAGCTTCCTGGAAGAAGCTTTCCAAGCTTCCTGGAAGAAGCTTTCCAAGCTTCCTGGAAGAAGCTTTGCAAGCTTCCTGGAAGAAGCTTTCCAAGCTTCCTGGAAGAAGCTTTCCAAGCTTCCTGGAAGAAGCTTTCCAAGCTTCCTGGAAGAAGCTTTCCAAGCTTCCTGGAAGAAGCTTTCCAAGCTTCCTGGAAGAAGCTTTCCAAGCTTCTTGGAAGAAGCTTTCCAAGCTTCTTGGAAGAAGCTTTCCAAGCTTCCTGGAAGAAGCTTTCCAAGCTTCCTGGAAGAAGCTTTCCAAGCTTCCTGGAAGAAGCTTTCCAAGCTTCCTGGAAGAAGCTTTCCAAGCTTCCTGGAAGAAGCTTTCCAAGCTTCCTGGAAGAAGCTTTCCAAGCTTCCTGGAAGAAGCTTTCCAAGCTTCCTGGAAGAAGCTTTCCAAGCTTCCTGGAAGAAGCTTTCCAAGCTTCCTGGAAGAAGCTTTCCAAGCTTCCTGGAAGAAGCTTTCCAAGCTTCCTGGAAGAAGCTTTCCAAGCTTCCTGGAAGAAGCTTTCCAAGCTTCCTGGAAGAAGCTTTCCAAGCTTCCTGGAAGAAGCTTTCCAAGCTTCCTGGAAGAAGCTTTCCAAGCTTCCTGGAAGAAGCTTTCCAAGCTTCCTGGAAGAAGCTTTCCAAGCTTCCTGGAAGAAGCTTTCCAAGCTTCCTGGAAGAAGCTTTCCAAGCTTCCTGGAAGAAGCTTTCCAAGCTTCCTGGAAGAAGCTTTCCAAGCTTCCTGGAAGAAGCTTTCCAAGCTTCCTGGAAGAAGCTTTCCAAGCTTCCTGGAAGAAGCTTTCCAAGCTTCCTGGAAGAAGCTTTCCAAGCTTCCTGGAAGAAGCTTTCCAAGCTTCCTGGAAGAAGCTTTCCAAGCTTCCTGGAAGAAGCTTTCCAAGCTTCCTGGAAGAAGCTTTCCAAGCTTCCTGGAAGAAGCTTTCCAAGCTTCCTGGAAGAAGCTTTCCAAGCTTCCTGGAAGAAGCTTTCCAAGCTTCCTGGAAGAAGCTTTCCAAGCTTCCTGGAAGAAGCTTTCCAAGCTTCCTGGAAGAAGCTTTCCAAGCTTCCTGGAAGAAGCTTTCCAAGCTTCCTGGAAGAAGCTTTCCAAGCTTCCTGGAAGAAGCTTTCCAAGCTTCCTGGAAGAAGCTTTCCAAGCTTCCTGGAAGAAGCTTTCCAAGCTTCTTGGAAGAAGCTTTCCAAGCTTCCTGGAAGAAGCTTTCCAAGCTTCCTGGAAGAAGCTTTCCAAGCTTCCTGGAAGAAGCTTTCCAAGCTTCCTGGAAGTAGCTTTCCAAGCTTCCTGGAAGAAGCTTTCCAAGCTTCCTGGAAGAAGCTTTCCAAGCTTCCTGGAAGAAGCTTTCCAAGCTTCCTGGAAGAGGCTTTCCAAGCTTCCTGGAAGAAGCTTTCCAAGCTTCCTGGAAGAAGCTTTCCAAGCTTCCTGGAAGAAGCTTTCCAAGCTTCCTGGAAGAAGCTTTCCAAGCTTCCTGGAAGAAGCTTTCCAAGCTTCCTGGAAGAAGCTTTCCAAGCTTCCTGGAAGAAGCTTTCCAAGCTTCCTGGAAGAAGCTTTCCAAGCTTCCTGGAAGAAGCTTTCCAAGCTTCCTGGAAGAAGCTTTCCAAGCTTCCTGGAAGAAGCTTTCCAAGCTTCCTGGAAGAAGCTTTCCAAGCTTCCTGGAAGAAGCTTTCCAAGCTTCCTGGAAGAAGCTTTCCAAGCTTCCTGGAAGAAGCTTTCCAAGCTTCCTGGAAGAAGCTTTCCAAGCTTCCTGGAAGAAGCTTTCCAAGCTTCCTGGAAGAAGCTTTCCAAGCTTCCTGGAAGAAGCTTTCCAAGCTTCCTGGAAGAAGCTTTCCAAGCTTCCTGGAAGAAGCTTTCCAAGCTTCCTGGAAGAAGCTTTCCAAGCTTCCTGGAAGAAGCTTTCCAAGCTTCCTGGAAGAAGCTTTCCAAGCTTCCTGGAAGAAGCTTTCCAAGCTTCCTGGAAGAAGCTTTCCAAGCTTCCTGGAAGAAGCTTTCCAAGCTTCCTGGAAGAAGCTTTCCAAGCTTCCTGGAAAAAGCTTTCCAAGCTTCCTGGAAGAAGCTTTCCAAGCTTCCTGGAAGAAGCTTTCCAAGCTTCCTGGAAGAAGCTTTCCAAGCTTCCTGGAAGAAGCTTTCCAAGCTTCCTGGAAGAAGCTTTCCAAGCTTCCTGGAAGAAGCTTTCCAAGCTTCCTGGAAGAAGCTTTCCAAGCTTCCTGGAAGAAGCTTTCCAAGCTTCCTGGAAAAAGCTTTCCAAGCTACCTGGAAGAAGCTTTCCAAGCATCCTGGAAGAAGCTTTCCAAGCTTCCTGGAAGAAGCTTTCCAAGCTTCCTGGAAGAAGCTTTCCAAGCTTCCTGGAAGAAGCTTTCCAAGCTTCCTGGAAGAAGCTTTCCAAGCTTCCTGGAAGAAGCTTTCCAAGCTTCCTGGAAGAAGCTTTCCAAGCTTCCTGGAAGAAGCTTTCCAAGCTTCCTGGAAGAAGCTTTCCAAGCTTCCTGGAAGAAGCTTTCCAAGCTTCCTGGAAGAAGCTTTCCAAGCTTCCTGGAAGAAGCTTTCCAAGCTTCCTGGAAGAAGCTTTCCAAGCTTCCTGGAAGAAGCTTTCCAAGCTTCCTGGAAGAAGCTTTCCAAGCTTCCTGGAAGAAGCTTTCCAAGCTTCCTGGAAGAAGCTTTCCAAGCTTCCTGGAAGAAGCTTTCCAAGCTTCCTGGAAGAAGCTATCCAAGATTCCAGTAAAAAGCTCCCTATGCTTCCTGGAACAAGCATTCCAAGCTTCCTGGAAGAAGCTTTCCAAACTTCCTGAAAAAAGCTTTCCAAGCGACCAGGAAAAACAAATCGCAGCTTCCTGGACGAAGCTTTCGCAGTTTTCTGGAAGAATCTTTCGCAGCTTCCTGGAAGAAGCTTTCCAAGCTTCCTGGAAGAAGCTTTCCAAGCTTCCTGGAAGAAGCTTTCCAAGCTTCCTGGAAGAAGCTTTCCAAGCTTCCTGGAAGAAGCTTTCCAAGCTTCCTGGAAGAAGCTTTCCAAGCATCCTGGAAGAAGCTTTCCAAGCTTCCTGGAAGAAGCTTTCCAAGCTTCTTGGAAGAGGCTTTCCAAGCTTCCTGGAAGAAGCTTTCCAAGCTTCCAGGGAGAAGCCTGGAAAGCTTCCTGGAAGAAGCTTTTTAAGCTAACTGAGAGAAGCCTTCCAAGCTTGCTAGCCAACATTGTTAAGTATTCTATGGGAAGTTTTTGAGCTTCCTGGAAGAGGCCTTCCAAGTTGCCTTGAAGAAGCTCCCCTGGGGAAAGCTTCCCAATGTCAAGAAGTAGCGTCCCAAGCTTTCTGAGAGGGAAGCTTTCCTAGTTAGCTGGGAAAAGTCACTAATAAAATCTGTTCCTGCTTCAAAAACTGATGAATAAAGCCATTTTGTTCTGGTTCATCGTCGTCTGATATGTTAAAAATTCAAAGAACAGAATGACCTTCCGAGGAGCATTAAATTCGATTCAACAAGTGCAAACAGTTCCAAAAATTGAACATCACATCGTTACAGCTCAAACAAGTGGACCTGTTACACGTGCGCCCGAGGCAACCTCCCGCACAAAGAACCTCTCTAGATCATGCAACACACCCACCCACAGGTCGCAAAGCTTTTCAAACCAACTGCCAATTTCCAGTGAAACGGCCTCGCAAAGAATGCCATAAACTCGCCAGGAAAAAAAAAATGAAAAGCCTCTTCACTGTCTCAGCTAGGTGCCCCCCAGATTTGCGGTTTCCATTCGATAGCACCGAAAAACGATGGACGAACACCAACAGGGCAATGCAATGGCTTCTCGTAGGCAACCAACAACGTCCAAGTCGATGGCGATTAGGCTAATTTGGGAGGCCGTGTATAAGTTTTGGGCCACCGCACCGTCAGCCGGAGCATAGAGAGAGGCTCAACAGCATAATGGTGGCTGTTTGTATGCTAATGTGATTCGCGCGAAAACCATAGTAAGTACCAATTTTCGGAAGAAGCTCAGGGCGACGCGTGCTGGTGAGACTTTGAATTCTTCTACGGTGAAGATGTAGCGTGTTAGATAATAGGGAGCAAATAAATATCCAAAATTTTGAAGGTTGTTGTCGAACCGATATTGAAATTCAACAGGATTCAGTTGATACACACACGAAAATTGAGCTCAATTTTTTGGACTAATTTCAATATTAAGGTAATAAAAAACTGACATTCGAAGAGAAATGGATAAAAAAGCCGCAGATCTAATAATATTTAAATAATTGAAAATTCAAACACAATTCTATCCAAGAAACGATTTTTAGCCAGATGGTTTTAAAGTAGCCTTGAGAACTCTTACAAAACCATAAGAAATATTTTATGTCCATCAATGCTTGCTGGTGGTAATAGTTTAAGGAAACAAAAGCAGACGTGAAATTCATGCATTGTGGGTTTTATTGTGGTTTTTAAACAGAATGTGATCTTAAAACTCCCACAAAACTATTGAAAAACCAAAAGTGTTATTTCAGTAGTGCTTTTTTACAAAAATCTTTACAACTTTGAATCTTTAATTCCTCCAAACGTGTTCGGAACAAAATACATCCAAGGACATTCACCGAACACGCAGATTCGCCTAGTTCCATCGTGCGATTATTGACATTTTACGAGTGGACGCGCTTGGCTGAGCAGATTCCAGTCTGATTGGCATTTGTGTGCATGTGGCGAACGAAGTAGGTAGGATTGGGAGCTGCTAGAGTAGGTCGACTAGTATTCAGCCATAGTAGCAGAAATGTATTTCAGATAAGGTCTATGAAGGTAGAACGGACAGAAGAGGGAATTCAGCCATGTGGAAAAGCCAATTCAAGACACGGTAGTTGCTTTAAAGGATATGATGCCGTGTCTTTGATTTTTTAGGCTTCCTCAGTTAAAGGCCTCAATTTTCTTTTGTTTTAATTTATGGATGTTACTTCTGACTAAAAAATATTCAAAGTTTTTCCTTCCAACAACGTCTGGAATTGCAACTGTTTTTAAAGGTGCGCTCGTTCCATTTATTTTCAGTTATTGGATCTTCCAAGCGAAATTCATTGAAGATTATCAAGTTCATTCTGCTGAAATTTACACTAGCTTGGTACTATAACGAATCCAGTGCTGATTGTTATCATCGTAGTTCAACCTTCTATCCAGCATCGCCTTTCAGTAGCACTCTTCTCTTACGCCAAACACAACTAACAACCATTCATCGGATGTAAATGTTGATACAGAATCCTAAAACTTTCCCAATTCCTCCCTCTCTCGATCCATCATCCTCCAGCTATTTCCATAGTAAACAACATTCTCTCACTGTGCAGTAGCAACCCAGCAGAAGACGCCCCAAATCCTCACTACCCGCCTTCTGACCATTCATCCGACGCCATGTGTTACTCACAGTGCACCGACCAAAAGTTAAAATCCGATACTCCCCAAGAGCCAGCAGCTGACTAGTGCCAAGCTCAACTCAGTTCACTCGCAACCCAAAAACCCATCTACAGCTTGGCACGGATGACTGACTGACAGACTGACGAACGGTCCTGGGCAAAACTAGCAGTCAGACAGACTACTGGCACAGTATCGAAGAAGGGTTGATTCGACCCAACCCAGTTTGCCGTTCCTCTTTCGGAGCCACCATCCAACCAACCACCATCAGAAAGCAAACGCCGAACCAGACCTCTCAATTTGGCAAAGTGCATCCAACTCCAGTATGTGTGTCGAGTCGAGTCTGGTGCAGCAGTAGCACTAGCAGCACCAGCAGAAGCACACATGTTGTAACAATAAAACCACTCCGGATTGCATCAACTTACTACCCAACCACACGGACCGTTGGCGTTGGATGTTCCACCCATCCACCCAACAGGAGCAGCAGCAACAGAAAGCGAAGAGTGAAAATCTTTCAGTCGTCAGCTCGTTGGGTCCGGGTATGATGGCGATGGACTGCGCCCGCCCACAGGAAGGTATAATGGCAATCATTCACGAACTTTGCCCTGCACCCATGCAGGGAGCAGGGCGGGCGTTCGCCGATGACTTCGTCGTCGTCGGTTTGCTTGTACATTGTCATTTTAATTTGATAAAAACTTCTTGAAGGGGCAAACGTGAGCGGAACACCATGCAATGGTGGCAAGTTTGCTTCCGTTCCAGTTTTCGGGACTGGCTTACTACTGAAAAGGGGTACAGTGGTGGTCTGTGTTTTGCATTTCCGATACAAAAAAAAATAATAAGAAGGATTATAACTAGAAGTAAATAACGAGGGGCGCAAAAAAAAGTTCAAAAACAAATAAGGCTGAAATCTAGTGGACCAACAAATCAGAATATTTGTTGCCCAGAAAGCCAGCAAACCAGAGCGAAAATACAAAAGAAATCAAAGACCAGAAATTCAAAAAAATAAATGGTAAATTTTAGATAAATATGCAATTAGGAACCAAAAGAAGCACTTGACGAGAAATGAAAGACAGAAGGACAAATAGACAGAGCTCTGACGGGGAAGACAAAGAAGACAGAGAAGACAGAGAAGACAGAGAAGACAGAGAAGACAGAGAAGACAAAGAAGACAGAAAAGACAGAGAAGACAGAGAAGACAGAGAAGACAGAGAAGACAGAGAAGACAGAGAAGACAGAGAAGACAGAGAAGACAGAGAAGACAGAGAAGACAGAGAAGACAGAGAAGACAGAGAAGACAGAGAAGACAGAGAAGACAGAGAAGACAGAGAAGACAGAGAAGACAGAGAAGACAGAGAAGACAGAGAAGACAGAGAAGACAGAGAAGACAGAGAAGACAGAGAAGACAGAGAAGACAGAGAAGACAGAGAAGACAGAGAAGACAGAGAAGACAGAGAAGACAGAGAAGACAGAGAAGACAGAGAAGACAGAGAAGACAGAGAAGACAGAGAAGACAGAGAAGACAGAGAAGACAGAGAAGACAGAGAAGACAGAGAAGACAGAGAAGACAGAGAAGACAGAGAAGACAGAGAAGACAGAGAAGACAGAGAAGACAGAGAAGACAGAGAAGACAGAGAAGACAGAGAAGACAGAGAAGACAGAGAAGACAGAGAAGACAGAGAAGACAGAGAAGACAGAGAAGACAGAGAAGACAGAGAAGACAGAGAAGACAGAGAAGACAGAGAAGACAGAGAAGACAGAGAAGACAGAGAAGACAGAGAAGACAGAGAAGACAGAGAAGACAGAGAAGACAGAGAAGACAGAGAAGACAGAGAAGACAGAGAAGACAGAGAAGACAGAGAAGACAGAGAAGACAGAGAAGACAGAGAAGACAGAGAAGACAGAGAAGACAGAGAAGACAGAGAAGACAGAGAAGACAGAGAAGACAGAGAAGACAGAGAAGACAGAGAAGACAGAGAAGACAGAGAAGACAGAGAAGACAGAGAAAACAGAGAAGACAGAGAAGACAGAGAAGACAGAGAAGACAGAGAAGACAGAGAAGACAGAGAAGACAGAGAAGACAGAGAAGACAGAGAAGACAGAGAAGACAGAGAAGACAGAGAAGACAGAGAAGACAGAGAAGACAGAGAAGACAGAGAAGACAGAGAAGACAGAGAAGACAGAGAAGACAGAGAAGACAGAGAAGACAGAGAAGACAGAGAAGACAGAGAAGACAGAGAAGACAGAGAAGACAGAGAAGACAGAGAAGACAGAGAAAACAGAGAAGACAGAGAAAACAGAGAAGACGGAGAAGACAGAGAAGACAGAGAAGACAGAGAAGACAGAGAAGACAGAGAAGACAGAGAAGACAGAGAAGACAGAGAAGACAGAGAAGACAGAGAAGACAGAGAAGACAGAGAAGACAGAGAAGACAGAGAAGACAGAGAAGACAGAGAAGACAGAGAAGACAGAGAAGACAGAGAAGACAGAGAAGACAGAGAAGACAGAGAAGACAGAGAAGACAGAGAAGACAGAGAAGACAGAGAAGACAGAGAAGACAGAGAAGACAGAGAAGACAGAGAAGACAGAGAAGACAGAGAAGACAGAGAAGACAGAGAAGACAGAGAAGACAGAGAAGACAGAGAAGACAGAGAAGACAGAGAAGACAGAGAAGACAGAGAAGACAGAGAAGACAGAGAAGACAGAGAAGACAGAGAAGACAGAGAAGACAGAGAAGACAGAGAAGACAGAGAAGACAGAGAAGACAGAGAAGACAGAGAAGACAGAGAAGACAGAGAAGGCAGAGAAGACAGAGAAGATAGAGAAGATAGATAAGACAGCGAAGACAGAGAAGAGAGAGAAGACAAGAAGACAAGTAGACACGAAGTTGGAATCCTGAGGAGGATTTTGTATGAATATTGAGGAAGATTCTGACGGAGTCCTAAATAGGACTCAGTCGGAATCTTGAGAACAATTCTTTTAGAATCCAAAGAAGGATTCTGTCGAAATCCTGAGGATGATTCTGATGGAAACCTGAGTAGGATTCTTTCGGAATCCTAACGAGGAATCTTTCGGAATCCTGACGAGGATTCTTTCGGAATCCTGACGAGGATACTGTCAGAACCCTGAAGAGGATTGTGTCGGAATCCTGACGTGGATTCTTTCGGAGTACTGACGAGGAATCTGTCGGAGTCCTGACAAGGATTTTGTCGGAATCCTGACGAGGACTCTGTCGGAATCCTGTGGAGGTTTTTGTCGGAATCCTGACGAGAATTCTGTCGGAATCCTGACTAGGATTCTGTTGGAGTCTTGAGGACGATTTTGTCGGAATCCTGAGGAGGATTCTGTTAGAATCCTGATGGAAATTCTGTCAGAATCCTGAGAAGGATTATGTTAGAATCCTGAGGAATCTGTCAGAATTCCCTGCGGATTCTGCTAGAAGACTAAGGATTCTGTTGGAATCCTGTACGGGATTCTATCGGAATCCTAAACAGGATTCTGTCGGAATCCTAAACAGAGTTCTGTTAGGAATCCTAAACAGGATTCTGCCGGATTCCTAAACAGTATTCTTTCAGAATCCTGAACAGGATTCTATCGGAGTCCTGAACAGGATTCTGTCGGAATCCTGAACAGGATTCTGTCGGAATCCTGAACAGGATTCTGTCGGAATCCTGAACAGGATTCTGTCGGAATCCTGAACAGGATTCTGTCGGAATCCTGAACAGGATTCTGTCGGAATCCTGAACAGGATTCTGTCGGAATCCTGAACAGGATTCTGTCGGAATCCTGAACAGGATTCTGTCGGAATCCTGAACAGGATTCTGTCGGAATCCTGAACAGGATTCTGTCGGAATCCTGAACAGGATTCTGTCGGAATCCTGAACAGGATTCTGTCGGAATCCTGAACAGGATTCTGTCGGAATCCTGAACAGGATTCTGTCGGAATCCTGAACAGGATTCTGTCGGAATCCTGAACAGGATTCTGTCGGAATCCTGAACAGGATTCTGTCGGAATCCTGAACAGGATTCTGTCGGAATCCTGAACAGGATTCTGTCGGAATCCTGAACAGGATTCTGTCGGAATCCTGAACAGGATTCTGTCGGAATCCTGAACAGGATTCTGTCGGAATCCTGAACAGGATTCTGTCGGAATCCTGAACAGGATTCTGTCGGAATCCTGAACAGGATTCTGTCGGAATCCTGAACAGGATTCTGTCGGAATCCTGAACAGGATTCTGTCGGAATCCTGAACAGGATTCTGTCGGAATCCTGAACAGGATTCTGTCGGAATCCTGAACAGGATTCTGTCGGAATCCTGAACAGGATTCTGTCGGAATCCTGAACAGGATTCTGTCGGAATCCTGAACAGGATTCTGTCGGAATCCTGAACAGGATTCTGTCGGAATCCTGAACAGGATTCTGTCGGAATCCTGAACAGGATTCTGTCGGAATCCTGAACAGGATTCTGTCGGAATCCTGGACAGGATTCTGTCGGAATCCTGGACAGGATTCTGTCGAAATCCTGAGGAGGAAAAAGTCCGAAGGATTTTGTTGGAACATTTAGGAGGATTCTGTGGAAACCTTGAAGAAGCTTCTGTCGGAATCCTGAGAATGGTTCAGATTCCTGAATATCGCTATGTCAGAATCCAAAATTGAATTCGGTCAAGTATGTTCCCAAAACGCGAACTCCACTGTACCCGCAGCGGTGCCAGCACCGAACCGTGCCGGGGTTGTTGTTCCGTAAAGTTATGATACTGCAGCTGGCAAGTTATGAGACTGTCTTCCGGGGTGCGTGCGTGTTTGCGGTGGAAGTGCATGAACTAAAGAGAGCTCACTCGCTAGCCAGGCTGCCGGGCTGACTGGCCGGACCCAAATCTGGGTTAACTGTGCAAACTGTGGCAGAAAAGGCTCCGTTCCGTCGTCCCTTGGTTTCGTTGGCGCGTCAGGGAGGGGGTGTCACAAACACGTACAGTTGACGACGACGACGACGACATCGACAACTATGAGGGCCATGCTGAGTCAATCGAAGCGAGGAAAATCGAATTTCAAGGGTAAAACTTTGCGCCGTAGTTGTTAGTGCAGAAGTTTTTGGGGGTGGCGTCAGGTTTTGCCGGTACAATGAAAGTCAGAGCTGACGAAAATTAGTGCAGTCGTTTTCACGGAATAATTAGCGTTAGTTGTGTCTTGCCTGGGTGACGGGAAGGCAACGGGTATGAAGAAGTTTGGAACCTTTGGTTTTAGTTGTTGTGAAGGAAGACTGTTGCTAGATTTTCTGAAAGGATAGAAAGCTGACTGTTTCATAAAAAAAACACTTCGTTAGAGTTAGCTGGTATGGAGGCTTGGGAAGTTCAACAAATAGGGAAAGGCATGAAGAAATTAGAGAAGACATTTCTTGAAGAATCTTAGGAAGAATTTCTTGAGGATTTCTATCAGGAATTTTTAGTGACAGACAGCATTCTCCGATGAATCCTCACAAGTATAACAGGGAAACTGGAAATTTCTGGAAGTAAAGAAAGAATTCTTGGAAATGATACCTGGGGGTATTTCAAAACAATTTCGATATAACTCAACGAAAACAAAATGCAGTTTTGTTATATGTGTTGTTCCGTACGGAACGTACCGCAATCGAGTGCGACTTAAATTGACTAGAACGCCCGACGCCGATACCGCCCATCGCGCCATGTTGCAGGAAACGCTTTCTTTTCTAACTATCTTCATGCTACTTTGGTCCGCCGATACACCGCACTCACCAGAATGCAACCCTCGACACGACCCACCCTGCAGACGCCACTGAGAGTGTGAGTTCCTACCGCAAGCGTGAGTGTTACCTGTGAGTGGCAGTGAGAGGCTCTCACTGTCGTCGTCGCCACCAGTGTGGTAACTCACCTGAAACTCACCACAACAGTGTGGTGAGTTCAACCTGTGCTCCTTCTAGAAGTTTCCTCCCGCGTCTGGAATACGAGTCGCGATATTGCGCGAATGTTCCAGACTGCCAACGCGCGCATATAAATACGCGATATGTTCGACCGCAAGTTCAGTACTGATTTAACCGCCGCGAATTCAACCTCGACCATAGTGAAAGTGAACAAAAAGTGACTAGTAGTGAAAGTTATAGTAAGATAGTGAACAGTAAAGTGTAGTAGTGAAGTGTAGTGTAAAGAAGAGAAATAAAGTGTAGTTTATAGTGATCAGCAGAAAAAGTGTAGTGTTGATTCTTTCCACATCCCCGAGTGATACAGTCCACCCGACCCGACCGGAGTTGGCCACGGTTAACGCGCCAACATAGTGGACCTTCGAGCCGGATCCAGTGCCGCCCCGTTGTGGAAAGGCATCGACACCGCCGCTCACCGAGAGCAATTCCGGCACGCTGCGTGGCATCCTAGCCAGAGCGTGTATTCCAGAGGTTTCTGCTGATCATCACCGTCATCCGACACGTCTACGTGGTGCCCTCACCAGAACGTGTAACCCCCGCGAAGTGATCAACGACACCGCCGCTCATCCCGAGCAGTTCCGGCACGTCTCTCTGGTTTCGAACCAGAACGTGTATTTTGAAGAGGAGTCCGTTGATCATTGTTGTCGCCCGACCATCCGACACGTCTGCGTGGTGCTCTTGCCAGGACGTGTACCCCGTGAAGTGATCAACGACATTGCCGCTCATCCCGAGCATTTCCGGCACGTCTCTGATTACGAACCAGGACGTGTATTTTGAAGAGTAGTTCGTTGATCACTATTGTCGACCGACTATTCGACACGTCGCCGTGGTCCCTGAACCACAACGTGTATCGCTGTTCACTACCATCACCTTCCGACACGTCTGCGTGGTGCCCTTACCAGGACGTGTATCCCCGAGAGTGATCGACGACATCGCCGCTCATCCTGAGCATTTCCGGCACGTCTCTCTGGTTTCGAACCAGAACGTGTATTTTGAAGAGGAATCAGTTGATCATTGTTGTCGCCATCCGACCATCCGACACGTCTGCGTGGTGCTCTTGCCAGGACGTGTACCCCGTGAAGTGATCAACGACATCGCCGCTCATCCCGAGCATTTCCGGCACGTCTCTCTGGTTACGAAATAGGACGTGTATTTTGAAGAGTAGTTCGTTGATCACTATTGTCGACCGACCATTCGACACGTTGCCGTGGTCCCTGAACCACAACGTGTATCGCTGTTCACTATCATCGCCCTCCGACACGTCTGCGTAGTGCCCTTACCAGGACGTGTATCCCCGAGAAGTAATCAACATCTACACCATCGACTTTCCGGCACGTCTCCGTGGTCGCAAACCAGGACGTGTATTCCAAGAGGGTTCCGTTGATCACTATTGCCGCCTGACCAACCCACACGTTGCCGTGGTCCAGCGCCACAACGTGTTCTACTTCGAGAAAGTGATCGACCACATACGCCAACGCAAGTAATCCCGTGTATTTCCAGCACGTCTCAACCAAGCAGACGTGCAATCCAGGACGTGTATTGACAATAGGAGCCTCGTTGAGAACTATCACCGTCCGATCTTCCGACACGTCGCCGTGGTCTCTCACCCACAACGTGTATCGCCGTGCTCTACCACCGCCAATTTTCCAACACGTTCCGAGGTGCTCGTACCTGAACGTGTAGCACCCTGAGGAGAAGGATTTCGTCGATCGCAATATCCGCCCGAATACCCGCCACGTTTGCGTGGTTCCTTAATCGAGACATGTACCACCGAAGAAAAGTTGTATCGTCGTCTGATACCAATCATCGACTCGTTTGCTGGCTCCAAGGCCGAACGTCAGTCCAGGAGATTTCGTCCCTCAACTATCCGATATTCTCAACACTTGTAGTCCCGTGTAGGAATCTGCCGACAACGCTAGAGAGTTCACTCCGTTTTCACTGATAGCCAAAGAAGCTCAAGCCGTTTGAGAGAGTGTACTAGAGTAAGTACCACCAATCGAAGAGACGCCTATCAGAGAATATTCCGACCCAAAGCTGTGGAGCTGCCGTTGTATTCGACAGACGGATCATCCGGATTCGAGTGAGCACATTCCCCACGCCTTCTGTTGAAGCCTCCGCAGTGTAGGTGCGTTACCCCATCGTGAGCGTATTTCAACCCGACAAGTTATTCTAGAGTTTGCATCGACGAACGAGTTGACTGAGGCCATCAAGATGGACCGACATGATGTAGTTCTGCACGATCAAAACGCCGATTGGAGATCATCCGTGGACCCTCAAGCATTGAAGCAGTCTACGTCGCTCTCACGTCAGCGAGAACACGTGCACTTGAAGCTGGTTCGAGTAGAGAACGCACTTGCTGCCGCCCAAAACCAGGTTAGCCAACCACGACTGAGGACTTACCTGAAGAACGTAGACGACGCCTATGCCGAGTTTAATGCCGTACACAGCCAGCTGATCACGATCGTTCCAGAGGAGGCCCTACGAGAGCAAGAGGAAATATACATCGGCTTTGAGGAGCGATACAATCATCTCCGCTCGACCATTGGTGACTTGTTGAACGCTCATGACACGCATCCCGCTACAAATCAACATTCACGTTTGCAACCTTTGAGTGCTCCGATTTTCTTCGATATTGATGACTACAAATCCGACTGGCGAAAGCTTTGTTTCAAAACATTTTCAGATGACTACCCAAATAGCACACCCGGAAATCTACAGGAGGATTTCGAATTGCCGAGCCACGAAGAGTCGAATGTCCAAGTGCAGGAGAACTGTGAGTTCACCCCGCAGTGTTCGCCGTTCTCATCCGATCCACAACCGACGAGCTTCAACCCACGAGAAGAGTACATCCAACGTAGCACATCGGCTGATCTACAACCGCCTAAGAAGAAGACTCGAGACCTTCGCCAGGAACCGAAGAACAACCTGTCCGATCCGAGGATTGTTACTTACGCCGACCAATCCCAGAGTATGAAGTGCAGTTCGATTCCCCAAGCCGCTCTTAGTTCGACATCCGGCAACTTAGCTGATTCTTCGGAAACCGAAATTCGGCAACCCGCAGCCACTGACGAAAAGTTAGGGCAACCGATCAACGGTAACGCAACGACTCAGCCGATCAACGCCTTTGTGAACGAAGACAACCAGTTTAGACAACGCCAACCATGGGTTCCACCGATCAAGAAAGAGTTGAAAGAGTTGAGTTGTGAGTGGCAGTGAGAGGCTCTCACTGTCGTCGTCGCCACCAGTGTGGTAACTCACCTGAAACTCACCACAACAGTGTGGTGAGTTCAACCTATGCTCCTTCTAGAAGTTTCCTCCCGCGTCTGGAATACGAGTCGCGATATTGCGCGAATGTTCCAGACTGCCAACGCGCGCATATAAATACGCGATATGTTCGACCGCAAGTTCAGTACTGATTTAACCGCCGCGAATTCAACCTCGACCATAGTGAAAGTGAACAAAAAGTGACTAGTAGTGAAAGTTATAGTAAGATAGTGAACAGTAAAGTGTAGTAGTGAAGTGTAGTGTAAAGAAGAGAAATAAAGTGTAGTTTATAGTGATCAGCAGAAAAAGTGTAGTGTTGATTCTTTCCACATCCCCGAGTGATACAGTCCACCCGACCCGACCGGAGTTGGCCACGGTTAACGCGCCAACATGTGTATTTCAGAAATATGGAACGATCTCATCGATACAAATCCATTTCAGCATCCAGTCAGTATGTGATTATGTGCTCTCAATGTTACTGAAGCTACATTTAGCCATTGACTGGCGTCACCAGTGCGAATCGCACTGAACTAAATTTAACTTTTCAATTTTGGCCAATAATGGTTCTTCTATAACATGGTTATTGATGCTTGCGCTTACTTAAAATTGTTTTCATTTTCTTTATCTCTTTTCAGGTAAAACCACCAAATCCTGAATATAACAACTAGTTGTTAATTGATTAATAGGTAATACTAAACCATAACCCGTTTCAGATATTCGAAGTCTACAAGAAACCTTTATCCCTACCTGGGCAGACGAGAACATCTATATCAAATCTCAAATCGAACAATTTTTGCTGTCATAGCTCGATGTGATTTGATGTGTTATTAAAAAATTTGAAGAATATCGCACCAATAACTCAAAGTGATATGATATCAGTTTTTGTTCTTGTCGAAATATCTTCTAAGCTCTTCTGCACGAAATGGAACACATACATCCATAGAGATGGCTCAATGTTAGTGAAATGCCGTACGCCTCTTTCTGAGGTGTGGAAACGAAGAACTTCATGCTCTTGTTGCCATGATATTCACAATAGCGAGACGCAGTTGAGTGGTAAGCATCGCCACCTGTGAAGCCTGAGGTCGTAGGTTCGAAGCTGGATGTTGGCACCTTTTTCCAAGAAAAAGGTCGACAAATCTTGTTTGCTACTGTTTTGATCTTGCAATATCTCATCGAGCTATTATTCAGCTCTTCTCAATACTAGATTTTGATATTATTTATGATGTCTTACCTCTCGCTGTTCATCTAATCCCATCCGAAGGAGGTTTGGATTGTGAAAAGAAGGGACCCATGTGCGACTGTGGAATCGAGTTCAGTTCTAGGCCTGCTGGCGACGGAGATATTCGAGTGAATCCGTAGCTTGAAGGAATAGAAGCGCCCGTCTAGCGAATTGGGAGTCGTGAGTTCGAGTCTCACCAGCGTACGTGGATTTCTTTCATAATTCAAATCTCAATTTGTTCGTCGAGCACATTTTCTGTTGTGCACAGTATAGATTTGAATAAGTTTACTCATTCGGATCACCGTCACAGGTTCCGCGGGGGCCTTATTGGGGACACTTCTGGTTTTCATCCAAAACATGTCGTGGGACATATCAAACCTCATGATTTCGAATGACTGAGTCAGAAACGATACCCTGAAGTCTGTATCAACTAATATGGCCACCACGGAACATCTAGCATAGGTTCCACGGGGGTGACATCGGGGACATTTCTGGTTTGCAACCAAAACATGCCGTGTGACCTATCAAACTTCATGATTTCAAGAGAATGGGACAGAAAAAAATGACTAAAGTATGTTGCAACTGATATGGCCGCTCCTGAACACCTGAAACAGGTTCCGCAAAACACACAAAACACACAAAATAATCACTTTTGGCCATTTGACAAAACAGACACCTTCCCCACCCCTGACCACAGTACAATCCTGAATATCTCCGGAATGGTTCCGGATATTACATAATGACCACTTGAATGTAATAGACTTGCACCAATTTATGATCGATTAAGGGCGACTTCAACAAAATCGAATAAAAATTGACGAAATGCCAGCATTTTCAAAATGAGTTGTTGGGGGCGGGTATGTGATGGTTAAGGGACGTCTCATAGAATTTCGGGGGACTTACAGGAGGTTTAAAGTGGTTCTAGTGCCTTTGAAGAGGTTTCAGAAGCATTATAGGAGTTTTCAATGGGTTTCATGGGCTTTCCATGGGTTTTCATGGCGTTTCAGGTGTGTTCCAGGGTTTTCCAGGGGCGTCCCAGAGGTTTTAGGGGTGTTTCAGTCCATTTCAGGTATGTTACAGGGTGTTTCAGGGGTTCTCAAGAGGTTCCATGAGCGTTCCATATTGTATCAGTAGCGTTTTAGGAGTTTCAGAATACATTCCAGCGAATCTCATGGAGTTCAAGAGAAGCCAAGGTCGTTTCGATGGGTACCAATGGTTATAGTAGAGTTCCAGGGGCATATCAGGTGGTTCCGGGAGGTGTCAAGAGCATCCTAGGGATGTTCTTGGGGACACAGGGGGTTAAAGGGGATTTCCAGGGCCCCCTCCCCACAATCCAACGGAAATCCCTTTGGAACTCTTCTGAAATTCTCTGAAAAGTCTTGAAAATCCCTCCAAAAGTTAATAATGATAGGCCAATAGGACACGTTTGGTGTAGTACTAGAATTCAAGCCTAACTTTACAAAACACCGTATGTAACAATCGCATTGATCCGAGAAAATCACCTCCAAAATTTTTGAATTTTTCTATGAAATCGTAATTAGTGTTTTCATCCCTAGAAAGCTTCGGACCGATTAATTGTATGACATAAAACTCAAATGAGGGATCTGGTATTAATTTTCGGATGCTTTTCATTTAAATAAGTGAAACTGTTAGATAGGGTATTTTCTCTTTCGTTTGGTACATACGGTATTTGTAGATACATTGTTGACTCTGAAATCTGTATCTGCGTTGTGCTTTTTTTTTGTCTGTATTAACGAGATTTTTAACTCTAGGCTAGTTCATCTCGGGACCCACGCTTTACTTCCCTTCCGAAGGAAGAACTCACATTTTGTGAGTATGTCGGGAGTGGGATTCGATCCCAGGTCCTCGGCGTGATAGTCTTATGTTTCAACCACCACACCAGGTCCGCTCCACTTCTGCGTTGTGCTGTCAGCAATTGAATTATGGTCACATGCATCATACACTAGGTAGGAATACGCAGTGGCGAGAAAGCGGTACTTACTGTGGTTCTTTCAAGCTCCAGAAAAAGATGACACCAAAAGACCGTATGTCGCAGTTTGCTATGATACCATCAAAATGGTGGATAGGGTGTTGTGGTATTGCTACCCTATGCACAGTGGGAAAAAATGGACCCAAAATCGCAACTTTTAGAAGCCGCTGGTTTGGAAAAGCATCAAATACCTATTTCTATGTAAAAAATGACAAGGAATCGAATGGTGGTGGTCTCGTTTTGTGCAGACCACGGGAAAGGTCCCATTTCGCCCCATTTTTCCCTTTTTTTTGCACTATTTTAATGCAAAACATAACAAAGTAGCAAAGATAAACCTTTGCCGCCGACATATAACCCGGGAAAACGTTAAATACTATAGTAGAGGTTGTTCTCAATTGAAGGGGAACTTTTCCGTGCTGACCAGATCACTATAACGCCCCATTTCGCCCCACACTACTTATTAATTATGAAAAAACTAGTTTTATCCATGGATTTTCAAGCAGTTTTCGATATTTCCATTCAAATCATAGCAATCATGATGCAAATATTCTTAAACAACTGGATAGAGTTGATTTTCACCATGGCAGAGCACGAGTTGTGGCTTACTTTGCGCCAATTCTCCCTTATTTTCATGTTTCGGTGCTAAATTTTACCAAAATGCATATGAAGATCTCCGCTAACGATCTGTATCTATAAAAAAAACGTTCAATATTTCAGCGATGATCCACAATAAGGGCCCAAGCAACACACATGTTATAATAGAGTTACGACAGCACAAGTTTTGGTTGTATAGAAGTTTATTTTACGTAATTCTAACATTGTGTTGAAATAACGTAAAATAAACTTCTATACAACCAAAATTTGCGCTGTCGTAACTTTTATATAACATGTGTGTTACTTGGGGGTGGAACATTTTCATGTTGCCCATATCACTATAATGTCCCATTTTGCCCCATATTCCTTAAAATCTATTAAAATGAGTTTTTTTAAGTTCTCATGATGTATTCGAAGCTTCCATGCAAATCATAACAATCATGATGCAAATACTCTTAAAAAAACTAGATAGAGTTGTTTTTCACCATAGAAGAGCACGAGATGTGACCTATTTTGCCCCAATTCTCTCTTATTTTGATGTTTTGGTGCCAAATATGTCCAGAAAGCATATGAAGATCTCCGCTGATGATCTACATCCATGAAAAACGTTCAATATTTTAGCAAAGATTATCCACCACGAGGATGGAGCATTTTCAAGTTGCCCATATCATGATAATGTTCCATTTTGCCCCATATTCCTTCAAAACTATGAAAAATTAGTTTTTTCATATATTTTCAAGCTGTTTTCGAAGTTTTCATGCAATAAGTAACATGAAATTATGATGCAAATACTCTTATATAAAGCGAGATAGAGTTTATTTTTACCATGGATGAGCAAGGGATGTGACCTATTTTGCCCCAATTCATTCTAATTTTCATGTTTCGTTGCCAAATTTAAACATTTTAAACTTGTGGAATGCTAATTGACGAGAAGAGGAAACTCTACACATAGAATCCGTATCACTGTATGCATTTGCATCAAAACCTCGATTTGTTTACATTTGCGACATACGGTGTTTTGTAAAGTTAAGCTTGAATTGTAGTAATGAGCTGAATTTTTGTATGGTGAGAAGGTGGTTTCTTCGTTGCCGTAATGAAATGATGCATAAAGAGTGGGTATTATGATTCCTTACCTAATTTGAGCCTGTATGATCAAAACTTTGTGAAACTGTGTTGTTGTTTTCTCCATTTCTTGCAAATTAAACAACATACATAGTTACATACACAGTTTGGCTCAAACGGGCTCAAATTAGGCAAGGAATCATATAATCCACTCTTTATGCACCATTTCATTACAGAAACCATACTCTCACCATACGAAAATTCAGCTCATGAAATCAATTTTAGTACTACACCGAACGTGTCCAATAGGTGAAGTACTAGATTGAAAGTAGTGAGCTGGATTTTTGTATGTTGAGATGATCAATTCTCCATTCCTGCAATGAAATGGTGCAAGCCGCGTGGGTATTATGATTCCTTGACTAATATGATGCTGTTTAAGCAAAAGTTTGGGTAACTCTGTTGTTGTATTATTTATTTCTTGCTACATCCGGATTGGCGATCCATAGCCTTAACCAATAGGCTAACTGGAGACAATTGAACAATTCTGGAATTTCTCTAAGAAGATATAAGAATTCCTACCAGAATTTTGTTTAAGATTTCAATGGTTCAATGGTGACCAGAATTGTCAGGATAGTCCTGTTTAGAATTTGTGTAATAAATTGATAGCCAAATATTTCGAAAACTCTTTACTACTCCTAAGCCCAACCCCAATCGCCACTTTTTCACGCTATTAGCCTCCTTAAGCGAGCGTCAAACGTAGCTACACCTACGGGAAACCCCTTCGCCGGGTTCGAAAGCAGCAACGTACGCGGACCAAACCACTCGCTCTTTGTAGAAATTGCTACCCCGTCCGTCGGAGAGCTTTTCCCAAACAACAATAGGCGATAAATAATGCATGAGGGACCATCACCGGTGGCTACGTCGACGACGACAACGACCACCAGGACATCGTCCCTTTCTCTGCACGACGATGGCGATGGCGATGGTGTGCGGTTGGTGTGGCTGACTAGTGCGAAACTGTTTATTTGGCATAACGACACGCTCGCTGGGCTGGACTGGGTTGGGTTCGAGCTGTGCTCAACCGCTTGGTGCTAGTAGTGGGCAGAGCAAGTTCCCTAAATGTGCGGGTGAAAAAGGCACGGCGGGTCTCCTCTTTTTCTGATCGGATTAAAATGCGGCGAGGAAACGATGCCGAGTGGGGAGGCTAAAACGCCTCACTCAAAGTGCACTTGGCGCTGATACTATTTGCATATGAATTTTGCGGCTAAAACCGCCGGCGGCGGACTAGTGAAAACTTTTTCCTTGCATCAGGCAGAGTCGCCGCCATCGTATCGGTTGGGTTTGGTTCGGTTCGGTTGGTGGTGGTGGTCGTGACGACAATGAATCTATTCATTTGCAAGGTGCAACGAAGCATGAAGCGAAGAGAATGCATGTATGCTTAGGGTGTGTATCGCGTTTGGAGTGAGTGGTTCCCAAACTGCACGATCAATGCAGCTTACATATTTATTCCTTATTTCGGCTTGTAAAGCTCCATCTGAGTTTTCTTCAACTTTGAGCCAGTGAGCACTGATTGATTCAGAAGTTCTATCAAGCCGTGAACGTGTCGAATAACTGTTTTCCTAGCTTTTAGGCTATTCCACACTGGCGTATTTCTTTAATTGGTACCAGCATAGAACAGAGTAGACAAGAACCTAAGTAGGAACTCTACTATGTTCTATGATCAATTCCACAGTTATAAACAGAGAGAACAACTGCCACATATTTCTTTTGAAGATCCTCCATAGTTTCTATCAGAAATCCGGTTAAAAAGTCTTTTAGGAAATCAGAAATGTTTTCAGCGATTCCTTAAATAGTTCAGATTCCCTCCGGAAATTTCTCATGGGATTAAGAAAGTCTTCCACAATTCTTCCAATGTTCCCCTCAGAAATTCTTCCAGAGATTAGACATTTCTTTATAAGATTTCTCTTTGAGTTTGTCCAAGGACTTCTTTTAAAAATCTTCTACAAGAATTCCTTCCAAAATTGCTCCAACAATTCTTTCAGAAATGACTCAGCTTAATTCAGTCTTAAAATCTGCCAAGATTTCAGAAGCTCCTTCATCAGTTTCTACGGAAATTCATCCAGACATTCTGTAGGTTTTTTTTCCAAGGCTTCCTTCAGATATTTCCTCAAAAATTTCTTTATAAAATTCTCCGAGTATTCTTTCAGGTAAATTTCCATGGATTATTTTTGAAACTTGGTCAGGGATTACTTCAGAAGCTCTTTTAAGGATTCGTTAAAAAATCTTTCGGGAATTTATCTGGTGATTCCTTCACATTTTTCCACAAAAATTACTTCAGAAATCATTCCAAATATCTTCCATAAGTTTTTCGAGTCATTTCTTCAGTCTGGGTAGCCTCTGGCTGAAGATGGTGTGAATTGTATTTTAAATATGCCTTGGAATTTATTCGGGCATTCATCCAGAAAATCCGGCAGGAATTTCTCCAGAGATTCTTACATTATTTTTTAACGTGATTCAGCCAGAACTTCATCTATTTCTTCATGCAATAATTCATACAGACATTTATCAGATTGTCCACCAAATATCCTTCCACATTATCTCCAGAAATTTCTCCGACATTTCTTCTAAGGATTACTTTAAGAATTTCACCATCGGCTCCTTAAGGAATAAGTTTAGAAGTATATTTTTGGCATTTTTATCAGAATCCATTAAGAAATATTTCAAGAGTTTTTTTTACGAATCTTTACAGAAGATTGTTTAGTCAATTCACCAGGAATTTCTCTGAAATATGTCCACAGAGAGCTCCAGGTATGCTTTCAGATTTTCCTAAACATTTTTCATGACACTTTTCTCAGAATTCCATCATGGGTTTCCTTCTAGGGTTGCTTCAAGAATTCCCATGTGAGTTATTTCTCTGGAAATTCAATCAATCATACTCTTAAGATTTTTACATAACTTACTGGAATTTTTAACTAGAAATTCCTTCAGGGATTCTTCTAGAAATTTCTGCCCGGTATATCTCCAGAGATTGAAATTCTTTCAATAATATTTCCTAGGACGTATGCAAAATAGTAGTTTTTTTTCAGAAATTTCGGCAAGGGATTTCTTCAAGTGTGAGAAATCTCTGATATTTTTTTTAAATTTAGAAATCCTACAAATAATTCCTTGAGAATTTATCCCAATTTGGCCTATTCACGTAGAATGTGCATAAGGCTGAAAAAAGTTGCAATTTCCAAGTCCAATTTTTAAAAGCTTCGCCCTTCAACTATGTTAAATATTAGAAGAGTTCTTGAAAGAAAATGTCGAATGAGACGATTATTGAATTCATCTAACTTTGCTTCACATTTTCGCATGTGTTTTACGAAATACACACATGAAGTTTCCTAATTTGTTGATGGCTTTGCTAAAATTGTTACTTTTCTAAATAAAGTATTCTCACGATTCAGGAACACTTCGGCTAACGTAGACGGAAAGATCATGAGTATATAAACGACGAGAAAGACACTATCACCATTAGGTGGATTAATATGGGTTTTATTTTCGAAACATCCCTGGTAGAACTTCTCAAAAACTGCTAACAGCAATTTTTGAAAGAATTTAAGCAAGATATTATGAACAAATTCCTAGAGTAATTTTCAATTCAATCGAAAGCGATTTTGGTAGGAATTCTTAGATGATTGTCTAAATAATCTACTGAGAAATTCATGGTGGTATATCCCCAGAGAAAAAATATCAACAGCATAATACTAATTAACATTTTG
The DNA here is from genome assembly GCF_035046485.1 of Aedes albopictus. Taxonomy (NCBI): domain Eukaryota; kingdom Metazoa; phylum Arthropoda; class Insecta; order Diptera; family Culicidae; genus Aedes; species Aedes albopictus. The sequence continues at coordinate 418,108,327 of NC_085138.1, read as the reverse complement.
GCATAATTACTAAATAATTGAACTAGTAATTTTGTTTATGTTATAAACATATTATGTCATAAACTTGCCTGTCATAAGCGACAAAATAACCATATAATTGGGATTTCTAAAACTTGATATTGTTGTGTTATTGTTTATGTTGGGGCAGGTTCGTGATTTCCGGGGAAATTGCTTCGGAGTGAAAATCGGACACTGGCTGTTGGATAGCCTTACACCGTGGGGGGGCCGTGTTACCGGGTAAGCACTATTTTACGCTCCACAAAGCTCGCTGTGTTGCAGCTAACTGCCACTAGGAGGATTTCTTCTTCACAATAGGAAACGTTTGGCACTTTGAAGATCACTTTATTGACTCGCAAATATATATTGGAACTATTTAAGGACACTTTATTTCTGCGGGAGTTCAACTTAGACTAATTTTATTTTATAATTTATGATCTAATGAAACCTAACTGCCTACTACTACTTACAGTATTTAAATTACATGCTATTCATTTCTAGCACTACTACTACCACCTAGCACTCAATTGCAGTACTAGAGCAAGGTGGGTTCGGCGCGAGCCTATAGAAATATATTGGGAACTAGTTGGGAACAAACATCGCCGCCACCTGAAATTTCTAATTTCATTTTTGACTTTTGTACTGTCAAAACAACTCAATCGTCTGGACATCTCAACTCACTACAGCGTGCATGCGGAAAATGATAATAATTTAGCAAAATTTTCGACATTTTTAACAATTTTCTTCGCTTTCAGGTTCGCAAACATCGTAGGGTAGTAGGCACACTTTCGTGATAGGTCTTCGGATGTTCCCCCTATTGGTTTGGAGTGTAACGACGCGAATCAATCCGTCGCTCCCTGGATGTGCTTCGGTGATCCTCGCTAGCGGCCATCTTACAGGTGGAAGTGATTCGTCGACCAACCATTCTCCCGGGCTGACATGCAGTATTCGGTGTTGTTCGTCTGTCTTTCCTCTGCAAATCGTACAAATACTCCGTTCGCCACAGATACCAGAATCGTCTGACCTGATCCTGGGAGCTTCTGGTAGTTTCCGGTGTTGGAGATGCGCATGTGCATTGGAAACTGCGTCGCAGGTCGGTGTTTAGCAGTCGTCGCGCTTGGATAGGCCAATATTCTTGCCGCATTGTTGCGAATGTTACACGGCCGCCACCGTGTAGCAGTTTGGGGTGATAGTGAACAACAGAACGTGTGAATGGATGGGAACTGGGTAGTAGGATTGGATGCTTGGTGTGGTATGGCTGCTCTAAGAAGTTTAGTCTTTCCCCAACACGAATGAGTCCGTCGGAATCAAGAAATGGACTCAACAAGCGCAAATTAGACCGTTTCGAAACTGGCTTCCCTCTACCCAAATCCCTAAACTCCTTCGCTAAAGAATTCCATTGGGATAGCTTTTCCAGCTTCAGGCGAGATTTCGATAGTTCCTCCACGGTGAGAACGGTGCTTCCTTCTGGTTGATCGGATGACCTTCGTCGTCTGCAAGCGTTGGTGAACCGTAGGCAGCAGGCAGTTACTCGTTGCAGTCTCCAGTAGGGTGATCTTCGTAGGGATATTTCGTTGACGTTTGACCTGGTTTGGACGGCCGCCACCGTTACTCGCCTCTCCAGAATGTCTTCAGGAAGGTTGTCCGTTTTTGGTGAACTTGGCCACTGCTCTCTTCGACGACACAGCCAGGATGAACCATAGTGCCACAGATCACTGCTCAGAAACTCTTTCACCTTCATTCCTCTCGCAATTAGGTCTGCCGGGTTGTGGATTCCTGCAACATGGTTCCATTCCGATCCTTGGTTCGTAGTTTGAATTTCCGATAGTCGATTGGCGATGAAGATTTTCCAAACATGCGGAGGGGAGCGTAACCATTCGAGTGTGACTGACGAGTCGGACCAGAAGTAGGATGAATCGATGGACATGGTGAGTGCTTCGAGGAATTCAGCGCGTAGTCGAGCAGCAAGCACGGCGGCCGATAGTTCAAAGCGTGGAATCGAAAGGAGTTTGAGAGGCGCCACACTTGATTTGGCCGATATTGGCTGGTCGTCAATTCCACCATTGGAATCGGTGGATCTTGTGTAGGTGCATGCTCTGTGTGCTTGCTCGAAAGCGTCGGCAAGCGTGGGGAGTACGTGTGGATTCGTGGGGATGAGAGCGAGCATTTCGCCTTGCACTTCTGGTCCCACCTTTGTAGTGGTATGTGATTCTTTCCCCACCGGCAGATGGGGAATGTGGGTCTGCGGAGGTTCGGGTTCGTTCGAAGGAACAATGCGTGGGTGACCCAGGGATTCATACTCAGAGTGGAAATTCTGAAACTCCTGCTTCATATTGGGATCTCGTTGAAATCGTCTGGCGTGGAAGGCAAATCATGTTCCGATCTTCGGGGGTGTGGGTAACATTTTCGACGAAATGCGATTCACATTGCTGCTCTACGACGGAGTAGCTGGGCGCTTGGCTGGGCGTGTTACTAACTTCCTTAATTTTCCAGAAACGTTCGACGGCGTCATGGAGGGGATCTGCTACGGACACATGGCATACCGTTGGCTGTGGGGCGGACGGACGACTAGCAGAGGCTTTTGATCCTGTTCGATTTGTGTCCCAGTGTTGACGAAATTGTAGAAATGTTCCGCTCCCAGAAGCAAATCAATTGCCCCGGTTTTGTTGAAGCTGGGGTCGGCTAGGAACAAATCGCTTGGAATTCGCCAGTTGCTGGCTGGAAACGTCTCAGCGGGCAGGTCTATTGTGACACGAGGCAGGACTAGAAAATCGAGGTCGATTTGAAAATCATTCCTTCTGGAGCGAATGGAAGAGTGAACGCTGTGCTTCACTTTAGAGGCTGATTCACCTACACCATGGACGGGGATGTTTACGACACGTCGCCTCAGTTTCAACATCTGACACAGTCTCTCGCTCATTATGTTAGATTGAGAGCCGCTATCCAACAATGCTCGTGCAAGATGAGTATCACCATTCGAATCGATGACCAATAGAACGACGGTGGAAAGCAGAACGTTGGAACTCGATGTCGGCGTGGGATCGTTTGCGTGCGAGGTGGAGCTCGCGCATGTGTAGGTAGTGGATGGAGCATTGTTTCGATTCGACGACGGATTGGGTGCATGAATGGTTTGATTGGCGAATCGCGATGATGATGTTTGGAGAGTGGATTCATTGAAGCTGTTGGTGTGGTGCAACAGGGTGTGGTGTCTTCTTTGGCAGTGTCGGCAGGAATATTTTGACTGGCAGTTTCGAGCAAAGTGATCGTGGCGGAAACAATTCTGACAAAGACGATTGTTGTCGACTAGTCTCATACGGTCAGACACGTTCATTTTCTCGAAGCGAGGACATTTAATGAGACAGTGATACTGATTGCAAGCGTAGCATTTGGGCGGTTCTTCTGCGACGGCGTGGGTGGCAACTTTGTGGAACAATGGCTTTCGATGGAGAGGGACTTGATTGACGGGCGTTTGCGAGTTTTGCGACTGGTGGTTGACGGACATCGATTCAAGAACACGGATCCTACGTTGTAGAAAATCTACGAGACAGGTGTAGTTTGGGTTAGCGACGGTAGTAGCATAATCCTCCCAGGCCTTGAGGGTACCATCGTCAAGGCGGATGCAGAGCAGATGCTCGAGCATTGTGCTCCATTGATCAACGGGTTCTTGGAGTTGGTGGAGAATTTTTGTATGGCGTTGGTACTCATCAACAAGACTATGCAGGGCTTCGGCGGATTCTCTTTTCATGCGGGGACAATCTAGGAGGGCTTGCAAGTGGCGCTTTTTGAGCAGGTAGTCGTTGGCGTAGCGGGTGGTAAGCGTCTGCCAGGCGACGGTATAATTGGCAGAGCTAATTGCGATCGACTCAATCAGCTGGGCCGCTTCACCTTTCAAGGCGGCGCACACAGGCGTAAATGGGCCAAATTCCTGGCCATAAGTCAAAAATTTTTTTCAGGGTTTTCCAGAGTCTAATATTTTTTAAAGATAAATGAAGTAATACTTTATCATGTGGCAATGAATAAAATACTTTGGGATGCATATTTTTTTTAGGAATAAATGCCGAAATTTGACGATTTTCTCTACTGTTTTTTTCATTTGCATCATAACTCATCGGAAGAACTTCAATTATTGAAATATTGACAATTTGAAAAAATAACTGAGTATGTAACACAGTTCTCCTGATAAGGGTGTATCATTTAAACAAAAAACTTCACCTGGTTTCATTTATTTTGCTCTCTTACAGAAGAGTTTTCAAAATCATGTTTTTGTCAATTTTGAACCATTTTCAGCATTCAAAAAGTTTTCAGATTCTGCAGCATTCCGCGATCTAGATAAAATTACAATAAAATATAAGGTATACACACTTAATTTTGATTACCGAGTTCGGTAATTTTTTGACGAGATTAAAACTGCTGAGCACCGAACTCGTTCAGCAAAAATGCATTGTTTACCTTTTCCATACGATTTTGACAGTTGTTTTACTGAGCCTCAGTAAAATCGATTACCGAAACTACCGAGATCGTACTGCTGTTATAATCTCGTCAAAAAAGTACCGAACAGGCAATTCAGAAATAAGTGTGTATCCTTTGTGAATCGCAAGAGAACGGGTACCAGAAAGTACCAGACGAAAAAAAAAATCATTTTGAAATTTATACCTTTTTGACTAGTTTTTAGTTACAATTTATGTTTTTTAATATAATAACTTCGTTTCGACTACTTTTTCAATGAACGGCCACTTTTTCTCGGTAGATAGATCATAGCAGAATACAAATCTGGTCTTCTATCTCTTAACAAAATGTGTCAAATGGAATTAATTTAGTAAATTTGGGCAGAAATCTCCATACGCCGATAAACGTCTAAATGTATGCAATGCAGTAGTAATCTAATGTAGCTAGAACTGTTGTGTTCAATATTTTGTTATAAAAAAAATCAAAAACAACTCAAATAAAGAGCTCACTATTTGTAGCATGTAATCATATGTTGATGCAACGTTAAGAAAATATTTTCAGATAAATATTGTATTTTATAGATAAATTCATGTTTTTCACTCAGTACTTCACGAACTTACTTTTATGCATAAAGTTGTGTTAAAATGTCATGTTTTAATAGAAAAATTCAAACTGATATATTCCACACGGCTTCTATCATCATGTTCAAACTCCTAAAATTTCAATCCATGATTAATTTTTAAGTTTTGATGTGTTTTCCAGGGCACTATAAAAGTTACCCCAAAATGAAAATGTGATTCCCAAAATATCTAGAAAAAGGTACAACATTTAAACTGAGTTTAAGCGACCGTTCAAAAATAACGGCCCATATTCCCAAAAATTGTGAAGATAGAACAATTGTTCAACAAGTTTCCCAATTATGACACTCCTTACAACTCTGCTGAATACATAAACACGTTATCTACACTTATAAAAGATTTGAATTTCTCTCACACTTCTAGGAGAATTTCTATGAAACGAGGTGGCCCTTGTTTCCAAACAATATTTTTCATGGAAATATAATTATTTTTCAGTTCTCTGTTGTCATATAAAAATGTTCGACGCTTCAAGCGATTTTGGGGGTGAAAATAAACGTTGTCCTTGGAGAGGTTATAAGAAATCATTTCTAGCCTTTATGTGGATTAATATGGCTATTTATAATCAAAATGCTTCCTCAATATCTAAATTCACAATTTTATCGCTAGTACATACATAATACTCCATAAAAACGCGCTAAAACTTTTTGGCCGTGAATTGGACCCTGTTACTCCAGTGTGCGGCGCGGAGATAATGGAACTTTTGCACGTCGGGGACGTCAGCGTTAGAGTGTAGCAGGGCAACAAACGTGTCATGAAAAGCCAGCCATTGATTATAGTCGCCATCGAACTCTGGCAACGAAATGGTCGGAAGCTTGATGCCAGAAAGCAAATTGGCGGGAGGGTTAGGGATTGCGCTTGGCGTTTGGATTGGACTAGCGGGTAAGAGGGAATTTAGAGCAGCCTTCACTTTGAAGTAAACGGATTCGAATTTGGAACGGATTTGATTGTTCTGTTCCCTACCTTCTTCGGTGATCTCCAGTTCTTCAAGTTGCGTTTGAACATCCTCCAGTCCCATCCACACGTTGTCGATGTTCTCGATGCGTAGCGGCACTTGGGCATGATCACGGTCGGCTTGATATTTGGACACAAACTGCTCGGCTCTCCCCAGTGAAGCCATGAGGGTCGTGCGGCGGTTGGTTAGCTGAAGCTGGCGCTGTTCCTCCATGACGGAACGGTTGGGGTACGGCGTAACAAAATGGCGGTTCTAGATGGGGATGCACATAAAAAAGACCCGGTAGAGCCGGACAAATGGCGTGGGGGATTTTGGAATACTACTAACCTCTTCAAGGCTAGGATAACGCCTTGTATTTCTTATAAAACACCTCTGGAAACTGCGGATTCTCGGCGATGGAGGGTTGGCCGGATTGGCGGAAATGGCGACGGAATGGCCTCTGGGTATTCGGTAGCACTCTCGAGGGTGGGAAACGGGAAACGGCACTTCTATTCACCGGCGGGAGTGGGCCGGAAACGGGCAAAGCTCTTGCGTTCACTGGCGGGAATTCTCGATGGACGGATGTTGAAAGCGTGGAAAGAAAATCGAAAAATCTCAAGGCACCCGCGGATAATAACTGCGCAATGTGGAATCACACGTACCTTGTGCCTAATTTCAATAGGCCTTGTATTAATCTTCTGGAACACTCGGGAATCTTCTTCGGAGGAATGGCGGTTGATCGGCAGAAAATGATGGCGGAATTTCAATAGCGATGTCTTCTCGCGATGGCGGTTGAAGGTCACTCGGATCACGGACACAATGGCGAAACGGAAACCGAATCCTGGTCACGGCACTAAATATGTTGGGGCAGGTTCGTGATTTCCGGGGAAATTGCTTCGGAGTGAAAATCGGACACTGGCTGTTGGATAGCCTTACACCGTGCGGGGGCGGTGTTACCGGGTAAGCACTATTTTACGCTCCACAAAGCTCGCTGTGTTGCAGCTAACTGCCACTAGGAGGATTTCTTCTTCGCAATAGGAAACGTTTGGCACTTTGAAGATCACTTTATTGACTCGCAAATATATATTGGAACTATTTAAGGACACTTTATTTCTTCGGCAGTTCAACTTAGACTAATTTTATTTTATAATTTATGATCTAATGAAACCTAACTGCCTACTACTACTTACAGTATTTAAATTACATGCTATTCATTTCTAGCACTACTACTACCACCTAGCACTCAATTGCAGTACTAGAGCAAGGTGGGTTCGGCGCGAGCCTATAGAAATATATTGGGAACTAGTTGGGAACAAACAGTTTATTATATATCTTTACATTCTCAATATCAGAATTATAACTCAACTTTTACTACATTGACATGTTATTTAATGACTGCATCTCAATAACTTGATCATAACGGAATAAGTTTGCTTTACAAAACATGTTATGGAAAGTCAACACCTTGATAAGTTACAAGCAAATAACAAAACAAGATATTACAATTGACTATGTGTTTGTGAAGCTATTAATTTGCTATTCTCCTCTGCTGGTGATCTTTGATTTTTGCCTTTCTCGTACACCAAGGTGTACCGAAAGGCTATATGTTCACTCCAAAAACGAAAATTTGATAGAGCCCCCGGAGGGGTCAAGTGTTATATACCAATCGACTCAGCTCGACGAGTTGAGATGATGTCTGTGTGTATGTATGTGTGTGTGTGTGTGTGTATGTATGTGTGTGTGTGTGTGTGTGTATGTGTACAAAAAGGTCACCTCATTTTTAGATAGTAAATATGAACCGATTTCAATGACCGATGGTTCATTCGACGGGGTACATTGTCCCATTGTTTCCTATTGAAAATGGTTCAGATCGGTCCAGCCGTTCCGGAGTTATGGCCATTTAGGTGTTCCGGACCGGTACCCCAGGAAGGGGCCAGATATGAAAATGCCACAAACCCATGCATGCGACCCATCTAACCACGGCATTTTCGATTATCTGATGAACGGGAAGTAGGAAAATAGTCTCTGACTATATCTGAACCGGTAGTGTTCCGGAACCGGTTCCGGGTGTTCCGCCGGAAGTGGCCAAATAAGAAAGTGAACATAACCCATGCATGCGACACATCATATAGCGGCTTTTTCGATAACGAGTTGAATGGTAAGCAGGAAAATAGTTTCAGACCATGTTTGAACCGGTAGTGTTCCGTAACCGGTTCCGGGTGTCCTGTCGGAAGTGGCCAATAAAAAAAGTGTTCCAAACCCAGGCATGCGACACATCAAAGAGCGGCTATTTCGATAACCTGATGAACGGTTAGCAGGAAAATAGTTTCAGACCATGTTTGATCCGGTTGTGTTCCGGAACCGGTTCCGAATGTCCTGCCGGAAGTGGCCAATTAAAAAAGTGAACTAAACCCAGGCATGCGACACATCAAAGAGCAGCTTTTTCGATAACCAGATGAACGGTAAGCAAGAAAATAGTTTCAGACCATGTCTGAACTAATTGTATTACGGAACCGGTTCCGGATGTCCTGCCGGAAGTGGCCAATTAAGGAGTGTACCAAACCTAGGCATGCGACACATCAAAGAGCGGCTTTTTCGATAACCAGATGACTGGTGTGCAGGAAAATAGTTTCAAACCTCGTTTGATCCGGTAGTGTTCCGGAACCGGTTCCGAATGTCCTGCCGGAAGTGGCCAATTAAAAAAGTGAACCAAACCCAGGCATGCAACACATCGAAGAGCGGCTTTTTCGATAACCAGATGAACGGTAAGCAAGAAAATAGTTTCAGACCATGTTTGAACCTGTAGTGTTCCGGAACCGGTTCCGGATGTCCTGCCGAAAGTGGCCAATCAAAAAAGTGTACCAAACCCAGGCATGCGTCACATCAAAGAGCGGCTTTTTCGGTAACCAGATGACGGTAAGCAGGAAAATAGTTTCAGACCATGTTTGATCCGCTTGTGTTCCGGAACCGGTTCCGGATGTCCTGCCGAAAGTGGCCAATTAAAAAGGTGAACCAAACTCGGGCATGTGACACATCAAAGAGCGGCTTTTGCGATAACCAGATGAACGGTTAGCAGGAAAATAGTTTCATACCGTATTTAAACCGGTTGTGTTTCGGAACCGGTTCCAGGTGTCCCGTCGGAAGTGACCAATTAGAAAACTAAACCAAACCCATGCATGCGAAACATCAAATCATCAAAAATGTTCGTTAACCAGATAAACGGGCAGCAAGAAAATAGTCTCTGACCACACTTAAGATTACCGGCAGTGTTGCAGAATCAGGATTGGATCCATTGCTGAAATTACGCAGGTGAACAAAATCGATGCAAGCGATTAATATGTATGTGTAAAAGAACAAAATCTTGATAAAAATTTAGGCGATCTTGTCAAATTACATCATTTTAGATTCCTGAGGTGTCATTATACAGTAGGATGGATCAACGTTGTATGAAAAAAAATAATTTTATAGCACCAATCCCCTTTTGCATCTAAAATAACTGCGAAAAATTTTGATGTAACTGGTTGAGCCCTCGCACTCTGTAACACGGTTGAAATTTGAATGGGCTTTAAAAGGGAAAATTTCGCTTGCTTGCACTTTTTTTTGTCAAATTTTACATGAATCTTATAACTAATGATAATAAAATATAGGCTAAAGTGCGCAGAAAAAAATTGCCGAAATGTCTTGATAATGATCGGCATCCAGTGCTAGTGAAGGTGGTGAAGCAGTCAACTGAGAAATTTGATATTTTTCAGCTCGGCCTATACGTTTAACGTCGGAATGTGAGCCATCAAGAAGTTTCCAAATTCAATTATGGCTTTGATAAAATTCTTGCTTTTCTGAATAAGGGTGACACAAATTTCGATTTTCTCTTAAGTCCAGACCCAAGCAGAGGAAAATATCAATTTTTAACTACGAAATCACATAACCTGTTTTTATATTTTGTTTTGTTATTATTTAATTATCAAGACATAGCTTTTCAATAACAAATTTTGTTGAACAATCTAATTTTGTTATAATTTAGCAATTGATATACATTCAATCAGGTACATTTCAATAACATATTTTGTTGAACTACAAGTTTTGTTAGTGTTGTACTATTGATGAACTTATTAACAATAGCACAGCAGTAACAATTTTTTAAATCAAAGTAACAATTCGATAATAATTACCTGTCCTTTTGTTTTGTTTCATTTTTGTATACAGTTAAGACGGAAATTTCTGAACGAATCCTCTGAAAATTCCTTAAATAATATTCGAAAAAACACTTCGAAGTTCTGGAGAAAGCCTTCGATACCCTGGACAAGTCTTCAAAAGAACTCCTGGCGCAATCTTCTTAGAAATTCCAAAAGTAATTGTTCTGAGCTATTGTTAGAATTGTTGGCAAAATCTTTTGAAAAACTCCTGCAGAATTCTTCAGAAAAAACTCCTGGATAAATTATCAAAGAAATTTTCAGAGACATCTAAAGATGAAATTCGGGACAATTAATGACGGGAAATTCTGAAGAAACCCTTGAAGGGATTCTGTTCATAATTCTGGAGGAATTTCTAGAGGAGTCTTTGAAAAAGTGTAAATGATTTCGTGGAAGAACTCTCAAAGAAATTTCTGGAAGTTTTGTTTACATTCTTTTAAAATGATTAATTTATTCTGATTCTGAAAATGAATATAATATTTTCCGATCATTTGATACTTACAGTGTCGGACAAAACAATAAGACCACTAGCTATTTTTCATACAAAATGGCCAAGTTTGACGATCTGATGCTCGGGTTCTAGTGAACCAATTTGGCTGAAATTTTGACAGCCGCCATGGAGTTACGTGAATTTTGATTTGTATTTCATTGATTGAGTTCTGTTCACTACATCAAAAGTTACAGATATACGAAACGACAAAATAATAGGACCACTCCCAGATTACCATTACCAAAGGATATTTGAGAGTGTCTGATACTTGATGATTGATAAACAAGTACTAAAATTAGGGATGCCATTTAAACATTGGGATATTTTTATTTAATTGGCAGCAAATAACTATCACAAAAATCTGGTGTTAGAATTTTGTCGCACCGTATATCTGTAACTTTGGAAGTAATGAACAGAACTCAATCAATTTCATACAAATAAAAATTCCCGTAATTCCAAGTCGGCTGTCAAAATTTCAGCCAAATCGGTTTACTAGAAACCGAGTAACATATCGTCGAACTTTGCCATTTTATATGAAATAGGACCGCTGGTCTTATTATTTTGTCCGACACTGTATGTTATTGGTGGGTTTGTGAGACATAGTGAATAGCTTTAAATAATAAGTATCATAATTTATTTAGTTACGATTTTGATACCATAACAAATTTTGCTTTCCGATTATTATCAATAACATATTAATATCTAAATTTGTTATTGAAATATTTTCCAAATTTACTGTTACTAAGTTGTTATTGAAACTAACAAAACAAGTTATTAAAATGGTTTTCCAAGAACATTTTTTTGTAATCATATTTGTTATTTTGCCGCTTATGACAGACAAGTTTATAACATAATATGTTATGTTAATAACATAAAAATCATCGATTCTATTATTCAGTTATTTTACACAAATAACACAGCTTCTTATGCTGTTGTTATTCCCTTCTGCTCGGGGAGGGGCCCCCTTAGAAATTTTGGTCGGAATTCAACATTTTGAAGAAGTGCACAAATAAATAAACCAATACATTTTTCAATTTTAAAGTGAAATTAGAGTCTTCCAGAAGTTTTTTTTTGTCAAAACCGATGAGTTAAGCGGTTTTGTTTAACTTTTTAGGATTTTTTTCATCAAATACATTTATTATTTATCAACTCCACCCCATATTGACGACTCAACGAACACTTTGAAAAGAAAATGAGATTTACTCCGTTCTAGAGTATTCTCAGGATTCAGGAACACTTCGGCTTATGGCCAGAAAAAAAATGTTGAGTACATATTCGACGAGAAAGGCACTATCACCACTAGGTGGATTAATCTGGGTTTTTTTAAAGAAATTCTTGCAAGAACTTCTACAGAAATCTGTGGACAAAATTCATAATGAGCCTCTGTAGGAGGGAAATCCCTAAAAAATATCCCAAAGAAATTTTGGAGGAGTTTCTGAAGGGAATCTTTGGAAGATTTCCTGAAGAAATCCTTGGAGAAATTTCCGATTTTCTGAACATTTTCTGAATTTTTGATGAAAAACTTTTGTAAACATGTCTGATGGAACTTTCCGAGGAATTTTCGAATGAAACCTTGTGGAATGCAATTCATGAAAGAAATCTCTGTACGAATCCGTGGCAGATTTTCTTGACGATTCCCTGGGAGATTTGTTTAGAGAATTGCTGGAGGAATTTCTGGAAGAAATCATGAATGGTTTTTGCCTTTCTCGTACACTAAGTGTACTGGAAAGGCTATATGTTCACTCCAAAAACGACTATTTGATAGAAGGCCCGGAGGGTCAAGTCACATATACCAATCAACTCAGCTCGACGAATTGAGGTGATGTCTGTGTGTGTGTATGTGTGTGTGTGTGTATGTGTGTATGTGTGTATGTGTACAAAAAAACTCACATCACTTTTTGGCAGTAAACCTCAACCAATTTTAATGACCGACGGTTCATTCGACGCGGAATCTGGTCCCATTGTTCCCTATTGAAAATGGTTCGGATCGGTTCAGCCGTTCCGGAGTTATGGCCATTTACGTGTTCCGGACCAGTACCCTCGGAAGGGGCCATACATAAAAATGTAACAAACACATACATGCGACACATCAAACTGCGGCATTTTGGATGGTCTGATGAACAGTTAGCAAGAAAACAGTCTCAGACCATATCTGAGCCGGTAGTATTTCGGAACCGGTTCTGGGTGTCCTGCCGGAAGTGGCCAAATATAAAAGTGAACCAAATCCATGCATGCGACACATCAAATTGCGGCACTTTCGATAACCTGATGGACAGTTAGCAAGAAAACAGTCTCAGATCTTATCTGAACCGGTAGTGTTCCGGAATCGGTTCCGGGTGTCCTGCCGGAAGTGTCCAAATATAAAAGTGAGCCAAATCCATGCATGCGACACATCAAACTAAGGCATTTTCGATAACCTGATGAGTAGTTAGCAAGAAAACAGTCTCAGACCATATCTGAGCCGGTAGTATTTCGGAACCGGTTCTGGGTGTCCTGCCGGAAGTGGCCAAATATAAAAGTGAACCAAATCCATGCATGCGACACATCAAATTGCGGCACTTTCGATAACCTGATGGACAGTTAGCTAGAAAGCAGTCTCAGACCATATCTGAACCGGTAGTGCTTCGGAACCGGTTACGGGTGTTTCGCCGTAAGTGTCCGTATATAAAACTTGACAAAACTTTTGCATACGGCACATCAAATCACGGCTTTTTCGACAACTTTAAGATCGGTGATTGAAGAAGTAGGCTAAGACCACATTATGGACTGTCAGTAGTGCCGAAACTAGTTCCGGGTTTCCCTCCGAAAGCGGCTAAATATAAGATTGAACCAAACCCATGGCTTTTTTGATAACCTAATAAACTTTAGCAAGCAAATAGGCTCAGACTATTTAAGAGACTATCGGTAGTGTTCCGCAATCGGTTCCGGGCCGGAAGTGACACCAAACCCATGCATGCAATAGCTCAAATAACGGCGTGTTAGGTAACATGGTGAACAGTTGCAAGAAAATAGACGCAAGCCATATCAGTGTGTTACGGAACCGATTACGGGTGTTCCACCAGAAATGGTCAAATGTAAAAGAGAACCAATACATGCGACATATCAATGACTTATTCAGTAACAAGATAAACGGTTAATCAACAAATAATCTCAGACCATATTTGGGAGAACCGGTAGTGTTCCAGAACTGGTGACAAGACGAGTAACGCGTCGGAAATTGTAAAATATAGAAGGGAACTAAACCATAGCGGCGTTTTTGATAATGAACGGTCAACAAGAAAATAGCCTCAGGCGGTGTTAAATTTCGGCTTTTCAGGTAACCGGATGAACAGTTGACAACAGTGTCCCGCCGGAAGTGGTCAAACGCAAAATTTAACAAAACCCATGCAAGCTGCACATCATATAGCGGAATTATAAAGGTGAACAAAATAAATGTCAAAGATAAATCAAACTGTGGCTTTTTTGATAGCATGTAAACGTTGGGTAAGATTATGAGATTATATATGCAAGAGAACAAAATCGTGACCAAAGCGTATAGTAGGATGGATCAACGTTTTATGGAAAAAATATAATTTCATCGCATCAACACCTCATACAGTTTTTCAATTTTCAATCTCCTTATGCTTCTAAAATTACTGCTCACAATCTGGTTGAGCCCTCACTTTTCTTATTGCGATTGAAATTTGAATGGAAATGATATTCAAGAATTTGAATGCAATCTTCTCGTAGGAAGGTCAAATTTTACATGAATCATGTTACCAATGATAATAAAATATAGCCTAAAGTGTGCTGAAAAAAACATTGGCGAAGATCGCAAAGTGATCTGTGATTGTGAATAAAGTTAACCTTCTTCATGCATTAGCTGACGCTCACCCCACTGCCGTAGTGCATGAAATGGAGTCATAATGACCCCAATACACGACTAGGGTTAAGGTGGTCAAGCAGTCAACTGAGAAGTCTGATATTGTTTAGCTCTGTTTTGCTGTTGAACTTTACATTGGAATATACACCATCAATAAGTTTCCCAAATCGATGATTGCTTTGTTAAAATTGTTGCTTTTCTATATGAAGTGTTTTCGGGATTCAGGAACATTTTGGCTAACGTCGACGAAAAGTTCATGAGTACATATTCGACGAGAAAGGCACTATCACCACTAGGTGGATTAATCTGGGGTTTTTTTTTAAATAAAATCCTTCGAGATGCTCTAGAGGAATCTTTTGAAGTTTTTTTCACAGTATCCTAAATGCTTTCTCAAGAAGTTGAGGGAGTTATTTTTGAAACAATTCATGCAAAATTTTCTGAAAGAATTCGATGGAAAATTTCGCCGGAAATTCAGTGGAATCTCTGAGGAACCCTGGAATAATTATCGAAGCAGTCATTGTAAAAAAAAACTTTCAAAATAATAACTGACTGATATTTCGGAAGAGTTAGTAAAGGATTTCATTTGGAAATCTCTTTAAAAGAACAAAATCCTCAAAAACTCCAGATTTTTTGAAAAAAAAAATGGCAGGACGAATTTTTGGAATATTTTGATTTTGAATTAATTCCAGGAATATTTTTCAAGGGACATCTGATCTCTGTGATATTTCAACTTTTTTAAGAGCCTCGAAATACTTGAGTCCAAATATCAGAGTTTTTTTTAAATACCGTCCAATAATAATATGGCGATTTTTTTTCTCAAGTAACAATTCAAGCGCAAAAACTCGCTTAGTGAAAATGTGCTTTTAATAGCGTATTCTTAAAAAATAAATAAAATAAAAACTGTAATATGAAGAGAGTGAGAAACTCATGTCAAAATACACATAAAAAAAACGAATAAAAATCTAGTATGAAGAGCTGGTAGCACCTTTTGCAATGTTATCGACATTTTCAGTAAACAGCTTCGTTATTATTTTGCACTTGAAATGATCTAACAGAAACTATTTTACTACTGCTGGAAAAGTTAATGTTAGAGTCTAATGTAAAAAGCTCTTTTCGTTTTTATTTTTGCAAGAGTGAAAAAATCGTTACTTTTATTCTTTCCAGCAGGAACCTAATTATAATATTCCCTACGGTCCCGTATTCTTCAAGCGTCAAAAGTACAGCTATTCAGCAAGAGCTTCATTTGGATGTCTGGTCGAAGCAATAGAGTACATTCAAAATGTTTTGTAACATTGTTCAGTAAATTAAGATGAGAAAGGTTTCCAAACGAAGCTTTAATGATTTGCACTAGGGTCTTGTACCATTTGGGCAGGTGTACCTATTTTGGGCACTTGCCGTTATAACTAAGTAAATTTCAAACCGATTGATTTGAAATTTTGTATAGAATTAGATACTGTACGTGCCTAACTCTATACAAAATTTCAAATCAATCCGTTTGAAATTGACTTAGTTATAGCGGCAAGTGCCCAAAATAGGTACACCTGCCCAAATGGTACAAGACCCTATATGTTTTTTTTTTTGGGAATTTTGTTTTGTTTTGTTTCGATATATCGCATACTCTTGTGGAATCATATAAAATATGCGGAGAATTTTAGTAACAATAATTGTCATCAGTCTAGAAATATTGCAAAAAAAATCAGTAGAAGAAAACTTTGAGAACCCCTGCTCCAGGAAAAAAAATCGCTAGAAAGACTATAATAAGCAAAGCTTCGTCGTTAGGATGTTTTCGTTGTCAGCTTTTGAGTGTGAAAAACATGCATTCCTCGGCCGAAGGTGGTGTTGGAAACGAAAGAATGCACCACGCCCGTTGCTATCCTGTTGTAGCCATCGTATGTATGCACCCAGTTCTGGATAAGACCACACTTTCTGGAGCGAACGAACACCGGCGATCAGCACCGTCAGAGCAACGATAGGACCCGTTGTCGTGTTTTCATTACCGTTATTGTGTCATAATCTCGGATGCGACTGGCGACAACGAGGACGACAACGACGATGAACGAACGATGCTGGCAGCGTTGCTGTTTGTGTGATAAGTGAAATGGAAATGTTTTCCGAATGAGGACAGCCAGCCTTCCGTTCTTCTTTTTCGGTGGCTCAAGAGATTTTCTAAAAAACATGAGCTGATGCATTCAGGTGCGTTCGTGTGGAAATTATTTTCGGAAGGTTGAATTGTGTTCGGAAGCATGGGAAGCCTTGGACGGATGACTTCATGTGGAAATTTACATTTCCTCAGAAGCTTTTAGTATCATACAATTCTATGGAAGCAATTTTGGGGAAACATTTAGCAGGAAATGTACCAGAGATCTAAATCCAACATTCTTGGGCATTGTTTCTAGCTTCGTTCGAAACTCCCATTTCATTCATCAAGACTCGTCCTAGTGGCAGCGCGCTATCATTTCTGATCCACATCAAAGTGATTACTTAATTAAGGGTAAAACTAACCAAGCAAAGAAAGAAGCACTTTGGCCATGCTGCCACCATCGACCTGCTCCACATGCCAAGGCACCATCAAAGAGGCGACGAGTTTTTCCCTGCTTTTCCGCTTATTTGTCACATTTGAATGGGGCCGCACATGAAAGACGGAAATGAATACAGCTCTCCTACAACTCGCAAAAAATCCTAAGCACTATTTTTTTTCCACCCACATTACCATGCTTTTTATGCGAGTTTGATTCGGAAGCGACGCGTTTTAGCGACCACACAAGAGCAAAAAAAAACAGATGGAAAAAAACCCATCAAGCTTTTTCCCACACAATAACGCACGACGTCGACGACGCCAACAGCACTGCGCCACGAAGGGGTGTGGCTCCAATTAGATAATGAACGGAGCTTCCACGCCCCCTCGGTAGGTTGGTTTACTTCGCAACACTCCGCTGCGCTGGTTAATTATTTACACAGTGTAATTACTTTATCAGAACCGAAAGGTTTTGACGATGATGACGTTGCATGTTGCTACTAACTGCCTGACTGACTAGATGGTGGGTAATCATGATGATGAACTAGGACTACCCCAACATAGGACATTAGCGGAATTGCACCGACTAGTTGGGTTGTGATAGCCTGGATGTAATCAAGTGAATGTAAAAATAGGGTCTAACTTTCATTTCCCATGTTTGTAGAATTGGATTCATATCAGTTTTAAAAAACTAAAAGAAATTCAGAGCTCCGACATTTTTAAAATTTAAAGAGTGGTTTTATGCTTCCAGTCATAATAATATAACTACAAGAATAACAGAATGTTAAGAATCATCGTAATATTTACCTCATTTACATTTTCACAATATTACTGGCATAAAACTCTACCTCACTCGACTGATGCTTGAAAGCTACTATTTTTTGCTGTCTTTCTATCTATATTCTCCTTTATCTCTACATACAACTCATGTACATTTACTGGTTCACAGGCATTTTTAGAACCAGAAACGATTGAATTATTCGTGAAGAACAAGTTATGCAACCAAGCTAACTATGCCGCACCATTTTCAAATTAGAGTAGCCTAGCATCCACGCACTAATAATGAACCCTTCGCCAAAAGCTATATCCCACCAACACTCCGACATTCACAAGAACTTGTGCAGATACTGTTTACTCTAAGATCTGCTGGCAACAAGTTTGCCCTTGACGTAACAGGCGCCATTCTCGCCTAAAAATTGAAGATAACCAACACTCACACACACACACACTGAAGATGCCTATTAATTCCAAGCAGCTATCTCATTGGTAGCTGGTCTGGCGATACTGGAGTAGCGTCCATGGATGGTCCATTATTTTCATTTTTTATAACCGTGTTCCAGACTAATGCCTATCATGCAAGTGTCTGTGAAAATGTACAATACCGGTTTGTACCCCTATGGTGATAGGTTCCGGGTGATTTTGCCGAACGCTATTTGGCCGTTTAGCCGCAAAATGAATTTAACGAACTAAAGTGTCCATGCCACTGTTCCCTGTCGCAGTATAACTCGAAAAAACAGCGACCCTATGATTCAAAGAAAGAACAATCTTTCATAAAATATTGATTGTTTCAACGCCAATTAATATTTGAATATCAAAAGTAGATAGAATAGCCTATGATTAAAAGAGGAAAAATTTCTGATGATCATATTGGGAGTTAGAATGTCTAAAGTTTCCTCTAAATTCTTTTGATCATGATTCGGTCAAACGACCCTTTCGTCCAGATGACACTCGGCCAAATAGCGATAGTGATAAACTTCACTTCGGGTAATACGCCAATCACGTATTATCCTCGATTTGCTTAAGTATCAAATGGTATTATCCTTGATTGTGAAAAGAAACAAAACCATGTGCGACTGTGGAATCGAGTTCAGTTCTACACCAACTGGCGATGGAGGTAGTCGAGTGGCACCGGAGCCCGCCTAGCGAACTGGGAGTCGTGAGTTCGAGACTTACCGGTGTACGCGGATTTTTTTGTCTGTATTAACGAGATTTATAACCCTAGGCTCGGGACCCACGCTTTACTTCCCTTCCGAAGGAAAAACCCATATTTTATGAGTATGTCGGGAGTGAGATTCGATCCCAGGTCCTCGGCGTGATAGTCTTGTGTTCTAAGATATGCTCCAGTGGCCACCGTGCAGACATCCTACTACTGTGATATGTTCGAAGGATCTGTGTATTACTCCTTGCTTGGTGGTAGTTGACTAGTGATGTCATTACAGGATGACTTGCTACAGGAAAGGTTTTCCCATGTGGTAGTTTTGTGCTGGAACTGTTCAACTTAAGTAAAGAATTCTTGTCTTGTGAGCATTCAACCAAAGTCTCCATCAGAACTTTTTTCGGAGTTGTCTTCAGAAATACCTTCGACAATTATCGTAGGAATATCATCGGAAATTATACCAGGGATTCCTTTAGAAGCACCAGAATTGTTTAGAGGTTTTTTTTTGAAAAAACGCATGATATTTTATCGGAGATTCCTCCAACAATTTTGTCGTGAATTGATCCAAATTTTTTTCGAATATTCTTCGAGATTTCTTCGCAGATTCCTTTAGGAATCTTACGGGACTTTCTTCAGGAACTCCTCTAGAAATCGTTCCGGTGATACCTCCAAGAATTCCTACGCACATGCCTCAAGGAATTTAATAGAAAATTCTTTCAGGGTTTTTTTTTCGTTTCACAGGTGTACCTCGATTTGATGTACTTCACTTTTATATACATTTAACCTCTAAAAAATCCATGGAGAATGCTTTGAAAATATTCTAGATGAATCTCTAAGAAAAAAAAATCTGAAGAAATTCGTAGATGAATTTCTGAAACAATCTGTGCAAGACTTCTTGAAAGGAATTCATGAAGTATTTTCAAAAGGGATTCGTGCAACAGTATTGGTAGCTAACCATGCCAGTATTTCTTAAGGAGTTCTTGGAAAAATTTCTAAAGGACATTCTAAGGTGTAAAGAAATCCCTAGAAGATTTTGGGATATAATTACTGACTGAATTTCTTTAGGATTTCCTGGATGGTTTTTAAAGTAAATCTACGAGAAATTGCCAAAAGAGTCCATGGAAGAACTTATTTAAGCATTCTACGGAGATTTTTTAAGGAACTTGTAATTTTTTTAATTGGTTCCTTGTAAGGATTTCAGCAAGGCACTATGGAAGAAATATAGAAAAATTTGTAAAAGAACAGTCAAATTTTCAAAAAAAAAAATCCTTGGAGCAATTTCCAAAGTAAACCCCGGCGAATGTTTTGGAATAAAGAGAAAAGAGAATGTTTAAAGGAATTTCCGATGGATTTTCGGGAAAAACAGTCTAGAAAAGACTCAAAAAATAGGTTAAAACCCTGAAGGGTTTTCTAAACAAATACCTGGAGTTATTTCTGCAGCAAGTCATCCTTACACATTTCTCTTTGAAACCTCAGGAGGAGTCCCTAGTGAAATTGCTGGAGAAATTGGAAGTTGCTATAGAAATTTGTGGTGAAATCCTAGGAAGAATTTCCAGAGTAGCCCCAGTTCAAATTTTTGATCGAACTATTAAAACATTTTCTGAAAAACTCTGGAACAGTTTCTGAAGGCATTGCAGAAAGTTTTATTAAAAGAATTTCTGCAGAAATTCTAGAATCAATTTCTGAAGGGGCCTCTGAACGAATTTTTAAAACAAACCCTGGAGGAATAATAATAAATTTTATGGATATCTCTTTATAAAAAAAAAAGATTTTCACGAAATATTCGAGCACTCTCCATTTTTTTTTCGAAGATGCCCCTTGGAAATCTTTTGCGGATTCCTTTATGAGTTCCTTTTTTTTATTTTTATTTTTCAAGATTCCTCTAGAAACTCTATTGAAGATTTCTTCAGGAATTTCTATGGGAATTCACTTCGAGAATTTATCTTGGTATTCTTTTAGGGATGCCCTCAAGAATACTATCAAGATTTCTTCAATAGAAATTCCAGAAATTTCGTCGGAACTTCTCCCATGAATTCCTTCGGGAGTTCTCTCGGAGTACCTGCTAGGTTTTTCGTTTGACTTCTTTCTTTTTTTTTCTCTTTTTGAAGGAACTACAGGAATATTTTTTTTGGTATTCCTTGGAGAGCTCCGGCAGGAATAAATTTTAGGATACATCAATGATTTCGATTAGTTTTTTTTTTCTGGGATTTCTCCAGGTACTGAAACTTTTGGGAATCCCTTTGGATATAATTTGAAAATACCTCTGGGTTTCATCCCGTAATTGTCCCACCATGAGTTTCATAGAGAATTTTCTTAATGGGATTCCTGCTACATTTCTTGCGGAAATCCTCTAGAATCTTCTTCTGATATTCCTCAAAAAAAAAAATTTGGAAATTTCTCTAGGAATTTCTTTTGATTTCTTTTTACCACTTCTCTAGGTACTCTGGGAACCTCTGGGTTTTATTTGAGGATTCTCTAGGAGTTCCTGTGGAATTTCTCCAGAATTTATTTCCTGGATTTCTCCAGGAATCTTTCGTGGATTTCAAAAAAAATCCTTCGGGGATTCCGCCAGAAATTTATTCTAGGAATTCTTCCGGGGATTTCTTCAAGCTGCAGCAACACGGTTGAAGATGAATATTTTCCAGAAGAACGTCGGAGAGCTGATCTTTGCACTGCAGTACAATTAAGGAGTCTGGCCAGGAAAATATCTGTGAAACAAGATCTATTATTTTTTTTTTTGAAATATTATCTACTAATTGACTTCCAAGAAGGATAGCGACCATAATCGGAGGTTCTTCATTCCAATGTAATTTATCCTTCCACAACAGCTGAACGAACAGTTTTACGCTTGCTACCAATGATCCTAAAAGGCCCAACGGGTCGAGCAGCTAGAACATCTCCAAAAGTATTAGTGCACTTCGTCACTTTCAAAATATTTTGGAATTCTGAAGCTTTGAATGACAAATTGTCCTCTTTCGGCAACCATGGTAGTACGAATATTTTTGTTGATGAAGATCTGCCGAGTACCGATGATGCTTGATCCAGAATATTTGGATGATTTGCGGTCTTCTTTCTGCCAGGAAACCTGAGAAACCCACTCATTTGTTGGCTTCAAGCAGATCCTCGATTATGGTGGCTACAGTGAGGACACTGTGAACGTAGCAGTGCTGCTTAATGCTCCTTAATCCTCCTGTGCAGTGTGGATGCCAGCAGAGAATTGCGAATAAGAAAGGAACACAAGAAGTGCCATTCGTGACAGTATTGATGCGAAAGATCATCAATGGCTGGGCTCACCTTCACCTTTTCTCCAGTCAAGCTGTTGTTAACTTCGGTTGTCGGGATGGACTAGAACCTGACGAAACGTCTTTGCTACGTCAACCTTCATGAAAAAATCGGTAGAAACGGAAGATTATCAAGGGGTTTAACTTAGGTGGTTGAACTGCAGCTTGAGGAGAAGATCATTCGCATAAGGTGTCGTCCCAGAACCTACCTTCGATACCATTGAGGAAGATCCACTCCACAATCTCGCCTAGGTTGCAGAAGCCAACAATAAAATTGCAGTCACGGGCACAAGCTCCGCTGATAGGCGAACGCTATTTACGCCACAGAAATCGTAAAAGGGCGCCTACGAGACATATTTAAACCGGGTATAAAGGGGTAATATCGTCCGTACCGTTGGGTATTAGGTGAACTAATCATGAGGCTCTTTCCCCAATAACGTCATCGATGAGAGGACATCGATCTACTGGTTCAGCACGCCATAGATATCTTTCGGCGACCCTGTAGAGCGATTGAGACAGCAGCACTTATGGATCGTATAAATGGTAACCATCCATCCATCAGCTGTGGAAAACATGATTTATTGTTCATCCAGAAGTGGATCTATCCATCGATGAGAACAATGCGGTTACATAACATCATCCGACTGACTCGACTGCATACGCAGCCGCTGAAAGATCCACTGGTCTGTGCGGGGGGAGGAGGGTGTGGTTGAGATGAACTATCGGGTGGTCAGTACTACCCGGGTAGAGATAAAATACTGACGATCAAAACATGATATTGGTTTGATTGATATAAGAGATAAAAGATCTGAAAATAATATCTGAAAAATGTTCCTGGAACATCTGAACAATATCAAAATTTGATATTTCAAGATCATACGAATAGCTCGCTGCTATTGGTTAGATCTTACAAAATCTAAATATGATTTGATGATGATATTGCAGGAGTAAATTTTTGATTTTATTTTTAGATCTTTTATCTCTTATGTCAATCTAACCCATATCACTTTTTGATCTCCATATCAAAATATGATATTATTGAGCTCTTTTCCTCTACTCGGGTAATGATCGCCAATTCTTGGGGAATTACTGCACAATGCTGCTAGACATAAAACCTTGAAGTATTTGAATGCAAATACGTTTAGTTGACAAATCTAGCAATAATTTTGTAAAAAAATACCATTTAATTTGACGGAATTCAAACCCATGCCTCCGTATCACTAGTACGATGCTATAACAAACTAAGCCACAGAACAAGTTATGATTCTGCGAAATCGTCTAGCTAGATTCGCAGCATCACCCTACCTTCGCTCGCTTTTGTTATTCGTAGGCCGCGAGAAAGCGGGAAATTCACATCTAAGAGCCGAGTTTGAGTAAAAAACGGACCTACTTAGAGAGGCGCTTTGAATCCATGAGTTTTTATTTCGCAAAATCGTAACTTGTGGTGTGGCTTAGTTGGTTAAAGCTCCAGACTAGCGATATGGAGTTGTAGGTTCAAATCCCACCAAAACAAGTGGTAACTTTGTTTTTATTTTATCTCTCGATTCGTCAATTAAACCTAGATTGCCTTCAAATGCTTCATGTTTTACGGAAGAAGAACATGCCCAAGTTTCAGTGAAACTCCTTCGTCCTTCCTTCCTAGTAAACCCTTATATAAAAGCATTTTTTATACGATTTCATTTTCGACTAGAAAAATATTGCACCTTCATCAACTTAAAGCCCTTAAGTGAGCTCCATTACATTGTGTTTTCACTCAATCCTGCGTTCACAAACAGCATACCCGCCATTTTTCAGTCGGTCTTCCCCAAGCTAACAGCTGTAAATTTAGGTCAAAGTAGATCCCCATTAAACTTCCATTCACGGATAGCCCCGCACACACACAGTGCAGCTTTGACCTTTTTTGCCTCTTCGCGACCCGACTGCGGATTCCAACCTGCAAATCCCACACCGGATGAACGATGATGAATGCCCCGAACCCAACGCCACCGCCGTCTGCCGAGTCCCATCGCATTGCATCGCCGGGTGTAGGAGGAGGAAATGGAATTGTTTCCAGGGTAAAAGTTGGAGCGAAGAAAAGAAAAAAAAAAATCTATTCGAGACGCATTTCCGCGCGGACAACGACATTGCTCAAAAAGTTCGCCTGTGTTCTCGAGCAGCCCCCGTCGTCATCGTCGTCGTCCGTGTGAAGATTGTGTGCGACCCAAGAAAAATATTTTTCCTCCGTCAACAATACGACCTTTTCGCTTTCGTATTTCCATTTTCGTGGAGTGGAGTGTGATCCTCATTCTTTGGGACCTTACCCAACTACACCCACCCGTTTGCTTCAATCTGGCGCAACGCAGAACAACAATCCATTCTTCGTGTGCTTGCCTGGGAAAACTTTGTGCCGCCCCCTGGACTGCTCGAGGGCGAACTCCCACTCCGTCGCGTCGTCGCCATCGTCTGCTTCTATTCAAAGCAATGAATCCTGGCCAGCTGTTTTTCAAAGAAAGATGCAGTTTTGTCCCTACTCTTCAGCTCATTTCTGTGCCACCCACCGGGGGGCGCCTTTATATCCAGCAATAAGCGCATGAAATAAATTATGAAAGCTGCAAAGTTTAGATATTTGTTCCAGTTTTCCCCTTGGGCCGCCCTCGTCCACCCTTTTCCGCCCAGGTGAACAACATTGCTGAGACCGGTAGCAGCAGCAGCACTCTTGACGGTGGCCGACGACAACCCTGTCGTCGGTCGGTCGGTTGGTCGAGGAGGTGCACCTTTTGCTGCATTGTGTTTTAATCCTGGCGCCGGTCCTTTGTGAATGTGCAGCATTCAAAACCTTCAAAAGATTAAGTTTTGCCAGCCAACAACTGCCACCACCACCAGAAGCAGGCCGGACGGAACAGGCCCAGCAGCTTTCGTCGGTTGCTGCCAACACCTGGCCTTTGGTTTTGCATGGCACATAATGGTGCTGTTCTCGAGAGACGTTGAAAGCAGGGTACGACCTCAGTTTCGACTGGATTGCAATGAATGAATTATGGAAAATGAGTTGATTATTGTCACCGACAAATGGTTCGCTGTGCTGTCCTCTGATTTATTTGTTCGAACTGTTTGATCATTATTTTTTTATAGAAGTCCAGCAAATTCCTTGACCCAAAATCGAATCATCATCGCGTCCCAGAAATCAATCCATAAACACTTTATCCCACTCACACTTTGAACTTTTTTTAAGTTCGTGGAACAAATCACGCTGCCAACAGCTCTCAACCAGTTCACGAGAAGGATAATTTTGGCCAAGCACCTGGACCATCAGTTAAGGCTTAACTGTCTGCAAATTACCTCCCGTTCACTCAACTTCCAAAAAAAAAAAAGCTGTGATGGGTGTTCACTGATGGCTGTGAAAACTGGGACACTAACAAGCATTGCGTCACAGACGAAAATCGATATTTTTCATCAGCTGTACGTATTCACGGTATTCTTGATTCATGTATAGTAGAGGGAGAAATTGAAAAAAAAATCAAGGAAGTTTAATATTCCTCTCTTTGTTCGACAGAACCCTGTTCAGGATTCTGACAGATTTTTTTTTCAGAACTGCAAAAGAACATTCTATGATAATTTTTCCTGATTTTTTTTGAAATAATCTTTGAATTGTTTCGTTCAATAATGAAGGTGTTTTTTTTTTTTCAAACAAACAGAAATAATCATTTTCTTATATATTCTGATATTGATTGCCCTTTCTCTTCTCTTTTACAGGTACTCACGAGAGCTCCACTTGATGTAAATTTGATGGCCTATCCATTTCGGTTTGTACAGGATCCAACTCCGAACAAGTCAATGCTAATTAATTTCATCATAATTGACTTTGCGTTTTCATAATTAACTTCACCATTATAACCATCTAAACATCTGTCTTTAGCTACTGCACACGTTCCCATCACACTATCGCAAGCTCCCAGCTGATCCGATTGTTATTCAGCCGCCTGACAAAACGGTATAAGATGTTTATCTCCGGGCTTACCCATTCACCGAGCGTCCGCTTCATTAAGACTAATGGCTGATTTGTTATTCAAAGGCGAGAGCAGCGTGTGCAACGTGCAACAATGGCCAGATAGATACGGAGTTTCATTCGACCTTCATCCGACCGAAACGGGCGGAGTGAGTGCGTGCTCCAGTAACATCTAGGTAGCTGAAATGTGCAGTTCTGCATTGTCCTTTTAGTTAGTGGATCCCACAATCATTGCATTACCTACTGGTGATGCTATTCGAGGGTTGTCCCTTCGCCTGGCACTGTCTGGGCCAGTGACTTATTACCAAGGACAGAGTATGAATTTTGAATCTTAAATTCGTATCTTATGGCCATCTCATCCATGGCTCAAGGTGGGTATTTGCACAGTAAAAAATAATTAAAAGGAGGAAATTGTGAGAAGGATTCGAATTCTGATATATTGAGTAAACAAAGTGAGTGCCATCGTACCAAGTTAAAATATGCGTGAAAATAGTGAACATATTGAAACGAAAAAAAAAAAATTCATCATCTACTCCAAGAAGAGGGAAAGGAATGAAGTATGGGATGAAGACAGGTGGGGGAATAGGATCGTCACCTTAGAAGAGCATTGATACTCGGGGTAAATAAAAAAGTAAAAAGGGCAAATTGTGCACGGGATTCGCATTGGCAACTCAATACTACACACCACGAATTGCTTCACGTACTGTTTGAAAAAGCCTTCCAAGGATTCACTCGAAAAATTTCATCATGGGTTCCTCATGAAGTTCGTACAGAGTTTTTTTTTTTGATTTTTGCTGAATGGGTTTGAGGAAGTTTTCCAAGGAGAAAATTCTAAGAATTCTAAGATATTGATTATAAAATCTTCGTTTTCCTCTAGGGATTCTTCCAAAAAGCTTCCAGGGGTTCTTTATTAATTCTAGGGGTCTATCAGACCCAGAGATTTCACTACAAATTCTTCTAATTATTTAGTAGAAAAATCCTTCGATTGTTTTGTAAAGGTCATTCTTATTTCTATCCAGAAACGTTTCAAAGCATTCTTTCAAAACATCCTCCAAAGATTTACAGGGGTTCTTTTGAAAAATTGTTTAAGAATGCCTTCATATATTCATCCAGCGGCATCTTCAGAAAATCGGAAATTCAAAATTTCCTTCAGTAGTTTCAAACATTCAGTAAGATAATCTCCCAAAGATTCCTATTGAAATATGTTCAAAGTTCCTTTCAAAAAATCGTACAGGGATTCTTACAAAACTTCAACAACTTCAATCTACAAATTCTTTCAGAGATTCCTTCACACAATTATTTAAAATTCTTTTGGAATTATTTCTCAGGAAACCCCCGTAAATTATTCGGGGAATTCCCGAAAATTAATCCACGGATTTCATCAAAAATTACTTCAGGAATTCTTTCAATACCATTAAAAATAAAATCCTGCGACTCTTTCAAAAGTTTTCCACAGGATCTTCAAGAAACTACCGTCGTTGGAGGTGACAATGTGTCACAGGGGCGAGATTGGGTCAACACATTATCCGAAATATCTCATCAAATACTGCGAATATCGAATCAAAAATTGTATGGTGTCATCCTCGTAGTTACCAGCAGTTCCTCTCGACAAATTAGGTCTCTTGAACATTTAATTAATTATTGATAAATCACTGAAAAAAAAAAACTTGAAAATAAGGGGTTTTTAAAATGCCCCTTTAAGGGCTCGATTAAACATCACACTTTTTGAGTGGATTGATACTTTTAAAAATCTCGAACTTAAAGCCATCATGTATCATATTACTGGTTAGTAGTATTAACCTTGGCCCGAACTTTATTGACTTGCTTAGTTGTCAATGCGGAACGAATTCGTTTCCCTTGACCCATTCTCACCCCTTCGAAGGAGTGAGAATGGGTCAATTTTCAAACACTAGTAGTTTTAAGGAAAATTGGCGAACTCCAAATATGTTTTCATCATTTGTGCATGCATTATCAAAGATCACATAACAGTGATCAAAGGACTTTTTTTCATGCAAAGAAGCAAAAGTTATTGAACAATTAATGTGAAAGTATGCATGTTTGACCCATTCTCACCCCCAATGACGGTACCACAGGGAATCTATTAGAGCTTCTTCATGAAATGCTAAAGGATTTCTTCACAAATTTTATAAAAGTTTCTACCAAAAAGCAATCCAGAGATTCTTTCAGGAATCCCATCAGAGATTACAGATTTGTTTAGCTGATACCTCCAGAAAGCCATTCACGGATTTTCTCAATAATTCCTCTTTCGGATATTAGCTCGGATTGCTTCAGACATTACTCCAGTGATCCCTTTATAAAACAAGAATTTAGATTTTTTCAGGATGTCTATCACGGTTTCCTTCAGGGATTTCTTCGAATTTTCAGAATGTGTCATGGTTTGTTTTTTTTTTCCAAAAATTCTTCTAAAGATTCATTCAGGAATTGTTCATGGTTTAATACAGAGGTGGCTTTCAAGAAGTTTTTCAAACGTTAATCTATGTAGTCCTTCAGAAATTTTCCTTTGCATACAGTTAGAAAACCTACATATATGGTTTTATTAAAAAAAAACTCTCAATCAATTCTTTCTTAAAATCTTCTACGGATTCTTTTTGAAATAAAAAAATATACAGCAATACAGATTTCCTCCACAAATTTCTCGAAGGATTTTGAAGTTTTTTTTCCAGAGATTTCCTCCAGGGATTTATTATGAAATTTCCGAAAAGGTTCTTGAGCTTCTTTATGTATTTTTTTTTTTTGCAGTGGTTCATTTAGCAATTCCTCCAGAAAGGCCTTGAAATATTTCTCTAAGAATTTCTGGAAAAACATTCTAGAAATTCTTTTAGAAAATCTACCGATTCATTCCAAAATTTCACTTGAATTTTTGTTTTCATAAATTCTGCTGGAGATTGCTTCATGATTTTTGAGTAAATTCTCCATGGTTTGCTTCCAGAGCGGCTTCCCATTAAATTTTCAGAGGTCACCTCAAAAACTTATCTAAGGATTCTTCAGAAATTTTCCGTGAGGATTCAGTAAGAATAATTCTTAAAAGTTCTGCAGGCGATACTTTCAGATAATGTTTCACGGATTCCCTCAAAAATTCCTCCAGTATGTGATGTAAAAATCCTCCAGGGATTCATTATAAAATTCCTTCGAAGTTTCTAAGGTCACTTGAGGTATTATTTGTAGGTGTTCCTTATAAAGACCTTCACATATTCCTCATAATCAAAACTCTTGTAGTGATTGCTTTAGTTTAAAAAATACACCACGAAATTTCTCCAGGATTGTTTCAGGAAATTCTCCAGGAATTGCTAAAAGAAAGGTTTTCCAAAAGTTTTTCTGAGGCAACCCCTAGATGGAGTTACTTAAAAGTTCGCCAGGTGATGCTTTCACATAATCTTTCATGGACTCTTTCAGAAATTGTTCCAATGCTTCCTATAAAACCAAAAAAAAAGATAGGAATCCAGAATGCCTCACAGGTTTAAAGGCTCTTTGAGTTTTTTTACAGGTAATCTTTTAGAAATTGCTCCAGATACGCCTTCAGAAATCCCTCTAGGAATTTCCCCATAAACCTCGCCAAGGAATTATTAATGAAATATCTGAAGGCCGCATTTTAAAAAGCTTCTCATGCATTTTTTTAGAAAATCTTCTTGTGATTCCTGTAGAAAATCCACTAGGGATTTGTTTCAGACATTTCTGTAGAAATTTATTTGGAAAAACTTCCAGAAACTGAAGGAATTTTCAGAAAATTCCCCAAGTTTTTCTCCAAAAATATTTGTCCTGGACGGCTTTTAAGAAATTTATCAGATATTACGTCATTAATTATTCTTAGTAGTTTTTTGAGAAATTTCCCCAAGAATTCAATAAGCAAATCTGCAATGAATTCCACGAGAATCCCGTCCATGGATTTTTTCAGAAAATTTCCGAAATTCATTTGGAAATGTTCTCCGGAGATTTTCTTGAAATACAACTCCAGGGACTCCTTCAGAAATTAAAATAAGAGATTTCTCGAGGGATTCTTTTAGGAAATACGAAATGGATTGCTTCCCAAATTTCTGAATGCTTTTTTATTTTCAGAAATTCCCCCAGAATTTCCCTTAGACCAAGCCCACCCGTGGGCTTAATACTACACTTGCAACAGCACGTCGTTAACGATTTTTTATTTCGTTATCAACCCATTTTCGCACCGGTCGTTCGTTTCCATGTGAGTAAAATAATGATCGGTCGCCTTTGCGCACCGGTGGTCTCTATTCTCTCCGTACCATCGGTTTTTTGCACTTCTGTAAATCATCGCAATATTTTGTGTATTTCTATGGGGTTATTGCAAATATTATTCAGTGTAATAATTTGTGCTCATATTATGAAAGATGGGGTTTTGGGTAACACTGAAAACTGTTAGTAAAAATTGAATTCAAATAAATAATTCCCTTGGAGATTTGTACCAGTTTTGGTGCGTTTAAAGATATCATTTTCTCAATAATTTATGATTGTATTTAATCCCGGAATTCAAGCAATCTTTTTTTAAATTATATGTTTGTTGCTTACTGTATGACTTGTAGGTTGAATTTTTTATCTAAAATAATATCCATCTCTTCAATATTCATGTTGCCTTTCTCGCAACAAATTTATCTGAATTTGAGATTATGAGCATCTTTTTTAATAATTAGGTTTATTGAATAATAACATCCCTTGCATTTCCAACACATTTATAACGCAGTTGTCTCCTTTACAACTTCGCGTAGGTCAAGATTCTTGAATCCTGGTCATAGTAGAGGCTGTCTTCTAACAGTCTGCGATAAGTTTGCGCAACCTTTTTTCATTAACGTGTATTTTAACATCAGCTAATTCTATACTCAGTCACAACCTTTTAGTTACAAAGCATCACTCGCAAATCTTAATATATATTGCGATCTTTTGGATGCTGGTATATGAATATTTTCTTGGAAGCAGATTCTATGCGCTTGAAGTAGACTGCGTATTTGTCAAAGTACATAACCCAAGCAACACGCATGTTATATATGAGTTACGACAGCGCAACTTTTGGTTGTATAGAAGTTTATTTGACGTTATTTCAACACCATGTTAGAATTACGTTAAATTAACTTCTATACAACCAAAACTTGCGCTGCCATAACTTTTACAGTATGCGGCAGGAAAAAATGCGAAAGTGTTTTTCAACTTCAAACCTCGTTTTCGTCCATTTGCCGTTAACCAATCTATGTTTCAACGTTTCATGATCTCTAATAGGCTAGTTTTCTGAAAAGTAAATTTGAAATTTTCAGATTTTGATCACTAACCTTTACAGGGCGGCGCCTGAAGCTGAAGACAATAAGAATTTTCAAACAGCAGAAAAGTACACAGGTCGCTAAATTTCGTATCTGATAAAACAAAATTTCTAATTTTCTCTACAATATCATCAAATATATGTACTTATTTCATCTAGTATGTGAAACTACATGGTTCTGGATCAGTGTGGTCTGGTTGTTCATCGAATTTAAGCTAATTTTTATACTGTTATATTCATTTTGTTTAATGACCATTGGGCGCGCCGTTTATTGATACCCGCTTAATAGGCTTACATTATCACATGTTAAACATCAAATATGTTCATTTTTATTTTTTAGTGCTAGAATATAGACATTGACTGATACACTGTCATGAAAAAATAGTCATATGTATCCCATATTTAGTGTGTAATAGTGCCTTGAACTTTTCGCATTTTTTCCTGCCGCACCCTGTATATAACATGTGTGTTGCTTGGGAATGAGCCCACTCTCCTTTTTGGCACTTCATACAACAATTGTTGTATTTTAACATCCAACGCCTTGCTTTTTCTATAACGAGGAACCTACAATATGGCAGTCCTGCACATCGCCTATTTTAATTGGTGAAACTTGGCAGCTCGACTACATTTTTTAAGATTGTTATCGGTATGATTTAGTTTTTACAAAAAGAAATAACTGTAGTGTTTCTATGATATCTGAGTTGAGTTAGGTACAGTCAATGCATCTTTGAAAAATCGTAACTACTCTTATCTAATCTCATACATACGCGGAATCACCCTGGAAAGCAATCGTGTTACTTTTCTTGTCAATACTGATGCTTGCAGCATATCAGAGATATGACACATGCATCAAAGCGGCCTGGTCTACTGCGTTGTATTTACGCGCAAAGATAATTCTTCAAAATACTTGGACTACAGAATATTTGATTTCGACAAGGTTCTTCTCGAATTTACAGGGGAGGAAGGATGCGTGGACGGTGAAGTTACCCATTTCGCACACTTTCTTCCTAATGTCTCGTTTATTTAATTTATATTTTTAAGTTTATATTTATTAAACCATCCACTGACGACCACCATTTTCAAAAACAACAATCAAACCAAAACTCTTTTGCCTTTTTGAAATATACACGACAAAACGAAACGCGAGGCACAGCTCTTTCAAAGCGGAGGATCTCAGCCCGGAAAGTGAAGAAAGATAACCTTGTGGTCACTTATTACCGTCAAATAGTTTCTTTTCGGGTTAGAAAATACGCACATCTTCTCACCGGAATCTGCGTCGGATGACGATAATTTTGAAACTTGTCGGAACGAACTTCGCGAGTTATTTATTTGGACATTTTTCTAAATGCGCGAAACTAAGCTTTACTTGCTGCGTAGAAAACCCGGCTCAAACATGTACGTGTTAAAACAGCAAAACTCACTGAATCACTATACATTTCTTCGAATATTAGTTTCGAAACGATCGGCCGAATCAAAAACTAAAGGTGCGATTATGAGCAATCGTAACTATTTTTAAGAGAAAATCATTACATTTTCGATATGCATGATCCTAAAATTGGCGAAGAAGCGAAAACTTTATTCATAACATACTTAAGCAAAGCTTGTCAATTTAAACCTATTATTTTTCTGCGTTTGTATTGTCACTCTATCACAATTCTATGTCAGACAATTTGTTGTGTTATTCGTGTAACGATCTATGATATTGATTGGTTGAAAATGTCAAATATTTGATGCAAACTAAAACAAATTCCTACCTATACAAAACAAGAAAATCATTCTCTAGAAACTATATACCTGGCAACAAATCCATACTCATGTTCTTTCGTCTCCTCTTTACGCTCCCCAGAGAGCTAAACGCGAGAGAGCGCACGAGCCTACGGATAGAGACCGTACTTTGCGTGTCTCTATATTCTAAGCCCTGCTACGAACCGTACGTAAACTTTTCGCTTTCGAGCCCTACTTAGCAGCGACCGGTGCGGTTCGCTTCTTTGTTCGGGGCTCTACTTAACGATAAAACGCTTGATTGAGCCCATGAGTGGGCTTGGTCTTAGAAGTTCCTTTAGAGATTTACCTAGAGTTTTTTCCAAACATTTCTGTATCCTCCGGGGATTACTTTATAAATCCCACTTAGAATTTTTTTTAAAACCTTTCATGTATTCCATAAAAACCAGCAGTGAATCTTAAAGAAATCTAATAGTTACTCTTTAAAAAAAAATCGGAATTTTTCAAAAAATCCTTCTGGTCCTCATTTTTTTTTCCAGGGATTCCTTAACAAACTGAACAACATTTAAGAAATTCTTCCCAAGGTTTTCTTTTTCAGAAAATCCTCCATGAATTTCTTTAGACATTCTATTAATGACCCCTTCAGAATACGCACTACGGACACCATTGAAAATTTCCCCAAGAACTCCATAAAAACTTCCATGGATTAATTTCTAAAATGCTCCCTGGATACCTTTAGAATACCCTCCTAAGATTTTCAGAAAATCTTCTATGGATTGCTTTAGAAATTTCTTCTTGATTTTTTCTGAAATTTTTCCAAGGTTTCCTTAGGAAAGTCATATACATTTTCTTTCCGTCAGTAATACCTCTGCATATTATTCAAAAATCCCCTATAAATTCATTCATTCACCCAGAGATTGTTTTGGAGAATCTTCTATGAATTCCTTCAGAAATTCATCCATTAATTTGTTCAAATTTCAGATTTTCTTCGGATTTTTTTCTGGAAACCGTTTAAAGATTCATTAAGATTTTTTTCCTTTAGAAACTTTTTCAGAAATTCCGTTTGGGAATCATGCTGGGTTTCATTGATAGAAATTATCAATCAAGGATCAAAGAATTAATTTGGAATTGTTCTATTAGGGTTCCTGCAAACATTTCTCTAATGTTTTCTTCAGAAATTCCGAAAGGGAATCTTTCAAAAATTTCTGTCAAGATCCATCCAGACCATTTCCTGAACATTTTTTTTTTAAACTTTCCATATATTTTTTCTATGATTTCCCTATGGATTCGTTGAGAAAAAGCTCCGGAAATTCCTATAATAATCTCAAATTGGGATGTTTTTACAAGCTCTTTAACGGATTTCTTAAAAAATTTCAGCTGCGAATATTTAGGAAATTTGAAACTTTTTCTTTTTTTTCTTAAGAAAATAATTTTAGAGATTCTTTAAGAAATCCCAGAGAGAACATCCATATTCATTCAATGATTTATTTGGAAATGTTCTCTAAGGATTCCTTTAAAAATAATTTGAAAGATTTGTTCAAAAATTTCAAAGAGATGTCTTTCAGAAATTTCTCTGGGAATCTTTTCAGAAAATACTTCATAGATTGTTTCACAAATTCCTTCATGATTTTTTTTCAGAGATTTCTAAAGAGTTTCTTCAGAAATCCCTCAAGAGAGCCATCCAGCAATTTCTCCAAATACTCATTTTACGGAAAAAACCTTCCATAGCTTTCTTTTTCTATTATTCCCCTATGGATTCCATTGGATAATCACCTAGAGATACCTTCATAATCCTATCGGGCATTTTTTGCGCATTCTTTCAAGGGTTTTTTAAGCAGTTTCACCAGCGAATCTTAAGAAATTCTAACAATTAGTCGTAAAGAGATTCTCTCAAAGAAATCCGTTATGTCTAAAAACTGCTTTTTTATTATTTGTGTTCACTGGAGACTCTTTTATAAGCTCCAAGATAAATGGATATCTATCACAAAATCTGCCATGGATTTCTTATTAAAATCTTTTGATTTTTTCAGTAATTATCCAGGGTTTCCTCCAGTAATTTCTCTTGATATTCTTAGAGAAAAAACTTCCATTTATTCTTACAGAAGTCTTCCGGAGAATATCTAGAAAAATCTTTCGTGGATTCCTTCTGAAATTCATACACTTGTTCTCATAGAAATAAAGGCTTTTCCCAAAAAAAAAAAATGAAAATTTCTTCAAGGTTTCCTTAAGAAAAGTTTCCAAGGATTGCTTCTAGAAGTTTTTCTGGAAATATATAATTTATTTATCCAAGGTTCCCTTAGATAGAAAGTCTTTCATAGTTGCCTTCGAATATCTCCCTCGGATTCCTCAAGAAACTTCTCCAGAAATTCCTTCATAAAAAATGTGAAGATTCTTTCTGAATTCTCTCCATGAATTCCTTTACATTTTCTGTCTGGATTTTATTTCCAAAATTTTTTCCAGAGATTCCTCCAAACTTTTTTTGCAGATAATCTTTTAGAAAATATTCATAAAGTCTTCCGAAATCTCTCCAGTTACTTTTTCAGAAATTTGTCCAAGAATTCTGTAAAATTTGCCTCAGGGAATCCCTTAAGCATTTTTCCAAGAATTTCTTTAGAAGTTTCTCCAAGTTATCTCCCAGTCTATAGTGAATTCTTTTTATCGATTTTTTAATCGTCCCAGATCGCTACAGTGGGTTTTTTTTCCAGAAAGTTCGCCTTAAATTTTACTACGGGATTTCACCGGGAATTCTTCTAAAATTTCTTCTAGAAGCTTTACTGCTTAGCTTTTTTTTCTGGAGTTTTTCAAAGCTTTCTCCAAGAATTCCTCTTATTTTTTTGTATATATTCTATCAGAAAATTTTCATAAAGTCACTTTTTCAGAAACTTGTCCAGGAATTATGTAAGATTTCCTTTAGAGAATCCTTTAAGCATTTCTCTAAGCACTTTTTTATAAGTTTCTTCAAGTTATCATGAATTCTTTTTGTCGATTTTTTTTTATCAACCCAGATCCCTTCAGCAGTTTTTTATTCAGAATATTCACCTTAAATTTTATTACGGGAATTCTTCTAAAATTTCTCAAGAGTCTATACTAGGAGCTTGACCAGAAAACTCTTCCAGAGAATATCTTTCAGGGCTTTCTTCACAAAATCTTCCAGAGATTCCTCCATTGATTCCAACAAAATCCCTTCAAAAGATCTTCCTTGGATTTCTTTCGAAACTGTCTTCTAGGGCCTGTCCATGAACTACGTAGATTCTTAGGGGGGAAGGAGAGGGTGGTTTCTGGTCAAAACACAGAGCTAATACCACGAACGCGATCACGCTGAGCCATCCAAACAAGATTTTCAATGGTAAAAAAA
The DNA here is from genome assembly GCF_035046485.1 of Aedes albopictus. Classification (NCBI taxonomy): domain Eukaryota; kingdom Metazoa; phylum Arthropoda; class Insecta; order Diptera; family Culicidae; genus Aedes; species Aedes albopictus. Next base: position 418,071,701 of record NC_085138.1, on the reverse strand, counting down.
TAAAAATTGGAATGACAAACTGCAAGGTTTAAACAGCCAGCAATTCCGTTGACAATCTTGCCCGGCCTTTTAACTGTGCAGTTTATGACTTCTGATCTAAAACCTCTCATCCCTTCAGCCCCTTCCCATCCACCATCCGGCGAAGGCCGTGAATCACACCGGATTGAAAGTTATTTGAAAAGCGCATTTCCGGCACGAACTTCGACTTCCGCCGCTCTGCCGACGAGTGCGCTAAAGCGTGGCTTTGGTTTGGCTTTTGGCCCAAAACGGCTCTTGCCGGTAGTCGTGTGGTACTGCTTTGCTGTGTGGGGGAAAGCGAGACCCGCAATCTGATATCGGACCGATTAATCCCGAGCAGCTAATTTCTCGCTGCCGGAGGGCATTCTGCCGCCACCACCACCTCTAAGGCACCCAACTAAGGCCCATTCAAAACTTGGACTATAAATTAGACCTCGCGTCGTCCTCGTCGTCCCCCAGCGGATTTAGGGGTTTCTTCCGTTGCAGATCCACCCGCTGGCCCTGGCTGGCTGGCTGGCTGGCTGGCTGGAAAGCATTAGCGAGAGTAGAAAACAGCATTTGAAATGGCATGGCGGCGGCAGTAGTAACCGTCGACGAGCCGAACAGCAAGCAAATCCCATTGCGGTGGTGTAAATTTCCCGATTTTCAGCTTGAGATAACACTCTTCCGTACGGAGTTGTGTGTGTTTGGACCATGAAGCCTGCCTGGCCTGGTCTGAATTGGAGCAGAAGGAAACGGCAAAGCGGAAAGTTGTTTGCGACGTTATCTCGCCTGTTCGAGGTTCTGCCACCGCCGCCGCCGCGCCAGTTGGCAAAGAATATCAAAACCTTACTTTCTGGGTTCTTTCGAAAAGAACAACTTCTTACGGAACGGAATATGTATGCGATGTCGAGTGTACCCGAGGACCCGGCGGGTCGTTATCAGTATGAACATCTGAACTTTTTCGGGTGACATTTCCTTTGTCGGTTTCCGTTCCAAACGAATGGATTACAAAGCGCTCGGGGCATGAACTTGGCTACGAACAGGTTAGGCAACACTCGTTAGTGAACTCTTATGTTCTGTACTTTGACTTTTAGGATTGAATGGTGACCAGCTGCTTGTTAACTTATGAAAGTTCATTAAGTTCCATTTAAAAAATGAAAAAGAGGAAAAAAGGGGAAAAATAAGAAAAGAAGAAAACAGAACGAAAAGTACAAAAATAATAAAATTAGAGGTAAACAAAGAATCTGTGAGATAAAACAGTTTACCGTTCAAAAGGAAATTAAACACAAAGGCAAAGAGAGCAGAGAAAAAAGACTGAAGTATCTGAAAAAAAAGAAAAAAAAATACACATACTTAGTCAGACAAGAAAATTAAAAACATATCATAAAACACAAAACAAAAAAATAAATTAAAAAATCACATAAAAAAAGACAAAACCTTAAACATGGTAAAATATTTCCCACCCTCCCATCTATAACAAGAACTACAACTTAGTTGAAAGCCAGCTGAAACCTCTTCATTTCCCAGGAGCGACTGCCAAGCGACTCATAAATTACAAAAGTGTCAAATAAACACACATTTAAAATTTCCCACGTATCCGTCGTTACCGGTCGTCGCTCGTCTCTCGTCTCTCGTCTGGTAGCCAGCAACCAACAACGGAGGGTAAACATACTAACGTGAGCAGACGAAATTCAAGTGGCGGTGAAAATATTTGCAAGCACCCGCATACTTCTACCAACTCATCTGCTTGCGTCTCCTTTTCATTCAACTCACTCTCTCTCTTTCTGTCTCTTACCCATGCTTTTGTGTGTGTAAAAAAGTCTCATAAATAAAATATTTTTAGCTTGCTATGGAGGAGCTTTTTTCCAGCAACTTTCCATGCGCTGGAACGTGACAATTCACTAAGATACATATTTTATAAAAGTTTTTCATTCGTTCCAAAGCGATGCGCGATGTTTCACGCTCTCTGATATGGATGACGACCGACGGTGATGCAATTGCCGCTGGAAGGCAAATGACAATCAAAAGCTTCGTTGATGTCGTTCGAGGAAATCTGATTATATTGCTAACTTTTAATTTGTAACTAAATATGTATTTGAAAAGAAACTGGGAACACAGCAAGATGGGAAGACAGAGAAGACAGAGAAGACAGAGAAGACAAAGAAGACAGAGAAGACAGAGAAGACAGAGAAGACAGAGAAGACAGAGAAGACAGAGAAGACAGAGAAGACAGAGAAGACAGAGAAGACAGAGAAGACAGAGAAGACAGAGAAGACAGAGAAGACAGAGAAGACAGAGAAGACAGAGAAGACAGAGAAGACAGAGAAGACAGAGAAGACAGAGAAGACAGAGAAGACAGAGAAGACAGAGAAGACAGAGAAGACAGAGAAGACAGAGAAGACAGAGAAGACAGAGAAGACAGAGAAGACAGAGAAGACAGAGAAGACAGAGAAGACAGAGAAGACAGAGAAGACAGAGAAGACAGAGAAGACAGAGAAGACAGAGAAGACAGAGAAGACAGAGAAGACAGAGAAGACAGAGAAGACAGAGAAGACAGAGAAGACAGAGAAGACAGAGAAGACAGAGAAGACAGAGAAGACAGAGAAGACAGAGAAGACAGAGAAGACAGAGAAGACAGAGAAGACAGAGAAGACAGAGAAGACAGAGAAGACAGAGAAGACAGAGAAGACAGAGAAGACAGAGAAGACAGAGAAGACAGAGAAGACAGAGAAGACAGAGAAGACAGAGAAGACAGAGAAGACAGAGAAGACAGAGAAGACAGAGAAGACAGAGAAGACAGAGAAGACAGAGAAGACAGAGAAGACAGAGAAGACAGAGAAGACAGAGAAGACAGAGAAGACAGAGAAGACAGAGAAGACAGAGAAGACAGAGAAGACAGAGAAGACAGAGAAGACAGAGAAGACAGAGAAGACAGAGAAGACAGAGAAGACAGAGAAGACAGAGAAAACAGAGAAGACAGAGAAGACAGAGAAGACAGAGAAGACAGAGAAGACAGAAAAGACAGAGAAGACAGAGAAGACAGAGAAGACAGAGAAGACAGAGAAGACAGAGAAGACAGAGAAGACAGAGAAGACAGAAAAGACAGAAGAAAGAAAGAAAAGAGAAAACAAAACGCAGACATTGAAATTAGAAAACTAGCAGACAACAAAAGTCGAGCTTGAAATTCATTTGTGAATCTCACGTAATCAAATTACCTGAAGAAAATCCATTTTCCGGACTCCATCGAACTCCAAACCAGGTCAATCATGCCTATCGGCTCATTGTCTACCGAGGCAGGATTTTAAAATTTCAGATGTCCTCATTGCCCTCCTTGGCCAGCTTCATCCTTGACAGTCGTCGTCATTGATTGTTACATAACATTCCTAATTCCGAACGAAAAGGCTACCTCTTGGATGCCCGCACCACCACCATCACCATTATCGCCGCTGCCGCAAGGAAGAGATGCCAAATGAACTGACATCACATTGTTGCGACTCACCGATTGGAGATTGTTACGGTCATCCATCTGTGGTAGAGGTTCTCAATGAATGTGTCGAGAGGATACATTCTTACAAATATGTCATAATTTCCTAGAGAAAATCTTTAAGAAACTCTTAGCAGATTTTTCGGAATAAACCCCTAAAAAATTCCCAGGGAAAACATCTGGAAAATTCCCTGGAAAATTCCTTGGAGAACTCCCTGGAAAATCCACTTAGGAACTTTCTGGGAAGTGCATTAGGAATTCCCTGAGGAATTCCATTAGGAATTCCCTGAAGAATTCCATTAGGAATTTCCTGAGGAATTCCATTAGGAATTTCCTGAGGAATTCTATGAGGAATTCCATGAGAAATTCTCTGAGGGATTCCATGAGTAATTCCCTGAGGAATTTCATGAGGAATTCTCTGAGGAAATTCTTGAGGAATTCCCTGAGGAATTTCGTGGATCATTCTCTGAGGAATTTTCTGAGGAATTCTCTGAGGAATTCTCTGAGGAATTCTCTGAGGAATTCTCTGAGGAATTCCATCAGGAATTCCCTGATAAATTCCATGAAGAATTCCCTTAAAATTACATGACCAATTCAGTGAGGATTTTCATGAGGATTTCCCTGAGGAATTCCATGAGGAATTCCCTGAGGAATTCCATGAGGAATTCCCTGAGGAATTCCATGAGGAATTCCCTGAGGAATTCCATGAGGAATTCCCTGAGGAATTCTTTGAGGAATTCAATGCGGAATTCCTTGAGGAATGTCCTGCGAAATTCCTTAAGGAATTCCTCAGGGAATTCCTTAAAGAATTGCCTGCGGAATTCCTTGAGAAATTCCCTGAGGAATTCCATGAGGAATTCCATAAGGAATTCCCTGAGGAATTCCATGAGGAATTCCTTGAGGAATTCCATGAGGAATTCCCTGAGGATTTTCATGAGAAATTCCAGAGGAATTCTAAGAGAAATTCCAGAGGAATTCCATGAGAAATTCCAGAGGAATTCCATGAGGAATTTCAGAGGAATTCCATGAGGAATTCCAGAGGAATTCCATAAGGAATTCCTGAGGAATTCTTGAGGAATTCCATGAGGAATTCCTGAGGAATTCCATGAGGAATTCCTGAGGAATTCCATGAGGAATTCCTGAGGAATTCCATGAGGAATTCCTGAGGAATTCCATGAGGAATTCCTGAGGAATTCCATGAGGAATTCCTGAGGAATTCCGTGAGGAATTCCTGAGGAATTCCTGAGGAATTCCATGAGGAATTCCTGAGGAATTCCATGAGGAATTCCTGAGGAATTCCATGAGGAATTCCTGAGGAATTCCATGAGGAATTCCTGAGGAATTCCATGAGGAATTCCTGAGGAATTCCATGAGGAATTCCTGAGGAATTCCATGAGGAATTCCTGAGGAATTCCATGAGGAATTCCTGAGGAATTCCATGAGGAATTCCTGAGGAATTCCATGAGGAATTCCTGAGGAATTCCATGGAATTCCATGAGGAATTCCTGAGGAATTCCATGGAATTCCATGAGGAATTCCTGAGGAATTCCATGAGGATTTTCTGAGGAATTCCATGAGGAATTCCATGAGGAATTCCAGAGGAATTCCATGAGGAATTCCAGAGGAATTCCATGAGGAATTCCAGAGGAATTCCATGAGGAATTCCAGAGGAATTCCATGAGGAATTCCAGAGGAATTCCATGAGGAATTCCAGAGGAATTCCATGAGGAATTCCAGAGGAATTCCATGAGGAATTCCAGAGGAATTCCATGAGGAATTCCAGAGGAATTCCATGAGGAATTCCAGAGGAATTCCATGAGGAATTCCAGAGGAATTCCATGAGGAATTCCAGAGGAATTCCATGAGGAATTCCAGAGGAATTCCATGAGGAATTCCATGAGGAATTCCAGAGGAATTCCATGAGGAATTCCAGAGGAATTCCATGAGGAATTCCAGAGGAATTCCATGAGGAATTCCAGAGGAATTCCATGAGGAATTCCAGAGGAATTCCATGAGGAATTCCAGAGGAATTCCATGAGGAATTCCAGAGGAATTCCATGAGGAATTCCAGAGGAATTCCATGAGGAATTCCAGAGGAATTCCATGAGGAATTCCAGAGGAATTCCATGAGGAATTCCAGAGGAATTCCATGAGGAATTCCAGAGGAATTCCATGAGGAATTCCAGAGGAATTCCATGAGGAATTCCAGAGGAATTCCATGAGGAATTCCAGAGGAATTCCATGAGGAATTCCAGAGGAATTCCATGAGGAATTCCAGAGGAATTCCATGAGGAATTCCAGAGGAATTCCATGAGGAATTCCAGAGGAATTCCATGAGGAATTCCAGAGGAATTCCATGAGGAATTCCAGAGGAATTCCATGAAGAATTCAAGAGGAATTCCATGAAGAATTCCAGAGGAATTCCATGAGGAATTCCAGAGGAATTCCATGAGGAATTCCAGAGGAATTCCAGAAGAATTCCATGAGGAATTCCAGAAGAATTCCATGAGGAATTCCAGAAGAATTCCATGAGGAATTCCAGAGGAATTCCATGAGGAATTCCAGAGGAATTCCATGAGGAATTCCAGAGGAATTCCATGAGGAATTCCAGAGGAATTCCATGAGGAATTCCAGAGGAATTCCATGAGGAATTCCAGAGGAATTCCATGAGGAATTCCAGAGGAATTCCATGAGGAATTCCAGAGGAATTCCATGAGGAATTCCAGAGGAATTCCATGAGGAATTCCAGAGGATTTCCATGAGGAATTCCAGAGGAATTCCATGAGGAATTCCAGAGGAATTCCATGAGGAATTCCAGAGGAATTCCATGAGGAATTCCAGAGGAATTCCATGAGGAATTCCAGAGGAATTCCATGAGGAATTCCAGAGGAATTCCATGAGGAATTCCAGAGGAATTCCATGAGGAATTCCAGAGGAGTTCCATCAGGAATTCCAGAGGAATTCCATGAGGAATTCCAGAGGAATTCCCTGAGGAATTCCTGAGAAATTCCATGAGGAATTCCGGAGGAATCCCTGAGGAATTCCAGAGGAATTCCATGAGGAATTCCGTGAGGAATTCCAGCGGAATTCCGTGAGGAATTCCAGCGGAATTCCGTAAGGAATTCCAGAGGAATTCCGTGAGGAATTCCAGAGAAATTCCGTGAGGAATTCCAGAGGAATTCCATGAGAAATTCCAGAGGAATTCTATGAGGAATTCCAAAGGAGTTCCATGAGGAATTCCATGAGGAATTCCAGAGGAATTCCATGAGGAGTTCCAGAGGAATTCCATGAGGAATTCCAGAGGAATTCCTTGAGGAATTCCAGAGGAATTTCATGAGGAATTCCAGAGGAATTCCATGAGGAATTTCAAAGGAATTCCATGAGGAATTCCAGAGGAATTCCATGAGGAAATCCAGAGGAATTCCATGAGGAATTCCAGAGAAATTCCATGAGGAATTCCAGAGGAATTCCATGAGGAATTCCAGAGTATTTCCATGAGGAACTCCAGAGAAATTTCATGAGGAATTCCAGAGGAATTTCATGGGGAATTCCAGAGGAATTCTATGGGGAATTCCAGAGGAATTCCATGAGGAATTCCAGAGGAATTCCATGAGGAATTCCAGAGGAATTCCATGAGGAATTCCAGAGGAATTCCATGAGGAATTCCAGAGGAATTCCATGAGGAATTCCAGAGGAATTCCATGAGGAATTCCAGAGGAATTCCATGAGGAATTCCAGAGGAATTCCATGAGGAATTCCAGAGGAACTCCATGAGGAATTCCAGAGGAATTCCATGAGGAATTCCAGAGGAATTCCATGAGGAATTCCAGAGGAATTCCATGAGGAATTCCAGAGGAATTCCATGAGGAATTCCAGAGGAATTCCATGAGGAATTCCAGAGGAATTCCATGAGGAATTCCAGAGGAATTTTATGAGGAATTCCAGAGGAATTCCATGAGGAATTCCAGAGGAATTCCATGAGTGATTCCCTGATGAGTTCCATGAGGAATTCCCTGATGAATTATTCCATGAGGAATTCCTTGAAGAATTTCATGAGAAATTCTAAGAGGAATTTTCTGAGGATTTTATAAAGAATATCCTGAAGAATTCCATGAGGTTTTCCCTAAGGAATTCTATGAGGAACTTCATGAGGAACTTCCTGAGGAACTTCAGAGGAATTCCGTGCGAACTTCGGAGGATTTCCAGGAGGAATTTCATAAGGAATTTCATGAGAAATTCCTCGAGGAATGCCATGAGGAATTCATTTGAGAACCTCCCAGCAATAGGACAGCACTCAGCCCGGCCGTGTGGTGCTTTGTCTTTGTCTACGAAAAGCTTTGCGTATTTCCGGTACACAACAACCCTTGTCAGTGGAATGGAGTGAAGTGGATTGGGCGACTGGATGCAGGAGACGACCGAGTGAAGCAAAATCCTACCTCTAGATACAGGAAACCAATGATGTCCGTCCCGAATGCAGAACATCTCGGGAAGGGAGGCACAGTTCCTTGTTTCGGTTGTTTTTGGGATTTCCTGTGTCATTTTGTACTGGATGGGACTAGGGAGAGAAGGGGAAACCTTGTACTTTTCCTTCGGTCGGCATCCATCAGTAAGCCGGGATGATGATGACGACGACGTTGGTGGTTGCATTCGAAACGAAATGCGAATTCGATTGCAGCGCTGCAGAATCCGGTTCGGTTACGTATTCGTTTTGAAGCATGTTCGAGACCTGGATACGGAACGGAGATTTCCTGAGGTAAGGTGCTCTTGTAGTTTGGAGATGGGAAATAAGACTGTAATGTGTAGTAAGAGCAGGGAGAAAAATCGAATGTACTGGTAAACTGGCCCGATGGCATCTTTCGAGGGCCACACAATTTGCAACTTTGCAATTTGGACAATTGCACCGATGGCATTTTGCTAGTTGGTCGGTTCGGTTTCTCAACCGCTCCCACCGCCCGCCCCCGCATGTTGAAGAACAAGTTTGGAAATTTTAATTTGCATTTACAGAAACAGGAGGAATGGTGTGCTGTTTTGAGAATGATGAAGTCCAGGATCGAGACTGGCATTGCTTGTTGGTTGGATGAAGTTGTTAAATGGAGTTTTGATATTGTTTTGAAATGGCCAGTTGCTTGTTCAGTAAGCATCGTTTGCTTCCCTAGGGAAGAGCACAGAAAAATCCTAGTTTTATTTCCTAAAACCTCTTTGGTGATTGCATCATTTTATATTCTTATTCACCATTTGTTCAAAAGTTTTGTTTCTTCATCCGTTTTTTATTTTTTTAATTTGTTTTTCTAATTTTCTATTTTTTGTGCATTTATTGAATTATTTTTTGATTTGTAAACTCGAGCATTTACTAATGATTTTACCAATCTTCTGTTTTATTTTGTGTTTCGAATTTATTTTTCTTTTTTTTTCATTTATATTTTTTTGTTCATTTCCCTTTATTAGTTTTATAACAAAGGTAAATTCTCCTTATGTTTCTCATGGCACTTCAATTATGGCTTTTCTTAGATACCTAAAACATAACAAGAAACAAATAAATCATTTCCGATAAAATCGCTCCAGTTTGATACCTCTAACGAAATAGTAACTCAGACAAATTTCTGAATCTTGGGGGAGCTTCACTAATAACGGCAACCATGCCTTCCATCTCTCTCCTGCTCTCTTGTTCACGATCAGAAAAAAAAAATCACAAAAGAACGTCTCGCTACGTCATTTTTTACCTCTGGGAATTATCCAACATGCTTGCCTCGTTTCATCCTCCACCATCCTCACAACAAGACGCAACGCACATCCGACCCGAAGACAGTGAGTGCTGCCTGCCTTCCACCTAATGATGGTATCAAATACGAATCTACTCGCTGCTGCTCTGCTTTCGGCACATCCCGGAGCCTCCCACCACAAGTTCAAACGTGAGATATCCAATAAACTTTTTTTTTTCCTTGATCTTCGTCTCTACTCTCATCTTCTTATCCCATCAGGCTGCGTGTCGGCTGATAGATGTTCAGCCTGGCCTAAAGCATACCCACCTTGTCCCGGAACGAAAAAAAGAAGAGGAACCCACGGGAGCCCGGCTCAATTAGGAAGGAAGGCTGCTGCACCAACGGCAACGATGGACGCCAGTGCTGCCATCGCGTTTCGAATACCAAAAATCCTCCCTCATTTATCACCCGACAGCTGAGGTTGATCCGGCGTGCGTGAGGCTGAGCATCACTCCACCACCGCAACATCGACCGACCGACCGACCGACGGCGAGGACGAGGAAGACGAGGCTTGCTTCTTTCTTGTCGAATTATACTATCATTTTCATTCATGTCACACCATTATTTGCTTGCTGCTAGGTACACTGGAATCTCGTTTTGTGGAGTGAAATGTGAGTGCGGAGCCTCGTGAAAATGGATTTGAGGGCTTTAACTAGGCCTTCCAGATCCCAAGAACATCCATCGAGCCAACAGCCTATTTCAATTTTACTCTATAAACCTTAAAAGGCAAAAAAGAAAAAAAAAACAAAAAAAAACAATAAAACAAAACTTTGTCCATACATTGCTTTGTAGATTTGTCGATTTGTAAGTCCACTTCACAGCAATGCTCACAAGCAGTGGTGTCATGGTGAAATCAAAGCAGGTTCCCTATTTTTTTTTAAATATTTATATAATTTTTCGTCACCTTAAATCCATTTGAATTTGTTTTGGACGGCGATTCTTTTCCATTCGAAATTTTATAATTTTTGATTTTTCTTATTTTTGTTTTTGAACATGCCTACAATTTTAGATTTTGCCTTGAAGCTTGTTTGGGCTATCTATCAGACGGGCTTGGTGGTCTAGTGGCTACCGCTTCTGATTTATATGCAGAAGGTCCTGGGTTCAATCCCTGGCCCGTCCCTTTCCTCCTACTTTGTATCTTTCTATACACTTTCTCTCTGCTTTCTGCATATACAACTCATGTATATAAACATGTTCATAGCCGTCGCTAGAACAGAAACGGGTTGAAAAAGCCGTTTCCCTTCCTTCCAAACTTTCACAGCACAGTGTCACAATCCTATTAGAAAACGCCTACAAGTTATGCAATCAAGCGAACTGTGCCGCACATCTTCAAAATAATAAAAACACACAATTCTATCACCTTCCTCTGGTATCCACATACCAATGTGTGAACCTTCTGCCAACCAATTCCCACCAACACTCCAACATCCGCATGAATTTGTGCTGGCGCAGAGGTATATTCGGCCAGATGTGGATACAAACGATTGCATTCATCACTTCCTTACCCCTTCCCCACATTGACCTGCAACCTGACGTGGCAGGCGCCATTGTCGCCTAAAAATAGAAGATCACCAACGCTCACACACTGAAAGATGCCTGCTAGTCCCCGGCAGATATCTCATTGATCCTTGTGTGAGTGTAGCTGGTCTGGCGATACTGGAGTAGCATCCACGGGCGGTCAATCAAGCTCAAGCTCAAGCTGAAGCTTGTTTGGGCTATCTATCTTTGAAACATTTTGACATTCTGTGATTATTATTAAAATATTAGGATTTTAATTCTTTATGGGGCCATTTGGGCAAGAGCATCTATTTTGGGCACTTGCTGCTATAACTCACTCAACTTCAAAACAATTGATATGAAATCTTGTACATGGCTAGATACTGTGCAAGTCCGAGATCCTCAATTATTTTAGAGTGATTTCAATTTCATAAATTTATTTGACTGTGTTAAAATGTTGAAGAAAGTTTTTAAAATATGTTAACTGTTGATATTTAGGCCGATGCAAATATTATTTTTCTCTTACGTCCAAGACTTCTCATCGGGTGCAAGGGAATCAGGACAAAAGAAATAAGGAACAAAATATAAAAAAAAGAAAAAAAAAAAAACAATTACACCTCAACATTAAATCATCAGTTTTAAGATTATTTACAAAAATGCAAGTACGTTTCAAAAGACATTATAAAACATTTTACGACATCATGTAAATCAGACAGAAATATAAAAATTTAGTTATCCCAGAAAAGGAAAAAATTACAAAAAATCACAGTCTATACATCGTTTTAATTGAGGAATTGAGTATTGGTCAGATAAAGTAAAAAAAGTAAAAAGAAAACAAAGTCAAATTTTAAACAAAAGTTGTTGCTATAAACTTTTGGGAACATGGCTCCGATATTTAATAAAACAATGAAAAAAAACAAAAAAATAGAAAATAAATTCATTCCTGAATATGTAAGCTAGCCTATTGTCTATGTATTGGGGATTTTTTTTCAATACCGTACAGGTTTGGGCCGAAAATTCTCAGATTTTCATGAAACTTTTTCCACAGGCAGGGTTCATGGATATATGAATAAAAAAATTAGATTAATTCTGGGCCGCCCATTTTTTTGTTTCTACGATGCTTCTTGAGTTATAATTCTTCAAAGAAAAGGTTTATACGGCAGCGATTAAAGCTTATGAAATAACCTTCTCATTTTTTTTTAAATTTTTTTACGAGTTCAGGCATACACAGAAAAAAACATGTAATTAAAATTCAGCGAGAAATCATGCACATAAAGGGAATGCTAGATTTAGTGCAATTTTACATGAGATATAATGTAAAATTTCATTACCATCGTGTAAATTTCCGCCAACCATCGCGTAAACCATCATGGACTCCAACCGGTTACGTGACTATTAGCGGAAATTTACACGATTGTAACGTAATTTTACATGATATCTCATGTAAATATGCACTAACTCTAGCATTCCCTTTGTGTGCATGATTTATCGCTGAATTTTACATGAATATTTTTTTCTGTGTAGTTTTTCCGACTTTTTTTTACGAATTTTCTCAACTATGGAAAGTTTTGTGTAAAACTTTTTCCGGTTCAATTTTTTTTTTATTTTTGAGAAAACTTGCTTTTATTTTCTTATAAAAGCTTTGTTTCTACGGTGCTTCGTTCTTGAGTTATGATTTTTCAAAGTAAGAAGTTTTTTAGGGGAAAACAAAAAAAAATCACCTGAGTTTTCCGGCAAAATAGGCGGTTTTGAATTATTCTCAATTTTTATTCATATATCCAAGAGCTCTGCCTGTGGAAAAAGTTTCTTGAAAATCTGAGATTTGTATGAGTACAATGAAATATCCCCTATTGCTTTGTTAATCCCTACCGGGATTCTTTGAGGAATTTTCTTTTGGATTCCTTCAAGAGTTTCTCAAAGAAACTTTTCAAAAGATTCGTTTTGAAACTTGTCGACGGTTTCAGGATTTTTTTTACGTATTTCGTCAAAAAAATTTCAGTTGTTTTGAAAATATACATTCGAAGGTTGCTTTTGGAAATGTATTCCTCAGAAATATCTCAAAATTCACAAATAGATACCTTTAAGGAATTCTATTGCAATTTCCTTCAGCAATTTTTCTTAGAGATTTTTTCAAGAATTCCTCAAGATGTTTATCAGGGAATTCTTATCCGAATTCCTCTACTGGATTTCCAAGGAATTCATTCAGCAGAAATTCCCTTACACATTCTTGCAGGAGAGCATCTGGACATTCTGCAGGAATCCCTCGAAATGCTTCTGGAGAAGTTTCTTCGCAGATTCCTTCACATTTTTATTCCAGAGGCTCTAGTTGGATTTCTTCCAGAGGTTCTTTTAGGAATCCATCCTTATATTTGCCTGAAATACCATCAAGTATTATTTCAGAGATTCCGTCCGGCAATTCTTCTGAAAATTTCCGAAATTCCGCTTGAAAATTCTCAAGAGATTCATTCACAGAGCCTACAGTTTTTTTGAGTTGGGCTGAATGAACCAAAACAGACAATATTAAAAAAATAAAAAAAAAATAAATACAAAAATAAAAGAAAAATCCAAATTAAAAAAAAATCAAGACTAAATCTTATGAGTTCACTTTATAGCAATGGTCACAAGCTGTCATGGTCGTGCCGTTATGGTAAGATTAAAGCTGGTAAGTGGTTACTCGTGGTGTCCAAAATTCAGCGCCCTCTAAAGTGGTATGTACGGGTAATAAAATGACCGCCACATTGCGTGTTATGCGCATAATTTGGAAGATTTTTTCCTAATTTGGACGATAGTTCTTTAGGAAGGAACAGAAAACCGGCTATTGAAATTTATTCATATCATATGCAGCCTTGTTGCAGAAATTTCATACTCTTTCTTGCAACATTACATCCAGAAGTATTAGTAAGCATTCCTCCAGAAGTTTTTGCAGAATTTCCTTCACAGATTCCATAGTATTTTTTTTTTTCACTTTTTTCCATAACTTCCATAAATATTATTTATTAATTCTTGTTGGAATTCCTCCGTATGTATTCCTGAGATTTATTTCAGAGATTTCGTCATTCTTTTTTTTTCAAAAAATCTAGAAATTTCGCTAGAAAGTTCTCAAGAGTTCGCTCAGGGATTCCTCCGAAAAATGTCTTATAAATTTATTTCAAGATTTATTCACACCTCTCTTCAGGATTTCTTGCAGACATTCTACTGGTGATTCAGCAGTTTTTATAGAGATTTATTCCTTGGTACTACTCAAGTATGTTTTCAAGGAATAATTCTAGGAGCAGCTAAATAGTGTTTTTCAGTTCTTTAAGGTATTTTCTAGAGATTCCTTCAAAAACATTACTTTTCCTCAGAAATTTTCCCAGTGTTTTCTTGATGAATGCCTTCAGTGTTTCAGTTAACAAAAAAAACAATAGGACTTTCTCTCATATACTGAGATATTGCACAAGAAATTATCCGAAGCATTTCTCTCGAGGTATTGCCAGCAGTTCTATCAGGGCTTGCCTTCAGAAACTTCTCCAGAAATCCCAACAGAGATTTCTTTGATAAATATTCCCGAAAATTCGTAGCAATTTTTCTAGAAATTACTTCAAAAAATTCTTCATAAAAATTACTTTGTAACATTTTTTTAGGAATTCCTTCAGAAGTTTCTCATGATTTTTTTAGGGAATTTCTTCGGGATTTTATCAGACAATTGTTCCAGGAATTCCTTCAGAGATAATTTCAAAAATTGCTTCAGAAATTTTAGTCCAGGAATACTTTCAGATTTTTTTAAAGAATTTCTTCTAAGAATCTCCACAGGTACACGGGTTACTCAAAATAACTGGGACAGGTAAAATTTTCACTTTTCAAAAAATGTTCAACTAGCTGTAACTTTTCGAAATGGGCATCAAATATTCTCAAATATTTTTACTGTAAGTTCATCAACTAGTTGTGTCTCAGTGGTCCAAATTTGAAAAAAAGATTGGACTATTCTACACGAAGTTAGAAAGTTTTTAGAAAAGGGTGTAATTATCCGATAGCCAACTTTGAGCTGTTATATCTCCGGATTCAACAAACCGAATGCAATGAAATTTTGGTCATTTAGGACTTATATAATAAGCTATTAAAAACTTTTGACTAAACATAAAATTCTTTACACGAAAGAAAATTAAAATGATTAGATTATTTTTCTAATACAACACCAAGTCATCCAAAACTTCATTTTCGTTTCAAAATTCGAGATAATAATTATAGTTCATTTGAATTTCGTTTAATTGACTTGAATATATTTATGTTTTGAAGGAAAGTAACCAAATGGCCGGCATTAAATTGAAAAAGAAATGGAATGCATATGTAAAATAGATAAATTTACTAAATAAAAACATAGAATAAATGCAATCGATATAACTTTTTTCTAATCACCAATTACAAATTTAGTCAAATGATTTCCAAAGCTCATTATATAAGTCATGAATGATCAAAATTTTATTGCATTCAGTTTGTTGAATCCGGAGATATAATAGCTCAAAGTTGGCTATCGGATAATTATACCCTTTTCTAAAATCTCTCTTACTTCGTGTAGAATACCCCGATCTTTTCCAAATTTGGACCACTGATATACAACTAATTGATGAACTTACAGTAAAAATCTGAGAATACTTGATGCCCTTTTCGAAAAGTTACAGCAAGTTGAACATTTTTTGAAAAGTGAAAATTTTACCTGTCCTAGTTATTTTGAGTATCCCCTGTATCTTCTGGAGTTTTTTCGAGGATTATCTAAAATCCTTATGGGATTTCACAAGAAATTCAAAAAATTCTCAAGTCATTTTGCGTGCAATTTCAAAAAGAACTGCTGAAAAAATATCTGAATGGATCAACGAAGGAGCAATTTTAAAAAGAAGCTTTGTCAGAATTTCTGCAGACATTTCCGAAAAAAATCTATGGAGGAATAGCTCAAAAATCCCTGAAGGAATATTTGAAGAAAGCTCCACTACAATACCTGTAAAAATCCCTTTCAATGGAGGGAAATTCCTGGAGGAACGTCAGGAGAGATCCTGAATAAATTTCCAGGTAAAATACCAGGGGATGCTTCTTAGGAAACACTAAAAAAAACTTTTTCTGGTGGACCTTCAAGAAACTTTATAAATAATCTTGAGAAGAGTTCCTGGAGAAATCGTCCAAAATCTGATATCTAGTGAATTTTCGTGGCATCTTCAGATTTTTTTTTTTAATTTCAATTATTAAATATATTGAATTTTTTGAAATTTTCAATTTTTAGACACTTTAAAATTTTAGAAAAATTCAATGGAATTTTTTCCAGGAAATATTTCTGGGAAAATTTCTGAATTCATGGAAAAATCCTACAGATATTCCTGAAGGAAATGCTGGAGGAATTTCTGGGGATCTAATATTACGAAAATATCTGTAGAAAATTTTGCTAGATTAGCATGGTGAATCTCAGAATTGATTTCTTAAGAAATTTCAGTCAATATTTTCAATACAATCCGTGGAGAAATTCCCTAGGAAATCCCACGAAGAGTTCATGTAGAAATACATGAACGAACTCGCAACGGAACAATCGAAACATTTTCTAAAAAAAACCGTAATGAAATAATTTCTGAGACAATCATTGAAAAAGCTTCTCAATGTGAAAATGAACCAGCCAATGGCTGAATTTAACAATGATAAAGAAATGTAAAATTTGTGGATGCCTAGAAAAAATAATGAATCCCTGAACAAACTCTGAATTCTTCAGAAGGTTTTTTTCTTAATAATACCGGAGAAGAATTTCCAAAGTAATCACAGAATAATTTTCAGAAGGAATACATGGAAAACAGATATTTTTCAAAGATTCCCTAGAAGGGTTTTCAAAGAATCTTTGAAAAGATTTATGGGGAAATTGCTGAAGTAAAAGCTAAAGACATCCATTGAGCAATTTTGTGAAGCGGACCTGGTGTGATGGCTAGAACACTTGACTATCACGCCGAGGACCTGGGATCGAATCCCACTCCCGACAAACTCGCAAAATGTGAGTTCTTCCTTCGGAAAGGAAGTAAAGCGTGGGTCCCGAGATGAACTAGCCTTGGGTTAAAAAACTTGTTAATACAGTTAAAAAAAGAAAAAAAAATGGAGCAGTTTTGGAAGTCCAAAGATATCTCAAGTGAAATATCTGTTAAAATTCGTGGATCTCTTTCTTAGATCATGGAACTTCTCTGTGCTAATCTGGACGATTTTATAAAAAAAAAAATCCTAGAAGAATTGTATGGAGAAATTAGTGGAAGATGTTTCGGAAGAAATTTCTGGAGGAATCCAAGGAACAATTCCGTAAGGAATCTTAAGATGAATTTATAAAAAACGTTTAAGTTGTTTTGATTAGTTTCTGAATGAATATTTGGGGAACTTTAGAGGAATTTTCGATTCTTTGGATTTGCTAAAGTAATCACTTAAGAAATTTCCAAAGAAATCCTTGGGAATAAAAAAACACTGGTGTACTGAATAAATTGTTCGAGAAATTTGTGGAGGAATCTCTTGCAGAATTTCTAAACGAATGCTTGTGTTAAAAGATGTTAGATGAAATCTATGGAGGAATTTCTATAATTTGATTTTGATTTTTAATGTAGAATATGGATCACGGTATCTTCTGATTTTTTCGTGGCAAAAAATGTTTTCCATTTTTTCAGAAACTATTTTTCCGAAATTTCGTTTAAAAATGGTTTAAGCAAAAACGGAAATTATATATTCCAACAGGTAAAAATTCAGAAGATACCTTGATTCGAAAATCGATTTTGAGAATATTGCTACACTATTTATTTAATGAAAAATCAAAAAGGATAATTTCATTTGAATTCAAAAAGATTTCGTCTACGCGATTCATGCGTTGAGCTGGAAATGCTCAAACGGAACTTCCAATGTCATCTTGCCGTGTGACGTTTGGTTGGTCCGTGGTTGGTGTGTAGCATCTAATTTTTCCATCATATCCAGCGGGACGTGATGACCGGAGGCGTTGGGGTCCTGGGGAGGCTACCGACGACTGGACCGTTGGTAGGCTAGGTACGGTAGCGAGATAACGGAATGATGGCGAAGCGATGGAAATCAAATAACCACGCGACCGTTTCCCCACAGTCAGAGCGACGTTTTAATGGAAACTTTGTAAAGTGTGTGCCTTCTATCTACGGAATCGTGGTCTTCTGAGTGGGTGGGTGGTGTACACGCGTGTGTCCACATAGATGACCTATTGAAAATTCTTCGGAATGTGGGGGAAGGTGGAAGGACGATGATGATGATGACGCCAGGCCGGGTTCTGATGGCTACGCGGACGTGAGATAATGTCCGTTGCTTTGTGGAAGGCTCACGCGCGTCGTCTAGCGTTGCCGTGTGGGTGGGAGAGAATGTTTCATTTCCTATTGCGAGGAATTGCCGGTGCCGAGGCGTTTGAAAGTATTTGTAATCAAGAATCGAGATTTCCTGGGGTAGGTAGGTATTTTTGCTAAGAAGCGCTAACAATCTATAATAATAAAAAAATATATATTTTTATTATTATAATGCCACAGGCGCATTGTTTTGCGTATATGACATAAACAATAGACAAGTAAGATATTTCAGTAGGTTTAAGCTCGAAATCAACAAATTTCGCTACAAAAACTCACCATTGTAGTAAGTCCTTTGTTGAAATATTTTTTACAGATCAATGTACACATGTGTGGCTGCCAGATCCAAAAGAGATTATCTCTGGTTCTACCAGTCCTCGCCTGATAATCCCAACCACCCACGTTCCCAAGCTTCTCCTCAGGATGGCAATCATCATCCGAATCTACCGATTCTTTTCCGCTCTGTCAATGCTCGATTAATTTTACACACAAAATCGACCGATTGGATGAGGCCCCTTTGATCAACGAACCGTATGGCGAGGTGTGCGTAGAGCGCTCAGACACAGCCTCCGCAACAACAAATAATGACACAACTCGCGCCGCGCACAACTGTCGTCCGTCCGGTCGGCATGCGTCTGGCAAATGCGGTTTTTTCATTAAATTATTAATAATTTAATGAATTTTGTGTGCGCACTTCCTACCGGACTGGACCGACGACACCTTCCTTCCGCCGGCTTCTTCCGGACACCCCGGCCCGGAGTCCCAGAAGTTTTGAAATTGGTTTTGATTGAACACAGCCCACACGGGGTGGTGCGGTGCGGTGGGTCCATAGAAGCTCACATAATTGGCACTTCATTGGAATTCGGATTTTGAGGGGAAGGAGACGGGGGAGGAATGAGGGGTGAAACCCCACAAGATGAAAGTGTTGTGACAATATTAAATTTAAATTTATACATATTGCACATGCCAGCCAGAGCCGTTTGTTGGAATCGTGTCAATAACGGGGTGACAATGATGCAGATGAATGACGTGATATTTACATATTTTATGTTGGTTCGGAGGGGAGGATGTACTTCTGGCCTAATGGGGCTCACCTAAATTGCTCTTGCTAAGCAGTTATACAATTTGTCGGAATCCGGGGGTGTTGATTCTGCTAATTGGTTTGATTTGAACGAGGCAGCAAATCAGAGAGTACGCAACGCACGCTTAATTACTGAGGGGCTGCATTTAGTGACGCAAACTGCATATTAAGCATATATTGCTCAGTGGATCTTTGAAATGGGGATCACGTTCGGTAAGAATTCCCATCTATCAAGATTTGCGTCCACAAGGATGTACGGGGATGAACTGACTCTTTACCACGGATGACAGCAATGCCAGTCATGCTCTAATGATCGTCCCCTTTCTCTGTCATCCAAATCAGCAAAAGGCGTATTTACCATAATTGACACAAGGAAAGGCAATCTGAGCCCCGAACTGCGCTCATCAACCGTTACCACAAACAAAAGGCGCCCAAGGCCAGTGATCTTCAAACTATTGCCATTGCCATTTCATGGCACCTGAAATCATTTCGTTTATCTGGCTTTTGATGTTTGAGCCTCAAACTCTTAAGAAAAAGCCGCTATCTTGAATTTTGATCCACCATTTTGGATTTAAGTCCGTTATCTTGGAATTCCCCATACCAAATATACCCATATCGCATGGCTTTAGAGACTGAAACTCCATTAAACAGCCTCCATCTTGGTATTAGACCGCTATCTTGGTTATTCTGGTTGCTATTTTTGGACTCCGGACATCCTCCCTATTCCAAATATACCCATATTACACGATTTCTTAGCCTTAAACTCCATAGCCGCCATTTTGAATCTTAGGACGCCATTTTAGATTTTAGATCGCCGTATTGGTTGTTTTGATTGCCGTCATTTTGTATTTTTGACTGCCATCTTTGGTATTACGGTCGATATCGCATGATTTCAGAGCCGGAAACTTCATTAAGCAGCCGGCATTTTGAATTTGGAATCGTAATCTTGGCTTTTCTGGTCGCTGCTTTTGGATTCCAGATATATTCTCCGTACCAAATATATCCATATTGCACGATTTTAGAACCTTAACACCTTTAAACAGCTGCCTTCTGAATTTGGAACCGTTATCTTGTACTACGGACATCCTCTTCACATCAAATATACCCATTTTGCATGATTTAAGAACAAAAAAGTCCATTAAACAGCCGCCATCTTGAATTTGGAGCCGCCATCTTGAATTTGGAGCCGCCATCTTGGTTTTTGACCGCCATCTTGAATATTCTGGTCGTCATATTCGGACTCTAGACATCTTCCTCATACCAAATATTCCCATATTGCATGGTTTTGAGGTCCACAACACTATTGAACAGCCGCCATCTTGAATTTCGAGCCGCCATCGTGGAATTTCTGGTCTCCAATGTTGATTTTCGCACAAAATTTGTCAACAATGCTGAAGGTTAATAAAATCGGTGCAGTTGGATGTGTCGCATGATGGGGCTTGGTTCCATTTTATATTCGACCAGTTCTACCGGTGCTGGTCCGGGTCATTGAAATGACCATAACTCCGGAACGCCTTGTTCGATCCGGACCATTTTTAATAGCATACAATGCAGTAGAATTCCCGTTTTATTCGTGCTAAAATCCAAAAAATCGGAAAATAGGGAGTACCTTAAAAGTGAGTGAACACTTTTTGCGCACTGACATACATACATACACACATACGGACATCATCTCAATTCGTCCAACTGAGTTGATTGGTATATGTGGCTTGGCCCTCCGAAATTTCGTTTTTTGAGTGAGCATATAGCCTTTCAGTACACTTAGGGGCTGTCCATAAACCACGTGGTCATTTTTGTGGGACTTTTCAACCCCCCCCCCCCCCGCGTGGTCATTGGTTCATACAAATTTTTTTATTTGTCCATACAAAATTGTCATTGGACGAACCCCCCCCCCCCTCCCCCATGACCACGTGGTTTGTGGACAGCCCCTTAAGATAAAGGCAAAAATAGGAAGACATAGAGAGTGGAAGATATGTTTGCCTGGAAGACAAAAAAAAAACAGAAAGAATGAAAGACATGAAAATTAGTAGAAAGAGGACAGAATACATAAAAAGAAGCTGGCAGAAAGATGAAAAGGCAGAAAAACAGGAAGATAAAAATAAAAACAAGGTAACTAGAAATTACAGCCTTTTTAGAAGGTCAATTTAAACTTATAAGAACTTCAAACACGATTCACGCTGAATCTCTCAAATTATTTTCCGAATTCCTCCTCGAGTTGAAGACCCCTGGCCCAACTCAACCGCGAAGCGTTGAATCCGTTTATCTTTGGTACGTGAACCGTTTGCCGTCAAGCCGCTTCTCCAAGGATCCCTATCGTTCTCCTCGGCACGTACCACACTTTGTTGCGTCATTCCCCATTGACAGACCGAATGAACGAACAAACCGCACACCCTTTCCAACTAGACCTTGTAGGCACAGATTTGACATCTAATTTTCTCCCAGCTACAAATGAGCAAATAGATTAAATTGCGTACAAACAATCTTATTTTGGCCCCACCCCCCGTCCTCCAATGGCTCAAATTACGCCCCGGGAAAATCAACGAAGACAACGCAAACGAACGATAAAGACCCGGGCCGCCGTCGGTGTCAAGGCACAAGTCAAATAAACGTTCCACCCATTTACATATTCTTTCATCACAAGACGTCGGCAGTGATGACGACGAGGCAGCAGCTCAATTTTCCTAAACTCGTTCCCCGCAAGGGCTGTTCTGGTACTGCGGTGGCTGCTGCTGCATAGAAGATGAAGATAAACTACTGCCGCCGTCGGTCGCCTCACTGACTACGGACGCCAAGAAACAATGAGACTAGGATCTTTTCGCCCGACTGTCAGATTCAGACACCGCACAGCCAAATGCAAGAAAACACTTCACCCCATACGCACATGAACTATTATGATATCGCTCCTTCCATCTTTGTGTCGGTTGTCCGGACTGTGCCAAAAGACTGCGTACCTACTATGGTAGTACAGGATGTTAAAACCAGACGATGGAACGAAAGAAGTACACGGATAGCTCAATGCTGGGAGGAGACTATCTTGAACCAAACTATTCGTTGTAGCTGCTTGTAAGACAATGTACGCATTGTCGTACTATTTCTCTTTTTTTTTCCTTGAACCTTTTTCACGGGATACAACGCAATATGTAAAAACAAAATTCAATTTTTAGTTTCTCATTTGCCGCAGTTTGACTATTTAAATAGCCAACTTACAACAATCGTAATATACACTGAACATCTTGTAATTGTGCGGAGCAGACCTGGTGTGATGGTTAAAGCACGTGACTTTCACGCCAAGGACCTGGCATCGAATCCCACTACCGACAAACTCGCAAAATACGAGTTCTTCTTTCGGAAGGAAAGCAAAGCACGGGTCCTGAGATGAACTTGCCTAGAGCTAAAAATCTCGTTAATACAGATGTATATAAAAAAGGAAAAAAATACTTGTAATTAGAAGTCGCAGTGTGTGGAATAATGAACAAATTGTAAAAATAACACGTTCTTGGGGAGTTTTGAATACACGACTACGTATTCGCTAGACTGGCGTCTTAACCAACCAGGCCCCAGAACAAGTTGAGATTCTGGTAACACTATAAACAGCATTCCAGCATTGATGTAGTAATTCTTCTAGTAATATCTCAAAGGAATCTTTTTAAAAAGCCTTGCATGGAATGCTTCAGAAATTTTTCTTCGACAATTCTTTTAGAGTATCCTTCAAAAGTTTTTCGACAGGTATTTTTTAGCCGTCGGTGCAGTTTCTCATAAATTCCTCCATGAACTCATTTAAAAAAAATCCTTCAGGGATTTCTCCAACAAATCCTTCGGAGTGCCTTTAGGAAGTTTTCCAGAGATTTCGACAGAAATTAGTCTAAGGATTTCTTAATAAATCTTCCATGGATTGAATTCTTTCCGAAAATCTCTCACGGTAAATTTTGACATTTTCTCCAGGGACTACTTCATAAACTTTTCGAGGTTTTAAAAACATAAAATTATCGTTGGATTACTATAAAACTACACCCAGGTTTTCTTCAGAAATTCCTCCGGATATTGCATTTTTCCAAGGATTCCTTTAGAAATCCTGTCATAAAGGACTGGACTTTACAAAGGAAACTCAGTAAAAGCTTCAAGAATCCTTATAGAATTTTTTTCATTGATTGCTATACAAATTATACCAGAGATTCCTTCAGAAGTTCCTCTGTGAATTCTCCAGATTTTTATTATTTTTTTTATTCAAAATTTTCCATACATTCCTTTAGAAGTCACACCAAAGTATACTTGAGAATTGCTTTCAGGAAATTCTTTTAAAAAATTTAGAATCCTCTCGTTAATTCTTCGAAAACTCCTTTATAAAATCATCCATAGTATGATTTAAGGAAACCTTTATGAAATCCTTCAAGCGTTCATTTCAGTACTTTTTCTCATATTTCTGCATAATTTTCTCCAGGATCTTTTTTTTTCATATTCCATGGAGAACTTCTTCAGAATTTTTGGAAAACTCCTCCAGGGTTTTTTTAGAAACTTGTCTAGAGATAACATCCACCAATATCTCCAAGGATTCCCCTAAAAACATTTCTTGAAAATTTCTGCATTCTTGCTGACAATCCTCCCTCCGTCAACCGATTCCTCCAAAAACTTCCACAGTGCTTGCTTCTGAAAATCAAAAAGTTTTTTGATAACCTATCCGGGTACTCTCTAGAAAAAACTTCCTAAAATCGCTTTAGAAATTCATCTTAAGATTCTCTCAGAAAACCTTCCAGGAAATCCTTAGGAAAATGTTGCAGAGAATCAATAAGAAGTGCTGCCAGAGTTTTTTCTATGGATTTCTTAAGAAATTTATCCGAAGCTCTTTCAGAAAATATTCCTGCAATTCCTTAACGATCACTTTCTTTGTCTTTTTTAAATCTTCCAGGGATTCTTTAAAAAAATCTTCAGGGCATATTTAAGATACAGCTCTAAGATTTGCTTCAGGAATTTATCCAAGGGTTTCTTCGAATGTCTTCTATAAATTACTTCTGAAGATTGCCCAGTGACTCATTCTAAAAATTTCCCCATGATTTTTTCCAAAGACCATTCTGGAGATTCATTAAGAAAATATTGAACAATTTCTTAGAAATCTTTCACGGATGCATTTAGATTGACTTTTGTCTAGTTCAAGGTTTCCTTCAGAACTCTTTCCAAGTATCATCATCAATCAAGTCTTCCATTGCTACCCACAAATACAGAATGGCTACTTTGTAAATACAGAATAGGTCAATCGTCACTCAAATAACATGCAGAACTGAAAATACTTCTCATTGCTTGCTCACTCTTTGAGTATCATATACGCGTTTTATAGATATGAATTCCATGCTCACAAAAATGCGATTCGAAAATGCACCTACATGCGTTTTCTTTTAAATCTTTCATGGATTACCTCAAAATTCTTCAAACATTTTTTTCAAAAATTTCTCCCGATTTTCCTTCAAATTTCTACATCTATAGATTGCTCCCGGAAGTTGTCCAAAGATTATTTTAGAAAATTGTTCATAGATTTCCTCAGTAGTTTCTTCATGAATTTCTTTAGAAAATTCTCCGGGGGTTGCTTTGAAAATGCCTTTTAACAACCCCTGAATGGGTTTCTTCACAACCTACTGTAGCAATTTCGTCAGATGATTTCCAGAGAATATTTTTTTTTAATCTTTGTTTTTATCTTTATAAACCGGGGCTATTATGTGAGTTTAACTGAAGTGGGATTCAATCACAGGTCCCCGGCATAATTGTCACGTGCTTTAACTATCAAATCAGCTTTCAAAATTTCAAGTTAAAATAAACAATAATAACCATCAAATCAGGTTCGTTCCACTTCCAGAGATTATGCAACAAACATTTTTTTAGAAAATTCTCAAAAAAAATTCTCAAGAAATTCATTTGGGTATTTATGGTATCCATGAGTTCCTTCTAAAATTGCTTCATGCCTTTAGAAAATCCTCTTGGGTTCCTTTCAGAAAACAATACATGGATTTTCCATAAAAAAAACACAAAATCCAACAGTGTGGAGCAGGCTTGGTTGGATGGTTCGAACATATGACTATCACACCGAGGACCTGGGATCGAATCCCACTCCCGACAAACTTGCAAATATGTGAGTTCTTCCTTCGAAAGGGAAGTAAAGCGTGGGTCCCGAGATGAACTAGCCTTGGGCTAAATATCTCGTTAATACAGATAAACAAAATTCCAAGAGTTCCATTAGAAATGTTTTCATTGATTACTTCCAAAATCGATTCACAGATATCTTTAGAAATTCTCACAGGGTGCCTTCAGAATTATTCCAGCAATTATAAAAAGAGATCCACGTGCACCGGTGGGTATCGAACTCACGATTCCCAATCCGATAAATAGGCGCTTCTTTCCTCCAAGCAACAGAGCCACTTGGAGGGCGTCCATAAATGACGTAGCTTTTTTAAGCGATTTTTAATACCCCCCTCCCTCCTCGTAGCATTTTCGAATTCGGATACCCCCTTATAAATGACGTAGCTTGTTAAACAACCCCCCCCTCCCCCTGAAAAAAAAAATCATGTCTAAAACGTAAAAAAATCGTAACCTAGTTCTGATATCAATTTTAACAAATACATATTATGAAAAAAAAACAACAATAGCAAGGAAACATTGCCGACTGCTAAGTTCAGATCGCGACATCAAGACCATAGGTGCAACCAGTGGAGATTATCACCAAAGCTAATTACCCAATAAACCACCCATTGTTTTGCTTGATGTCGAAGTACAGGAAGTTGGAGCTCCCAATATAGTTATCTGTATTGCAATCCGTAAACTGTAATCTGTTAAAATGTCAAATTGGTTTCATTTAAATCAAATGCACCATGACATCATTTGAGGGACCCTGCAGGAGTTTCTTCTAAAATACTTTCAGCAGTTGATTCTGGAATTCCTCAAGGAGCTTCTTATGGGATTCCCATTTTTAAGAATTCCTCCAGCTCTTTCTTCAGAGATCCTTCCAAGAATTCCTTCTAGAGTTTCTTCTTAGATACTTCTGAGATTTCTCCAGACTTTTTTTCTAAGTTTTTTTTGTTAAGTTTGTTCATGGTTTCCTTCAGGAGTTCTTTTAAGGTTTTCTTCTCCTCTCTTCCACCTCCTTCCTTCGGACATCTGTTCAGGGATTTCAACCGTAATTTCTATTGAGATTCCATCAGAACTTCATCCTGGGTTTACCAAAGAAGGTTCTTCCTGGATTCCTCCAGGAGTTCCACCTGGGTTTCTTACAGGAATTCCTTCCGGAATTCACTCAGATATTGATTCCGAGATTTTAGCAAGAATTTCTTCCGACATTCTTTCAAAACCCCTTCGGGAGTTGCGTCTGGGATTCCTCCAGGAGTTCTTTTTCGGACTCCTTCCTAGATTCTTCTGGGAGTTTCTTCTGGGATTCTTCGAAAACTTCCTTCTAGGATTTATCCAGGATTTTCCCGGGACTCCTTCAGGATTTTATCCTGGTATCCCTCCATTCACTGCTTTCAGGATTCCTCCAGGATATCTTAGAATTCCGCGAGGAATTCCTTTATGGATTTCTCCCATAGTTCCTTCTGGAATTCCTCCTGGATTATCTTTCTTAGATTTCACCAGGAGTTCTATCTGGATATCTTCCGAGATTTCCAAAAAATCGTTTTTTCCAAAAGTTCCATCTACAATTGCTCCTCACGGGATGTATTCTTCTGGAAGTTCCTTCAGGGATTCCTTCTGAGATACCTCCAAATCCTTTTGAAATATTTTCAGACGTTTTTTTCTGGGATTCCTAGTGGGAATTCCTTTGCAAATGTTATCCTTCTGCTGTTGGGAAAATCTATAAAGAACACCATGAGAAATTCCTTACATAGCTGCTAGAGGAGCTCCTTAAGAAATTGTTGGAGGAGTTCTTCGAGGAAGTCCTTTTATTTTATTTTCCTTTGTAGCCTTAGCGGTATGCAGTGTCGTATAGCAATCAGCAAACTATTCGTCGTGAGAAGCATTTAAGCGAAGATTTTTTTTTCTGCATACACAATACATTATTCCTTAAGCAGCATTTCAAAAGCATTTTCTCAAATGATGTTGTTACGTCCGATAGCTGCATGTCTTATGAAAGAAAGCCGGCATTTATGTTCATTATTTGTTATTAACATTACTGTGAATGAAAAAAAAAAATCATGCAATTTAATTTTTCTTTCATTTACTGGATAATGATACTGAATGCAAATAAAAGTTTTATTAACCCTAAAAGGGATACCTGGGGTCCATTGGACCCCAGGCGGTTTTCAGAGCTCGTCTTTGATGGAACATACTCAGCGAGGTGACGAAACTGAAGCCATGAAGGTATCCCTTTTAGGGTTAATTACGAAATCCTTTATTTCAATAGGCTCAGTAGAAAGCTACGTAGCATATCATAAACCCCTACCCCCCTATCGTCCCACTTCATCACAAAATCACAAACCTCTCCCCCAAAAAGCTACGTAATTTATGAACGACCCCTTCTAAGAGCAATCAAACGTTGTAATTTCCACTTAGCTTGGCTAGCCCAAGCAAAAATTCAGAAATTGACATTTTGTAGGGTGCTACGGTCACACTACCGTGATAGGTTGGCCGAGGATCAAACCGTCGAGAGTCCGACGGCACACTTATTGTCATACCAATAAGTCTTTGGATAGACAGGGCCCGTAGCTCATGACAATTTTCGAAATTTATTCCTCTAGTGCTCTGCCACTTATGCACACTACGCGAAAGAGACCTGTAGATGTTAATCTAATTCCATCCGAAGCAAATTTGGATTGTAAAAAGGAACAAACCATGTGTATTGGTGAGATGGAGTTCAGTTCTATGCCTTCACGGACGGAGATGGTCAAGTGTCTCCGTAGCTTGGAGGAAAGAAGCGCCCATCTAGCGAATTGGAAGTCGTGGGTTCAACTCCCACCGGAGCTCGTTGTTTTTTTTTCATAATTCAATTCTCACATTGTTCATCAAACACGTGTTTCTGTTGTGTGTATGAATGTCAGAGCAATCAAACGTCATAATTTGTATATATTCCACTCCAAGCTGGACAGTTTCAGCCATAGCTTTAGGTTTGAACAAGTTACCAGTTTGATGTTAGGTAGGGTTCAAATCTTGCTTGACAGAGCATTAGCAAAACTTAGACATGGGTAGCGGAGTTTGTTGATGGTTTGAAGAAAATGAAAGTTTTAACCTTCTTCATTAGTTTAGGAAACATTATTCAATAAATTATTAATATGTTATGGATGGGTATGAGTAGAGAACTAGCGGTTATTGACGTTATTTTTAAATTTTCATTTTGTTTCATTTAAGTAATAAAAATTTCCTATTTTTGTTGTACCCCGTATTATCTAAATGGGATAGAATTAAGCTTGACTCCAGCCAAAGTGACTTTCTATTTTAATCTGTATTCAATTCCAGCTGGACACATGTTTTTCATCACGATTCCATTAGCGAAAAATTTAATAACTGCACTCCAATTAACTACTTTCTGCCTGTCTGTCACTCTGCTGAACTGACACAAACTAATTGACGCCGTCACCTCCGCAAGCTTTTTCCCTCCCCCACACCCACACGTGATCCAAAGAACGGATTTTGCGACCACCATAGACCATAGTTGATAGTGTTTCGAAACCATCAAAGGCCGCTGACTGACCACACCGAGAGTGCTGGATTATTTGTCGAGAGATGGTGAAAAAAATATAAATGTCCATAAATAATCAATCGGTGAGTGATGTTTCGCACTCATCGTCTGCATGCCTCTTGCCTCTGCCCACGTGGTGCCAGTCCCCATGCAGTCCAACCCAGTCGATGGCGGTGAGTGATTGGCCCTTCCACTACTTATCGGGCAAATTGTAGCCACTGATGCATTCAGTTGCGGTTGTCGAAGCATATTTTATGGAAAAGAAAAAAAAAACAAAAACAACCGAACCAAAAGTGGAATACCAGTGGTGGCGCATCAATGTTACCACCATCATCAGTATGCTTTTTTGTTTCGTTGTGTGCGCTCTTTTCAGAGAGAAGCCTTTTATCGCATTCACACGTAATGGATTTCTTTAATTGGGAAAATTTCAATAGAAATCGCAAACAACAGTGACCACTCTGCGGTAGTGTGATTCCAAAGAAATTAATACCAATTTATTACTATTAGTCGTTTCATATTTGTAAAATTCCACGTGTTACTTCGTTATATATTCACCGTGAATATACTTTCAAAACAAAAAAAAAAATCTTGTACGCCAGACATCCATACCTTTCCCTGTGTTTTTCCCCATTCTCGTTCTACACCTGCACCGTAACAAGAAAGCCCAAAACCCAAAAGCCCAATCCTACACGACGACGACGACGTCGCAGTTGGTTTGCATTTCCTCGGGAGCTTCCGTTTTCCGGACTAATGCAGATTGTTATCGGTGATTTACGACTGGCAAAAGGGCGAAAGAGCTCCTCAAACTCTGGTGGTTGTAGGTAGGTAGTCAGTGCAGTTCCTCGACGCGACTTAGACCTTCTGATCCCGACAAAGCCGAACGATGGTGAACTGACTGCCACTGTATAGCCTAAAACCTTACAACCATAGTGCGCTCAAGGTGGACGGCCATCCGAGTGAAAGACCCCAAAACCAGACAGGAGCGAAGATGAATAGTACCGTAAAACGGATGGCAGTAACTACAAACAAAACGGGATAAAAATCGCAACACCCCCCCCCCCCCCCCCCCCCGGGGCACACTTTTTGGAGTGCGTGGTGTCGCCGAGGCGTTGGCGTTGTCCTTTCGGGTTATCTGGAACAAATCTCGGCAGGACAACGAGGCATTCCTTCTCGCCCCCGACAGGAAAGGGCGGAAACGGAAAGCTCATGGGCAGCAACTTTACACGTAAAAGGGCACCCCCGACAGTTGGCTTGCGCTTGGTTGTTCTATTTTGTGTTTGGTGCAGCTATGGCTAGCTTACAAGAGCATAGCTAGTCACAGTCAGTGGGAGGGAAACGAGTACGAGCTTGGGACTTTGACTTCCGGTCCGGGCGCTAAATCACTTGGGAGTTTTAAGTATGAGTTTTGTTCGAGAGTGGATGAAGAGTTTTCGTATGTTTCTGAAAGGTATTTTTAAAGCTCACACGAGTTGACGAAACACAATGTCTCTTATTCCTCGTTGGCCTTTTGTTCTCTTAAGTTCCGTTTGCTCAATTTTTTAACCTCTCTTTTTCTAGATTCAAAATTCAAATTTTTCAATAATAATATTGTTTTCAGATTTCAATCATATCTGTACATTGTTTAAATTTCCCATTACTTTCTACTACTATTTTCATTCGTATACCCTTCTGTCGGTATAAGCTGATTCTCCGATTGAATTATTTTATTATTTTATTATTCCCCGACACTTTTTGAAAAAGATTTTCCACTTTTCTGTTATTTCACCACTTCCGTGATTGCTTCTGAAGAAAATTCTCGAGAAACCTTAGAAGGATTTCCCCAAAAACTCTGAGAGGGTTTCTCCTGAAAAGATGCGAGGATTTCTCCTGAAATCCTGGGAAGATTCCTCCAAAAATGCTTAAAAGATTTTTCCTCAATTGCTGTAAGAATTTCTTATGAATTGCTAGGAAAAATTCTCCTGAATTCCAAGGAAGATTTCTCCAAAAACTCTAGGAAGACTTCTCCTGAAATCCTGAGAGTATTCATCAACAATTCGAAGAGGATTTCTTCTGAAATTCTGAGAGGATTTTTTCACAAATCCGGGAAGGATTTTTCCCGAAATCCTGGAAAGATTTCTTCAGAAATCGTGGAAGGATTTTCCAGAAATCTAGGGCGGATTTCTTATTAAATCTTAGACGGATTTCTCCTGAAATACTGCCAGAATTTCTCCTGAATTTCTGGGGGATTTTTTACTGATTTCCCAGGAAGATTTTTCCAAAAATTCTAAGAAAATTTCTTCTGAAATCCCGAGAAGTTTTCTTCTGAAATCCTGAGAAGTTTATCCTCAAATCAGAGAGGATTTCTCCTGAAATTTTGACATAATTTCTCCAGAAATCCTGGGAGGATTTTTCCTGAAATCTTGGGAGGTTAATCTTAGGAGGATTTCTCCCGAAATCCTGGAAGGATTTCTCCCGAAATCCTGGAAGGATTTCTCCCGAAATCCTGGAAGGATTTCTCCCAAAATCCTGGAAGGATTTCTCCCGAAATCCTGGAAGGATTTCTCCCGAAATCCTGGAAGGATTTCTCCCGAAATCCTGGAAGGATTTCTCCCGAAATCCTGGAAGGATTTCTCCCGAAATCCTGGAAGGATTTCTCCCGAAATCCTGGAAGGATTTCTCCCTAAATCCTGGAAGGATTTCTCCCGAAATCCTGGAAGGATTTCTCCTGAAATCCTGGAAGGATTTCTCCCGAAATCCTGGAAGGATTTCTCCCGAAATCCTGGAAGGATTTCTCCCGAAATCCTGGAAGGATTTCTCCCGAAATCCTGGAAGGATTTCTCCCGAAATCCTGGAAAGGATTTCTCCCGAAATCCTGGAAGGATTTCTCCCGAAATCCTGGAAGGATTTCTCCCGAAATCCTGGAAGGATTTCTCCCGAAATCCTGGAAGGATTTCTCCCGAAATCCTGGAAGGATTTCTCCCGAAATCCTGGAAGGATTTCTCCCGAAATCCTGGAAGGATTTCTCCCGAAATCCTGGAAGGATTTCTCCCGAAATCCTGGAAGGATTTCTCCCGAAATCCTGGAAGGATTTCTCCCGAAATCCTGGAAGGATTTCTCCCGAAATCCTGGAAGGATTTCTCCCGAAATCCTGGAAGGATTTCTCCCGAAATCCTGGAAGGATTTCTCCCGAAATCCTGGAAGGATTTCTCCCGAAATCCTGGAAGGATTTCTCCCGAAATCCTGGAAGGATTTCTCCCGAAATCCTGGAAGGATTTCTCCCGAAATCCTGGAAAGATTTCTCCCGAAATCCTGGAAAGATTTCTCCCGAAATCCTGGAAAGATTTCTCCTGAAATCTTGGAAGGATTTCTCCCGAAATCCTGGAAGGATTTCTCCCGAAATCCTGGAAGGATTTCTCCCGAAATCCTGGAAGGATTTCTCCCGAAATCCTGGAAGGATTTCTCCCGAAATCCTGGAAGGATTTCTCCTGATATCCTGGAAGTATTTCTCCAGATATTCTTAGAGGATTTCTCCGGAAATCATGAGAGGATTTCTCCGGAAATCCTGAGAGGATTTCTCCGGAAATCCTGAGAGGATTTCTCCGGAAATCCTGAGAGGATTTCTCCGGAAATCCTGAGAGGATTTCTCCGGAAATTCTGAGAGGATTTCTCCGGAAATCCCGAGAGAATTTTTCCGGAAATCCTAAGAGGATTTGTCCGGAAATCCTGAGAGGATTTCTCCGGAAATCCTGAGAGGATTTCTCCGGAAATCCTGAGAGGATTTCTCCGGAAATCCTGAGAGGATTTCTCCGGAAATTCTGAGAGGATTTCTCCGGAAATTCTGAGAGGATTTCTCCGGAAATCCCGAGAGAATTTTTCCGGAAATCCTAAGAGGATTTGTCCGGAAATCCTGAGAGGATTTCTCCGGAAATCCTGAGAGGATTTCTCCGGAAATCCTGAGAGGATTTCTCCGGAAATCCTGAGAGGATTTCTCCGGAAATTCTGAGAGGATTTCTCCGGAAATCCTGAGAGAATTTTTCCGGAAATCCTAAGTGGATTTGTCCGGAAATCCTGAGAGGATTTCTCCGGAAATCCTGAGAGGATTTCTCCAGAAATACTGGGAGGACTTCTTTATAAATCCCGGAAGGATTTTTCTAATATCCTGGGCGGCTTTCTCCTGAAATTTTTGGAGAATTCTTCAGAAATCTTGGGAGGATTCTTCTGAAGTTCTGGGAGGATTCATTCTAAAATCCTGGGAGGATTTCTCTAGAAACCCTAGGAGGATATCTCCTGAAATCCTGAGAGGTTTTCTCAAAAAATGCTAGGAGGATTTCTTCTGTAATCCTGGAAAATTTTCTCTGGAAATCCTGGAAGGTTCTCTCTGGAAATCATGAAAGGATTTCTCCGGAAATCTTGGGAGGAATTCTTCAACAATCCTTGGAGTATTTCTCCTCAACTCATGAGACGATTTCCTGTAATCCTAAGGGGTATTTTTCAGTATTACTGAGGGGATTCAACCAGAATTACTGAGCGGATTGTTTCAGATATCCCCTAGGGATTTCTCCAGTTTTGGATATTTTCAGAAATCCATGGGGATTTTTTCAGAGTTCCTGAGGATATTTAACCAGACATCCTGAGGGCATTCCTCCAAGTAACCCTTTGAGGATTTCTTGAGATATCCTATAAGATTTTCTACTGGATGTATTTCTTAAAAAATCGTGGGATAAGTTTAGATATTCAAAAGTTTTTTTTTCTTTTGTGTGTAAATTCTTGAAGGATTTTTTTTAACAGCTTAAGAATCTCCTCCAAAAACTGTTTTGGCGATTCGTCAAGCACTTCTGGCAGGTTTCGTCTAGAATTATTTATGGTACATTCTCTAAGAACAGCTGAAGGAGTTTGTTTTTGCCTTTCTCGTACACTAAGTGTACTGGAAAGGCTATATGTTCACTCCAAAAATGACTTTTTGATAGAAGCCCCGGAGGGTCGAGTCACATATACCAATCAACTCAGCTCGACGAATTGAGGTGATGTCTGTGTGTATGTATGTGTGTGTGTATGTATGTGTGTGTGTATGTGTGTATGTGTGTGTACAAAAAAAACTCACATCACTTTTTGGTAGTAAACCTGAACCGATTTCAATGAACAACGGTTCATTCGACGCGGAATCTGGTCCCATTGTTTCCTATTGAAAATGGTTCGGATCGGTCCAGCCGTTCCGGAGATATGGCCATTTAGGTGTTCCGGAACCGTACCCAAGGAAGGGACCAGATATGAAAATGCATCAAACCTATGCATGCGACACATCAAACCACGGCATTTTCGAAAACCTGATGAGCGGTAAGCAGGAAAATTGTCTCAGGCCATATCTGAACCGGTAGTGTTCCCGAACCGGTTCTGGGTGTCCCGCTGGAAGTGGCCAAATATACAATTGAACCAAACCCATGCATGCGATACATCAAACCATTTTCGATGACCTGATGGACAATGAGCAGGAAAATAGTCTCAGACCATATCTGAACCGGTAGTGTTCCGAAACCGGTTCTAGGCGTTCCACTGGAAGTGGCCAAATACACAATTGAACCAAACCCATGCATGCGACACATCCAACCACGTCATTTTCGATAACCTGATGAGCGGTAAGTAGGAAAATAGTATCAGACCATATCTGAACCGGTATTGTTCCGGAACCGGTTCTAGGCGTCCCGCTGGAAGTGGCCAAATATACAATTGAACCAAACCCATGCATGCGATACATCAAACCACGGCATTTTCGATTACCTCATGGACAATGAGCAGGAAAATCATCTCAGACCATATCTGTACCAGTAGTGTTCCGGAACCGGTTCCGGGGTTCCCGCCGAAGTGGTCAAATCTGAAAGAGAGACAAACCCGTGCATGCGTCAATTCAAACAGCGGCTTTATAGATTACCTAATGAACGGCAAGCAAGTGTTTCGGAATCGGTTTTGAGTGGCCGGAAGAGGCCTAATGTAAAAGTTATCCAAATCCAGGCATGTGACACATCATACCGTGGCTTTTGCGATAACCTGATGAACAGTTAGCAAGAAAATAGCCTTAGATCACACTAGAGACAACTGGTAGTGTTCTGGAATTGGTTCCGAGAGTCCCGTCGAAATTGTCAAACTCTGCATGTGACACCTTCAATTTGCAGCGTTTTTGGTTAACCGATGAACAGTTAACAAGACAATAGTGTAAGACCATATTTGGTTCAGCCGGTAGTTACCCGGAATCAGATCCGGGTAGTAAAATGTAAAATTTAACCAACCCCATGGATGCGGTACATTAAATCACGATTCACGACTTATCGAAAACCTGATGGAAAAATAGGGTCAGACCACATTAGATTCCCGGTAGTGTTGCGGGTTCAGCTGTGGCTTCAAAAGTAGTTAAAAGTAAAAATGAATCAAACCCATACATGCGATATATCAAATCGCGGTGATTAGGTAAAGGTGAAGAATTAGCAATAAAATAATCTCAGACCATAATTGGGACAAACGGTTATGTCATGGAATCAAATCCGGGTATCCCACCGGAAATTACCAAATATAAAAATGAACCAAACCCATACATACGACACATCAGATCGCAGATTTTTGGATAATCTAATGAACGGTTAGCAAGAAAATAGCCTTAAATCACATTAAATACTAGCTGTTGTGTAGCAGAACCAACGTTCATGTGAAAAATTAAATCGTGGCTTTGTTTAATGGCCTGATAAACGTTAGGTATGAACAACAGTGACGAATATGTCTAAGTTCTCATATATGAAAGAGAACAAAATATAGACAAAACTAAAGCGATCTCATCAAATCGAACCATTCCAGATTCCTAAGGTGTTAATTTATAGCAGGATGGGTCAACGTTGAATGGAAAAATAAGGATTTGATCGCGTCAGATGGCGGCTGTTTTAAGGATTTTTGAGCTCTAAAACTATGTAAAATAAGTGTATTTGGTATGGGAAATATGTTCGGAGTCCACCAGAGTATCCAAGATAGCGGTCCAAAGTCCAAGACAATGGCCCAGTATTGAAGTCAGCGACTATTTTACAGGATTTTCAATTCTTGCATTTTGGGCATATTTTGTATGGAAGTATGTCCAGAATTCAAAATTTGTAATCAGAAAACCCAAGCTGTGCGCTATTTCACAAGGTCTGTAATATGACTATAGTTTGAATGGGGAAGAATGTTGGTCTTCGTCCAAAACAGGTAACCAGAAAATCATAAACGACTTGCCACAATTCAATACGGTGTCTATTCAATGGTGCAGATTCTAAAAATGAATAGCAGAACATCCAAGATGGTGTCTCAATATTCCAGATGGCGCTTAGTTTAGTTGGGGTAGATATCCGGAGTCAAAAAATGATGACCGGAAAATCTAAAATGACGTTTCGAAACTTTGCGGCTTCATAACATTTGGTTGGTTTGAATTTTGGATCGTTGTCTTATATTTTCTGAATATTGGATATTATGCTAATATAAAATGTATCCATATTGAGTAGATTTAGCAAGCAGTTTACATGTTGTATTTATGTCAATGTCATCAACACGTCGCTTGAGTTTTGTTGAAAGGATATTTTAAAGCACGAGAAAGGCACCATCACCGCTAGGTGGATTAATTAGGGTTTTTTTTTTAAGGTCTTCAGTAGTCATAATGCATCCCAAATTACTAAAATTCTCTGTTTTATTTTTTTTTTCAGGAATTGTGAGAAGCATTAGTGCTTTCAGAATCTTCAAATGAATTTTCTGTTTTTATGTAAATTTGGTTTCTTGTATTTTTATTTTTTTTTCGAGATTTTATTTTTTTTATTTTATATTTTTGAAGTGTTATTATTACTATTTGTACCATTTTTTAAACAAACTTACGATCATTTTATGTTGCTCCCTTTTATGAATGCTACAGGATCTGCCTCAACAGCAATGCCCTCGAAGCTCAAAACGTCCAACGGTGTCTGCCTTTTGATTTCTAAATTGTTACCAATCTGATACAGCCCTAAAAGAGAACCGACCCAATTTTCAAACCAATGAGGTCCTGGCAACGGCACAAAAAGTAGAAATCCTTAAAGTAATTCAATAGCTAATAAAATCTCCGATCACACAGGCAAACACATACCTACTCACACACATACAAAGTCGCACAGACTTGCTCGGATTGGCAGGGAAAATCTGGGAAATTGTGAACTGCCGGACTCATTTCCTCGCAGTAGAGGGAGACAACAAACAACATCAGTGAGAGGGCCGACGACGACGACGACAACGACGGAGGAAACGGGAGAATAATCGAATTGTCGCTTCGAATCAAACCGGGCGACACAGAGCAGAGCCGAGGGAGTGACGGTCTGCTGCTGCTGCGGCTGATGGCGAGACGAAAGATAATCCGACGAGGACTTGAGTCTGGTCTGTACACTACAGTTGCCGTCTAAAGTCGGACTTCCAGTTGGTCTCTTCGTGTTGCTGCTGAACAAGGGGAGGTTATTGTATTAAATTATAAAAAGCAGTGAAATGGTCTGTGTGAGAGTTTGGGGTGTGTTGAGTGGGGGGACGGTTCTGAAAGCTATTTGTGGAGTTCTATTTCGGAACATGACCCGACTTAATGTTGAGCTTGGACCGATATCTGCTGTCTGCTGGTTATTTTGGTGAGCTATTGGCTTGATTAGATTCCCAACGAAGCAAAGAAACGATCCTGATAATAAGTTTTAGAAAACTATGTCGTCTCGAAAAGCGATTCAAAAGGACTGAACAAATCTACAGGAAAAAGCATAACTCCCTTTAATCCCAACACAACGACTATTGATTTACGACTCTCTCTCTCAGTTGCTAAATTTGGAATCCAAAGTTTAACTGGACATCACAGTTGAAAGCCCACTTCTCCATTAAACCGAACCGAACCGCACAGCAGCAGCAGAGGAAGTTTTCCCTATCGTGGCACTAATTAATGGCCTCTTGGTTTTCGGAGAAAATCCATCGCTCACCATGGCACGACATCCTGGTCGCTAGCTCAGCTCAGCCCATTCAGCCACTTCATATTCATGGGAACTATTCGACCATTTTTAGTAGGTAACTCGCCTATCGCCTTCACGTAATCCATCATCCATCCCATCCTGAGCTTTTTCCAACAACCGAACGAATTTTATCCCCCAGACGACGGACATCAATGGGCGTAATGGCGAGCGATGGCAAGCGGTCGATAGGTTGGATCAACGACGCTGAAGTTTGGCCGCATAATCAAATGAATATAGTTGGGAAAGTTGTTTTTTTACTCTCTCTCGCTGCTTCTCGGTTTTGGCTGTTGCAGTCAAGTTTTCCGATCAGGTTTTTTTTTCTGAGGTTGTGGGAACAGTCTGGGTACGTGTTCGGCTAAGAACATGGCAGACTCAACTTTCGTGCGAAACACGTGCTCTCGTGATAGGCTTTGTGAGTTCGATAGCTGGATTTGATACGGAGATACTGTACTTAGGATTGTGATTTCTTGGAAGTTTGCTTTTCGAGGCTGAGTGGTAGTAGCTATTGTATTGCTGTAGTAATCCTAAGAGAATTATTTCCTATTTTATTTATTTAATCTATTTATTTATCTTATTTTATTCTAAGAGAATTTTCCTGAAATCCTGAAAGGATTTGTCCTAAAATTCTGAAAGGATTTCTCTTGAAATTCTGAAAGGATTTGTCCTGAAATCCTGAAAAAATTTCTCCTGAAATCCTGGTAGGATTTCTCCTAAAATCCTGGAAGTATTTCTCATGAAATCCTAGAAGGATTTCTCATGAAATCCTGGAAGGAATTCTCCTGAAATCCTGGAAGGATTTCTCATGAAATCCTGGAAGAATTTCTCCTGAAATCCTGGAAGGATTTCTCCTGAAATCCTGGAAGGACTTCTCCCGAAATCCTAGAAGGATTTCTCCTGAAATCCTGGAAGGATTTCTCCTGAAATCTTGGAAGGATTTCTCCTGAAATCTTGGAAAGATTTCTCCTGAAATCCTGGAAGGATTTCTCCTGAAATCCTGGAAGGATTTCTCCTGAAATCCTGGAAGGATTTCTCCTGAAATCCTGGAAGGATTTCTCCTGAAATCCTGGAAGGATTTCTCCTGAAATCCTGGAAGGATTTCTCCTGAAATCCTGGAAGGATTTCTCCTGAAATCCTGGAAGGATTTCTCCTGAAATCCTGGAAGGATTTCTCCTGAAATCCTGGAAGGATTTCTCCTGAAATCCTGGAAGGATTTCTCCTGAAATCCTGGAAGGATTTCTCCTGAAATCCTGGAAGGATTTCTCCTGAAATCCTGGAAGGATTTCTCCTGAAATCCTGGAAGGATTTCTCCTGAAATCCTGGAAGGATTTCTCCTGAAATCCTGGAAGGATTTCTCCTGAAATCCTGGAAGGATTTCTCCTGAAATCCTGGAAGGATTTCTCCTGAAATCCTGGAAGGATTTCTCCTGAAATCCTGGAAGGATTTCTCCTGAAATCCTGGAAGGATTTCTCCTGAAATCCTGGAAGGATTTCTCCTGAAATCCTGGAAGGATTTCTCCTGAAATCCTGGAAGGATTTCTCCTGAAATCCTGGAAGGATTTCTCCTGAAATCCTGGAAGGATTTCTCCTGAAATCCTGGAAGGATTTCTCCTGAAATCCTGGAAGGATTTCTCCTGAAATCCTGGAAGGATTTCTCCTGAAATCCTGGAAGGATTTCTCCTGAAATCCTGGAAGGATTACTCCTGAAATCCTGGAAGGATTTCTCCTGAAATCCTGGAAGGATTTCTCCTGAAATCCTGGAAGGATTTCTCCTGAAATCCTGGAAGGATTTCTCCTGAAATCCTGGAAGGATTTCTCCTGAAATCCTGGAAGGATTTCTCCTGAAATCCTGGAAGGATTTCTCCTGAAATCCTGGAAGGATTTCTCCTGAAATCCTGGAAGGATTTCTCCTGAAATCCTGGAAGGATTTCTCCTGAAATCCTGGAAGGATTTCTCCTGAAATCCTGGAAGGATTTCTCCTGAAATCCTGGAAGGATTTCTCCTGAAATCCTGGAAGGATTTCTCCTGAAATCCTGGAAGGATTTCTCCTGAAATCCTGGAAGGATTTCTCCTGACATCCTGGAAGTATTTCTCCTGAAATCCTGGAAGGATTTCTCCCGAAATCCTGGAAGGATTTCTCCTGAAATCCTGGAAGGATTTCTCCTGAAATCCTGGAAGGATTTCTCCTGAAATCCTGGAAGGATTTCTCCTGAAATCCTGGAAGGATTTCTCCTGAAATCCTGGAAGGATTTCTCCTGAAATCCTGGAAGGATTTCTCCTGAAATCCTGGAAGGATTTCTCCTGAAATCCTGGAAGGATTTCTCCTGAAATCCTGGAAGGATTTCTCCTGAAATCCTGGAAGGATTTCTCCTGAAATCCTGGAAGGATTTCTCCTGAAATCCTGGAAGGATTTCTCCTGAAATCCTGGAAGGATTTCTCCTGAAATCCTGGAAGGATTTCTCCTGAAATCCTGGAAGGATTTCTCCTGAAATCCTGGAAGGATTTCTCCTGAAATCCTGGAAGGATTTCTCCTGAAATCCTGCGAGGATTTCTCCTGAAATCCTGCGAGGATTTCTCCTGAAATCCTGCGAGGATTTCTCCTGAAATCCTGCGAGGATTTCTCCTGAAATCCTGCGAGGATTTCTCCTGAAATCCTGCGAGGATTTCTCCTGAAATCCTGCGAGGATTTCTCCTGAAATCCTGCGAGGATTTCTCCTGAAATCCTGCGAGGATTTCTCCTGAAATCCTGCGAGGATTTCTCCTGAAATCCTGCGAGGATTTCTCCTGAAATCCTGCGAGGATTTCTCCTGAAATCCTGCGAGGATTTCTCCTGAAATCCTGCGAGGATTTCTCCTGAAATCCTGCGAGGATTTCTCCTGAAATCCTGCGAGGATTTCTTCTGACATCCTGCGAGGATTTCTCCTGAAATCCTGACGGGATTTCTCCCGAAATCCTGACGGGATTTCTCCTGAAATCCTGACGGCATTTCTCCTGAAATCATGACGGGATTTCTCCTGAAATCCTGACGGGATTTCTCCTGAAATCATGACGGGATTTCTCCTGAAATCCTGACGGGATTTCTCCTGAAATCCTGACGGGATTTCTCCTGAAACCCTGACGGGATTTCTCCTGAAATCCTGACGGGATTTCTCCTGAAATCCTGACGGGATTTCTCCTGAAATCCTGACGGGATTTCTCCTGAAATCCTGACGGGATTTCTCCTGAAATCCTGACGGGATTTCTCCTGAAATCCTGACGGGATTTCTCCTGAAATCCTAACGGGATTTCTCCTGAAATCCTGACGGGATTTCTCCTGAAATCCTGACGGGATTTCTCCTAAAATCCTGACGGGATTTCTCCTGAAATCCTGACGGGATTTCTCCTGAAATCCTGACGGGATTTCTCCTGAAATCCTGACGGGATTTCTCCTGAAATCCAGACGGGATTTCTCCTGAAATCCTGACGGGATTTCTCCTGAAATCCTGACGGGATTTCTCCTGAAATCCTGGGAGGATTTCTCCTGAAATCCTGACGGGATTTCTCCTGAAATCCTGACGGGATTTCTCCTGA
Source organism: Aedes albopictus (assembly GCF_035046485.1). Lineage (NCBI taxonomy): Eukaryota > Metazoa > Arthropoda > Insecta > Diptera > Culicidae > Aedes > Aedes albopictus. The sequence continues at coordinate 418,030,335 of NC_085138.1, read as the reverse complement.
AATCCTGACGGGATTTCTCCTGAAATCCTGACGGGATTTCTCCTGAAATCCGGACGGGATTTCTCCTGAAATCCTGACGTCCTGACGGGATTTCTCCTGAAATCCTGACGTCCTGACGGGATTTCTCCTGAAATCCTGACGGGATTTCTCCTGAAATCCTGACGGGATTTCTCCTGAAATCCTGACGGGATTTCTCCTGAAATCCTGACGGGATTTCTCCTGAAATCCGGACGGGATTTCTCCTGAAATCCTGACGGGATTTCTCCTGAAATCCTGACGGGATTTCTCCTGAAATCCTGACGGGATTTCTCCTGAAATCCTGACGGGATTTCTCCTGAAATTATGACGGGATTTCTCCTGAAATTCTGACGGGATTTCTCCTGAAATCCTGATGGGATTTCTTCTGAAATCCTGCGAGGATTTCTCCTGAAATCCTGCGAGGATTTCTCCTGAAATCCTGCGAGGATTTCTCCTGAAATCCTGACAGGATTTCTCCTGAAATCCTGACAGGATTTCTCCTGAAATCCTGACAGGATTTCTCCTGAAATCCTGACAGGATTTCTCCTGAAATCCTGACAGGATTTCTCCTGAAATCCTGACAGGATTTCTCCTGAAATCCTGCGAGGATTTCTCCTGAAATCCTGCGAGGATTTCTCCTGAAATCCTGACAGGATTTCTCCTGAAATCCTGACAGGATTTCTCCTGAAATCCTGACAGGATTTCTCCTGAAATCCTGCCAGGATTTCTCCTGCAATCCTGACAGGATTTCTCCTGAAATCCTGCCAAGATTTCTCCTGAAATCCTGACAGGTTTTTTCCTGAAATCCTGACAGGATTTCTCCTGAAATCCTTCGAGGATTTCTCCTGAAATCCTTCGAGGATTTCTCCTGAAATCCTTCGAGGATTTCTCCTGAAATCTTTTGAGGATTTCTCCTGAAATCCTTCGAGGATTTCTCCTGAAATCCTTCGAGGATTTCTCCTGAAATCCTTCGAGGATTTCTCCTGAAATCCTTCGAGGATTTCTCCTGAAGTCCTTCGAGGATTTCTCCTGAAATCCTTCGAGGATTTCTCCTGACATCCTTCGAGGATTTCTCCTGAAATCCTTCGAGGATTTCTCTTGAAATCCTTCGAAAATTTCTCCTGAAATCCTCCGAGGATTTCTCCTGAAATCCTTCGAGGATTTCTTCTGAAATCCTTCGAGGATTTCTCCTGAAATCCTTTGAGGATTTCTTCTGAAATCCTTCGATAATTTCTCCTGAAATCCTTCGAGGATTTCTCCTGAAATCCTTCGAGGATTTCTCCTGAAATCCTTCGAGGATTTCTCCTGAAATACTTTGAGGACTTCTCCTGTGAGGATTTCTCCGAAAATTCTTTGAGCATTTCTCCTGAAATCCTGTGAGCACTTCTTCTGGAATCTTGTGGGGATTTCTACTGTGAAGGTTTCTTGAAAAATAATGTGAGTAGAAAAGTTGGAGGGATGAATAAACTATGAATTTGCATAAGAAGCAAACTAAATTTTCCCGGGTCGGTCAAGAAACCATCTTCAGAGGTCATATGCAGTAGCAACTATGCACAAAAGAGAAACGGACAACCATAACGGTCAATCCTCTGTGTCCAGTTAGTGCGGTACTCTAGTTTTTTTTTTCGCTCTCCCTAGGGCGATAGCAAGAAAGAAAGTGGAAACTCTCGTAATGAGGAAAACTTTTAATGAAGTTATAAATTATTTTTATTTTTATTACGGGTTCGTTGCCACCACCACCGAGGGAAAAGGGGTGATGTCCTTACCGCCGTCATTGTCGTCATCATGTGGGAATCAAGCACGAGTAAAGCTAATTGTGGAAATGGGAATTGTGGTGCTGATTCACCCGTAGTTATTCGTGTGTCTTTTGTTGAAGACTGATTTTCGTCAATGACGTCCTTACAAACAATCTTGACATTTTTAGAATTGTGCTTTCTCAAGTGTGCTCATATCATAAGCACTACAGCGTTACATGAATACAAACCTTTCTTCATGGATTAAAACAGTAACATCAGTGCAATTGCCTCGAACTCCACAGTACCTAGCCTTGTCCCTTGGTGTGAATACACTCGTTTGTTCCGATCAACCGGGAAATTGACCAAGACGACGACGGCAATGGTGATGGCGGCAACGTCGACGATGATTCTGGTCGGATGGTCGTCTGACGTGTCCCATCGTATATTAATGTTAACGAGCAGCGACTCTCTGCTAGAGTGGTGATTTTCACAAGAATTGGACTTCATGCTACTTTTGTAAAAAAGAAATAGAGTTGAACAGAATAGTAGTGTTTCCGGAGAACCACTGATGCTGCACCTGGAATTTATCTTCGAAAATATTATGAAACTGGATTTAATTCCGCTGTTGTTATTATTTGAAATTTTATGTGTGATAATTCGATGCTCTAATTATATACATAAAAGAGTTTTATTATGATTTTTTGATAAACAGAAATAGTATGGAACGAGCTCACCACCCAAGTAATTACTTCAAATCCAATTAGCTTTTAGGATGTTTTAAGAACCATATCATACACCATTTTGTAATGATGTCATGATAGTTGTAAGGATCATCTTGAATCTATTTGATCTGATACTATCACTTGGTCACTCAAGTAACTGTTTGAAGCAGAGATGCCAGATTATTTTCATCAAAAATCGGTATCAATACAGATTATTCTGTATCGCTGTATTTAAGGGTAAAGCAGACACCAAAAGTCCTAGATTTCAATAGAAACCAAAAAATGTACTATTTTTTGACGGTTTTAATTTTTATTGGTATTTATTTTTCCAAAAAAAAAAGTGTGAAAATGAACAAATTTTCATGAATTATTTTTAGTTTGAGCGGAAATTTATCAAGTTTTCAATAAATTTATTGAAAAAAACTTCAAATGTCATGCTTTTTGGAGAAATCTGTATCATACTTTAAAAATCTGTATTTTTCTGTACTCTGTATCTTGTCTATATAAAAGGTCAAAACTCTGTATAATACAGAAAAATATGTATATCTGGCATCTCTGGTTTAAAATTCAATAAGTTTTGTTGAAGCTCTGAAAGCTTAAGCTGATTATTCTGATTATGTTTTTGGGTCGAGAACCTTTACAACATTTCTCATTTTACGTGATATATGGATTTCATGCTTGCAGACTCACAATAAATCGCTAGTTGAATTAATCAGGATTCCTTTCGGTTGAATTGGTCGGACATCCAATGCGGTACGGTCTGACTTGTACGTCCTGGGTAGGCCATCCATATTTATTCCGCTTGTGCTAGTCGTCGCGACGGACCGACGGACCCAACCGACAGCGAGACGACGCGTCGACCTCCACTTCCACTTCCAACCCGCTTAGCCATTCCTCTATCCATAGCGTGCTTGTATGGAGCACCGCATTTCGTCCTTATGCTTGAGAGGAGCCTCTGGTTCGGATTGTAATTTATGTTTCCGCTAGGAGGATTTATTTCAAGTGAGCTTTTTGTTTCGCTGCTTCGCTATCAGATGGGCGCGCGAGTTCTCGCTTCAGCCGTCTGCTTTTTCTCGGCTGTCTGCAATCAATCGAGGGGCATTTTCATCACGCTGCTGCTCGTGGTGGTTATGCGAAAGTTTGTGGCAGTGACATATGGGATTGGCGAGGCTTCTTTTGGATTGGTCATTACATGGGCGACTGGGCTGTTTAGCACTAATTTGAAATTCAATTTGATTCCGTTAGACAGAAGTCTCGAAACAACATGGAACATGTTTGAAATAGCTTAAACATTAAAGATAAAAGACGGAGGACAAAGAACTAGAAGGCGGGTTGATCGACAGACAAGGGGACAGAAAAACAAGATGATGTGAAGTAAAGAAGACAAGGAGGCAGAAAAACACTAAGAAATGGCAAGGAAGACTGGAAGAAAAAGAAGATGTTAAAAAGGAAGCATGACCAGAAGACAGAGAAGACAGAGAAGACAGAGAAGACAGAGAAGACAGAGAAAGAAGACAGAGAAGACAGAGAAGACAGAGAAGACAGAGAAGACAGAGAAGACAGAGAAGACAGAGAAGACAGAGAAGACAGAGAAGACAGAGAAGACAGAGAAGACAGAGAAGACAGAGAAGACAGAGAAGACAGAGAAGACAGAGAAGACAGAGAAGACAGAGAAGACAGAGAAGACAGAGAAGACAGAGAAGACAGAGAAGACAGAGAAGACAGAGAAGACAGAGAAGACAGAGAAGACAGAGAAGACAGAGAAGACAGAGAAGACAGAGAAGACAGAGAAGACAGAGAAGACAGAGAAGACAGAGAAGACAGAGAAGACAGAGAAGACAGAGAAGACAGAGAAGACAGAGAAGACAGAGAAGACAAAGAAGACAGAGAAGACAGAGAAGACAGAGAAGACAGAGAAGACAGAGAAGACAGAGAAGACAGAGAAGACAGAGAAGACAGAGAAGACAGAGAAGACAGAGAAGACAGAGAAGACAGAGAAGACAGAGAAGACAGAGAAGACAGAGAAGACAGAGAAGACAGAGAAGACAGAGAAGACAGAGAAGACAGAGAAGACAGAGAAGACAGAGAAGACAGAGAAGACAGAGAAGACAGAGAAGACAGAGAAGACAGAGAAGACAGAGAAGACAGAGAAGACAGAGAAGACAGAGAAGACAGAGAAGACAGAGAAGACAGAGAAGACAGAGAAGACAGAGAAGACAGAGAAGACAGAGAAGACAGAGAAGACAGAGAAGACAGAGAAGACAGAGAAGACAGAGAAGACAGAGAAGACAGAGAAGACAGAGAAGACAGAGAAGACAGAGAAGACAGAGAAGACAGAGAAGACAGAGAAGACAGAGAAGACAGAGAAGACAGAGAAGACAGAGAAGACAGAGAAGACAGAGAAGACAGAGAAGACAGAGAAGACAGAGAAGACAGAGAAGACAGAGAAGACAGAGAAGACAGAGAAGACAGAGAAGACAGAGAAGACAGAGAAGACAGAGAAGACAGAGAAGACAGAGAAGACAGAGAAGACAGAGAAGACAGAGAAGACAGAGAAGACAGAGAAGACAGAGAAGACAGAGAAGACAGAGAAGACAGAGAAGACAGAGAAGACAGAGAAGACAGGGAAGACAGAGAAGACAGAGAAGACAGAGAAGACAGAGAAGACAGAGAAGACAGAGAAGACAGAGAAGACAGAGAAGACAGAGAAGACAGAGAAGACAGAGAAGACAGAGAAGACAGAGAAGACAGAGAAGACAGAGAAGACAGAGAAGACAGAGAAGACAGAGAAGACAGAGAAGACAGAGAAGACAGAGAAGACAGAGAAGACAGAGAAGACAGAGAAGACAGAGAAGACAGAGAAGACAGAGAAGACAGAGAAGACAGAGAAGACAGAGAAGACAGAGAAGACAGAGAAGACAGAGAAGACAGAGAAGACAGAGAAGACAGAGAAGACAGAGAAGACAGAGAAGACAGAGAAGACAGAGAAGACAGAGAAGACAGAGAAGACAGATAAGACAGAGAAGACAGAGAAGACAGAGAAGACAGAGAAGACAGAGAAGACAGAGAAGACGGAGAAGACGGAGAAGACGGAGAAGACAGAGAAGAAAGAGAAGACAGGAGAAGACAGAGAAGACAAAGAAATTATAAAAAAAGGAGAAGGCAGAGATGAAGGAGAATACAGAAATGAAAGAGAAGACAGGGATAATTTGAGGATTCACTGACCTGACTGTTCTGAACGATGAACCTGAAAACCGTATCATCGCCATTACCCAGCAAGAAAATGTAATGAAAAGCAATTCTCGGGTGGATTATTACAGCGTACGGTCCTCCACCTTTCCCCAACCGTCCCTCTGATCCAAGCTCTGAATCTATCTGTCTACTACAGCGGCGGTGTATCGGTAAGGAGCCACGCTAACCACCAGGCTCTGTAGGTCTTCACCGTCGGGATAATCGCCACCGACGGTGTCGGCGGCGGTGGCCTTTCACAACCCATCCTGGTGAGGGACCGAATAATTTCTTTTTTACGGCCGCGCACTTTTCGCAAATATCCGCACAATAATACACCACTGTCTATATAGTATGAACTATACACTGAGAGAAACTTTCTCTTTGGTTCGAATTGAAATGGATTACAATTTCAAATTATTTTCGAATTGGAATCAAATGTTGCTTTTCATGGGAATTTTATTTTTAGAGATTTCAAAACTGCCTGTTTGAAAAAAAAAAATGAACTACTTTTAATATTGGAGTGTTCAAATAACAATATTCTGCTGAATTTATCTATCTATAAATAATAATAAATAGCACCTGAATGAAATTTCGTCAACATCCACTAATTTCGAAAGTTTTTTTATGGGTCAAAGTCTAGCAGGATGAGTTGGTTGGTCTGATATGTAAAAAATGAGCCTACGTAGGCTATGGACAGCACTTTATTGTTAAAAGATTGAAATCTTATGCAACTGAAATAAATCGTTGAAATTCGCTGAGTGTACCCAACCGTTGTTTAAACGGCGGTGACTCTGTTGCTTCTTGGTCGAACGTCGAACCCGCCGGCACAACGAGGCCCAGACAAAACCCCGAGCCTATTGTGCCCGTTCGTACCGAATAGAACGACGACGACGTAAATTATTCTCGAGCGATTTATTAATTTTATTTTTTTCTTTCTTTCCCTCTCCCATTCGCAGGAACAAAGCCATAAATCATACCGGCCGCTGTGTGTGCTGACGTTCCGGTGGAACTATTTGCTCCATGGGCTCGAACCGGCCGGGTACCATCTGGTGAACGTGGTCCTGCACACGATCGTCTCGCTCATGTACTTCCGGTAAGTGTTTGGTGGGGTGGGTGGTGGGATCGGGGACTGTTTCCGGAATCCAACGAGGTGGGCACGTGGAGTGGAGTGGTGGGTGATTGTGGTTTTCCAAGTTGTTAGGATCGGTGTTTGTCCTTTGTTCTCCCCCGGATCACGGAAGGGAGATAACAATCGGTGAATGTAGTGGAAAAATGAAATTTAAGGGCCCATGTCGTAAAATGTTGTCAGCCGGCGAAGTATGAAAAATAAGCTTTCCAATTGTTTTGTGTAAATATTTGTTGTGAATATTTTGAACACCGTTATCAACAGAAATAATACGTGCCTATGTCATATTTTTTATTCACTTATCCGAATCTCTCCCCATAAAGCGCTGCGTTAGGAGAACATATTGCTGAAACATGATTCATTTTTAATTGGATAATAAAAAAAACTACATATGAACCTATTTTGTCCCATATTTGTCAAATTTCCGTAATACTCTACTCGGGACTACTCCCAGAATTTTTTTTTCGACTTGTTTCAGTATTTCTTCCGTAGTTCCTCTTCAGATTACTAGTTCAAAGACCTATTAAGAAGTTTCTAGAGAAGTATTACCTGGAGTGCTTCATATTTTACCTGGATTTTTTTTACAGGGGAATTTTGTAAGTTATCTCAAAAGGAACTCCGAGAAAACCCTCTACAATAGTCCCAGCAAGAAATATAGGAGCATCAATTGAATAAATTCCTACAGTAACACCCATTATCTCAAAACAACTTCCGGTGGGGTTTCAGGGAAAAACTCTGGGAGCAATCCCGAGAAAATACTCAAACAAAAGAATCGGGAGGATCACAGCAAGAAATCGTGTGAACAACTACTGTTTTCAGGATTCCTCGTGAAGTTCCATTTCTGGTTTCATCAAGAAGTTCCTTCAGGCATTCTTCTTGGGTTCTTTCTGCGATACTTCCAATGGTTCATTTCTAAATTCTTCTAAATGTGCCGCCTATGATTCCTCATGGAACTCTTTTCGATATTCGTTTAGGAACTCTTTCAAGGATTTAAAAAAAACCCTTAAAGGATTAATCCATGAATTTCTTCCAGAGATTTCTCTTAGAGTTCTTCCCGAATGCTGCTTCGAATTTCCTTCCAAGATTTCCCCAGGATTTCCATCCGGTTTGTGTATGTAGTCGTGAGTAAGAGTAGTAGTAAGACAATAGTAAGAGAATTCAAAAAATTCCAGATCTCATCCATTAATTCCTTTCGGGATTTTGTAAGACTGCCTTTTGTTAGTTTCTCAGATAGTTCATTGCGGGATTTTCCAGGAGTTTCTTCTTGTATTAATCCTAAAACTCTTCTAAAAGTTTTCCAGGAGTTCATTTCAGGATTGCTCCAAAGGTCCCTTTCCGGTATTGATTCTTAAGTTTCATCTTATATGAATCCATGAGTTTCAACCAGTATTTGACCAAGAATTTCTTCCAGGTTTCTTCCCAGTATTGCTTTCGAGATTTCTTCAAGATTTCCTACCGAAATTTCTTAAAGAGTACAAAACGATACTAAGGTAACAGCAATTTCGGGAATTTCTTCAAGAGTTCTTTTCGAAGGTTGCTCCAAAAGTTTCTTCGAAGATTACTGTAGGAGTTCTGATCAAAGGTTGCTGCAAAAATTCATTCCAGAATTCCTCCAAGAATGTCCTTCATAATTTCTCCACTAATTTCTTCCAACCATCGGAGTTTCTTCCGCAATTTCTACAGGTGTTTCTTCTGGGATTACTGCAGGATTTTCTTCATAGATTCCTGAAAAAAATTTAAGAAATATACCATAAAATTCTAAATTTTTAGGAGCAGCTCATAGAACGATCTCGGAAGGAACTTCCTGTGGAATCCCAGAAGAAACTCCGGGAGAAACTTAGGAAGCGTAGAGGAATCCCGTTAATAACTCCTGGAAGACTTCCATAAGGAACACCCGGATAAATACCAGAATTAATTCCAGGAGAAATCCTTGAAGAAATTCCTGGGGGAGTCCCGGAAGGAACTTCTCCAGCAATATCGGAAGGAAATCCTGAACGAATCGCGATCAAAACACCTGAAGATTTCCAGAAGCAAATTTTAGTGAAATTTAAGAAGCATTTCGCCGAGAAATTCCGGAAAGTATTCCTGGAGATTTCTCGAAAGAACTCTTCGTGAAATTTTGGAAAGAACTCAAAAAATCCTGCAAAGGAATCCTGGAAAGCAATAATGAAGAAATCCCAGAAGGACTTCCAGGAGGATTGCCGTAAGGAATCAAGGAGAAAATTCCTTGAAGAATCTCAGGAGGAACTCATGGAGCAATCCTTAATGTACATTGTAACTCCAGAAGAACTCTTGGAAGCAATTCTGGGAGGAATCTAGAAGGAGTTCCGGAAGAAAATTCTGGAGGGATTCCAGAAATATGACAATGATTTTATTGCCATATGGCAATAAAATCATTGTCATACATGAGTTGCGTTCTCTCTAGCGCAGTTGGACGGCCGTGCGTCCGTCCGCGTTGAGCGCTCAACGCATACTGAGTTTGCACAGATCATATGGTTGGTGACGAAGTATGTGTCAGTCGAGCTTCAATATCAACATTCTAAAAACAATACGCGCACACTTGTTGTTGGTAGGCCGCGAGAGTGCGGGAGATTGGCATCTAAGAGCCGAAAGAGAGATAAAGTTGTGAAAGACGGACCCGGTTTAGGGTGGTGCTTCGAATCCAGTTTGACTTTCTATTCTGCAGAGTTGTAACTTGTTCTGTAGCTTAGTTGGTTAAAGCGCCGGACTAGCGATAACGGAGTCGTGGGTTCGAATCCCACCAAAACAAGTGGTAATTTTTTCACAAATTTATCTCTCAATTTGCCAATTAAACGTACTTTGCCTAAAATACTTCAAGTTTTTACGTCTATTCCAGAAATATCTCCTGCAAGAATCCCGGAAGGAAATCCTTAAGGAATTCCAGAAGGAATTTCAGGATTAATCCTGGAAGGAGCTTCTGGAGGACCTTCAGGTGGTACTCCTGAGGAATAATGAAGATGATTTTGAAGGCATCCTGGAGATAATTGCTTACAGAAATACAAGATGGGTCTTCTGGAGCATCTCTGAAGCAACTTCTGGAGAAATTCTGAAAGCAGTTCTTGGGGGACTCTCGGAAGAAATTTTTCGGAAGACTCTTAGATTAACCCCCGATATAATTTTTGATCAAATCCAGAAGGAATTCTATGCGGAATGCTTGCCCAATCCACTTCCTCTCACCAGACCTTCACACAGTTTCCTTTTACAGTCAGTAATATTACCCACTGGAATATTCAATCTCCGTTTATCTACTCGATACCAGAAGCTACAGAGGCTCCTTCCCTACTTTCTGCGAATGATTTCTTCGTACTCCGCTTCTTCCTCACAGGCCACAGATCGATTAAGGTAAACGTCTGTATTGTTTAAGGTTCTGAAACGAATGAACAATTTATTAATGGCTGTCATAGATTATAAAAGTCATGGCTTGCTTGTTCCCAGCTCGTCGCTATCTCCCACAATAGATACACTAAGCACTACCACAATCTTTGGAAAATTTTGTTCAATAATCCATTGCTCATAACATAATTTCTAAACCAACTTTTGCAGCAAGATTCTTTGTTGGAAAACTATATAAATGGAAACCTTCTGAAGCAAATATTTTTCCATTTACAAGAAAAAATCCTTGCCCAATCCACTTCCATTCACCAGACCTTCACACATTTTCCCTTTACAGTCAGTAATACTACCCGCTGGAATATTGAATCTCCGTTTATCTACTCGATACCAGAAGCTAGAAAAGAGGCTCCTTCCCTCCTTTCTGCGGCGCCGCAGCACATTTGAATAGGTCCCAAAGCGTGTTGTTACACAACTAACTTGCAGCACTACCCGACAGAGCCGCTGAAACGGCTCCATAAAAAAAAAAACGAAAGCTATAACGGGAAGGAATGTGGCTCCACTCTACCTACTGACTGACTGAAACTCCCAGAACAGCGCGCGAAAGAGTTGAAGCCAAACTATGAGTAGCGTGAAGAGGAATTTTCAATAAAAATTCCAATAGCATCACAACTCCCCCGTTTTTAGCAGGAAGCATCCGCCGCATGGTAGGCCACATTGTGGAAATTTGACCCTGTCTAGGATGGAGTGGGTCGGTGGCTGGAAGGGAGGGTTACTTTGCGTTATGGGTTACTGAAGAAACGAGCTTTCCTTAATTTTTATCAAGTGTATAACCCTTTCCCAGATGCGTTTACAAGGCATGCAAGGCACAGCATCTTCCATCGGAAAGCCACATCGGAGTTGGGGAGCATCGTTTCTTATTCTACATTTTTGAGGATATGAGCTGTTTGGGGAAAGTTGTTAAACATGCATCAGTGCTGTCATGGTGAAATCAAAGCTGGTTGCTGGTTCGCAAGGAAATGCCTTCACTTTTGCGCCTAATTAACAATTATTCCGGAAAAGACCTTTCCATGCAAAATTATTATACGAATGTTTTCTGAAATTATCGCGGAAGGGACATTCTTCCTAGATTTCATATTATGAGTTTTGCATGAATTCTTCCTCAAATTTCTAGAAAACTCTCCAGGAATACGTCCAGGGACATCGTCAAAAAATCCCTTGTAGATTATTTAAGGAATCATCGAAAATGTTCTGGAATGTTCACACAAAGAAGATTCTTGGAGTATTTCTTAGTTTCTTGTTTCTACAGGATTTTCTTCAAAAATTTGTGCAGTTAGTATTCTATGAATTTTTGTGTACAAATCCCCCAAGAAATTGTATAAACACAATACTCATTATTTCTTCAGAGGCATTACTATGCGCTTTTTTCAAACATTCATGTAGAAAATCTTCCAGAGATCCCTCAGAAATTCATTGAGAAATCCATCCTGAGTTTTATCAAGCATTTTTGGAATTACATGCAGAGTTCCTCCTTAAATCTCTAATGATTTTTACTTTAAGGTGTTTCTTCAGGTATCATCCTAGGCATTCATCCAGGAGTTACTTACTACGAAATCATTCGAAAAGTTTTCAAGGATTTATTCCGGGTGTTTTCACAGGTATCTCCAGAAGTTTTCATGTTGTTTCTCGAGTCAATCCTCCAAAGATTTCTTAGAACTCATCCAGGAATTGTTCAACGAATTCTTCTGAATGTTTTGTGCAATTTCTAGGAGAGCTCTTGAAAAATCCCAGGAGGAATATCTGAACACATTCTGCAGGGATCTCTGGAGACAATTCAGAAGATTTTTCTTATAGAAAAGCAAAGAATTTTCGAAGAAATCCTTGTAAAGTTTAAAAAAGTTTCTGAAAAACTCCTTGGAAGAACTTTTGAAGAAAACCATTGCCAAAATTCCTGCAGAAATCTTTGAAATTCTGATGAAGTCTCTGGAGATCAAAGTATCCTCAAAGGAATGTCAGAAGATATCCCAGCAGAGTTTTTAACCGTTATGTGGCCGGCAAACTTTTTGCTTTTTTTTCTACACCGTGTATTTTAAACGGGTGCTGGGTACCCGGGTACCCTGCCGGCCACATAAGGGTTAAAAGTAACCTTGAGGAGTTCCGTGAACACGGAGGTGGACTCTCTCCTGAACTGTCAGCTTGAAACTCTTATTCTATGAACAATTGAGTGCATTTCTGCGAAAATCCACATTCGGGTGCAAGGATTATTTTGTGAAAATTTTCAGCAGAGTCCTTGTAGAAAATGTAGTAAGCAGTTTTGAATGAACCTATCCGAAGAAATCCTTGGAAAAACTTCTCGGGGAATCTTTGGTAGAATTCCTAGAAATAATTATTGTGGAAATTATAGAAAATTTTCAAGAGAATTCCTTTAATCAAATTCTTTAAACATTTTCGAAAAGTATTCTAGGAAGACCTGTGGACGAATACAAATGTCCTAGTGATTACTTTCGGATTTTTAAAAAAAAGCACTACACTCTTTAAAGTCTAAACTAGAACTAAATCACTTAATTTATTCTTCTATCCTGGTAACCTAACTTCACTTGTAACTCACCGGGTCAGCCTGGGAAACAATGATGTCGCTGCACTGGTTCTCATCGAATTGTCACGTTTCAGGACTCCGGTTTCATCGTGACAAAGTTGCTTCGCGTGGCGTGGGAATTGGTGTCTCGATGATCTGGCAGGCTCGGATGAAACGTTGCATAGCACCGTATGGGAACTATGGTGCGTCAACTTAATTGATGAACTGGCAGGTTGTGATACAATGTTGTTTCAAGCCGTGTGGTAACTACGGTGCGTTGATGATGCTGTTAGATTACAGGTGACAACCTGAACATAACTCCCCCCTTTCTAGCTTGAACCGTCCCGGTTCAACCCGATATCAATATCCATAGATGCAGATGGCTTGATAATAATTTTCGACCAGATTTTCCTTATCTCCTTGAACAGGTAAATACATATTATTAGAAAAATGATTATTATTAGTGTTCCTCCATTGGAAGCATGGCGATTTGTAGATTCTAAAACATCGATCCTGTGCCTGTTGTTTATATGCAGCTCTTGTAAGGTTTGTGTTTCTGTCTTAATTGTTTTTGATTTGTTGATAAACGTTGATTGCAGTGGAAGTATTTCCAAATGATTGTTGTTATCGAATTCGAAATTTTGAAATGATTCATTATCTATTTGTATCGAACAGTTTCTGAAGCTGATAAGAAATGATCCTGTTAGATTTTTATTTCCAAACCCGCAACTGTTCTTCAATTGCACAGTTGAATATACATTTCGAATGAGTATTTTTCCACTTCCAATAGGTTTGATTTCATTGACTCTGTTGTACTTTTTGAATGGACAGTTACTAGGATTTCCTTTTAGTAATCGATGAATGCACGTGTCGTCGGAGACATTTTTCATTGTCTGTAATTTGCAAATAATATTTTGCTCGATGTTCACGCAAGTATCATTTGTTATAAATGTAACGTTGGTTCCTAATACTGCCTTCGTGAAATCAATTGCTATTACTTCGCCATTTACAGGTATGTTTTCTACAATAATTTGCTGGTAGGACCCAGGTAAGAATTTTGGAATTTTTATGAGAAACACAATGGATGATCCGTTGTAATAGGCTGCCGGTTCTAGAAACTCATAGACCTGTTCATCGTTGTTTATGGAGATTCCTGCGCGTTCCAAACTTTCGGCTATGTACTCGATTTCTGTTGTTTGAAGTATTCCTTTAGACAAAACGCCTACTTTAGCCATGACAATCGAGTCTGAGATGTCTTCCAAATGTCTTTGTACCACATCCAGGTTGAAGATTAACCTCTGGAAATGTTGAATATGTTCCCAGGAGACCTTCATATTTTTGTTTGATCTAATCTGATTCGTTAGTTTACCTAATTCTTCCTTTTCATTGAGAACTGTTTTTGTCAAGTTATTGATTCTTTCTTGAAACTGATTGTTTATTTTTATTTGGAGATTGTTTGATTCTATGAGGTTCTTGTTGGAATATTGTAAAAGGTTTATATTTTGATTTAAGTTTACTAAGTCATTGTTATCCAAATTCCCTGTTATTGTTTTAATTAAAGTGCCTAGAATATTGATTGCTCTTTTGGACTTTCTCCGAATGCTAAGCTTTTGTAGTGTCGCGTTTGTTTGACTAAATTTAATCTTCAAAATATCCTTAAAATCTCTGGTATGCAAGTTTGAATCTATCTGATTGATCATTATATCGTATTGTTGTAAAATCTCGTGAAATGTATTAAGAGTTATTTTATGAACCAACCAATCGTGTCCATTTGAAATGAAAGTTTTACCAACTTTTAGCGCTACAATACCCGGGTTGTTATTCAAATCGGTAATTTCTAAGTATGTGCCTTGTGCTGAAAAATAAAGGTATGAAGAAAGGATTGGGATTATGGATAGTATGGATAACATCCTCCGCAACATCGTGTCCGGACCTGTGAAAATAAACATAATTTTAGAATTTATTTCCATTTGTGGTCAAGTACCGGCATAATACTGAAAATTTTGATACAACTCCCAATATTTTTTTCATTATTATTACTGATTATGCCAGTACTTTCAAATAATTTTCCGTTTCCTTTTCAATTTCGATTTATGAATTTTTCTGGAGTTCTGATCTATTATGCATACGTCCTTATTTTCTTTTACTTTAATTTCTGCATATCTTTCTTCGTGTTTCAGATTATTTCTCTTCCTCTGATAGACTGTTTTATTCTCTTCGAATTCTTCAGGTTCCTCTCTATTCAGGTTCAATTTTTCTAATTCTTTTTGTTTGCGTTCAATTTGTTTTTCCTTCATTTCTCGAAAAAACATTTCTTTTTGTCTTATTCTCTCATCGAGGTCCTGTGGTACAGTAGAATTATTACGTATTCCGTGAAATAATTCTCTAGGTGTTAAATTGGTTTGACTATGAATCGAGTCGTTATAAATGGCCATGGCCAAATTAATTTTTGTAGATTCTGGAAGGTCTTTAGTTGAATTTTTGTTTGATAGAATGTTGTGTAGTTCCCTCAAGGTTCGATGAACAATTTCTACTACACCGTTTGAGGATGATTGACCTAGACTGGTGAAGTGGTATTCAATTTGATTCTCCTCTAAAAATTCTCTCATTGCAGCTGAAGTAAATGAGGCTTCGGAGTCCATGACAAGAGTTATTGGTTTCCCTAGCATTGTTATGAATTTGGAAAATGCTTGTATTATATGAACATGGTTTCGTGTTTTAATGGGTATAGCGATTGCTAACCTCGAAAATTTATCGCAAAATGTCAAGTACAATTTATTTCTCATTATAAAGATGTCAAGATGCACGATTTCCAATGGTTTTGATGGTATTTGAGTAAATTTGAATTTCATTTTGTACGGATGTCGCTCATATTTACTTTTTTGGCATAACTTGCACATATTTATGAAACGTGTGATCTTGGATTTCATTTTAGGAAAAAAGTATTCGGTTTTAATATGTTTAAAAGTTTCTACAATCCCTCTATGATTGTAGTTATGTCGCGCTTGAATAATCTGATCTTGTTCAATTTCTTCAGTAACATCGGTTAACATTTTTTCCGTCCAGAACATTTTGAACGTTTTAGCTCTGGAAAAATAGTTTTTGTAAATAATTTGCAAACTTCGTAAAATATCAGTTTTGCAAAATAATCCATTTGTGCAGGTTGGGCTTGCATAGTCTTTCAGTATGTTAATCAGAATACCAGGACTAAAATTTAGTTTTTTGATTGTTACTCTCGTATGATGTGGAAAAATAATAGAAGTTTCTACACTATCTTCAGAAGATTGTTCTAAAACAATTTGGTTTCGAAATTCGTTCAACGGTTTTTCTGTACTAGGAATAAAGTCTCCATCATCCGTATCAGCCGAATGTTGTGTCATGCTATCTTCGCTGGTTGTATGTATTTCAGCTACTGTTGAATTTTCTGGTTCTATTCTTGATAATGCATCCGCGTTTCTATTCAAAGTGCCTTTTTTGTATGTAACGTCAAATTCATACTCTTCTAATTCTAGTTTCATATGTAATAACTTTCGATTTAAATCTTTCTTTTGTCTGAGCCATATCAAAGCTTTATGGTCAGTTCGTAACTGAAATTTTGTTCCATAAATGTATGGTCTAAAATGCTTTACAGCCCACACAATGGCAGCAAGTTCTTTTTCTGTGGCAGACCAATTACATTCTGTATCATTTAGGGTTCGCGATGCATATGCAATTGGATGTTCTTTTGAATCTTCGAATTTCTGTGAAAGAACCGCGCCAAGTGCAAAGTCGCTTGCATCGGTTTCAAGAATAAATGGCTTATCGAAATCTGGGTACCGTAAGATAGGGTCGGATGTAAGCAGTTGTTTGCAATCATCGAAACAATTTTTAAACTCCTCATTATGAATAATTTGTGCTCCCTTTTTCAAACATTTTGTTAAAGGTTTTGTTAGTTTCGCAAAGTCTTTTATAAACTTCCTATAATAACCAAGAAGTCCAAGAAACCCTTTTATTTGCTTTGTTGTTTTTGGTAAAGGCCAGGTTAAGATTTTTTCGATTTTGTTTGGATTTGGTTTGATACCATCTTCCGTTACAACATGACCAAGAAATTCACATTGTTTTTGCAAAAATTCGCATTTATCCACTTGTACCTTCAAATTGGCCTCAATCAATCTACGTAGCACTTTATTTAAATTATCCAAGTGTTGTTGCAAAGAATTTCCAAAAACAATAATATCATCTAGATAAACTAGACAACATTTTCCAATAAGGTCGCATAAAATTCGATTCATTGCGCGCTGGAAAGTAGCTGGCGCATTTTTTAATCCAAAAGGCATTCGAATGAATTCAAAATGCCCTTTTTCGGTACTGAAGGCTGTCTTTGACCTGTCTCTGGGGTCTACTTCAATTTGATGAAAACCCGATTTGAGATCGAGCGTAGTGAAGTAAACGCTTCTTCCTAATTTGTCTAAAATTTCATCCATGTTAGGGATTGGAAATTTGTCGTCGATCGTCTTTTCATTGAGTTTGCGATAATCGACCACAATTCTCCATTTCTTTTTTCCACTAGCATCCATTTTTTTAGGGACTATCCAAATTGGCGATGTCCAAGGTGAAATCGAGTTTTGGATTATTCCGTCCGCGAGCATTTCGTTTATTTGCTTTTCTACCTCGGGTTTATGAATATTCGGGTAACGATAAGTTTTTGTATGAATCGGTAAATCGTCCACAGTTCGAATTCTATGTTTAGTTGCCGTGGTGCATGTAAGTTTTTCTCCAGGTTTCTGAATAATGTTTAAGTTCTTCCTCAGAACATCAAGTAGTTTGGATTTCTCCTCATAATTCAGATGATTTGTACGAATCAAATTATCTAATTCCTCATATGTCAAACCGCTTTTACCTTGTATGTTGCCATGATTAAAATTTATTTCCTGTAACTTGTCTACTTTATTAACTTTAATTGGCTCAACCCAATTAAATGCGATATTTTCACCGTAATTCATTGCTAATGATGTTATGAAACCATCTTTAGCAGTATAAACGCCTGGAGGTATAGAAACTTCTGAAAGTTTCAATTTTTTAGATAGAAAAACATCGCCTTTCTGCTCAACAACTGGAATTTTGATGAGTTTCGCTGAATTAGCGTTAATTGTTACGTCAGGAGATCCCATTTTTCTAATTTCCAATTTAACAGTCTTGTGTGGAAATTTCAAAGTATTATTTCCGATGTCCAATACTGCTTGTAACTGTGACAAAGTCTCGTATCCCAAAATTCCATCAAAGAAACTGTGAAATTTGAATAAGTAGAATGGTACGTCTTTCTTAACTCCAAATATTTGGGTGACAAATTTTTGTGAAGATTTGTGGTGGCCACTGTTATTTGAAATTTTAATAGTTTTACATGATACTTTTCTCGATTCAGGAATCAAATGAGGTGATATGAAATTTTTGTTGGAACCACTATCGATTAAGATTTTTGCTTTGTAACCTGTTGGAAGTTTCATAAACGTGTACGGAAGACCATTATTTGCATTTATTTCAATTTTTCTTTGAAACAGGCAATTTGAAAATTTACTTCCTCTTCTTCTGAACTTGATTCGTTATTATCTTCGACATCATCCGAGGGTTTTTCAGATTCATCATCACAAGTGTCGTGGTTGTTAATTCTATTTGATCTTAAGGAAGGGTCGATTTCCATTGGAGAACTTTTTTGTCTATCGGAATGCCTAGGAAACCGTGCAGACGAATGTTGTGGGTGCGGTTCAAATTTGTCACTTTTTTGATTAAATTTTCCACTGGGTTTTTGCGAATTTGGGGTTGTTTGCTTTTTTGTTAATTCTGCATTTTTAAATTTACATAGGAATGCATAAGCACTTTCCAAATCCTCCGGTTTAGATGCTTGCGCGTAACCGAAATATGGCTTGCTAAGGCCGTTGATGAACGCCGCCAAGGATTCCTGATCCAGAAATTCATTTATTGCATCCCAATGATTTAAATAAAGAGTCTTATCTTTAGCCAAAGATTTCATATTTTGCACTATTTCTTTTGTTCGCCTATAGTAAAGATGAATAGAGTCTTCCATTTTTAAGGTCCATAATTGAGTCTGGTACGTTGCCATGTCGTTTTTATCACCATAAATCGATCGTAAAATATCTGCGACTTCGGTAAACGTCGATGGGTTCCCATTAACGCAAACTGTATCACGGGCTTTACCTTCGATTTTATTGATTACGGACTGTTCGTAAATATTGAACACATCCACAGATACTCTCGTTCTAAACAGATTTAGAGTTCTTTCGGCTGTACTGAGCCATGCACTTAACTGCTTTTTGTTCCCGTCAAAAGTTGGGATAATTTTTATTGGGTCCGGGATTCGAAAGATATCCGGTTGCCCGTTCACTGCGGGTGCAGCAGCAGCGTTAGCTGCTATTTGATTGTGCTGCAACTGATCCGCTCGAAGTTGCACATTTTCCTGCTGGAGTGTATTTACACGTTGTTCCAGCGTGCTCAAAAGGTTAAACATAGCTTGCATGTCGAAGCCTTCCGCCATCGTTTCGTTCTCTGGTTTGAAACTTATGGCTTTTACTTTTGAGAACGGCCTATATTTAGGCATGTAATTAAATAAGTTAAGGAAAGAAGTTACTCACCTTGTTTAAGTTCTCCCTATCTCAAATGGCTGAAGCCAACCGTCTAAGGAGAATGTCGCTGGAATAGGACGTCACGAGTCACCTACGTGGCGAGGGATGGCTCCAAATTCTCGATGAACTCTTCGCCGGGCGTCCAAAGCTGCAGGATCGAGCTCAATTGCACTACACAAAACACAGAGATTGTTCAACGCGACGCACGTTCACTTGTCACTACGGGTTGAGCTTCAAATTAACTTGCTCTCGTTGGTCACTGTTTTTGTGCACACGCGATTGTTCCAACTAGTTACTTCTAGACGTAGAAAGGGCCGCACGACTGCGCCGCAAATGTCCTAGTGATTACTTTCGGATTTTTAAAAAAAAGCACTACACTCTTTAAAGTCTAAACTAGAACTAAATCACTTAATTTATTCTTCTATCCTGGTAACCTAACTTCACTTGTAACTCACCGGGTCAGCCTGGGAAACAATGATGTCGCTGCACTGGTTCTCATCGAATTGTCACGTTTCAGGACTCCGGTTTCATCGTGACAAAGTTGCTTCGCGTGGCGTGGGAATTGGTGTCTCGATGATCTGGCAGGCTCGGATGAAACGTTGCATAGCACCGTATGGGAACTATGGT